>NC_071614.1:29063098-29688098 GCF_014839835.1 Dryobates pubescens
GGCCCAGCCTGTTCCCAGCTAGTGACCTCAGAGGAGAAAATCCTGAAACCACGATCCCGGAAGTGAGAGACACAGCTTCCCAGATAATGTTTATCTATATACTGAGCATGACGTTGTGTAATATGGAATATTCCACTGCCCAGCTGGGGCCTTTGCTCTGGCTGTATTCCCTCCCAGCTTCTGATGTGCCTGCACACTAGCAAGCCACGGGGAGGTGAAAAGTCCTTGATTTCTTAGCAACAACTGAAAACACAGTGTATTATCAGCATTCTTCTCATACCAAATCCCATACTGAATGCAAAACATTGCACTGTTCTAGCTTCTAAGATGAAAAATCAGCTCTATGCCAGCTGAAACCAGGACAGATAGGGTCTTTCATCAAGTAATGGCTGTGAATCTCAGAATAAAAGGAGCACAAAAGTCAAACCTGCCAGGAGAAAACTGTAATACACCGAAAGAGCTGGCTGCCAGAGCTGAGCGGCAATCTTCCCTCTTCGGAAATAATCTCACAGAATGTTTGAAATTTGATTCCCATAGTGGTTTGGATGCTAAATAGAAAATTTGTTCCACTGGACTTTTTGTTGTTGTTGTTGTTTGTTTTTATTTTCTTTCTTTTTCCTGACAGAAAACCAGTGCTTTGGTGAGTGTTGCTCAGATCTCACACCCAAGCCATCAGGCGCAGTGGCACTGGGACTCATTAGTGTAGGCGATGGTTAACTGGAAACCTGCATGAGATGGCCTATGGGGAAAAGTGCAGTGAATCTGAGAACCAATACCAGCAATAATCATCACTAATAAAATTATGATTTCCCACCAATATTTGGGTTACCCTCAGGTGCTCTGCTTACCTCTGTGGGACTCCCTTGCCTCAGTTCAGCTGTGTTTGAGTGAAGGAAAGAGGAAGAACCTCTCTTGGAAGAACCTCTCCTTTTTGGGGGGCTGCTGACCTTTTTTATGCCTCTTAACTCTCTAGTGCTGACTTGTTTGGTAGGTTGTTTGATTTATTTTTATCCTTCCTGCCCCCACCCCCTTTACTTTCCATTCCATCAAGCAACTGAATAAAAATATTTATGTATCCAGTGTTCAGTAGCCCAAATTATGCATAGCTGCAGCACCTCTGTAGCAAAACTGTTCAAGAATTTGCATAGAATAACTGCCCAGGCGCAAGCCCATTTTGCTACTACAGGTATGCATGGTACTGTATTAGAACTTCAGTGGTTTCTGACTAGGTAAGGCAAGGTCAAAAATGGTTGCTGCAAGTGGAAGAAGATGCTCAAAGAAAAGGAAACTAGTCTAGTTTCAATTAACAGCCTCTGGAAAGTGAAGGAAAAGAATGAATGGGAGGCAAGTAATCAAGCTCAGTAAGAGGGTGAAGGATTTCCATTTGTGTTCAAGTTGTCTGAGTATTGGGGGGTGTCCATATGAGGGACTCTTGCTAACAGATGTTGTTATCCTGAAAAACCTAAAATACTATCCCCGTAACACAGGGATAATGGAGAACCCAGGTTTAAAACAAAGAATGTAAGGAGTGGTGCATGTAACTGCTCTAGAAATAAAAGGAAAATGTGATGAGTTGTTCTCAGAATGTAAAATTTAGATAACTAAATCCTGACTGCAATATTGTGTCCTTATAAAGCTGTTGGTATGGGGACACATTTTGAACATTTGGGTTCAGTAATATGGTTCTGCTGATCCAAGAGCACTGATTACATAATGACTTTATGACCTGCATCTGAAGCTGACTTCCATAAAAACCTTTTTGTCACACTGAAGTAGTGTAAGTGAGCTATCACTTCGTACTAGGGAACAAGAACTATCTCGCCTCAGAGCAACTATGTCCAGCACTGGAAGGCGTCTCGGATCAGAGGGCTCCTGGAGGCTCAGCAATGGCTGATAAATGAATGAGTATCATAATTTTCCCCCATCTCTTCATGAAATACCTTTTATGAAATACCTTTTATGACCAAAAAGTGTTTCTACTCTCCTTCCACAATACCAGTCTTCTTTTCTACCTTTTGACTGCACACACAGGAGCAAGTCTTGCAGGTGTTTCCTGCAACAAAAGCAGTAGCATGAAAAGTCTGGAGAATGGAGACAGGGGTGGAATTTTATCTTGTGCTCTTTTCATAAACCTTTTTCTGACGAGTTGTGTATCCCCTATGACCCTGCGCTGCCCTGCAAGGTCATACATCAAGAAGAAATCTGCTTTGAACTTCCCTCCCAGACCCTGCTTGCAGACACTCAGCACAGGCCTATGTTGTGTAGGTATTACAGAGCCAGTCCCTCAGACACGCTGGTGAGAATGACCAGCCCAAGCAGAGAGCAGAGTGTGAGCATCTGCTGTATTTGCCGCTGCACTTTCGTGTGTGTTTGTTTGGTTTCTTTTGTCCACTAGAGGGCACTCAAACACAGCCTATGGTCCAGGGACGGCTTGCTGGTGCTAACTGCAGTCCCCATCCGTGTCTCAACCCTGGGAAGCCAACTGCCCTTCTCCTGTCTGGCACAGTTATCTTGAACAGTAAATCCCGCTGATACCAGGCGAACCCACAGCTCGTGATCAGTACCAGTTACACCGGCATTTTCTGCAGCACTGAAACCAGTCACTGGTATGACCACATTTGCAGTTAGGGATGAAGTTTGTATTTACTTTTCATACACAGTTTTATTCCCAATAGCTAAACTAAGACCCTTTCATCAACTCATAAGTCAGAGGAGTTTTCTTAGCCACCTACCTGAACACAGAGGGTTGTGGGGAACCAAATGTTAGGTTTACACTTTGACTCCATTTTTTAAAGCCCTTTTCCTACCTAAATGATTCTGATTCTATGATTCTGTTCTTAGTAGGAGTGGGATTAAATAGAACAGAGAAATGCTTAAAGTTAGAAACCATCAGCCTACAGCTCCCATTCTTCTTATGATCTCCCCCTGTACTAGCATGGGGCTTTTTTGGCACAGATTAGATCACTCACCATACACCAGACTGGAACAGGGCAGGCAAGGAAATACAGAGAAATTATAGAGATGCACTCAGAAAGGGACACAAAGATGTTTGCCATCTGTTGCCAGATATGACTCAGAAGCTCTCGCCTTGGGCCTCACTGTGGCTACCTAAAGAACACATGAAAGGTTTCTCCAAGAACCTGGGCAAACTCAGACGGCTTAGGGGCTGGCAGGCATCTGCAGAACATACAGTCTAACACCTGTAAAATAGCCTGGTCCTTTTCAAAGCTTATCATCTGATGCCTGTGAGATAACTGACAGCAAGGTCCTGGTCTCCTTGGTGAACAGTTTGGTGCTGAATCAGGGACCCATCTGGTGAGCAGCAAATGGAAACCCTGGGCAGCAAGGACTACAATGGGAGACAACCATGGCAAAGACTCCAGACCTGTCCATGTCCCACCCTTACTGGGACATGGACAAGACAGATTTGCACCTTTCACCACATGTGCTGGAGGTCTGTCCACTGGCCATCTTCTGCAGGTCCTGAGTTCCCAAAAAGGGTTAAAGTGAGTAAGAAAAACCTCCCAAAGCCTGTTAAACATTGGATGATTTGTGGCTGGGGTCTGTTAATTCAGTTTGATGCAGACAAACTGCAGCCCTACAGTTTAATCTCTCTGTGTTCCTCATGAAGGCACAAGGTAATAGGGTCTCCATCAGGGCCAAGCTGTGACCCCATGAACTCATCCTGTCTGTCTTCTGGCTGCTAATTAGGGACCAGCTCCCACAGTACTGCATACCTGCCTGAGTGTGATTCTTGGCCACTCATTGATTTGCTTTTCAGGACAGCAGGCAGACAACAGTGAGTTTATAAGCCCAGGGAGAGCTCTTCACCAATTTTCTAATCCCTGGTAGAGGACCCTGTCTATAAGCATGGCAGGATGAGGAGAAATCAGAACTCTGCATAGGGTATAATAAATAAAATGGGGAGGAAGGTAGGACTGGAAGCAAGAGTAGAGGAACATGTTTTAAAAGAAAATAAACTAGCTATGTAAACAAAGTTTGGAAGCTGAGCATGAAACATTTTTTCAACCTTGATTTGTACTGGGAGAAATACAATATTATTTAATTCCTGGAAAAGGCTGAACTAGAGTAATAGGATTCCAGAGAGATGACCAATCACTTATCACTTCTACCACTATTTGGTTTCAGATGACAATTACTAAACCCAGATGTGAACCACTAGGAGATTTTATGTTAGGACTGGGCTTCTCTGTGAGTTTCAAAGGTAACCAAAATGGTAGATTTAAAGTTCACTCTTGTTATATGATGTGGTAAGGTTGTTGATAGCCTGTCAATGCAGTCTTTTAATCTACGCACCTCTTAAACCTGAATTTATTCTGGGGAGAAGGGAAGAGAGTAATATAGCTGTTCTTCATTATACCTTATGCTTTCTCCCACCTTTAAACAGTTTACCTGTAATACGATGAGCCATGTATCAGGAATAATCTAGTAGAAACCATAGGTAATCCCTGCTGAAAGATAAACCTGCTTCTTGATCTGCTGTGGCCCTGGAAATGAAATTCCACTTCTCTTAAGTTTTGAGGGTCCTAGGTAAATCATGCCTTAATTTCTTGGTACCCAGTGAGGGAGAAATGGTGGAATTTCCTGATTTGGCCCAGTTTAATAAAATCAAGCCTTGAAATACAGAAAGTTGTCTATATTATTTAACAAACACACCTGCAGTAAGTAGATAGAGTAAGTAGATAGACACTTCAGTTTTTTTCCAAAAGATAGTTTTTGCATAGTTGATTCTTTTTACATAGGTGTAATGGAAAATCCATTTTCCCAGATCAAGGAATGGTGAAGGACCACTAAGTAACTGCACAAGTTTCCAGGTAGAATCCCAAATATGTTGCCATTTTTTCCAAATGTAGCTTCACCATGCATAATCTGTTGCCCAAGGACTTCAAGTTGATTTCCCCTTACTCCCACCACATAAGCTCTGGAAATGTTTATGTCCATGCTAATTTATCTGGTTGGAGATAAACAAGATGCCAAGGTCTGCTTTGCTTAGGTGCTGACTCCCATATGCTCATTACCTGCTTGAAACGTGGAGGCAATTCCTTTTATGAAGATCCTGCCTGCAGGAGTAAGAAAAGAGGCTCTTGAGGGAGTTCTGCAGTTCATGGAGATGCATATTCATCTGCTGAACTACCTGTTGCAGCACAGTTCAAGCCAGCCAGGTTAGACTGACCAAAGCCTCCAGAGCTAAAAAAAAACCTAATTGGAATGATGCATGTGTGGCAGATCTCACATTTACATTGTAGATCAAATAAAATTAATTATTCCTATATGATTTCTTATCTCACTCTTCCAAAAGAGTAACTACTAAAATGATGCTACATGGCTATCAGAGATTTTATAAAAATGGATGATTGCCTTTCTGAAAGACAGAGGAAAATACATCTTTAGACATATATGTAGCCATTTATGGTACCATGGCTTAGCACACAGTTTGAGCATTTTTCTCATGAGTCAAGTTTTCAGATTTCTGTAATGCAAGGAGAAGCAACCACCACCTGATGAGAGAAACAAGCTGACTGAGGAGTAAAAATGATGTCTCCTTGAGAGATCACATTGTTCTAGCTGGTCCTACAACTAGCTGCATCTGTTCCTTCCTCATGAGTGGAGGCTCTGCTGAAATCAGTCATTCAGGACCCAACCATTATGCTGCCAGATGAATTATTGGTCTGGGCTGTGCTGAGCTAGGGAGTACAAAGGAAGACCCAAGAATTGTGGGAAAACTGATTGCATGGAAGGTGCTTTTCCTTTCTGAGACTTCAGCAGGAATATCTATATCAATCCTGTGAAAGGCTGGAAACACACCTATAGTATTTCCTTAATCCTCTGCAAGAGCAGACAGGGACTCAGGGACTACTACAGAGAGGGAAAAATTAAGATGTGAGGGAGTGTGGCTGTCCCAGGGTCCCAGCCAGCACTGTCTGAGATCTATCTTGAAGGTAGTGCTCTTTGTTGTTGCCAAGTTCTTAGCTCCCCACCAAAGGTCTGGACCTTTCTTTCTTCAAAAGGAAAGCCACTGCTTGTTGGATAGCTAAGGTTCACCCTTACCTTGCTGGAATAAGCTTCTGAAGGAATGAGAGCAAGACTAGGGACAATCTTGATGATGAGCTGTGTTTCCAACAAACAAGTGCACCCCTGGTCTCCAGAACTCCATTTACAGAAGTAAATTAAATAATGGCAATTTTACTTGTACAATTATGTTCACCTGGAGAGCTTGTGGGACGAATCTTTGCATTCACAACCTTCCTTATAAATACTGGATCTACAAACCATCATGGTACAGAGATAAAACTACTGAGAAGATTCAGAGCTGAGTTCATTTACAGCTTTCATATCGCTAAATCATCATGGCTCAGGAAGACTTTTAATTGTCCTTGTGTCTTTGGCTCTTATTAAAACTGTCAGCCCAGACTTAATCTGTGCTGCAGGGTAAGGCCCCACAGAAAGGATAGAGGCAGAATTTAGCACCTCCTTGTTCCAAGCGTGCTTGTTAGCCACTGGCAGCTGCCTACCAGAAAATCATTTCATTTCACAGAGGAGTTGGTCACATCAAATAATTTTCAGCTCCATTTTTCTTCTGGACACAGAGTGAGGAGCCCAAAATGGTGCATTTTGACTTACTGAACTGGTGGGATCAATGTGAGAACCACAAAAATAGACAGAGCTACTCATATGCTGCTGAAGTGACCCATGCACGATGGTGTGCATATCAAGAAAAGTCCTATCTTATTCTTTTTTCCCTACTAAATTCTGGTCATCTCATAAGGGAATGTACTTTGGTCAGGTGCTAAAACAGGCACCTAGGGTCTCTCTGCAGGCTGCAGGGTACCCAAGACATGGGACTGGTAGATGGGTCAGAAGGTGTAGGACACACCTACTTTTCTGAGACAGCAGCTGGAGGTCTGGATGTGTCAAGTGGCACCAGATTTAAGCACCTGATATGATTTCAGGTGCCTGAACCTACATGTGAGTGTTTGGGTAAGTTGGAACAGGTAAGCAGGCAAGGTAAGGCAAAGAAAGCATGTTGCTTATATCCAAGGCAGAAGCCTAAGTTATCTAATTAGTGAGGTCAACAGAGCCCACATCCACTTGCAGTAGCTGGGAAGAGCTGTAAATAGGTAGTTGTGGACACATGCCTCTATAATTTATTAGGAAATCTAATTCCTTGCTCATAGGGCATTTGTCATCCCAACCAGTAACACATGTCCGTGGCTTCGCCCATGCAGGTGCCACTTCCTGGAGGCTGACTTTAACTTTGGTGGGAGCACTACATAAATGTGCAGGAACTGTAGGATTTAATGCATTGCTAGAAATCTCTTTAATGCATCTATCTAGGTGAATATATGAGGACAAAACAGGACTAGGGGGAGTGGGTTTAGGAATTGTCAGAGTAGGTTTAGACTAGATTTTTGGAAGAAGTTCTTCAGCACAAGACCAGTGAGACTCTGGAAGAGGTTGCCTAGAGTGGTTGTGGCTGCCCCCTCCCTGGAGGTGTATAAGGCCAGAATGGATGAGGCCTTGGGCAACCAAATTTAGGTGGAGAGGTGTCCCTGCCCATGGCAGGGTGGTTGGAGTAGATGATCTCTGAGGTCGCTTCAAGCATAAACCATTCTATGACTCTGTGACCCTTAAGCAAGATCTGGTTTGCTCATTTTATTAACTTGAGGTCTCTTTGGGACAGAGATGGAGCAATGTGTGATAAGATGGAGCTTCACTTAACATACTTATAGTAAACATTCTGTAACAGCTGATTCTGTGACTCTTACACATCCAGAGCTCCCTCTGACAGAATGACACGGAAAAAAAAGGATGCGCCCACACAATATATTCCTGTTCACAACCAGTTTTCCATCTCCCTCTCTTATATATATATGGTGCATACTTTTATTGCCCTGCTTTACATATGTTCCGCTGCCTATGGACAGAGGAACCGTAGCGAGTGTCTTCCAGACCGCTAGTGCCCTCCACATTTAAGCGCATCGGAAACGTTTCTCCCGGGGACTTGCTGCTACAAATCTTTCTACCGGCAGATGGTGCTCCTGTCCCGGGAGTCATCCTTTCCTGCAAGCCCTGGCACCCCCCAATACTCCACTTCTGCTGATGCTCCATCCCGCTGCAGCCCGGGCAATCCCTCAGCTGAGGTGGGTCTGGATGGTCCTGTGGGATGGTTTCTCCGAGCTGCCTCTTCTGTCTTGCACGTCCTTTCTGTTGTGGAAAGACATACTTCCCATAAAGACCTTGGAGATAAGTGATCCAGGTCACACATAATTGCGATCAAACAGGTCTTTGGACCACATCCTTTTCCTGAACCAGACATCCACCTTCCTCCACACCTCCTCCTCCCTGCAGCATAGCAGCAGGCACAGAGGAGTGAAGAGAGGAGGACTGGGCTGAAGCAGAGAGCGTGATGGGTCTGCTTTGGCTTTTTGCACACCTCAGCTGACCCCTGTGGTCCCAAGGTAACTGCCAAGGAAATCAAAGTTGATACTTCCAACTTGGTACCTTGTGTTGTTAGCTGCATTTAGGTAGGATGGATCTACCTTTTGATTCCTGCTCAAGGTGATGTTTCTAAAAGGGAATAAAATCCATTCTTGGGGACAGGACTTTCTTTGCCCTGTCACTGTGGAGAACTATTGGGTTGACTTAAGGACTTCTGACTTTAGCTTATTTGGCTGGTCTACAGCAAAAACTGAAAACATGGGAATGAAAGCATTGATGTGAATAAGAGAGCAAAAACAGCTTTCTGACAAGGAATAAGTGTAACCAAAGGATGGGAAGATATCCTAAAGGGGAAAAAACAACCTCCATCTTCCTCCCAAGTTCACAGCAGTGAACACCTGTGTCTGTAAAGTTATAAATGAGACAAAACTGAGGTTATTGGTCAGACTTCACATTGGGATATAGAACAAAGGGCTTGTCATTAGTATGGAGAAAATTTGTCTCAGGTGGCAGAAAAGTGAGAATGACAAAACAGCCATGAGTAGTGCTGGCTGTGGGGCGGGCAGAGAAGTCTCCTGGGAATATCTGGGAACTGGAAAAATCAAGGTGAAGTACTGTGTGGTATTTTCCCTTTCTGATGCTCCATTGAATGTCCACTGGGACACACTCTCCCAGGAGAGTCTACACTTCAGGAGTGATTGATCCCTCCAAGTATGAGGAGCCTTCGCAAAGGGGCTGGGAGCTGGAGGACAAGAAGCTGGGGAGAATCATCTGGAAGGTAGATGAAAGAAAAATGGACCAAGTGGAAGTAGAAGGGTGAAATACATAAAAATAAGCAAGCATGGAGCAGAGTTTGAGGAGAGCTGTAGGAGAGCACTTTCCTCAGTGAGGTCTCACATGGAGGCAGCTGATGCCTTTCTGCATGGGCAGACCAAAGGTGTTGCTACACCTGCCTGAGCTGGGGTTTTTGGTTAACGCTGTCAGAATCACTTTCAGGAGGTACAGCTCTCCTTCCAGTAACTGTTAATGAGAGGAAGGTGATTGAATAGACTGAGAAAGAGCCCAGAATGAAACAAGGTTAGTCCCACCCCTTCTGACCAGATGCTAGCCTAGAGTACTATCATAAGGACACTTGGGTTGAGTCATCTTCCTTATTCAATGTTTGTGGCTTGGTGCATTGACAAATCACCTGCTGACTCTGCACTTTTCAAAAAGAAAACAAGCTTTATTCTAAATTGACTGAGCATTTAAGTGTGTTTTGACTTTCTATCTTCATGTGGCTTATGCCAGATCCTGTCGACCAGATGCTGAATAGGACAATTTTCTCTGAGGGGAATAGAAAATCTAATCCAAAAAAACTTTAATGTTTCCAGAAGGACTGAACTATCAGCAAAGCATTTCCATAAGTCTCCAGTCCCCTGGCTAGAGTATAGTGTTCAAATAGAAAGTGATGTAAGACAAGCATAGCTTTAGACATCCAGATTGTGATGATATAAGGTCTCTGGGCCTGAAAGAAAGCAGCCCTACAGGGTCTTTGAATCCATCTGATGTTTCATGCACAGACTTTGTACCTGATTTGTCTTATCTTCCCTGGCTATCCCTGTGCAGACAATCAGGAAGAATTCAGCTTGGCTTCAGTTTCAGTAAGTTTTGGAAGTTGCTGGAAGATTTGGAATGAAAATTATGCCGTTGCTTGGTTGCTTGCTGAGCTGGCCTTGCTGTCATTTGTACCTGTCTTGCTAAAAGACATACATGAAGTGAAGCCACAAAAGCCTTCTTGTGTGGTTGCTACATGAAAACATTCTTTCAAATAACCACTAGCATCAGAACTCTGACCACTCTGAACTTGCTCAAGACTTGTAAATTTAGTTGAGCCCCACTGGCTTAGGTAATGGAAACAGCCATGAACACCTCCAGTTCCGAAGCCTGGAGGGCATTTGTCACTGCACGTGCTGATGACATGAAAGGTGAACATCTGTGGAGGTACAGGGCTGTGGGAACATATCTATGACACCAGGTACATGGTTATTGCTTGAAGATTTCCTTTCCACCTCAGTTTCCTCATTTGAGAAGTGGTCTTCCACAGCTGATAGGCTTCTGGTTAAATCAAATACTTATTTCCTTTGCTGAAGAGCATTAATGGAGCAACCCCACTCTGGTAGCAAGATTCCCAATCTAAGACCTTGCCCACACTTGCTAAAGTGGATGAAGCCATGGTAGGAGAGTTCATCCTGCCTGGGACTCGACCTTATGCATAGATATGAATCAGTGTTCCATGTATAAATGTCCTAAATTGCTACAGATGATGTAGAAGGGCAAAGAGGGCAGTGCTGAAAACCAGGAGAGGGAGTGGAAGGAGTGAGACTGTAACAGAGGGGATAAGCCCAAGTGTCATCCAGGCAGGAATTGTTCCTTCTTGATCCTGAAGGAAACAGCATCCTCAGAATGTTCCTAGTGAAAAACAAAACCAAAAAACAGGCTTAATGAGCTGACTTTCCAAAAACTGTACTAGAAGGGCCTATTGGAGAATGGAGAGACTGTGGTTGGACATGGTGCAAGCTGTTGAGGCACAGGAGTGAGAATCCCCTCTGGCATATAGCCATTGGCTTCGCATTATTCATAACAGGTTCCTAGGAGAAAAATAGAGGCAAATGTGGCCCTCTATCTTCATTTTAGCTTTTGGCAATCTTCTGATTCATTTAGTATTTAGTGAACAGGGACAATGTCAGAAACATGTTTTTTAGTCTGTGCTGGAAGTATCCAGAGGATTTGTAAGTGTAAGAGCAATGGGAGACAGAGCAAATGAGCAGGACTAGAGCCAGTGTCTCCATGTTGGCTGAGGCCCACCATGGGCAGGAGCACATAACTGTACCCACAGCAATGGGGAGTGCCCTCAAGAGGAACAAGTCTATTTGCTAGTGAAGCCAACAGATATAAAACCTCCCTTGGTTATATGGGTGTTTTTTTCTATATAAACTTGCTAATTGAGTTGTAAAATAAAACTACAGCCTTTCCTCTCCAGTTTCTGCTGCTGCAGCAGCATGCTAATTTGGTTTTGGAAGGGGGCTGGTAGAAAGTGGCTCTTTGCCAGTGCAAAATTACGCACAAAAGACTTGCACTGGGAGAGATGGGAGCCCATCCTCAGACCTGGGAAGGGCTGGGGGCAGGAGGTGCTGTGCTGCTGCGTGGGGTTGGAGCAGCTTGGGAAGGTCCTGCAGCTGGGCTGGGCTGATGGAAATTCAAGAAAGCCCAAAAGGGTTTAGGAGAAGCTGCAATGGAGAACAGATGGGAAACTCAGTCCTTGTGCACCTCAGTAGATGCTGTGCGATTGAAAGGATGGGCTGTGAGATTCCACATCTCCCCTCCAGCATGGTCAGGCAGGATTTGTCCCTTGGGTCCACCTGTGTGCCACCTGGCATGGGCATGTATGCTTGGTGTGTGCAGATGTGTACAAGTCACTTGGGCTTGTGTAGGTATGTGCACACCTGGGTTTAGGTCTCCATATAGACAGTGAGGACAGGGATCTGGCTGTCATTGCCCAGCAGCAAATGGTTCCACCATGCAGATGGCTGTCCACAGGGACATGGATGGTGCAGGGCAAACTGCCACAGAGGAACCTGTTACTCAGCCATATCAGTTTACACCAAGAAGAGATTTGGCCCTGCTGTCCACACTAGGGGCTGAGAACAGTAATGATCTGGGGATAAAGAAGTTTGGGGAAAGAAAACCAGAGCAGAGGGCACAGCCTCTCTGTCTTGTGTATCAGTCTAATTTTAATTTTTAGAAGATATATAGAAAAGATGTTCCAGTCCCTAGGAATTTGTCAAAACCTAAGGTCCTTCATGTGTGGCAGGTACACACACTGCAGCACATGGGAGGATGTACAGGCTCAGGTGTCCCAGAGCACGGCCTACACTCACCATTTTTGTACCTTTCACTATTTCCCATTAAACTGGCTGCACAAAAGGATTCCAGACAGGAGGTTCCAGAAACCATTACAAGAAGCCCAGGAGTTTAAGGACAGAATTTCCTGACCATTTTCTAAAGCTCATCAGTCCTTCTTGTCACATCATCCTTCCATGCTTCTGCTGTCCTTTCCAGTCTCTTCGCTGGGCAGCACTGGGAAGGGAGTGCTGCCTTACACTGAGGCAGGGGCATCAGGAGCACAGTCTGTGGGTCTGGGGCTGCTGGTGGAGGTGGGTCGAGAGGTGCAGGACATAACAGGACAGTGTTTTTCAGCCTTCCTGTCTTCAGGAAGAGCTGCCCTGAGCACTTGTCCCTACTACCACCTGCTACAGTGCTGTGAGGGCACCCAACCAGGGTCCTAGTACCCTGTCAAGGGGGTACTGAGGCATCAGCAGGTGGAAGGTCTTATCAGATGCTTTTTCGAAGTGACCTTTAGTGTCTGAACAGCATCAGGCTGCATTTAATAAGGGGCTCACAGAAGAAAGAAAGAGTTACCAAAGCCTTCCTCTGCTTCCTGCCCCAGCTGGATTAGGGCTTCTGGCGGTCATTAACTACTGGGCACCATGCAAGATCCCACACAAACCTCTGAAGTGCAAGACATGCACAAACGCTACATGAATGGCCGTTTGAGGTGTGCAAATGGCTTCAGGCCAGGTCATCCCACACTGCAGGATACAAAGATTGCTCGGGATGTTGTCACAGAAGCTGCCTCTGCTGCTTCGTGTTGTGTATCTGTACTGAGCCAATCCACTGGCCAGCATTAGAAACTGGCTTGCGATGATGTGACATGGCACCTGTAAAATCACAGCCAGAAGAAATCTGAGAGGCTGTGGTGACAAATGCTCATGAGAAGCAATTGTTTTGGGGGGAGAGGAAAAAAAAAGAAAGAAAAAAAAAGCCATGTTTGTTTTGGCAAAACACCTACATTCCTTCCAATAAATCATGGCAGCACTTGTTTTTGTATTTGCAGAGAAATCGCAACAGACATAACCAGGGACTTAAGAGACTTGAAATAACATCCTAGTAAATACCCCACTTTGTTATTTTAATCGAGACCCAAGGAAACATCTGAATTTTACCAAGGAAACCCTCCGTGCGAGGAAAAACATTAGCCCACGGCCCGGCCGGGTTTTGTTTTGCTCCGGTGTCGGTCTCCCGAGGCGGAATTAGTGGGGATGGTGGAGAACGTACGGGACAGAACGGAGCCCGAGTCCCCGGGACCGCCCCGCAGCAGGTCGCTCCTCGCTCCCCCGGCTGCTAGTCCAGGCCCAACACCCAACACCGGGGTGAGAGGGTGGCCCGTCGTAAATGGCGCTGAGCTGTCCCCGTGCAATCGTGTGTGTGTGGGGGGGTTCCCATCCAAAATCTGGGGTGGCGTTTCTGTGTCCAAAACCAGAACCGGGGCTGCCCGGTCTGCGGTGCAGAGCCAGGGTTTCTCGCCCCAGCACGGAGTGATGACTGGGTGACAAAGACTCCACGAGAGTGGCGAGTGAAAACTCCCCCAATACAGGGTGAAGACTCCCCACCTCCAGTATGAAGTTTCCCTCTCAGAAATATGCCCTCGCCCCTTCCAAGAGAGGCGGCGGTGTTTCCCTTCCAACTCCGAATCGATGGACGCCTTCCAAAATCAAGCGGAGGTGACCCCCGCAGCACAGGCGGATGCCCCGCACCGGCGCCGCAGGTGCTCCCTGCGAGGCGGGGCGGGGGTAAGCCCTGGGGGGGGTCTCACCTGCAAGCGGAGGCGGGGCGGGGGCCGGGGCTCGGGCGGCGCCTCGGCGGGGCGGGGCTGATGGCCGGCAGGGGGCGCTTCCGCGGCGGCGGGCGGCGGCGGCGGTAGCGGCGGCGGCCGCGGCGGCGGGCGAAGACGATGTTCAAAAGCGGGCGGGGAGCGGCGGCGGCAGCAGCACAGCGCCGAGCAGCGGGCCGCCGCCATGCGCCTCCGCGTCGCCGCTGCCGCCCTCTGCCTCTGCCTGCTGGGTGCCTGCCGCCTCCGCCGAGGGCTGGAGGCTGCCGCCGTGCGAGGCCCGTCGGCGGCCGCTCCCCAGCGACCCTCGGCAGCCGCGCCTTCCTCCGCCTCCTCCTCCTCCTCCTCCTCCGCCTCCCCCTTCTCCACCCCGCCGCGGAGGGACAGGGCTCTCCGCAACGGCACCGTGGTGCCGCACCACTACATGGTGGCCCTCTACCAGCGCTTGGCCGCCCGCCGCACCCCCGGCCGCCGCGCCGACACGGTGACGGGCTTCGCGGAGCGGGCGCGCAGCGGTGAGTGCGGGGCGCGCATCCCTCTGCAGCGCAGAGCACCGCGACCCCCGCAGTAGGGCCGCGGAGCTGGGGTGGGCTGTCCCGCCAGGACCCCGCCGTCGGGCAGGAAGATGGAGCTTGGGAATTTGGGGATACGGATGGATCTTGTGGATGGGCTTGAGGATGAAGATAGGATTGTGCGCGGGTGCGGGCATCAGGCTTCTGCATGAGTGTGGGGATGGGTTGGGATGATTATGGGGTTTTGATGGGATGGAAACAGGGCTGTGCATTACTTTAAGCGTGGATTTGGGGACGTGGTTGCATACGGAGATAGAGCTTGCACGTTGGTTTGAGCGCGAGGTCGTTCTTGGAATGGAAATGTGCATTGGTCGAGAATAGGTTGTGAGTTGGTTTGAGCACAGGGTGATTGCATGGGACGCCTGGAGATGCAGATGGAGCTGAACGGCGTAGGGAGTGTGCATCAGTTCTTTGATGGGAATGGAGCTATGCGTGAGTTTGAGCGTGGGAATGGGGATGAGGACAGGGGTGGGAATGGGGCTGTCTAAGGGCATGGGAATAGCCATTGCTTGTGCCTTCAGCTGGGGAAGAAGGCTGCCGATGGATGTGAGGTACGAGGCTGTGCAAGAGCGTGGGTTCGGGGATGGCGATGGGGTTGCACGTGCAGTTAGGGATCAAGGATGACTCTCGGGGTTGGGGATGCGGTTAGGGATAGGGTGAGAAGTGCCGGGAGAGGTCGAGTAGGGGTAAGAGCATCTCTCGGGACCTCCCGACAGCCGAAGTGCAGCCTGGCAGCGGGGCCGGGGCGTGCGGCGCAGTTTGGGGCCAGCTTCTCCGCACAGCATCCCCGGGACGGGGAGGGAGAAAAAGACACCAGACCCTTTGCAGCCCGAAGCTTACTCTCTGCGCGCTCCCGAGCTGGCTGAGCTCAGCAGTGTTGGCACATTCTGCCTCTTCGCCCTCTTTTTCCCCTCTACAAATCCGTGGATTTATTGACAACAATCAAATAAACACATACACGCATTTCACGATATGTATTTTATATATATGTATATGTATAATGCGTTGCGCCTTGCCAGCGGAGTTCGCTCAAACGGGGAAAATATTAAAATCGCTATCGAATTAAATCAAAAGGCAAACTCAAAAGCTGCCCCAGAATTCCCCTGCTCATGCCGCCAGCTGTCCCTGGGTAAGAGAGCTGCGGCTGGTGATGCCGGGCTCTCCGCAGCCCTCCAAACCCAGCCGCAAGCCCGTCCTCAAACACAGGGGCCGTATCCTGGCGGCAGCCTTTGCAGGGAGATTTTTGCTGGAAGCTGTTGAGGAGACCCCGAGGAAGTGAGGCGGGAGGCAGGGCTTGATGCTCCCATTGGAAGATGGCAGTGCCCGGTTAGGGAGAGCCGGGGGAAAACTGCGCACAGTTCCTGGGAAGTTTCAGCGCAAAACGAAACCAGATGAACTCTTCAAAGGGATCTCCTTATCTGCTTCTCCCAGGAATTGTAGATCTGCTTTTAAATTAATAATAATGACGGTAATTATAATAATGGCGATAATAATAATAACAAACGACAGGGAGAAGACTCGTTCCCAGCCGGAGGGCGGTGCAGGATGCAGCACCGAAGCGATGCCCACGGGAGGAGGCTGCTCCTCCGGCAGTGGGGCGGGGGGCTCGAGCAGAACAGCAACGTGTGAAGCGTGCCCAGCTCAGGTTCCTAGCTAGAGAGGGAGAAATAAGAGCCAACACTCCCAACCCTCCCAGAACTCATGTACCTCGTCTCCCGAACCTCATCGTTTGTTTTTTGTTTGTGGTTTTTGCTTGTTTTGTTGTGGTGTTTTTTTTTTTTTGTTTGGTTTAGGGGTTTTGTTGTGTTGTTTTATTTGTTATTTTGTGGTTTCAGTTGGGATTTGTATGTTGTTTTGTGGTTTGGTTTTTTTATGTGTGTGTGGTTGTTTTGTGTGTTTGGTTGGGGTTTTTTTGGGGGGGTTGTTTGTTCGCTTTTTTTTAATTCACATTGAGTATATTTAATCAGTACCAGAAACTGCAAAATTCATGCTGGACTATTTTTTCACCTTTTGATATTGCCTGTATCAGACACCTCGAGGCACAGCGTCTGTGCTCCTGACCTGCAAGAGAAAACGAGATCTTCATACAGCATTTTACTTGGCATTGCTGTGGCTGGGGTGTGTGGGCATGCAAAACTTAGGGCAGAGGAAGTGGGTGACAATGTGCTGATTTGGGATGGGACTGGGTTGTACAGGTTCAGATGGAGCTTCTGAGCCAAGCCTGGGTCGTAAGGCAGGTGGGGGCACTGAAACACCCAGGAGGAGGCAGAGATGCCATCTCGGGGTGTGAAGAGTCCTGATAAGAAGCCATTTGTTTAAAATGATTCCTCCCTCTCTCTCTGCCTTCTCCCTTTCCCTGCTTCCAGGCAGGGTGATGCTCCCAGATGTAGGGCACAGGCTAGGCACAGCGTTCCACTTGGATGCTCAGCAAGCCTTGCTGCAAGGCAATGATCTCCTTCGGTAGCTCTGTGTCCCGTATGCCTCTACAACGAGAGCTTGGCTTCAGCTTGCTGGGATTTTACAATTTTTTCCTTTTTCTTTTTTTTTCTTTTTTTTTTTTTTTTCTTTTTAATTTATCTCATCCAGATGCCTCTGCGTCCGCCCCCGAGCAGCAATACCTCTTTGACATCTCCAGCCTGCCCGAGGCGGAGGAGGTGACGGGTGCGGAGCTAAGGATCCTGCGTGCCCTCCCCGAAAATCGGAGCTTGGCCCTCTCCCGTGAAGGCACCTTCCACCACCTCCTCCTTTCCACCTGCCCAAGTCAGGATGGCGAGGAGCCCCAGCTGCTGGAATCCAGGGCTGCAGACATTTTGGACGCAAGCTCCTCCAGATGGGAGGTGTTTGATGTCTGGGAAGCACTTCGGGACTGGAGGGAGAGATCTCTCTCGGGTAAGCTGCTGTGCTTCCTGCTAAGGATTGTCTCAGATCAGTCGGGGCGGCTCCTACCCCCCCGGCAGCTGGGGTTCAGCAAGCCTCGGCCACAGCCCCATGAGCGAGCCCTGCTTGTGGTCTTCTCCCGCACACAGAGGAAGGAGAACCTGTTCAAGGAGATACGGGATAAGATCAAGTCTCTGGGCAGCCCCCACTTCCTGGAGCCCCCTGATCCTGGCCAGGAGGTGTACTCCAAGCGGAGGAAGAGACGGACCACTATTGCTGCCCGGTCTGGCAGCAGAGGCCATGGGAAGAAGGCGAAGACTCGCTGCAGCAGGAAGCCCCTGCATGTGAACTTCAAGGAGCTGGGCTGGGATGACTGGATAATCGCACCCCTGGATTATGAGGCATATCATTGCGAGGGGGTCTGTGATTTCCCTCTGCGCTCCCACTTAGAGCCCACCAACCATGCCATTATCCAGACCCTGATGAACTCCATGGACCCAGAGTCCACACCCCCCAGCTGCTGCGTGCCCTCCAAGCTTAGCCCCATCAGCATCCTCTACATAGACTCTGGGAACAATGTAGTTTACAAACAGTATGAGGACATGGTCGTGGAGACTTGTGGCTGCAGGTAGCAGTTTCTGCAGCCCTCGCCCTTCCCACTCCACTCAGCAGCCCTGTCCCATTTTATATATAAATATATGTGTGTGTGTATATATATAATATATATAAAAATATATATTAAAAATATTTTTATATATATAGATACACATACCCACACACATACACATTTTAGTGTGTGCCTTTCCAAAAAAACAAGCTCACAGCAGGTGTCCTCTGCCTTCCTGGGACTGATCTGACCACGAATCTGAGAAGGATAGGAGATGCCTCCAACGACAGCAAGGCTGTAGATGTTTCCCTCCACCCCTTCTCCTGACCCTTTAAAAGAAAGACTAACCCCCACCACCCACTGTAAGTTTTCTGGGGCTCAGCCAGGGGTGATGCACTGTGACAGATGGCCAGGCTCCTGCTTAGAGCTGCCCCCATCTCTATGCCTTGTCTGTTCCCCTCCAGGGAGGGGCAGTATGCAGCCTGGAAGAGTCCTTGAGAGATGCCTACTCAGCCTCCAAGCTCTGTCTGATCCATTTGGTTTGCCCAAGCTGAGCTGACACCTTCTTTCCAAAAGGCTTTAGAATATGTCTAGCCCAAATTGTCTTGGTGATGCGGACAGCCTAGTGGGAAGAGTGTGGTTTCTGCAGCAGAGACATCAGGCCAGTCTCACTTCTTCAGCTGCAGTGGTGGGGTGGAGGGGAGTTGGGAATGCTCTTTTCTTTGAGTTGAAGGAGTTTTTCTGGCTGCCTTCAAATCACTGCTCTGGGTTTGACAGAGGAAAACTGAGGGATCCCTGATGGAAGGCAGAGGGTGTAGAAGCTGTGGCCTTGGGAGGCTGAAAACATTTAGTCCAGGTGTGTTTACACTGTGGAGAGATTTGTGAGTCTGTTGGTTACAGGAAAGATAGTCTTCATAACTGGAGGCTAAAGCGAGAGTCAGGTATGAAGCAGAGCTCATGCTCTCAACAGAGATGGGAAGGCATTAATTTCCCTGACAGGTGTGTTAGGTGGGGATGCTCTGGCTCCAAGTGGTCCCTGTTGCTGATGTCCTTCCTGCAGGAGGTGCTAACTGGCCAGTCTCTTCCCTTTCCTGCACCAAACCTCATTTTCAAGGTACACTGGACATCTTGCAACAGGCCCATGAGTCACACAGCTGGCCTCAGTATGTCTGGATAGAAGCAAAGGTCTGAAGTTCCTGGAGGAGAAGCCATCTCACTCTTCCAAATGATCTTTCTAGAAGGGCTAAGCTCCACCCCGCCTTCCTTTGGCATCAGTTTCCCAGTGGGCTCTGTCCGTCCCAGGAGTGCTTGCCTCTTCCTGCTCCATTAAGGGCACCTGGATCCTCCAGGAACAGATATTTCCCATGGAAACAGCTGAACACGACCCTCGGACACTGCTGTGAGGCGCTACCTGCGGACTACAGGATGTTAGTAACTCAGGAGCTGAGTATAAATTATGCCTTTAAATCACAAAAGCCTTGCATCCACGGCCAGGTGTGCTTTGGATGCTGGGAAGCATTTCTGCTGCACCTTAGTGGCTCTTGGTACAGACTTTGGCTTTATGACTGGGTTGGCTTAAAACAGAGATGTATTTGCACAGATTTTGCTTTTGGTGGTTTATTTTTTACTGACAGTCAAGGTGGTGGCATGTTAATGTCAGTCCTTGTTAGCAGTGGTAGTTTGCTCTTAGGAAAGATGGAAAATGTGGGTTTTGTTTTGTTTTGTTTTTCTTTCTATATAAAGCCAGTTGTCCTCCATTGCAGGGGTGTTCTGCTAGGGAGGGCTGAGTCAAACCAGGGCAAAGATGGGGTCACGTCAAAGGACTCTACCAAGATCTGAATGGTTTCAAAGGTCAGAAGAGCCTAGGTGAGGGTCCAACTGAAAATAAACAGTATACATCAATAATGGTGACATACCTCCTGGGCTAAACCTACACCCCAGCCTCCCTCCTTGCCCCGGTAAGATCTGCACTGCATTCTCAGGCTATGGCTGGTGACATGTGGCAGGTCCATGTGGCAGGTTTTCTCAGTGTTGGTATTTGGGGAGGGAAAGTGCAGTAAGTGGGTGGCGAGCGGTCAGCAGAAGGGCTCATGGCTTTCCATGCCTTTCACTTTAGCATGGATAGAAATGGGAGCAGGGGGTTGAGGGAAGGAGGCTGACAGAAGCAGTACAAGATCAGTTTGGTCTGGAAACAGCTTGTCACTTACAAAGTTGCCAGGCATTTAAAGTTCCTAATTTCTCAATCACCTTGGGTTGCTTGATAGTTTTTCTCAATGCTGAAACAATTAATTCCCACCCCCACTCCCCACCCCTGCCCTGGTTTCTTTTACTCCCTTCCCTTCCTCCAAGTGATTGTGGTGGAAGTTCGTGGGCAGTTCAGATTCAAGCAAGACATATATAGCTCCTGGCAGGGCTGGCTGGCTGTTGGCTTTTGTGAGCCTTGGTCAGATGGGTGGCCTGAGACCTGCTCCTTTGAGACTATGTCTGAGGGGGGGCTGATGCCAGTGACCCTTGGTCCTTTTGGCTCTTGTTCGGTCATGGCTACCAGGAATGGACAGACAGACAAATGTCATCCACCTTGTGTCTGGAAGTGGCTGATGAAGAACAGGGCGACAGGTTGGATCCCACAATGCTTTATCCTAACCCCCATGCTGGGACACTGTGCTGCTGAATGTCTGTCCTGAACTCCACAATAGCTTCTGTGGCCCTGGTGAGAAAAGCAGTAGTTGTGGCCTGGTTCACTATGATAAATCCTCAGAAGGATTTGGGGAGAGCACAGAGGCCACTGCTGGCAGTGATGCTGTCCATGTGGGAACCAGTCCTAGCTCTCCTGGCTGCAGGTACCTCTCCCTAAATAGGCATGTTTGATGGGAGAACAAACATGAGCCACCTGGGATAGCCCAGTAGTGATGTGGCCCTTTGTGTTCATGCCCACAGTGGCACTGCCATGCCAGCTGCTCTTTTAAGAAGCCATCTGTTCCTTTCCTGTGCAAACAACCTCTGGAGCACAACAGAAGGGTGAAAGATAGCATCAGACCCTCTTTCTCGCATGTCTGAGCAAAAAGAGGAGGGCAGCTCCTGCCTGGGGTTACTCCACAGAACTGGAGAGGAGCAAGGCTAGGGTTCTAGCAAGTGTATTGGCTGCAGCACTTAACTCACAAAAGCCACCAGTCCTCCTTTATAAGGAAGGACTTGCAGCCTCATGTACTGGCAGCAACAACTGCCTCTCCATTCCCCTGTACCCAAATAGCGGGATGAGGCTTGAGATGCAGTTGTTGGAGCCATTGCAAATGGAAGTTCTGAGCCTCTGGAGAGGTGTGAAAGCATTTTGCAGGCAGGGAGCTTCTCATGGTCGAGAAGCTGCAGCCCTGCTGTGTTGAGGGCCGATGCAGGGATGTGTCTGCAAAAGGCAGAGGAATAAACCCTGCCTTTGGAGGCACGTAAGTGGAGCATGGGTTACAGGATGGTGGTTGCCCAGCTCAGCACCCCAACCCTGGAGCTGATCCTCTGCAGAGCATCAACCTCCAATGCCACAGGAAAAATGTATTTCTGATCAATTCTTTCCTGAGCTGAGTTTTGTGCATATGTAAACATTATAAATAGGAGACTTGAGGCTGAACATGGACAAATACTAATTCAGTAGACAGAGTGATTTTAATGGATAATTATAGGTTCTCAGTCTGCAGTATTTATACAACCTTTCCAGTTAAATATCCCATAGTTTCCATGTAGAATATGTTCTCCTGGAGGATTTGTTTGACCTTCAGCACCATATTTATCTGCAGGATATAGTTACAGTCAAGCTGGAAATATTAAGCATTGGGAAAGGACTATGTATCTGTGCATAAATGGCTCTCCTTCCTCTTAAATGGGAACATAATCACGCAGGAGCAGGGAAACTTGCAGAGCAATCCCATGTGACTTGAAAGTACTGGGGCTGCAGTCCAGGGAAGCACATGTAACTGGGACAGGTCTGGTGCACGTACCTTGCCTTGGGGCTCCTTGAACTCTCTAACTAGGGCTTGTGCTTAAGTTGCTGCCTGCACTGTCCTGAACCCCGCCTTGTCCAGTGTGATCCCATAGGAGGGAGAGTCAGGAGCAAAATGGCTTTATGCCCAGTTCAACTGCCTGATGACCAGGAGCACTTCTGGCCTAGAAATAATTCCCAGGAAGCAGAGATTTTCCCCTTTTTATTATTTTTTTTTTCACTAGTAATAATTTAATTCTTAGGAGAATTGGACAACATATCTTGTGGGTTGGTTGGTTGGTTGGTTGGTTGGTTGTTCTTTTAAAATCATAGTTTGAACCAATGTTAGTAGGGAAATGAGTAGGCTCTGCAGGGAGAAGGATGCTCATATTGGAAAAAGGGCTTGATTTGGGGTTGCATGTCCTCCATGCAAACACATCAAGGAGAGGAGATGGGGAGTAACTGTCCCATGGATATAGTGTTGCTGCTGGTCAGGAGCCTGTGATTTTGTGTGATGGGGAGAGAGCATTTCTGCCTCTCCTGTCTTTGAATGACTGACTGGTAAAAGAGAGAAATGTTCCATCAGGCTGGCATATGTGACACCTTGAATTTTGTTATAACTTCTTTATATCTTCCATGGAAAAATCAGCTGCATTCAGGCTTTTAAGGCCCTTTTTTTCCTAGTACAGTGTGTTGTGGGGTATGCAGAGTTGCAAAGACTCATCGGTTATGCCCTGTCAGCAATTGTCCTGGACCTTTGAAAAGTTACCAAAATTTGAAACTTCTGCTGATGTAAGCCACTGACCAAGGACATTACTCTACATCTTAAGGGATGTTTTGCAGCCTTGCACCTCAAGACATGTAGCTGCTTTTTCATTTTACTGGCACCAGTATCCTGAATTTACTTTGCTAGAGGACCGTTATTTAGATGTTGGTGGGAAGGAGCACACCAGCAGGCTGGCTGATGCACTCTGTTTAGCTTTTTGCTCCGCAGACTAGGGTAGGAAGCATGGGGCAGCAGAGCATTTTTCATGTGGATTGGTATTAAACAATCTTAAACTGAACCTTGATCCTTTCCCAGAAATGGCTGAAAGCAAAACCCAGCCATTCTTCAGTGGTTTTTCAGCAGGTTTTGCTCCTCATTTTTCTGTCATCACCACTTCTGAGTTCATTCGGACATTCTGTGAGCTCATTTTTCTGCTTTGATATTTGTGCTCATACTTCAGGATTTTGAGATGGGGAATGTGGAGACTTGCTGCGGTGCTTGGTGGGTGAGGGAACAGTAAGCAAGGAAAGGCTGGTTTCAGCATCAGGGGACTGGGCCACAGTCTGTGCCCTCGAGCAGGAGATGGTGGGGAGACAGATCTGGCTGGGTTGAAGCCAGTAGGAAGAGAGGACCCGTGCATGATGGGTCACATGCTCAAGTGTTTTCCTGATGGAAGGTGGGAGTGCTTGACTGTCTCCTTTGCTTTGCCATGGCATCAGCCTACACTGGTGCCACCCAGGTTCTCCGCCATCAGATGTGTAATGAGATTGAGAGGCTGGATCAAGCCCAGCCTTCTTATAAGCTGTGGCATTGCTTTTGTTCTTGGTTTTTGAGGAGATGATAGCATTCCCCACTCTTTCACTCGTTTTCTCCATTCTGTCTTGATGAAGAGAGAGGAGAGGAGCAGGAGGAAAAAAACCAAGAGCTAAAATTTAGGGCTCTCTTGTTCTCTAGCTCATCATGCCAAGTAGCTGCATGCCTGCCAGGCACTGCTGAGTGCCAAGGGTCTCAGAGGAGCTCAGCCATCAGTATCAGCCTGAAATAATATCCACAGGCCAGGAAAAAGGATGGTTGCACATGGAGAGATTGAGATTTAGACTTGAAGGGGTGCCAAAGTTAAGTGGTCATGTAGGCAGAGATCACCTGGTTTGGGGCACTTTGTCAGGGCAACTTGTCCCCTCCTTGGCCAGAGTGAGGGGTGATCATATTGACCATATTCACCTCATGTGCTGTGAGTAATTAAGCTTTTAAACAGTGCCAGAATGAAGGGTCTGAGTTTCTGAGGTGCTGAGCATCCAGTGTTCCCACATCTTTCAGTCAAAGCCACGTTTGTGCAGTACCTTTACAAACCGATCTCTTACAGCCTGAGGAGTAGTTAGGGACTTTGCCCACCTAGAGTCAGTGGAGCCATTTCACACTGTGGCTGTTTGCTGGAAAAACTGGTGGAGATGCTGCTCACAAGAATTCAACACATTTGCACCCGAAAGACCTGCTCCACTCCAGGTGCTCCCCACTTTAGATGCTGGCAGGAGCAACGTCAGCCTTGCTTGTTGATCCAGTTTGCTAGGTCACTTCTTATCCCATTGCTGTGTGCTCCTGTTCTGAAGTCAAGTCCACAGTATCTGGAGATCCTTAGATGAAATGAGCCTCTCTGCTGGTCAGTTGTGGTTTTATTTATATATTCTTTTCTTTGATTAGAAAGGAAAATATAAAAACCAACCAACCAACAACAACAACAACAAAGAAAGCAAAAGAACTCATGTTTCCAGTAGCCAGATTTGTAGTAGTTGTACTTTTTGAAGCAATACTCATATAATTGTGTGTGCCTTTAAACTATCCATGTATTTGTTCTGCTTTTTTCAGGTCTGAGTGTGTGAAATATCTCTGAAGAAGAGATCTCTGTAAGTGACGGTGTAAATGCATTGTTTGTATGTATTCTAAAGTTTAAATAGATTGTACATATGGGATTGTAAATGAACTGTAAACAGCAATCTATATTTTCTTGAATATATTATATAGCAGTATATATTTGTTAAATAAGTATTCTTGTATACTCTTCAATAACCTTTTTAATATTTTGTACAGATAAGTTTATTAAATATTTTATTGATAAACAGATCTCTCCCAAGATTTTTTTTTCTTTTCTCTTAGGCTGGATGTTAGGAAGAAGCTCTACACAGAGAGAGTGATTGCCCATTGGAATGGGCTGCCCAGGGAGGTGGTGGAGTCACCATCATTGGAGGTGTTCAGGAGGAGACTTGATGGGGTGCTTGGTGCCATGGGTTAGTTGATTAGGTGGTGTTGGATGCGATGATCTTGAAGGTCTCTTCTATTCTATTCTATTCTATTCTATTCTGTTCTATTCTATTCTATACTTCTGTCTGCGTCCCCAAACCAGGCAACTCATTTCACAGAAGCCTTTTTAAATGACCTTTAATTCCTGGGCTAGTTAACATGTTAAAACAAAAAATTACAAAGCCATTCATTTTACTCTGCCTTCCTTGGCAAGCTCAGGTATTTTCCAAGACAAAAAAGTCAGAGAACAGTGAGTTTGCCATGACCTTATCATCAAAATGTACACCCCTTTTGTTTCCGGTGTTTCTCAAAGCAGTTCACCTTCTTTGACTAGTAGCTACCCAACTCTGCCCAGCTAAACAGGATTCTCTTAACTGACTTGAATAGCAAGCTTCAAAAGACTCAGAAACATTACATTGAAGGGGTAATCATGAGAGATGGGAGTATATTGTCTGCTCACATCATGCTTGTGACCACACAAGCATGGTGGATTTGACTTGAGCACAGGACTCTGCCTGCCCCATTGAAGGGAGCTGAAGGCAATGAATGGCCTTGCAGAGGGGTATGGGAGAGACCCGATTTGGTTAGATTAGGTGAAAAAATCCCATTTGAAAATGTGGAAGAAATTAGGAATTTAAAAATCTGGGAAGTGAAAACATACCTAGGAAAATGCAGTGGAGAGTTATTTCCCCCCAGATCAGATCTGGTAGTTCCAGTCCTATGATACATCTCCTAATACTCAAGAGATTAGGCTACCACTACTGCATCAAAATTTATTATCATGGATTGTTTTTCATTGAATATTGTTTTTTATTCCATTGCTCTTTTTAAAAGTATTTTTTTTCTTTAATTGCTAAGGAAAGCTCCCTGGGACATGAAACCCTTTTGCATTCCTAGTAGGAGAACTTTAAAAGTGATGGGTCATCCAGAAAGTAGAGAATCTGTAAGATTATATTAATCATTTGAGGAGGAGCTGTCAAATAGTTCCACAGCTTTTTCCCATCTGCTTTCACTAGGGCATTATAGTGGCAGAACCAGAAGTTTCAGGGATGGTCAGTTACTTTAGCATGTGCTCCTGCAATGAAAATCACCAATGCATCTTGCAGGCAATGAGCGAAGGTAACAGGGTTAAAACTCCCTCTGTCACATCCCTGCCACATACAATACTGTGAATGTTTAGACCTGGAGTAGGGCACATTTGGAAGCACAAAAGTTGTCTTCAAGGCATCAGGTATGTGTTTCAGTCACAGCAAAGCAACCTCTGATTTCAAGACCCAGGAGAAACACATGGAGAACTGACAAGAGGTTTGTCCAGAGGACTTCACAATTCTTACAGTTTTGGTATTTTCTAGGCTGTCCCTTTATCTCAAGCACACCCAAAAACACAAGGCTCAGCTGGAGTGAGGCATGGTGATTTCTATCCCCAGTTGCACATGGAATGACATGCAAGAGTGAACCACCTTTGAGGCAGTATCCTGCATCCTCACGTTTATTCACAGCCTTGTTGGCTGAGGGGGCTCTATTGGCACAAGTTTTCTGGCTAGGACACCATACACCCCCTGTCTACCATACATGCAGTTTTACAGGAAAGTATTTATTTTCAGAACATTGAGGGGTGAGAACAAGTGGTTATTCATAGGAATCCCATCGTGTCTGCACTGAAATTAGTGGGAGTGGTGGGTTTGCTTTCAGTGGAGACAGGTTTTTAGTCCATAGTACTAACACAGCACTTCAGATGGCTCATTTGATTTACAATAAGCTAGTTAATGCTGATGTATATTCTGAAAGCCAAGCATTGTCATGGCCAGTTTATATTTGAGTAAAAGCAGAGGTACAGCAAAGACAGGTGAGATGCCCAAGGTCATACATTGATACCACAGAAGAAAACAGAGTATTACTGAAAAAGGACAGTCAGACTTGGGCACCTAGTAACCCTAAAGCAAATGCTTGAGTCCCTTACGTAGTAAAAATATTAGTTGGTGCCTGCCAGGACCTTCACTGGGAGAGCTCATACCCCTACATTTAGGTATCTAAGTAAGACAGCTGTTTTGGGAGCATTGGTTTATGAACTGGGGGCAAGTTAGGTAAACCAGATCTATTTTGTTTGGAGCACCAGGTTTCCTCTTAGCACCTCATCCAAAATCCAGTGAAGTTTAATGTCTGTGTTAACTTAATAGGTTTCAGACCAGGCTTTAGCATGTACTCAAGACTTACCTGAAGCATCTTATGTACCATTCCATGTTGTGTCCTGTAATGCAGATCAATTTAGAATATGCCTTGGGGTGATCACTGGTGTTTGCCATAAAGCAAAATAGCAGTCCCCAAGCATTCTAGTATGAAAATTTTACCTTATTTTCATTACCTGATACTGGATGCTCTCATTACTATGAAAATTTAAATCCTCATTATCCTAAAGTGGCAATTCCACAGGAATCTTGCTGTCTTGGACTGCCCTGTTTTGGTGCAAACTAATAGAAATACCAGGATAAAAGGAAATTCCTGTCTTGCAGGTAATACTCTCATACTGAAGCTCTTCTTTTCATGCCATGTCACCTCTTACTCTATTCTCAGTCATTCAATCACTGGGGTGCAACCCTTTGCTGAGGCTGCACTGGAGCTGTAATTGAAATTATACACTCCACTTCACTATGGATGCTTCAAAGCCTTTTTTTTAGGTGAGGAAAAATAGAGATGAGTTGCAGTATCCCCTGCACAGTGAGGGCAAGCAATATTAACAATGCAAAACATTTAAGTTCTGTAAATGGCAGTCCCATTTCTAACAAGTTAGACTGGAACAGCTGAATCCTTACTGGTTTTTAAGGGTGCTCATTAAGGAAAAGGAGTAGCTGAGTCCTGACACTGGGAAAGCCTTTCCCCCTTAATTCCAAGCCATCACACACGAAAATGTATCTTAATATACAAAGCGTAGTGTATTTTAGAGCTTGGGGGCTTTAAGGCGAGTTTGTTGAGGATGTTCATAAAATGGGAGGGTGGGAGGCACACCTTGCTGCCTCTTTCCTTATGAATTGTTTCAAATAGGATGGGAAAAACTCTGTCTGCTAAACACTGTTTTCAGATACAGAGTGAGCTGGATGTTTTAAACAACATTCTACACTTTGCTGCTGCAAACTACTGTCCACAACACAACTTTCTTGCAAGCATGTTCCTGCAATAGGTGGAATGGAAAAACCTAGTCCATTTACTATCAGCTTTAACACTTGAAAACAGTATTTAATTAGATCTGTCCCTGCCTGTCCCATCTGAGCATGTGTCTTAGCCTGTTTCATAACTTCTGCATGATGCTACTGAGAGCAACGATCACTTCTGGCAGCTGACTTGCACTGTTACTGCTGTTATCTGCTGCTTGCACTCAAACTCCATCAGCTGTTCCAGAAATATATGCTGGTTTAATAGTTCCTGGTCACTCACAAATACTCTCTGGATTCTCATTTTGTGAATGTGCCAGGAAGAACATTTGCCTGTAAGTGAAGAGCCTCAGAAATTGTAGTTGCAAGTCTGAGTGTAACCTGTGACACAGAGTAAAACTAATCTCTTGGGTCTAGGAAGTCTATCCAAACCCAGTAATACTTGGAGCCACTTTAATAATGGTAACACTGAATGTCTTAAGTCTTTGCTGGCAATTGGCTGGCCCAAAGAAAGGGACAGGAAGTAGATGTACATATAAACCCATTTTCTGTAAATTACATACGTAAATGACCTTCACTGCAAAGAAGAGATTATCTGTTGTGGCTCATGTATGCAATCTGTCCCCTGTGAGTCAAGAAACTGGTGTTTAGCTTGGAGTCCAACCCCAAATTCTTCACCATAAACACTGGGCAAACACTCATCAAGCTTCCTGGAGGGACAAACTTCACTAATCTACACACTCTATAGCTCATTCAAAGCAGCAAACATGGAGCTGGAGGGAGCAAGGGGAAACACTGATTATTTTGGAGTGGCTCTGGATAAAAATGCTTAAGTGAGTCAGGTGCTTACCACCCACTGATTTTATCTGTGCTTAGCAGATGTCTACATTACATGTGAAATTTGGGGTTTGGCAAGTATTTTTGTAAATTTTGTATGCATGAAGTAATGAAGGTGGTGAACTAAGACTAAACAAGTTATCAAAATAAAGAATCGAGTTACATTTTACCATAAATGTCTTTATTTTTGTTATTGGAGTTGTGCACTATTTCATAAAAGGTATCAATCTAGCAAAACACTTGAACGTGAATCAAAGCCATTGAAGCTAGCAAGACTGCTTGCAAGGTGAGAATTAAGCACAAATGTGAATGACACAGATTAGGTGCTACTGCATACAGTGAAGTCGTTTGTGATAGGTTCCCCCAAGAATTCTAAAATAGTCTAAAACAGGCAAGACCGTGCTGTGTTTCCACGGCAAGTTGGCACGTTTGGACCATAAGCACTTTTGACACTTGGCCTGGGGTCATGGTGAACGCTATGGGCTTTAGAGGAGCTGGAGTCTCATTGTGTGAAATCAGCTCCTCTTAGGAAATACAGCTGTGAAAACTAGACCCATGCTTTTCTGTAATGGATAGAGTAGCAAATTTTCAGATCTTAGCCTTACAGTAACAGCTTCTAGGAGGAAGGTAGCAATTGAATCAATGTGGTTTTGATAATCTTAGAGAAAATTCATTTAAGAAAATTGTAAGGCATTGTTCTGTAGGTGATCTGGTCATCCCTGACCAGATCTAATCTCAGTTTAGGTCTTAATGCAGTCAGTAGCATTTCATATAGTGGATTAACATTTGTATAAAAGGCATACACAAGTCAAGTACAAGTATTGCTAAATTAATTCCTCATACAAAGTATACGAATAATGCACTGTAAACAACTGCTTCTCATAGGTGCTTCAGTTTCCAGGCTTTAATAGCTGCTTGTCATCTTTGGTTAACGCAAGATTTTTTCTGTCCTCAGGAGATCCACCACGACAGCAGAACTTTTACAGACGGAGTCCTTGCTCGATTACCTGATTCCATATACTTAGAAAAACAAAAGAGTTGTTGAACCCAACCAATGTGTAAACCAAAACAACCAATGGAACTCTATTTTTCCTATGTTGTTAATACTCAAATGTGCATATGTATGTGTATATATACACATGTGTACATATATATATCTCCACAGAGGTGAACATCCCCACTCCCCAGTCCTACTCTGCCCCAGGAAGTGCCAAGGCAACTTTAGCATCTCCCATAAGGCCATCCAACATGAATGCATGCCAACACCTGGGGGCTTTTTAAACACACGTGGGCATACACAACTATGGATTTCTGAAGTGAGCACAAGAATTATTTTGATCATGACTGAATATGGCCCCATAGAAAGAAGAAATGGTTCTCCAGTAAACATAATCAGTTGCACAGGCCCAGGCCCTTCACCTTGAACCTTATCTAGTTCATCCTTGGGCTGCTTCAACTGTGGCCGCAGCACTTCTGCCTCATGCATCAATAACCGCCTCACTACACGGCAGTGTAACCTGAAAATATGCTGGCTAGTCTTGAAAGCTAAACCAGTTTCTGAGGCAAAGAAGGTCACTTAAATCCACTGTCTTGTCTCCAGGTTTGATAACTAGTCTGAAATACCCAGTGTCTATTACAAACATTAGAGATTCAAGGGGGATTTAGGGAGAAGTGGAAGATGTCTATATAATTGTGTAAGAAAAGTAAGGAATTAATTCTGCATCACAGAGAACATTCTCTGGCATCATTCTCACTAGTACTACATTAAAAGTGTTAATAAACCATTAAGTAAGTTAGATATTCAATAGATCAGCTCAATTCATGTAATTGCAAGGGCAGGATTTCCCCTGACTATATTCTGTACTGTACTGTTTATTTATAAATGCCTCTGTGAACTCCGCAGGGAAACTATTTCACAGGTTCATGGCTAGAAAGCTTTTCCTGATTACACTTGGCTCTGTACCCCTTACTTACATTATTTGAATTTCTAGCTATTTCTTCTAACTTATTCTGTTATCACAACTGTTTGCTTCTTGTTTTTTGCTGTCCGAAAAGGAGAAGGATGAACAAATGTGAGGAACAGAGTATTTGTCAGTAATGTGCTAAAGCAAGGATTTGATTCTCAATAGTAGTATTTCATGCCTTTTCATGTTATTTCATGGGTGCAGCCATGGCAAGAGTAATAGACATTTTCTCATGGTGGGCTCACCTAATTTGTGGCTTGGCAGAAAATGTCATACTTCAGTCCTTAGAGCAAAGGACTGAAATTCACGTATGCATCAGAACTGGTTTAATTCTTTAAAGCTGCTGAGCAAGCACTGTTCTCCTGGACTTCATTAGAAGAGCTAGGCCACCTATAAGCAGTTATATATGGATTCTGAAATCCATTTTAACCTTTTAATACTGGCATCTTTAACCAGTGTCTTTAACTCTCTATAGTCAATCAAAAAATGAAAGACTTGCAGCAGACAAGAGCTCCATATGGATTCCCTTGCTGAGCAGCTGCATTTACCTTATGGTATTTTCAGTACCCTGTGGAGTCCTGGCAGCATCCTAAACCCCTCCTGAGACTTTGAGAAGTCTCATCTCATCTTCACATCTCCTTTGTACTCATCCTGAATTCAGCTTGACCACCAACCTTACTTAACCTGGAGGAGATGTTAGGTTTGTCCTGGGACCTTGGGCTGTTCTGGTTGCCAACGCACTGGAGTTACATAGAGACACGAAGAGAGGGCCAGGTCTTTCACAGCATACCAGGATCCATTGCTAGGATCCATTCACAGGGAAATTTTTACCCATAGAGAAGAGCTCGGTATTTCTTTCTAAAGCAGGACATCTGGGCTGCCCCAAACCTATCAGTGACAGCTCTCCAGCAGGTGAGGTGATAGCAACTCAGGTGCACTTGTAGCCAGTGAATCTAGTATCAGTGATGTCTAGAGTGCTACAGACAATAAATATTCTATCCTTTACCAAGTCCTGAAGATTCCTGAAGACAGGATGAAGGTACCTCACCACTGAATCAATAAAACTATACTTTGGACCAGCCAGTCTCTCTTTAACTTTCTCTAAAACATCTCAATAGAGAACAAGCCATAATTTATAATAAACAGAAAAAATTATGACAGACTCACAAAAAATTACACGTTCACAAAATAATCACATCATTTTCTTGTTAATTTCTGAATGAATATTTATAATTTGGTCAGATCATCTTGTAACCAGTCTGTAATCATGGCAGCCATCTCCTTGCTGGCATCTAGCACAAAGGCATGGCGGAGCCCTTTCTCGCAAAGTCGAATGTCCCCGTCCGGAAAATCCATTTTGATCTCATCGTAGTAGTGCTGTGGACACCAGCTGTCCCCAGTTCCATAGTAGAAAATCAGCTAGAAATCAAAGCATACCAGATCATTAAACTGAAAGTTACCAATGAAGCAACCCATATACAAACAAAAAACACTGAAGTATTTGGAAACAAGCGATGCCTCATGACCCAAGATATACTGAGAGGAATAGCAAGTTGGTAGTTCTTGGTTGTTTCCAAGTCTGAAGCCAATTAAATGCTCTTTGACTCAGTTTGCTAATCTGTAAAACTACAGAACATAATACAGGCTTAACTCTGAAAACAGATCTGCTGATGAAAGTCTGGCTGTCTTAAGAAATGTGTTATCAATCAAAACATCTAGTTGTTCATGGAGTCCACCTCTAACCAGGCAAGATACTGAGTTTTCCCTAACTATTAGATATATTCTGTGGTAGCTTTTTAGCTATTCAATCAAGTAACAAAATTACCACTAAACTTGATGCTGTGTCCTAGCTGAAGGGACTAACCATTACAGATTTATTCAGGACATAAGAGAATGCATTAAGTTACTCCGCATTTGTGAGTAGCTCAGTCTTACTGGTATCTGTTAGGTGTGACAGACTCGAGGTGAGGAGAAAGTTCTTCACAGAGAGAGTTGTTAGCCATTGGAATGGGCTGCCCAGGGAGGTGGTGGAGTCACCGTCCCTGGAGGTGTTCAAGAGGGGATTGGATGTGGCACTTGGTGCCATGGTTTAGTAGGCGTGAGGTCTTGGGTGACAGGTTGGACTTGATGATCTTCGAGGTCTTTTCCAACCTTACTGATTCTATGATTCAAACACTCTGCCCAGGTGGGGCCTTAGGTAGAGAAGCACTTGTTTTTCTTAACCCCAGTGCTAGATGTGAACTGAAGGTGATTCACTCAGCCATGTCTGAGTAACAGCAATTACGGTCACTCTCAGAAGTAAAACTTTTATTTACTTGGAGAATTTTATAATCGTAGAATCTTAGAATCATAGACCTGTAGAACAGTTTGGGTTGGAAGGAACCTTTAAAGCTTATCTAGTCCAATGCCCCAACAATGAATATGGGCATCTTCAACTAGATCAGAGCCCTCAAATATTTCCAGAGATGGGGCATCTACCACCTCTCTGGGTAACTGATTCCAGTGTTTTGAATGACTCTGTTGTAAAACTTTTTGTTTGGTTGGTTTGTTTTTTGTATCTAGTCTGGATCGACCCTCTTTTATTTTAAAACCATTACCCATTCAGCAAGCCCTGCTGAAAAAAGCAGCTATCCCCTTCTTTCTTATAGACCCCTATTAAGTACTGAAAGGCAGCAATAAGGTCTCCCTGGAGCCTTCTTTTCTTCAGGCTGATTAATCCCAGCTTGCTATCCTATCTTTGTTAAGTGCTTTCTATGTAGAGAAGCAGGCATGTCCCAGAGACCCATAAGCAACTTTCTTTTGGGTTGTAATATGGAAGTAAAATTCTGCCCAAGTCCACGTTGCTTTGATCTTACCCTAATAACCTTGTTCACTGACATACATGAAGCAGGTGCTAGAGGGCCCACCTAAACACAAAAATCCTAAATTCCAGTCCAATATCATATTCAGTGAACTATCTTTTTCCTGTTAGAAACACTGAATGACATTCTTTCACAAGCCATTATTTCCCCCCTCAGCTTTTCATGTTACAGCCATGGTTTTACATTTCTAGAAAGTATTTGAAGGGAGAGTTGTTGCCTGGGAGAGAGTAAAAACCTACGGATTTAAAACTATACAGTAATAAGATTAATGACAAGGACTCTTTATACTAAAAGGTTTGAATGCAGGTACCTGAAGGCTGGTGATTGCTCAACATATCACACACGGAGCTTGGCCTAATTCCATTACTCTCATTTGTTTCATATTTCATTTTTGTACCGGAGTGAATAATTGAGCAATGCTAATATAAATTAGGGGACAAGAAGTTTTCCTTTCATCACAAAAATCTTCAGTTCCATCATATCTGTAGCCATGTGGGAGATGAACAAATGCACCCGTCGAGGCAGAGCTGGGCTAAGAGCCCAGACTGCATTTCACAAAATGTTACAAGTTTTTGTCTAGCTCACTTTTCTCTCATTGAAGCATACCCAGAGCTTAAGACATTACTGACTGTTGGCTGTATCCAAAATACAGTTGCACAAACACAAGTAAACATGTGTAAAGCATAGAACATAAACCATCCCACGTTAACAAACATGACTGGTTTCCTTTAGTCACTAATTGCTGGAAACAAGGTACATCCTTTGCTTTAGCAGAAAACGTCTTTTGATGGTGCCTTCAATTCTGAATCATAGGATGTCACAGTAGCAAAAATTCTTCAGAAAAGCCAATGTAAAATTGCCAGCTGCGTTCAGGCCTTTTGAAAGCCAAACATCTGACTGAATTATTTTTAACCCTGGGCTCAGTTACCAACAGATACAAAAACAAAGATTATGAAACCGAGAAAAAAAGACATGATGGAGTGACTCCAGTTTAATCAAATAGTCCTTGGAATTACTAGACATTTTGATAGGCTAGTTGTAGAGTCTCATCAAATGATCATTTGGGGGGAAAAAAAAAAAACCAAAAGGAAAGTTTTAAATGTATGCTTACAAAGGTGGCTAAAATACTTGGCTTAGTCTGCATGAACTGTGAAATGGGCTGTGCTCCAGGTAGGATTGTAAAGTTGAGAGCTCACAGATTTGGTAATGCCTAAACAAAAGATTTATGTGCATTCTTAGCTTGACTCTCATATATTTGCATTCTGGTTTAATCTTTCACTGCGTGGTCCAAAGGATCCTTGACACATTCAATCCACTGACAGGATGACATTCATCTGATGAGCTGCTATTTGATAGTATTTTTTGTTTTAAATTGTGTGTGTGGTCTGAGGATTTATTTACTATGTACTTCATGGTTTACAGAGAGAATTTATTTCCTTATGTGCATTCCTCTGGCACACATCACTACAGGATTTTCATGCTCACATTTATTGATTTAGTTTTGCAACACCTTAGTGACCATTTTTCCCCCCTCAGTTTTGCAGATGGAGAGCACAGAAATTAATGTCAAACTACATACATTAATTTGGAAGTATGTAGTGTAATCTTAAACACCTAGAGCTGGTCTTCCGGTGCGTGCAGCAATACACAGCATTGACTACGCTCAAAGGACAGCACTGATGGACTTCATTTGTGGGCAAAACACTGTCTGTCTGTAACAAGGTCTTAAATGAAATACTCAGAAATGTGAGGGCAAACTGTGCCTATCTATGAAAAATATTAATGACTTCACCACAGCCTGTTCTGGATGGGAAGTTTAGGTGCCTTCACCGTGAAGCTATCCGTGGGTTGTTTATTTCATATAGTTCCCTGTGTCTTTCAACACACATTTTACAGCTTCTGCTGCAAATGAGGTAGGAGTTCTCGTCCTGCATTCTTGCCCTGCCAACTCCAAATTTTAGTCTTCTGGTATCTCCATCCCATTATGAGTCTCAATTCCAACCCTAGCTGCTTTTTGTCCAGGCAATTTTCCACATCATTATCACTCAAATACCTCTCAAACTGTCAGTTGTTCCTAGTGTCAAAGTTGAGCTCAGTTCAGCATAAAAATATTTAAATAGAGGTAACTGCATTGTGATGTTTACATGCATACCAAGGATCCAAATTCCTACAACACACTCAGGAAAGATACACCCACTAAAGCCATCAATGCTTAGAAAGCTATGCTGAATTAGGTATCTAATGTGAGGTGGGTGAAGCTGCACTTCAGATTCCACTAAGAACTCCACTGCCTAACTGTAGGTACCTACTGCCATTTGTGAGGCTCTAAATAAATACCTGAAGCATCTGCATGAGATTGGCAGGTATGACAGATTTTATAGGAGACCCACAGCCTTCTGGTGCACAGATGGAGCTATGTCACAGTGCCCAAAATTAAACCAGATGTCCATGTTTACAGGCCAAATTCTACCTTGACTTCTTAGATAGATTCCTAGTAACTCTAATGGGGTCATCTGCACCTCTAATGCCTACTGCTTCTGTAGATTCCTGTAAGTAAATTCCTAAAGCACAATTCAGGTGCTCATACATAAATACCTGACAGTGGTAGGTTAACAGTTGGACTAAATGATCTTAAGGGTCTTCTCCAACCTGCATGATTCTATGATCTCATGCAACTTAAGATTTACATGCTAGGATGTTTGGTTTGGTCTCCACTGCTGCTATAGGCAGCTCATGTGTCTCATATGCCTGACCTGACTGGATAGCTCAAATCCACCAACTCATAGCCTACCTTTTTTCCAAAGAAACAGAGCCTTTGTTTCTTCCTCTCTTCTCCACTGTTTACCCCTTACTCAATAGTTCCCCATATACTAGATCAGCACATATCTCCTTAGTACTGGAAGGAATAGCTTCCTTCTTCAAGCCAGATATTTTTGCCATGAGAAAAAAATAAATACATTTTCCCCTGAGACTTCTTTGTAGACATTATAGAAGCCTTTGGAGTGAAATAAAAAATAAACAAGATAGGAAAGACACTTGTCTCATGTTTGGGTACATTATAACCCGCTATCTAAGAACAGTTTTATAACAGGAAGACTTAAGGAACTCCTATGTGATGCTGCAGTTATTTTGGCTGCTTATTTTGAGTGCAGATGTTGGTGTGTGCATTCTGTATGTCTATGTGCATATGCCTGATGAAACTTTATGTACTTGTTTCTTACTTAGAAACTGCCAACAGAATTCAGAGCTGTTTTCAAAATGCTTCCCTATTGCTGGATTATGCAATAAAAATCTACAAGCAGGATTGCAGTTAAGGTGTACATTTTTGGTGAGCCAGATGGTGGTGCAGGGCCTATAAAATGTGACAGATACTTGACTGTCATTCATGGTGTGCCTTTGGATTAAAAAATGTCTGAGCTCCTCACCTATGTCACACAGGCACAAAATAGATCATACAATGGCTCTGGTTGGGAGAGACCATAGAGACCATCTACTCCAGCCTCCCTGATATGGGCAGGGACATCTCTCAACTAGACTCAAGGCTTCATTCAACCTGGCCTTGAACACTCCCAGGAAGGAGGCATCCACAATGCCTGCTGACGGCAGGGAGGTCAGTCTACATAACCTTTGAAGGTCTCATCCAGCCTGGTCCATTACTATAATTCTATAATCTCCCTTGGCAGCCTATTACAGAATCTCACCACCATTATACTCAAGACTTTCTTCCCAAGATCTAGTCTAAACCTGCTTTCCCTCAGCTAAAAACCCTTCCCCCTTGTCCTGGAGCTAGATACCCTTATGAAAAGATGTTTGGATGTTGCCAGTTTTCTGAAATCTATTAAGACAGATTAATTTTAGACATATTCATCAACAATTTCCAGAATTCAAAATGTTCTCTTCTTCATTTTAACATCAGGAGTGCTGCTACTGCAGCGTGCTGGCAGGAGTTATTAACGCACTGTGTATATCCAGAGGCGTGTGGGATCTTCATTAATGGTAGGAGACGCTGCTGTGCACTGTGTGATTTGCATGGGTCTACAGTATGTATTTTCCTATGGACTGTGCATGGCTGCACAGATGGCTGAGTCAACACAACCCCTGTACCAGCAATGGAAAACTGCTGCCAACCTAAGCATTCAAAAATGGTGAGTCAGGCCCCCAAAATACTGAGACTAGCTTAAAAATAAGCAGATTTACAAAACAATAAATAGAAGATCCTTTCTGTTTTTCTCTAGGCTTAAACTTTTCAATATTTGTGGTTTTTTTTTTTAACTTTTGTGCCATGAAGATGGGAATTTTTTTGTTCTTTTACAATACTGAATGTCCAGACTTTGAGGTATCCATGACTCAGAAGGGAAGGGCAGCTACCACTGGACAAGACAAAGACTTTATATGGTTCCTGATGCAATCCCCTGCTTGTTACAAGTGACTAAAACATGCCCTCTTTCATAATCTATTAGGGCAGAGTAAAGGTGTTGTGGGATATCTTTGCCAGTCAATACCATGTTTGAAATAGTCATGCAAGTTATAAGTTTCAATTAGTTTTACAATAACAACAATGTTCTCTTAAGCTGTTGAACCATTAAATTGCTCAAAAGTATTTTCAGCCTTAGCTTCTGTGAAATAATACAAGAGGCAGACCAAGGCTCTTTCGGTCTAGTACCCTGGAACATGGTATGTGTACTCAGACACTGCACAATGATGGCAGCTGCTAAGTAAACATCAGAAGAATCTGAGATTCGTATCAACAGGATGTTTACATTTTAAAGAGTTTCTAAGAAAATAATAAAGATTTCCTGCAGTTGACTCCACTGGCACTTGTTTTAGTGTGTATGACAGTTCACAGAAGTATAAATTACAGAATGATTTCTTTTATGCCTCTTCAGCAGCTATCAGAGGTCAGCACTGAAAAACAAGTCCAAAAAGTTAAAAAATATTAGTTGAGTTTCCTCTATCTCTCTGGAATTTTGTATGTACTATAATAACTTAAGGATCTTATTACATGGGCAGGCACCACTCCAGCTGATGGCAAAGAGCAAAGGACTGATCTCTGTGGATATAAACTAGCAGCACACGTGCAATGGCAAGCAAGACTGTGCCAGTGTCCTTGTTGAAATCCTTGTCTCAGATACATTTATGTTTTATCAGTATTACTCCCACTTGCATTCAGTGGTTGAGACAGCAACTTCTCTCTGGGTGACATCTCTCTACAGTAACCAGCAAACAGTTTCATTTGCTGTTGGATGAAAACTGGTTCAAAAGGCATTAGCCCAGAATTAATTTTAGTTTCAATCAAGGTTTATAGAAAATGACTTAGCTTCTCTGGAATTATGACAGCGTCTCCACCTTATCCTGCCAAAAGAATAGTATAAATGACATGGGAACAGATTGGTTTGGGACACACTTTTGTTTTGGATTACTTCAGTTGTACTTTGGCTTTACTAATCAGTTTCTGAGAAGAATTCAAAGAGCTGGCGTTGCCCTAGGAAGCCCTAAATGCTTCAGGATCTGGTTCTCCAAGATACCATCTCTCTCCCTCTGTGATCCTGCAGAGGCTGAGATCAGTCCGTTCGATGGCAAAGTCTTTGGAACTTGCATCTCAGCTTGTTTTATCAGAACTGGGATTTCTCAACTTTCCAAGGGCAGTATGAAGCCCCCTTCCCCCCCCCCCCCCCCCCCCCCCCAAGACTGTTCTAAGAGGCAGTTGACAATCTGGAGTGTGCAATGCCGTTTTTAAATACTAACCTGTAGGGGTTGTAGTAAAAGTGCAGTGGATGATTCAAGTATTTGTGGTGACTTTATTTAACATAAGCCAACATAAATAATAAACCAACATAAATAATAAACAAAACTAGCTTCCCTGTCTGGAAACAGAACAGGGAAGCTTTTTCTTTTCAGATAAATCAGGGCACTAAACCCTGAGGCACAGCCAGATGTCGTATCTGCTTTGCCTGTGATCCAAGATGCGTTACTCCTCTCTGGTGGGTCAGGTACAGTGTTCTACCAAACAGGCAGAATAGGACACAGACTCTGTTTTTATGCCTTTGTCAGTGTTAACTGCAAATCAAGTTAAAGAGAAGCTCTTCCCCTTTCCTTCACTGTAAGTTTATTGACAATGCTACTGGCTTCTCTGGACATAAACCCAAGAGATCAAGAAAGGCCACTTCTATTTCCACTTTCTCAGAGATAATGAAGGGTCAAACTCAATGCAAAATAAAAACATGTTTCTAAAAAAGGATGCATAGGATTTATCAACAAATCAGGGCAATTAACTTATTTATATCATCTATGCTACTTTAGAGAACCTTTTAAAGCATTTCAAGGGTATATATTTAGACATGTCAAGAACATGACTATTTCAGAAGTCAAGTTTGTATAAATACCAATATAAAACCAAACAGACCTGAAACCACTATTTTATCAATGCTATTACCAGGTCAGATTCTTCCATTGGTATTTAGTGAAAGTGGTATTTCCCTCTGAATGTCAGCCTGGCAGTCTTCATTCAGTGGGACTTGACCAAAGATGAACCAGTCAGATGTCTCTTGTAATAGCACTATCAACATCTGGATATAAATGGCAAATTTGATCACTGCTGTGTAATAAGCTCCACAGCAAAGAGGGAAGGTGAGTGATTTAAGAGGTAGTAAGAATGGGATGGTAACTTCAGTATTCTTCAGAAGGCTAGGGAAATACTGCTCTCTTCGCTCACTTAACCTGAAAATCCTGGAATTTCATGTTGTCACTTCTTTATTAGAATACTACACAGCATGAATGATGGCAACATTAGCTCAATTGCAGAAACAGTCAAATATCATGGGTCTATATTTTGTGGTACATTGAACTTTTTGAATCCTTACTGAGATCCTTTTCCACTGAAGAAAGAAACTGCTTATCCCTGATTAGGCATTCTGTGTGCTTCAAAGAGAAGGTTGTTCTTGTGATTAAATGACACAGGCACGAAAATCCCCAAGCACATGTGAAACTTCCCTAACTTCAACTCTGCACCTCCAGGGAGCGTAGGCCAAAAAGGATGTGAGACTAGCCAAAACCGAGGTGTTCTTGGCTCAAGAGAGCACTTTGCACCTATTCAGAAAAAGTGTTTCGAAGGTTTTTCGCAAATGTAGTGAAGCAATTCACTCAGGCTGTGGGCAGACAAGGTATTTGTATTATTCTTTTAACCACTTATCTTCAGATCATGCTCCTCTCACTGGGAATAATTACTAAGCCCCTGGGGGTATCTACAGAGACTCAAACAAAAACACTGGGCAACATCAAAAAGCTGTTTCAGGGGTCAAAATATTTCTTGGTTGCTTAGCTTAAAAAAAAATTCCCTAGCAAAGACAATATTTCAAAAGAAAAACCTAGCACTTTTCTGTGGAGAGGAAATACTTCACTCTTGCAATTGTCTCTAAATCTTTGCATACATACCATTATTCACTTGACACTCTCTTGAAGAACACTTTGGTGTGATACAAACTTGTGTTACTTTGAATTCTAACTGCATCAGCAAAATAAGCAGGAAGTGGTAAATATATCCTTCATTCATTTACCTTCCCCGCCCCCCCAAATTCTTCTCCACCTTACCATATCTATTTGAATGATTATAAGCAACCCATAATACTTCCTCAACCTGAGTGAAAATATGTTCATGTGTCCATAAACTTCAGTGTCCCAATCTGATTAAAAACCACTTCCCAAAGAAAAGAGGTTTTTAATCTTTATCTTTGTAAGTCTATTTCTTATGTTTCCTGTCCTTTTCCCTGCACAATCAATGTGTCTGCTACATCAGACCACCAGCAAAGCAAAACTCAAAGAACATATAAACCTTTCTTGGTTTAACATACTAATCAATAGAATCAGAAAGTTCACTGCCAAACTGATTCAAGGCTTCCTGAAGTCCATGGAAGCTCTTTTATCAATTTATATGGGCTTTGGACCAGATGCTACACTTAGAAATAGAACTTGGAGTAATAAACAAAATATATTGCAGTAAATTTAAAATCTGAGGGTGATTTTTTTAAAACCAAATTTCCTCTGTAAGCACCCTGGTTTTACTCTTCAATGCAGTAGCATCTTGATTACAACAGGTTTGTAAGACTACTTGACAGAAGAAGAGTCGATAAGACTAAATGTGGCATGATGTAACTTAAAAAGTTAACTCAAGACTCTAAATGGCAATGCTTTGCCTGTTACAGACACACTAGTGAACACCATAACCATTCCCCTCTTTCCTTTTAAAACTTTTATTGTATTTGTAAATGCTCTGTGATGCTTAATGCTGATCCATCTTTTAAAAATACAGAATTACACCCACTTCCTTCTGTGCAAGAATTACAATAAACTTCCTCTAGCACAGTAGTATCTTTGCCTCCAGTTTCTGTTAGGAAAGGGAGTTGGTGTTATTTCAGTGAAAGAACATAGCTTAGCTGGCTTAGACACAATCAGCTAATTAACTATCAAAGCTGAGCAAGGCTTTTATTAGCATCCCCTACCTTATTTGTTTGGATTTTGTTATTTGTCACAACTCCCTGTGTCATTGCAGTAAGAAGCCTGTGTTCATATACTGCTTGATCCAGACAAATAGCTTTAGAGGCGGTATTTTAAATGCTCTATCATTCTGTTACTCTGTTAGAATGCAGCTCTCCATCCTCCTTATACAGTTCCACTGCTATTTACTGGACACACTGTCTGTCTTTAGTATATTGTAAAGAGAAATGCCTCACTTCATTATCCAAACAATATTCCAGCTCCCATTCTTTCAACATAAATTTGAGTAATTAGCTTTGCTAGACTAAGAATCTGAGGTCTGGAGATAGAATTTCTCCTGGTCCTCAAATAGTATTAGAGTTAAACCTGGGCATGGAAAGAACGGAATAATTTAGTGTCTCTTCTTCTTTCTTCTTCAGATCACAGAAAGCAAGTAAGATCCAGAAATAACTTTGCTATTCCACAGCAGCTGGCAAAGTCAGGTGTTAAGATTGGCTTTTAGCATATGATCACAGCGACTACTAAACAGCAAAATTTTTTTGAAGTGACAGCTTGCCAGTTCTATAGCAACTTGGACTGTAGTTCCTGTTTTCATAAACTTCCAACCTTCACAAGTTAAGCTCATTTTTATTGTCAATACACTCCTAATTTAACACAATGCTAACTTGTATTTTTTCCTTAATTCTTACATTCCCAGAAGATTAAAAAAAAAAAAAAAGAAGAAGCATTTAACTTGATTTTTAGACCTGCTTTTTATCTTTAGTTTGCCAACTGCTTGTAAGCTCATTTCAGCTTTTTGTTTTCTTGAGGAGGTTTGCCACTTTAGAAGTATGAGGACATAGAAGAATCAATAAAAGAAAGTTAACAAAGGTTTAAAAAAGCTCCTGCCTGCCAAGGGCATGCTTAGACTGACCGAGTCAACAAAAGCAGAGGTGAAGCAGACTAGGACACCTGCAAACTCTTAGTGTTGGCTATGGGCCTTCAGTACAAGAAGTAAGTATTTTTGTAATGTGAAGCATCTGAGTAGACCACCTGAAGTCATTGGAACTGCAGCTGACTGTCACCTCTATTATCCTTATCCAAGAAAGCTTTTGTGCTTGACTTCAAGCACATATGCTTGTGATTAAAATTTCCGAAAGCACCTGAAGTCCTGCTCCTGCCAACTTTTCACTTTTGTACCTTTACACAGTAGCCTGCAGTCTTACCCTCAGTTTGAGGGCACTAAGAGCCTCTCCCAGGATGCCAACTCGCATTCCCTGCCTACGGGTCCAATGTCTCCATCTGTCTTTTACCTTTAATCTTTGCTTCTCAAGCTACATTTTAGGAATTCCTGCCTTCAGCCCTGGTGCTGCTCCTGTGTCATAGACACTGGACCCACAATGTACATCGTTTGTCCTGTGTGGTATTCTGGATGGACTCCACCTTGCAGCTTGCTTTCTGTCATGTCTTTGGCCATGCCTCCTGGGTGGACTTTGGACCCTTGTTGAAGACTTGCCTATAGTCCTGTCTCTGGCCCCTTTTCCTTTTGCTCCAGGCTGGACTCTGCTTGCTACTTTGCCCTGCTTGTGTGCTGTGAGACTAGACCCTGCTTGGTGAGGGCACTGCCTATGCTGAGGTCACCCTTGGCTCACAGCTCCTTTTCCTTTTGGGGAACAGGCAGACCCTGCATCTGACACCTGAGAGGTGATTCAGTCAAAATCAACCATTTTCCTTGAATTCATTATTCCATGGGAAGTTTTGTTTAAAACAATATTTGCAGTCTGTGAGATCAGCCCTTTAGTTTTTTCACTGAGATTTCTCTTGAAGTGCTGGAGAACTTTGAACGTTCTGCCACAAAACTGAGAAAACTCAAACATGTGTAGTGCTGTGTAGTCTTCCTTGTTCACCTGTGCTATTTCAAACCCTTAAAAGAGCTAGAACTGAAGCATCTGGACATATCTATCAAGGTACAGAGAAGGCAAATGGGATAAGAAAAATAAAATATATATATAAACCCATTTTCAGCCAAAAAAAGGAAGACTGATTTATGAAGTGAACCTTGTACCATGTCTACTTATAAGATGCAAAGTAATCATAAGAAGATCTAGGACCTGTCCTAGAAAATTCCATTCTCCAAGGAAAATCACTGCCAGTGCAAAATGCTGGAATCATTCTTCCAGCAAAAAGACAGGGTCGCTACAAAAAAAGGAGGGAAGGAAGGGGACACAGTAGAATACTATGTTATACTGATTATCTGCTTACACAGAGGCTACACCAATGGGTGATTGCTACATGCAAGTTCTCAGGGCAACCACATCAAAACTCCAACTACGAACAGTTCCTGCACTGTGCTGAGCCCTGAACTGACTGGGCGCATGCTATCAGTCCAGACCAAAATGGTACCAGGATCTCTTTCAACAATAAATCTGTAGAGACAAGAAAGCTCAGTGCAGGAGAAAGGTCCCTGAAAACTACTTCATTTATTTGTGTAGCAGTAGCTCTTGTCTCTGGGGAACATACTTTCTGTATTCTTCTTTTCCACTACAGTTGAATGGCTGAAACTCTGGAGCCATAATAATTTTGCTGACTTCTACTATGTTTTGCTGCCATGGAGAAATCAAGCCTGCAGAATCCCATGATATTAACTGAAGTCACACAACACAGATGGTACATGTTCTGCTTGACCTGTCCAGCAGCAAAGTCAGAGGATTTGGCCCATCAGCCTGCACTCATGTCCTGGCTGGCCATCTGCTTGCCTGGTCAGAATCCAGGTAACTACTGGCCTAACTGGAAACCATGTCTCAGGCTTAGCCAGAAGAAAAACTGTTTCCCCTCCACTAAGGAAAAACATATTGAATGGGATACTACATCTGACAGTGGTGAATGCTTACATCCACAAAGTTGTGGATCCATGACATTTTAATGATTAATGACCCCTTTAATGGGTCCTCCAAAGTCAACAGAATGACATTAACATAAAAGCAGTATCAAGCCTACTGAAATTTTGGTTTTACAGGAATATAACTGGATGCAACAATTCCTCATGCAAGCGGGCTTCTCATAAAAAAACACAACCAAACTAACAAATAGTTACCTTCTTTAAATTTTGCTTTATAGTTGTACTGTCTCTCTCTACGACCTTCATCATTTCTTGGCTTGCCATATACAAGATGTTGGCTGCAGAAAAAGAAACATGTAATAATGTAAGTAACAGACCAAATCCTCCAGAAAAACAGTATGAGCCCAAACTTGCAAAAATGCAAGGCAGCTAGAGCAGTCATCAACTTGACAATACCAATGAAAAGAATCCCACTGGTAAAAAAGGTAAAATTTATCTCACTTAACTGAGTCTTTGAAAAGGTATATAAACCAAATTAAATCTTCTTCCATTAATCAGTTCCATAATTATTGGGAGAGGAAAAAACACCCTGGAATGTAACTCTGCTCATCCATCTAACAGAATTCTGAATCAGCCCATGGTGATGACTCTGTCTTCCCTGACCAGAGAAGGAACTTAGATGACAAGCTTCCACTACATAATTTTAGGAAGGGAAAGGTAAGCATGAGAAATCACCTATAAAGTGTTAGAAAGAATGGGCTTTTAAATACAAGGCATACATTTTAAAACATTATTAATAAATACATTAAGTTATTGACATTTTAATACACAAGTAATTCAAATATTCAGCATAATAATAAAATATAATGACAATAAAGGCAAAACTGAGTATTACTGAAAATCAGAGTCTTGCATAATATTGATGTTACTTACCCAGACAGGACACCAAATGTCTAAGCCTTACCTTTCTGGAATGTAGAGTATTAAAAATGGCTCAGTGTAATTTATTGTGAGCTGGTCTGAAAGATACTGTCTCAGAGACATAAATGATTGAGTCTAATGTTTGGACATCTAATTAAACACAGCTTAATCTTATGAAGTGTTGAGTTCTGGCAGGTCCCATGTATGTTAAACAGCTGTGGGAACTAAGCACTTTGGCACAGAAGGATCATCTAGCCTGGCTTCTGCTACAACAGAACCTACAGAAGCTCAGCAGGAAATTTCAGTGCACAGTCCAAACCCTGGCTTTGAACAGACATACCTGCTAAGAGTGCTGCTGCTAGAATAAACTCCATTTACTCACCTGCAGAATCAAGCCCTGATACAGGACCATTAATGATGCAGATAATGAGAGGTTTTAAAACTGGGTAAGTGAACACCATTTGGAATAGGCACTACCCATTTCTGACATCAGTACTGTACTGAAGAAATGTGCAGATATGACTATTCAAAAAATCCACACCTCGTTTACCCTTTTTTTCTCCCAGTCTCTTAACTGTGGAATTAAGTTGACCATTCTATACTCTCAATCTGAGGCTTCTATGCTTGTTGGATCACAGAGACATGCATAACCTGTAAGTGGGAATGAAAGGGAATGTTCTTCTCCTTTCTCAGCAGTTCACAAAACAGAAGACTCCAAGTGGTTGAATTACCTTAAAACAATTCAGTTTTCAGGTCCTAAAATGACTGAATGTGTTCTAAGTTCTCTCTCAAATAACAAGACAAAAGGCAAAGGCTGACAGTTTCAAAAATCTGAACCAATGAAGTTTTGTGCACAAATAGTTAATGACAGTGTTGGATCTGATACCACTCTGAGACAGGAGTAATACAGTTCCACAATGTGCAATAGGGAGGAAATGGCAATCACACAGGTCTTTGGTGGTGACCAAAACATGGAGTTGGCTGAATTCCAGCAGAGCCTTAAGGAAACAGAATGCCACCAGAGAGATGAGTGATGGTTCCAGAGATCAAATGTTAAAAGACAAAACCAGTACTCTCAAGTAAAAAAGAATCCTAGAAAGGAGTATCTACTCCTAAGCCAGCCAAAGAAGATGCAATTCAGTTATGCCTGCAGAGCTCCGTCTTTTTTTCAATTATATATTGAACACACTCAAATGTTGAGTGCAAGTCCTTCCTTTCCCATCTTTACAGTACTGGGCAAAGGAGCCTCTGTTCAGCTTTGTGTCTAGCAACCCAGCCATCTGCTCCCATGGTGCAGCCGGCCAAAGCCTGTCCACCTACAGCACTGTCATGTTTGTGCCCTGACATTGCTCTCCTTTGTCTTCATTCAGCTCCAAACACCAATGCATTACACACCTTTGTTTTTAGAACACACATCTTAGAAGGCACCTTCAAAAATTATCTAGCAAGGCTTTAAGTGAGAGGCATGAAAGCCAGTGAGGATTTCCATAGGCATTTAATTAATTTCAGATTGCTCCTAACATGACAAGTATGACTAATGTTCAAAACACCCATCCATAAATGAAGCCATCTGCCTGTCAAAAACACTGTTCTGTGTCAGAAGAGGCAGAACACGGACAGCAGCTGCTGCTAGCCTAGGTGCTGGTCCTTCAGGCGATGGATGTGGATTACTATGAATTTACAAGATGTCAGTACAAAGTCCAAAAGCCAGGATTTGGCAGGGTATCTGCAGCAACAGCTACTTATTGGCCCATGAGGATTTTAGTATATCACAGATTTTATTTCCAGGTCCAGAATAAGGTTCTGACATGGTGGGTGGCCTACCTAGTCAGAACTTCTGTGACTACATTGCAGCATCAGCAGTGGATAGTAAGCAGGGATGAAAATACTGGTAGCCATCAGTGCAGAACCCGACACATACCAGCTCATTCGATATTACTGGGATTCTACAGGCAGCTCTGTACCTCCAGTTCAGCCACACAGCAAAAGTGGGAACAGTAAGTACTTCCCTGTTCACCTTCTCCCACCTTAATGTTTTCTCTGTCCTACCTCTTGTTCTTTTTGAGTTCCATTCATATTTCTGAGGTGCTTTTTGCAGTAAAAGTTAAGAAATTAAGTGGAATTCATACACTTAGTAAACTTAGTCATAAAGATCCTACAAGTAAAACTGTAAGACAACAAAGGCTGTAATGACACTACTTTGAAAGGAATCATCTCTGAAGGCTTGTGTACTGTGCAAGAAAGGAACCAGGAAGGCAGGATTAAGCTAAACCGGATGAATGGCAAGGTTCAAGAGTCTATTTCAACCAAACAGAAATCCTTCAAATTTTGGAAACCTGATCCTAGGGAAGCCAATAAACAGGAACTTAAACTTCAGCAGGCGTTAAGTAAGAGGAAATTGCAAAAAGCAAAAGTAGGTTTCCAAGAACAAACATGAAAAGATTTAAAAATAAACAATAAAATATTCCTTAGGTATATCAGGAACAAGAGGCTTATAACTAAATTTGTACAGGTTAAGGGAATAACTAAAGAAGCTAACTAACTTTCCCCTTTTTTCCCTCCATCCAAATTGTTCAATACATTCAGAAACTTTCTGCTCTTTATGTTCTTTTTCTGGCAATAAGATTTTTTTTTCTTTGAGTAATGATGTACCAAGAAGTAGTAACAGTGGACAATACAGAATATATCATGGCTTGGATGGGACCACACTGCGATGGGTTAGGAACTGGCTGGAGGGCCGAGCCCAGAGAGTGGTGGTGAATGGTGCCACATCCAGCTGGCAGCCAGTCACCAGTGGTGTGCCCCAGGGATCAGTGCTGGGCCCCATGCTCTTTAACATCTTTATTGATGATCTGGACGAGGGCATCGAGTCCATCATCAGTAAATTTGCTGACGACACCAAGCTGGGCGCAGGAGTTGATCTGCTGGAGGGTAGAGAGGCTCTGCAGAGGGACCTCGACAGGCTGGGCAGTTGGGCAGAGTCCAACGGCATGAGATTTAACACATCCAAGTGCCGGGTTCTGCACATTGGCCACAGCAACCCCATGCAGAGCTACAGGCTGGGGTCAGAGTGGCTGGAGAGCAGTCAGGCTGAGAGGGACCTGGGGGTGCTGGTCGACGGTAGACTGAACATGAGCCTGCAGTGTGCCCAGGCAGCTAAGAGGGCCAATGGCATCCTGGCCTGCATCAGGAACAGTGTGGCCAGCAGGAGCAGGGAGGTCATTCTGCCCCTGTACACTGCACTGGTTAGGCCGCACCTTGAGTACTGTGTCCAGTTCTGGGCCCCTCAGTTTAGGAAGGATGTTGACTTGCTGGAACGAGTCCAGAGAAGAGCAACAAAGTTGGTGAGGGGTTTGGAACATAAGCCCTACGAGGAGAGGCTGAGGGAGCTGGGGTTGCTTAGCCTGGAGAAGAGGAGACTCAGGGGTGACCTTATTACTCTCTACAACTATCTGAAGGGAGGTTGTAGACAGACAGATGTTGGTCTCTTCTCCCAGGCAAGCAGTACCAGAACAAGAGGACACAGTCTCAGGCTGCGCCAGGGGAGGTTCAGGCTGGATGTTAGAAAAAAGTTCTATACAGAAAGAGTGATTGCACATTGGAATGGGCTGCCTGGGGAGGTGGTGGAGTCGCCATCACTGGAGGTTTTTAGGAGAAGACTTGACAGGGTGCTTGGTGCTGTGGGTTAGTTGCTTGGGCGGTGTTGGATTGGTGATGGGTTGGACGCGATGATCTTGAAGGTCTCTTCCAACCTGGTTTATTCTATGTATTCTATGTATGTATTCTATGTATTCTAAAAGGTACATTTAAGAGTTTTAAGGAAACTGAAATACAGAACTGTTGAGCTGATAACAATCCTGCTATGTAAGAATCACCCAGTCCTGTGTCTTAGGGAGTACTAAATACTAATTATTACTGATTTTACAAATGAAACCAGCATTTTATTGATCTATAATTTCTTCAGCATTTCAATAAACACAACCAGATGGCAAAAAATCACTGGTCTTCTAAAATCTGTTACGTTTCACACAGTAAACTTTGGTTGAAATTAAAGAGTTGCAGAATGAATGTGTTAAGAAATAGTCTGGAAGCAAAGAGAAAAAGATTAGGATTAGATTGAATTATCTGGTTTTCATCACAGTATGGAATAAGGTCTAGATTCAGTGCAAACAAAAACAAGTAGTGATTACTAAAAAAATCTGTAAATAATCACTGAATAATAAACACAATCAATTGATTTTGCAATTTCTGGGGTGGATTGAATCATATCTCAAGGTGACTGTCTTTTCAGTGATAAGGCTTTTATACCTTAAGTGACTAAAATGAGGTGGGATGAATCCCTGACCAAGATTCTTGTCCAGCTTCGTAATAAAGTCATGGACAGCTCATGATCTGGTCAATGAGTGAACAGTTTATTTATAGCATTTGCTCAGGACACAATGCTAGTCAGTTTGTGAGGACCAAGTAGTGAAAAACGTGAGAGGCAGCTAAATGGCGAGACAAAGATCAACTCAATAGCAAATGAAATCCAAATTGAAGAAGTGGTAACCAATATACATGAAAACAAACAAAAAAATTTGAAACCATTCTTTTCTCTTTTAAGCTTCTAAATGAACTGAAAGAAAGGAATCACAAACCAGAGGCTGCTAATAGGACTCTTGTTCACCATGCACATTCACTCAGAATTTCAATAAAATCAGATATTGTGTTTCATGAATAGTAGGAGGATGATGATGATACAGAAGTCTGCAATACCATTATTGAACCCATATAACATGACCACACCTGAAGAACTGTATATGCTGACAGTCACAACCTCTGGGAGACACTGCAAAAGTTAGTGAAAACAGTTGAATAACTAAAATTAAAGAGGGGTGTTGCCATCATGTCCATGGGACTTCAGGACTTCACGATACAACACAATACATTAACATGCAAAACAATAAAAGGAAGTACTTTTAAATGTGATATGCAATTAACTATGAACCTTACTGCCACAGGAAACTGATAAGCATACATATTTGCCACATTCACATCTAAGAATGTTTCCCTGAGCTCCTCTGACTGTAAATACAGATCATAAAATTAATCTGAAGAGAAAATACCTACAAAGGCCAAATAACTTACACTTCCCAATGATCTCTCCTTTCAGGTACTATTCTCTAGGTCTGCTACCATTCATTCTTGCTTGGCTTCCTCTGGATATATCCAGTGGCTCATCTCTCAAATTTTACTGACACAGTATTTCAGTTCATGCTAGAGTGCCTCCCTCTTCAACACTTGAACCGCAGCTCTTCCAGCCCATATTCCTCTTAGAATCATAAAATCAATAAGGTTGGAAAAGACCTCAAAGATCATCAAGTCCAACCTGTAAAGGACTTTTATATTTATGAAAATCATGTCTCACAACATCACATGTGAACCCACATCAGCTTGATTCCCAGGGTTGTTTCCTGCAGAACTATTGCTTAACCAGTGATTTACCCTCCTTGTACTGAATTTACATTCAGAAAAACTTTTTCTTTAAAAGGAATGACAGCCTTCTTGCCTCCCAACCACTTCTCTCAGCTTGTGCAGGCCATTTCATTCCAGTCCCTCTCCAGTGTATCTGTAGTATACTCCAGTGTGGCACAATCTGTAAACTTGGTAAAAGCACACCGTATTCCATCAGTCACATCCTTAACACAACTCCTGAAGTGAAGGCAAGACTGTTGCAAAGCTCTATTAGCTACTTATTTCTGATTTTTAAAACTCTCCTGAATCCCATTTTCTAGTCATGTCCAGCACTTGCTTCAGGTCATATTAACATCAAAATATCCTGAAGCTAGAGCTTCCCTCAAATCCAGATTACTCCATGAGATGTTTAATGGCTACAGAAAGCTATATGGAAGAGACACCACCATAGAGCAGGCATAGTAAACTCCTCTCTTGCTGCTGTGCAATGTCAAACTGGGCTTCTTCAGAAAAAGCCATTTTTCTCAAAAGCTAAGTCACTGGTTCAGGCAGATATCTCTCTGCTATTTCCTAATGCTCTACTCTGTTAGCCTTGGCATTTTTTGAATATTTAGTTCCTTCCTTTAAAGAAAAAAAAACCAACAAAACACCAAGGCAAACAAAAACCCCACAAAAAAACCCCAAACCAACAACCCACAATAAAAATGGTTTGGTTTCCTTATTTTATGAATATTGAACTGCTTTTTCAAAAGAAACAACTCAGAAGAATCCACTTGCTTTTGTGTGTAATTAGAAATCCATCTCAAAAGGCTCTCCAGGACTGTTACCATGGGCATTTTAGCAGCTCTGAAAGTCAGGCTGTGAACTGGGCACAACCAGAAGCTGAGACATGCAAAATGAATGTCCTCTGAAATTTTTCACTAGGCTATACAGAGGAAGGTCATCTTGTCAGTGCTTGCTACCTGGTGTTACAGACTCTGGAAAGACTTTTGACACTTTCAGAACAGAAGAGAATGGCAATTATAAAAAAAAAAAATAAATAAAAAAATTGGACTACATTTATGGAACAAGAAGGAAAAGAGAGAGGAGACAGAGGGAGGTAAACTAGAGTCAGTGGTGAAAGCAGCAGCCCAGCTGAAGAGCAGGTACACCAATGCAAACAGTATGGGTTACAAACAAGAGGAACTGGAAGCCTTGGTAGACCAGGAAAACTACGATGTAGCTGCTATTACAGAAACATGATGGGATGACTTGCATGACTGGAGCACTGCACTGGATGGTTATAAGCTCTTTAGATGAGACAGGTGAGGGAGAAGAGGAGGAGGGTTGGCCCTGCATATTAGGGAATCTCCTGATGTGACAGAACTGGAGGTTAAGAATGAAAGGACTATCAGAGGGAAGGCTAACAAAACTGACGTCCTGGTTGGATTCTGTTATAGACTGCCCAACCAGGATGAAGAGGTAGATGAAGTATTCTACAAGCAGCTGGAGGTCATCTCAAGATCACCAGCCCTTGTTCTCGTGACTTTAACCTGCCAGCTATCTGCTGGGGACTTGACACAGCAGGGAGGAGACAGTCCAGAAGGTTCCTAGAGTGTATGGAGAACAGCTTCTTGACACAGCTGTTATGTGAGACTACCAAAGGTAAGGCCCTGCTTGACCTGTTGTTCTCAAATAGAGAAGGGTTGGTGGGAGATGTGATGGTAGAAGGTTGTCTAGGGCTCATGAAACAGTGGAGTTTTCAATATGCAGGGAAATCGGGAGGAACAACAACAAAACCGGCTCCCCCCTACCCTGCACCACCCCCACCCCCCACTTCATCTTCCCAAAGCAGCTCCTGCTCTCCCCACCACCCCCCCACTTCATCTTCCCAAAGCAGCTCCTGCTCTCCCCACCCCCCCCCGCCACCACTTCATCTTCCCAAAGCTGCTCCTGCTCCCTCTACACTATCCTCCACCCTACCTAAACAGCTTCTGCTCCACCACCATCATTTTTGCACCCGAGCCAGAGCCAGAGGCAAGACCCTCAACCAGTCAAGATACCACATAGAAGAGCTCAGCCCCAGTAAGGAGGCACAGCCAGCATCCATGAATGATACTAAAGTAGCAATCAAACCTATTCCTACCTAGCCGGGGGGCCACCAGGCCCCCCGGCCTTTGTCGTCACCACCACCATCACCCAGTGTGCACCATGGGGACTCACCGGTGATGAGAGGAGGATCCCTCAGCCCAGATGGGCTCAGCTTGGGGCTTCTGCCTTTCCTGCTGGGGATTAAAAAGGGGAGTGGGCGGGGAAGGCCAAGTGGCCACACCTGGGGTGGGAAGGATTTGAGGGGAAAAAGGGGGTGGGTGAGTGAGTGGAACAGAGGGGCAGGTATGGTGGGAAAGGAGAGGTGGTGGTGAAAGAAGGGGATTTTAAAATAGCTTTATTTTCCATAAATCTTTCATACTGTACAACTGCAGCTCATGGCTTGTTTTTCCTCCATGGAAAAAGAACAAATGCACCAATACTTAATAAATTAAAGCATAATGGTGGCTATCACAATGAAATTTTTCCATGATTATTGTTTTGCTTAACAGGAAAATCTGTACTTTTCAGATGAAGACAACAAGTTTTAACCAAAAAAAAAAAAAAAAACAACAAAGAAAGGTTCTTCAGGAGTGAATTTTTCCCTTGGATACCAGCAGACAACACCAGGAGGATTGAGAGACTGGAGCATGTGCCCTGTGAGGAGGGGCTGAGAACTCTGGGGCTTTTTAGTCTGGAGAGGAGAAGACAGAGAGGATTTAATAAATGTTTATAAATATCTGAGGGCTGAGTGTAAAGAGGGAGGGAACAGGCACTGCTCACTTGCACCCTGTGATAGGACAAGGGGCAATGAATATAAACTACAGTATAGGAGGTTCCACCTCAGCATGAGGAGGAACTTCTTCACTGTGAGGGTCAGAGAGCACTGCAGCAGGCTGCCCAAAGAGGTTGTGGAGTCTCCTTCTCTGGAGACTTTCAGGACCCATCGGCATGTGTTCCTGCGTGACCTGTGTTAGATTCTATGGTCCTGCTCTGGCAGGGGGGTTGGAGTTGATGATCTTTGATGATCTCTTCCAAGCCCTAATGTCCTATGATCCTAATGCTTGCTTTAGCTTAAAATAAGAGTGAAATAGGTATTCTGAAAAATCATTACATGTGAAAGGTAAGAATGTGGGATGAAAGGTCAGGGGGACTGGAAATTTTCTCAACTATCAGGGAAGTCCTCTGAGACCCTGTGCAAATTACAAAATCTGTGTGTCTCAGTTTGCTCATTATAAAAACACGCTTCAGGCGACTATAACAATTGAGTACTTTTGGTAGATTGTCTTAAAAATACTTGAGGTGAAAAGCATTGTGCAAACATAATGGCTATTAATTAGTTGTTGAAAAATGCATTTCTTCAAACATAATGAAATTTACAGAACCAGACTGATTGTGTCCCTTTACAATTGCCCACTGCTACCTTGAATGTTACATTTTACCATGAACAAAAATCTTTAAAGCTATCCAACGAATACATCTAAACCAGATCTAAAGGTTAGAAGTTTAAGCATCCAAAGTCAAGATGTACCTCTGAGAGAAAATTGTACTTGTTGAAATACAAATCTTTCTCTAAACTGGTTTAGTGAAAGTCAACTCGGAAGGCTTGGAGGACACAATACTGCACTCATACACTTCTGCACATATTCTGCTGCCTCTTTGCTTTTAGTGGCAATGCTTAAAGTGACCATGTTAAATACTTGAAGGCTAAGAACTAGTCTGTAGTTTGAACTAGGAATGCCTTCCACTAATCACTGAGATTTGATTCAACTGTAATAAGCTGATCTTGTCATAAAACAAAGCTGTATGCAGTATTTGCATAAGCTTTATGAAAAGCTGTGCAGTTGATCCAGTTTTCTACTGAATGCTCTACCTGCTTGCTGAAGGATAGATTTAACCAGTGATAAATCATGAAAACACTCAGTGTTTGAAGAACCCCACCACAGCACAGTTACAATGAAATGTGTAAACGAGATGAACACCAAATCTATCAGTTCCTTTGGCAACCTGGATATTCAGACCCCAAGGTGAGGAGGGACATAAATGCAAGTACTTCAGAACTCCTATCAGAGACCCACACAATGACTTGTGAGCACTTTACTTGGTTTGGATAGTTCGCAATAGCAAAGCTGGAGCTGAATCCTAAATTTTAACTTGCAGAGATTTGACTCAAGAAGCTACCTCCACCCACCGAGGGTATATAAACTGTGGTCCTTTCATCCTTTGCTGCATGGCAATAGCTTAGTACCTCTGCACTCTTGACTCCCGCCTAGGAAAACAGGCTCCTAAAGCTCTCCTCTTGAATCAGCCTAGGATTTCTAGGAAAGGGATGCACACAAAATCTTTAACTATTCCTGGCAATGTATTTTTGCTTATTGCATTTGTTTATCTAGTTTAATTGTCTAAAGCACATTTCAGTGGGACTTTTTTTCTCATTTTTTGTGGTCTAATCCCATTCCTTCAAATTTTTTATTGCATATACTGCAACATTAGGAGTCAGTCTGGGTCAGTAGAATAATCCACAGCACAGAAAGTTAAGCATATAACATGAATCTTTGCAGTATCATGGCCCCTGTAAATATTTTCATGTGAGTTTTTCACACAGCTAATAGGAAAGGAATAGCCCTCTCAAAAGAAAACAATAAAAAGAAGGAAGAGAAAAAGGTTGCAAACATACAGAAAGTGGCCAACATACCTGGCAACAGCTGCAGAATCCCAAAGCATTTTATTTCCTCTGAAATTGCTGATACCCCTTGTAATAAATAACCAGGTCAATAGTGTTTAATAATGAAAAAAAATCTATTTTCAATTATGTAATTATCATTAAAAAAAGGCCTTAGATTTTTAAAGTTAAAGTTTTAACAGACAAATAGAATGTTTATAATGCATAAATACTTTCTTAAATATCCTAACTTTTTATATGCAGATGTTTAATATACACAAATTACCCCAAAAATAGAAGCTCTTCACTTATTCCCAGGTCAGGCTTATGAAATTAACTGCCAACTTAGTTTCTCTTCATGATCCTGCCAATGACCTTTTTCCTGCCCCAGTAAAATCATTCCCTCTCCATGGATTAAAGGTGATTAAGGATCAGTGTCAGTTTAGTCTCATACATTTGCTAAGCAGCGACAACAAACTGTGCCAAAACGCGTTTGATTTATTTGTGGTGGTTTTGTGATAGACAAACCCTCATGGGGCTCAAATCAAGGATCAGAAAAGAAAAGAGTGCTTTATGTCATTGGCAGCTCTTTAACCCAAAGTGTCACAGCAAGGACTTAGTGTCCTTCAGCTAAATTATTAGTTTTCAGAAACAATAATGACTGAAATCAATCAAGCTTTTCAGTGCTTATTTAACTACCAGTTCAATTAGCCAGTTGCTAGATGAATACCTGTATCTATTGAGCTGAACCTCAAACACGTTGATATCTCCACAGTGCAGTCAAGCAAATAAAATAGTAAGTAGAACTTTCCTGGTTTTGAAGAAACATATCTAGCAGTGTTATTGTTAATTTCTAAAGATTTTAGAGCTATATGCAGCTATATGCAGCTATGCAACCAGTAGGTTGTCAGCTGACTATGAATATCAACAGATCTATGCTGGAGCTTGGAAGGCTGTGCTAGTTTCAAGGAAGAAACATGATCTGAACTTTCTCTTGAAGCAATATAGAGATTTCTTGGACCAAAATATGTGAGTTTTTTCCTCAAGTCTTTAAACTTCTTCCTTGATTATTGAACATGCAAAGATCATTTGCTTGCTTATTTGCAAGAAAAAGAACAGATTAAGGCTAGATTAATAATAAACTCCCATCAGAAACAGAGAAATCATGTTACCTGTGGAAATTCAAAATCAGTTGTAACTGTGTCTATATGGAAAGAAATCTTACAAAAAGAGACTTACATGTTGCACACATAACCATAAAATATAAGAGGTTTAAGTATTTCAAACTAAACCTGACAAACTTTGAGTTATTTACATGCCCTAGACTAATAAAAACAATAACCTCTGTGTTGTGGTGTCATGACTAGATTCTGTGTGGTTTTGCTTGGCAGTCAGTATCTTAATTACCTAAAACCAGTACTGAATTCTTTGCTGGGCTAAGGAGATGAATTTACTGTGACAGAAAGAACAGACAGAAAGACACAGCATACTAATGAAACAATAGTGACAATAAGAGAGAGAAAAAAATCATTTCATCTTCATTGGCTAATGAATTTCAGGAAATAATTCAGAATAGTTCCTTTTCCAACAAAAATGAATGATAGTGAAGATAGTCCCAGTTTAGACACTTTAATGGATGCACTCACATTCTTTAATATTTTGTTCATCAGACTAAAACAAATATAAGACTACAAATGGTTACCTGAGCTCACTTAATTTCTCTACTGCTGTTGGCCTCAGATTATGTTGACTTTATCAACAAGATTGTGGCTGTAGGTGCAATTTATTAAGTCCCACACATCAAAATATTGCTCTGTTTTTTAAGTTAGTAGGAGCTATGCTCCTACTGGAGTAGGAGCTATGCTCTGGGTAGGGGTTGAAACATGAAGCCAGATTTTTACTTCAGGGTCCAGATTCCACTATTTCTACAGGATTAATCTTGGAAGAGTATACTGTATGATTTTCCAGAGTGGACAAATTCAGAGGAAAAAGGAGAACACTGTCCTACCCTCATCATGCTTACCAAATGCAACTCCAGTGCTGCTACTTTTAGCATATTTGACCAACTGATCCCTAGAGCAGTTGAATACAGTCAGCAGATTTCTTATGCTGCTTTACTAAGGCCCCCATACACGAAGGTGTTGTCTTTTTTTCAACAAGAAACAAATAAACTTTCTTTAGCTGTAACTGGAGGAGTTTATATGAGAGCAGTGATTCCCTTGTGATAGTGCTGTAGGCTGTGGGTATTCCCTGTACTTTACAGGGTATTCTGAGACCCTGCAGCATGGCAAGTTTTTATCACCCTACCTAACCTCCTTCATCTGTCCACTACTCCTGGCTCTCTTGATTCTATTCTCTGCTAACTAAGTGTTTCAACCTTAATCACCTTTTCATGGTTAAGAAAGCCAAAGCCCCCGTGACACTGGTCTGACTGTGCTCCAATCTGTACAGCCATACATACTTGCAAATATTATTTTGAGGAGTACAGTGGGTTTCAGTAACAATGTCTTAGGTCCTGTGAGAAATAAGCAAACTCATTACACTGTCATTAGTCTCTCACTCTCTACAGTTTGTTTCCATACATCTTCCATTCCCACACTGACCTTGCAGTTTCCCAGGACAGTTCTGATGCTCTGCCTTGCAGAACTATCATTTTCTGTTAAATTTTTCACAGAACACATCTGCTATTTCTCCATTTGCCTTTTAACTGCTATTATTGCTAATACTTTAGACTGTTGTTTGTGTTGGCTAAGGACCACGGAAGAGACTGGGGACACATTTTGTCAGGTACTGGCAGCACTGCATATAGAAATGCCTGAAATGATGCTTTCTTCTGTCACATAAGGGATTCCCACAGAAACTCCTCAGATTCTTAGTCTGCTTCTCCCAAAAGGCTTCACTGATGCTTCCCTTCGTAAATCTGCCTGGCAGCAGGATAATTTCACAATAATCTGGTGTTATGAAATGTTTGAGAAGTATTTTAAAATATGCAAAACACTAGCAGGTTTTAATTCCCATCCTTGGCCTCTGTAAAGCTAAACTGGATAATGTACTAGTAAATTGATAATTTGATGTAATTTTAGTAAAAGAGGAGTCCTAGCTGACTGCCTGATTGGATCTTTTTATTTTCTAACTAAGAAGGAGGTACAGTACATGGACTGCTAAAGCTCCTAGTCAAGAGCTGGCTTCAGTATGTCAGAAGCCATTCAGAGCAACATAATTTCTGCTCCACAGATTTTGCAGTCGATTTCTAAATCCATGGCTGTTCAACACTGTATTGCAGGTATGCAGGCAGAGTTTTGCTCAATCTTCTGAGGGACTACAAGCAGAGGGCAGAAGAAAATTTGACTTCAATGGGATAATTATTGCCAGAGACTATTATTTTCATGTGCAGCAGAGCTCATCTCTACTTTGACATCTGTAATAAGACTTTTTCAAAAGTCCTCTAATCTCTAAAGCAAAATTGCTTAAATTGCAAAGTAACAAAACAATTCAAGGCTGCATTCCCATGACAAATCAAAGTAGGCTGAACTTCTGAAAATAAGCTTTACTCAAGGAATGTATTCCTATCTGGTCACTTTTTTTCTGGTAAGGCTGTCCTTAAGTTGAACCTTATTGAACCTACTGTAAGGTTCTTCAGTTTCCATTCCAGTTTATCTGCTCTTGAGGAAGTAATTTCTGTCATCAGAAAGAGTCAGAGAACAGTGGTAAGAACTAATAATACCAAACAGTAGTGTAATTTCCTATGGGGAAAACACATTTTCTACCGCTAATTATTACCAACAGCAATCTTGGAAATATCACATAACTTATTGTTTAAAACATCAAACAGAAGGAACTGCTTAGTATCAAGGATGACTAATGTAGGAACATGTGCTTCCACACATGCACACACATATTAGATAAAATGTTGATATTTAGAGGTTTACAGGATGTAAACATTGACTTTGGATTCTGCTTAAGTTTACACTTGAATAAAGAATGAAAACATACCAGTTTATATATAATCATGATCATCATAATGAGGCAGAAATAGCTGCAATTGTTATAACAGACCTCTCCAGTCTGCTCGGTGCTATAGTTGCAGGAAGATCAGAATTATGCAAGAAAATCAGTCAGCTGCGCTTGAGAAAGCATAGCAGAGGCTGAAGGCAAAAATAAAACAACCTTAAAATGTATTCAACAATTATACCCAATAGCTGCTTTGTTGGTAAGTGTGAAAAGCCCTCATTTAGTTTGTGTGATGAAGCATGTGCAGGTGAAGTGTGGTGTGTGCTGAAAACCGAAATGTCTACAGTCTTATTCCTGCCCTAAGTTACTTTGGAACAACTCCCATCACCTTCAAGTGACAGAACTACCACTTAGCTGGAAAAATTCATCTCCAGTTTAAGGTGGACATATTCTGGCAAATAGATGTGATGATGGGATTTCTGCTAGGGTCCAGATTTTGAGGTGGGGAAAGTGTCTGCTCTCTTACTCAGCAAGAATGGCATAGGAGGGTCTGGTGTAGATGCTGCTCAGTCCCACACTGAGTGGCCAGGATGGCCATTGCTTGCAGCAATTTAGCAGCTGCACACTACGGTTCCTGCCTGAGCTCTACTGAAATTAACATGCTCTACTAGACAAGGTTTTATGCATGAGAGTAGATATACAGTGGTCGGTTTCAGTGCTTTTCTGGAGTGGGACCTGATGCTGATGCTTTCTTGAAGAACTTTAATGAAATTATCAACTGGCCAGCCCCCCTTTAAATGAAGTGAACTTCCTCTCACATGGAGTGACTTTGATTGGTATGAAAAGTGAACTTTACACTACCCTTCATTAAACATAAGCCACTGTTTTTAAAGCTCATTTTAAATACATCTGACCATTGCAGAAAACAGCAAACAAACTCCTGCACCACTAGGCTTGCTTGGGACAAGCCTGCATTTCCTGCACAGACCCATGAAGACTCTGTATTTCCTTTTTGTCGATATTGTCAAGGCAAAGGGGATGGTGAGAAACGGTGAACATCTTCATAACAAGAAGCAGCAGCAAAGCAGATTACAATACTGTTTTAGCTGACTGTAGGAATTACACCCAGAGCAGTACCCCTTTTAGGCACACAGAATTACAAGACATTAGTCAGTAGCTTTGTAAATGTCATTCATTAAAAAAAGCCACTCACTCCACCACACAAATGCCTATAGTCTACGCGTGGATATGGATTTAGCATGTATTTAAGTATGAATTAAGACTTCAATGAATCAAGCTAAATACCCAACCAGTAAACACAAATTATGACAGCCATGAGTTTTACTTCAGATATTCTTCAGGGGAGTTTAGACAGACATCTGAGACTAAAGGCATGAGCTTTCTGCAGAAGGCAATCCTTCCCCTGGATTCAGTGGCCTTTGTGTTTGGCCCAGAGAAAAGAAAGTGCCAATTTGCAGACGACTACCTAGCACTGACTAACACAAACCAATGGCAGCTTCTAGCATTGAACTGGCACATATTTATTTTCAGCATCCTCTCTGCTTTGTTGATGTTACCCCTTCCATTTTCGTGCCATTTGCAACACATCATTAGACTTGCTGCAAATTTGTGGGAGTAAACTGTATCCCTGGGGGTGAAACCCCATCAGAGGTGAATAAACAATCTCCTCTTCCCCAACCAAATCCCAATTGTGCCTTGGATTTCATGGAAATGATCAGCAATTCCACTACCAAAACATTCATGCCTTATGAGTAATACTTATGATGGGAGGTTTTTATGCTGGGTTTTCCCCCCAAGAAGAAAAAGAGGAATAATTAACAGAAATAAATCCAAAGAGAAATTTCCACATTATTACTATTATTTTCACAAGGCTTTCACAGGAAAGTAAAAGCTTTTGCAAGTAATAAAAGTCCTTGTTAAACATCTTTCTTTCTTTCTCTTGGAAATGGGGTAAATTATGAAGCAGATTGACTTTAAAAAATAAATAGGACTATAAATACATAAAAGTCATTGCTTTTAGTCGTTTCTAGTTTAATATGAGCATCTGACGCTGAAATAAGGAAAAGTTTAGTTCACTGACAGAAAGAATAAAGCAGATGTTAGGTTTTTCCGTCAGCTTAAGTGCTGCCTTGGTAAGGTGAGTTGTCCGACTACATTAAACAAACATTTTAGTCAGGCATCACACAGGAAAATAAACAGTAGCAGAGGAAACATGAAAATATTAAAGACTGTTATTCTTTGGCCCCTTTTCCTGCAAAGCAGGTGATAAAATATTACTGTGTTTCCACAGGTAAGGAAACACGCTCTTAAACACTTTGCAGAAATACATATTACGATCATCACTTAAAATGTCAGAAGTGGATAGGACTCAACTGTGACAGCACACAGGAACCTGCCGAGAAACTCTGCAGAGGCAGAGGATTTAGCACACTGGCTCAAACTGCTGGGTTACCTAAAGCAGCCTTCTGGCCCTTGGCAATATCTGGCAGCGATGAATTCAGATATCAGCAAAAAAACATCTAAGAGACAGATGTAGTGGTACCTGATTTCAGAAAAAAACGAAAGAAAATGAAAGAAAATAAAAGAGAAAAGAGAAAAGAAAAGAATGAAAAGAAAAGAAAAGAAAAGAAAAGATAGGAAAAGAGAAGGAAAAAGAAAAGAGAAGAAAAGAGAAGAAAAAATAAAATGAAAAGAAAAGAAAAGAAAAGAAAAGAAGAAAAGAAAAGAAAAGGAGAAAAGAGACAAAAGAAGAAAGAAAAGAGAAGAAAAGAAAAAAGAAAAGAGACTTCTCTTGAATTCTAATTAGTTAGATGGTAATAAGCAGCTAACAGAAGCTAGCGAGTTTTATAATTTTGACCCCTTTCTGCCTCATAGAGTTTCAAGAAATCCTCACAGGAGACCTGCTCAGCTTCATCCTTTTTTTATCCCACCTGTGATATACTACACTACATTGTACAGATGCAACACTATTTAGTTTATATAGAAGTCATTCACATAAAATGTCAGTAATTTCTGTTCCTCAGAAATTCTGTCTCGCCATATGTCTGAAATTCTAAACATTTAATTATAAAAGCAGAAACATGCCCTTGAAGCAATCTCCACAATACAGCTAGAAGTTATGTAAAATTTACATTCATCAGAAGAAACAAAGCAATAACTTTTCATTACCAGGGCTTTGATTTCAGTTGGCCTGGAAAATCAACTTGAAAATGTACTGCTCTAGGTTCAAAGATCTGCACAGCTGTCCAGCAGTGAAGGGAGAGGGAAAGACTTTTCTCTCCTGTCCACTGTGAAAAACAAGGTGTGAGACTGCAAAACGCTATCCAAAATCCTTTGCAGTGTCAGATTCTGCCTGTATTTTGTAGTAACAATTTTGTCCCTAGTTTAAAATACACTGCATACATATCAGTCCATTCAGACAATACAGTTTGTGGAAGCTGCTCATGACTAACATACATGCAAATATATCTCAAGTTAAACTAATGGTTAAGCAGGTTCAGTAGATAAACTGTTGCCCTGGGATGTAGGTCTATGCTGCTGTTCAGACACATGATGCTAGGAAATAGCCCACTGCTTGTCTTGAATATCAGATCCCTTTTAAAATGTGCTAGTGTGGTGTTTGAAATAATAAAATGTAGATGAGAACATAATCTGCAGCTCTCCCCTGGCCTTGCATGTCTCAACAGAGATTTTTAGTTCCACACAACAGATTCAAAATTTAGAGGTGTTCATCATATCTTCTGTTACTTTTAGGAATTAGATTTTAATTTCAATGCAAGAAAAGAACATCACTTTAATTTAAAAATGAAGAAAGGAAAGTTAACTAAAATTTACTTCTGTGGGCACACAGCTTTTAAAAATACCCTTTAGGGAGGCAAGTTCACTGTTTTAGGTGAAATTGTTTATGAAATGCTTACTTGATACATTAAACACTGTTTTTTAACCCTGAAAAATAGGAGCAGAATAGACAGATGAGCTATTGCATTTTCAAAGAAGGTGGGAAACAAACAAAAGGACTCTCACTAGAAACAAGCAGCTGTAAATTCTAATGCAGTAAAAATATGGGATATCTCACTGTCCTGGCAGCAAGGGTAACAGTTGAACAGACAATTCAGGTCACATTGTTTTCTGATGTCTGCAGTAAAATGAACAGCCAGTAGATACAGAGTGGAATTTACCACCTCTCCTGTTAGGTGTCTGGTAGGGAAAGGGTCCCTTGGTGGTCAGGAAAGAGAAACAACTATATGCAGGGTGTGATTCACCTGTCCTGCCTTAAATGCCAGCTCTTGGAGAGTGATCAGATGAAGACCACCCATAATATTGTATTTTAAAATCTCTCTTATTAATATAAAAGAATTGGAATAGAAACAGATCTTACAACATGACAACTCCCAAGACTGGGATAATTCAAACTAAAACAGTTAGCTCTGTGGAGGTAAAGTTATAAAACAACTTAGTCAATGTAAAAGTTTATGTTCCATTTTCATACCCACTGGAAGGGCAACTGGAAGGCTATGTTTCACCAGCTTTTGATACAAATTTCTCTCTCTGATGCTGTTTGGCAGTTCTGCCCATTTTATCCTACAAGAAAAGTCTATGGCACTAAAGGGATGTAATTTTGCCATCCTCTACAGCCAGAGAGAGAGGTAGCTCCTGCTCTGAGACAAAACTCAATACCACAGTTGGGACTCTCTTGATTCCTGTGTAGTCCTGCAAGCATAGGATTAGAGTGCCTGAAACTGCCTTAGCTCTTTCTTCTCTGTAAAATGAGAGAAATGTAAACACATCAGATGATGTCTCCATGTCTCCATGCTTGGAAGAAGGTAAAATTTGAATCCAGACTCTGATGTTTAATCTTAGTTCCTTGTCTTCTTACATCTCTTGGATGCTTAAAATAAACTGGAAATCTACTGCCTCCAGCTTGCATTCATGTGACAGCCTAAACCCATCTGAAACTCTCCTTGCAGGTTTCTCAAGTTCCCTTCTTGCCAACCTGCCTGAACTGCACAAAGAAGACCTCCCCTGCCCTGGACCGCAGCGCTCCTGTGCTCCCAGAACAGGTTAAAAAAACACGGAGATTCCTCCCGGGAAGTCACAGGTTCAAGATCACAAAGGACGTACCATGTTTGGGCCAGCTGGAGGTTTTTCTTGCTATTGTGCTTATCAGTATCTTCACTGTCATCCAGGCATTAACCTCTGACCTGCACGCCTGCTTCTCACAAAAGCCTTGCGGTGTTTACCCATTATGTAATGTCTGTGCTTTTGTGGAAATTTCACAGAAACAAATGGAGGAAGTTTGCCAGTCAAATGGCTCGACAATAAATCCTGTCGCATGTAGATAGAATGGTTTACTGTCACTGTAAGTCTGCTACTGGGATCTGTCACTGAAAAAATGTTTACAGATCTCAATGTGCTGGAGAGCCAAAGTATTCCAGAATTGCAGGACTGTACATGATTTGTAGAACAACCACCACTGCGCCTGATAGGGGTAGCCTTGTTTTGCCAGCCTGAATAAACAGAGTGACGATGTTTCAGATAAGTCAAGGTCACGAATGTCAACATTTCTGTCTATTCTTGTCCTAGGTTCATGAATACGAGAACCTACATTTTAGTTTGTTCATTGTAATGCTTCTTCTGCCCCCAAAAAATCTTTGCTTGAAGTTTGATCCAGGTAGGTAAATTGCCTTCAGATCCCTTTGTTTATTTCTAATGGGTCTTTCATTATTTATACACTATGTTTTCCAATCCTTCCTTACCATGCCTGCTGTGTCACCATAATACCTTCTGTTCTATTATGTATCATCTATGTATGTATCATCAATCTTCTGCGTTCCATCAAAAGATGAGTTTGGCTAAGAAGCAGGAACAAACATAACTTCAAACAGTGGGACAGACAGGTAATACAATTCTTCCTTCACTGACCCTTTCAACCAAGGGCCTGATTCTGCTGCCACTGAACGGAGGTTTTCAGTCTCTGTGTCACCAGGAGCAGCACTCAGTCTTAAGAGTTCCGCTATGATTAAGTTTTCAAATCTCATTTCCTTTCAGAGGAGAGAAAACATTGTTGTGACTAAGCTTTGGATGTGGTAACAAATCCCTGGCAGGTTGGTTTGTTTGAACGGACGTATTAGTTTTAAGGAAACTTTTACCATCTTCTCTGCCCTTAATCACAGCTTTTATTACAATTACAGTAATGTAACAGATGTACCTGCCAAAGGCAATATGTGTATTTTTAATGAGTTGACATGCAACCTTCCTGGAAAGGAGAAACAACTTTATTTGCTGAATATTTGTGAACCATATCTAGCGGTTTTAAGGGACAAGAAATGAGTCAGAAATAGATTTGCCACAAATTCAGAGGCCTGAGTAACTCGCAGGTGAGCAGTCCCATAAGACAGACTTGGTTGTTGTGCTAGATTTAGTGAATCCTTGCTCACTAGTTACATTTTCTATCATCCACAAACAATACAAGAGAAGGTTAACAGGCAATATCCGGAAAGCCTTAAGATTGTTAATCCGCACATGTGGTGCTGAGTCACTGGGCTGTAAAACACCATCAGTTTCCAAAGATGAAACCAAAGGGGAATTCTGATTGAGAGAGATGATATCACAAGCCCAAAGGAACTAATTGCATCAATAAGGTCTATTTATGTAAGTTTTACAGGACATTGGCTCACAAGGGTTTTCATTCTGGTATAATGAATTCAGTCAACAAATTGAACATAGGCAGAGATTACATCCTATGAGTACAAGAGCCTTCAGTCTGGTTTCTCGCCTCAATTTACCTTACAGCTTGGACACAGATCTGACACTTGTGCACACAGCAAATTACAACATGTTGACACACACACACCAGCCAGGCTCGTTCACCTGGGGAGTAAAGAGCTTGGAAAGTCAGGTTCCAACAGCAGCATACAAAATCCATTCTGTTAGATTACTCCTGCCACTGCAGTGGTCTGGGCCAAGCAGCCCTCACAAACAATGGCTGGCCACATTTTTTTTGGAGGTTAATGCAGGCCAAGGACCACTTCCAATACAACTTGGTGTGTGTATGATCTGTTTTGAGAGGTAAAAGTTTATCTGTAGGGACCAGAGAAAGTTTCCTGGCTTGTGGAGGTGTGACCTCACAGACCTTCACATACCTTTCTCCAAGACCAAATTATCAAAGGAAGAAGCCTGAAAGGCTAGTGCACCTAGGACCACACACTTGTTTTCCCCTTGGTCATAATAAAACTGCCATAAGTTAGTAGGAAGTGAAGCAGCAAACCATAGGACTCCTATCAGAAATTTACATTATCAGCCAGAAGCTTGATTTTGTCAGGCACAGGGTACTGCAGCAGAGCAACTGTTATTATGCCAGGTTTGTACAACAGAAATGGGGCTGTCTAGCTTTGGCACTAGGAACCCTCACTGCCCATCCTGCTTTCATTCTCTGCACAATCCCACAGCAAGCCTCAAGCACAGACCAACCCATCCACATGTATCCATGAAAGGTGTAGGACCTCCCTGCAATCACAGAGTTACTTTAGCACATCTGTTTGGATGATTAGTTGGTAAAATTTAACTGATAGAAGACAGAGCACAACTGGAAATGTAGGAATGTGTTTTTACAACTATTAATGCAATCAAAACTTCCTTCTCACTATTCTGACTATTAGCATGTCAATTCCAGTCCAATTTCTTTTCAAATGCTACCTTACCAAAATACCTGGAGTACAGCACAATCTACATTCTGGTTTTCATTCTAAGCTTAACATAATTTATCTGAAATTATTCCCTTTCTTAAGGCTGTTTCTCTTGCTGGAATGTGCAAAATGTGCATATAATATGCACTAGAGGAACGTTAATCTTCTATCTTTCTCCATATGCCCTAAAATGTGCTGAAATCTTTTTGTGAACGAAGTAATTTCTACGTGTCTTTGCAGGCTGAAGGCCCTTTTCTGAATTTACCAATATTTCAAGTTAGATGAAAAAATCTATACACCTGGTTAAATCATAGCTTTAACAGGACAGATTCAAAGAACCATTTCTGAAACTGATTACTGATTTATTTTCAACACCCAATATGATTGAAATGCAAAAGTAAGCAGTAAAAGACTGTAGAACAGCATTTTAATCACACAAAATACTGTTAGTAGAATAGGTCAGCTTGCTTAGAAAATAGTTTCTTATTTTCCCCTTAAGAGTTTTTTTTAATTGACTTGTTGGAGATATTCCTGTACCCATGGTCTTAATTTGAGAAAAGATTAAATCTGTCCTTCTTCAAAATTTATTCATGCTTTAGTATTATTAAGCTTTTGCCCACACCAACATTTACTAAATGTGAACAACACAAAAGTTGGTATAATGAAAAAAAAAACAAACAATAACCCCAAAAAAGGTGCTCACCAATGCAGTCCACGCTGAAGAGATTTATGGAGGTTGTTATGGAAGATTCATCATAGGTCTTCATACCTCGCAGAGCAAACCGCACCAGAGAAGCTTTGACTCCCTCTGGTAGGAAGGACAGCAGGTAGACGGGCATGTACAGAGCATAACGAAGTTTGCACAGCAAAGGGGTCATGAGCTTTCCCTGAGGGGACTGAGCCATACGCTCTATTGTTGGGAACAGCAGCACAGAGCGAAGAACCTGTTGGGCCATGAGAAAACAACTGTCAGCAAAGTCCTACAGCACCGCATCCTGGCCTAAGGGACCTCATTTCTAAATGAGTCTCTGCTTGAACTTGTGTTTCTAGGTGCACTGGAGGTCAGACACATAGGCAGGCTTTGCAGCATGCTGATTGGCTTTCAAAAGCAAACAAGAGTGTGGTTATGAAATGCTGAGTTCTACTGATTCTGGCACAAGTGCCCAGGAGTGGAACCCTGCCAGTTGCTCCAGGAGGCCAGGACCCCAGCAGAGGGCAGCAGCTAGGACCAGCAGACCAGCCCAGGAAGGGTTTATGTCAGCACAAGTACATCACCATCTATTTCACCGGGTATTCTCTAAGTAAACCAGCGAAACACATTTAAACATGTCATCCACTGTGATGGCAACTTTGCAGCATGACAACACATCAGGGTTTCAACTTGCAGTTCAGCGCAGGAAAACTTGGTCAAAACAAGCAACCCCTACGGTTGCTTTTTATGTGTTATAATGAAATAGATATATACAAAAGTTGACAATTATTTTATATTATGATAATTTAGTGCACTATAGCCCTAAAATAGAATTAATTTAAAATGCACCCACACTAACTGAAAGTGAATTAATATGCCTACTGTTCATAGTATTTCAATGTCAAGATCAAACAAATACTACAAAATGATAGCTGCCATTTTTTTCTGGAAGTAATAACATACTGAAGGAATTCCAATAGGAAAAACCTCTTAAAGGCATGTGACTACAGTACCTAACAGAAATACCAAGAAAGTAAAGCAAGAGAGATTCTAGATACTGCATTTGGAGACAATTAGGTAAAAGTTGCTGTCCTCTGTTGTGACTCAGCATAAATAAAATAGATGTAGTTATGTACATTCAATTACTGCACATATTATTCTATGGATTGTGGAAAATAGATTAATAGTTTTGTAAAAAGCTATTTTAAAGCAATTGTCTTTACTCTCAGGTAAGAGTCAGCTAATGTCAGCACCACTGGTCTCAGCAGCTACCCAGTCAAAGGCAGGGCATGCCACCAAGAGAAGATTACAAGATCTGGGTAATGTAACAAAGCAAACAGAAGAAATTCAGGAAATATCAGTAATTCACCACATTGTACTTTCCACAGTATTTTAAACCCAGACTTTGAAAGTGCTATTTATACCAAATATAGAACTATTTTAAGAAATGCTTCTACCTTCCAGCTGATGCCACTTTAGTTTTAGACAAAGAAAAATACCTTCTCAGGGAAATCAATCCTGGGCCTCTTTTTATTAAAGGCAACCAGCAGCTGAAGTACAGGAATGCAAGACTTGTACTAAATTATATGGTAGTTTCGTGATATTTCAGCTAGGAGCTGAACTCAAACTGTTGTGATCTAAAGCAGATTTGACCTACGTTCCCAGGCATGCATTAATCCTTCGATGCTACAGTTTACAGACACAGGATTAGTTGCTTGGAGTGCTGTGCTAAGCACTGAGAGAAGTTGCTAAATCCTGGAGGAAAAAGGAGAAACCAAGAAAGCTGCTACAATGTCCTGCACATGCCTGCATTTTTAATGGTATACAAACTTAAGACGGTGGAAAAATGAAGGATACTTTCATTTAATTTCTTCTTTTTCAGACAGTGATAGATAAATGTAAAATGCATATTTTTCCAAACACTTGTCGACTATTTCTTTGTTTACTGCTAGATTCCTGAGTCCAGATTTTGAAATGCACATTTGACCACAGAATTGCTTAGAAGATGGGAGTGCAACATCTCTGCAATACAACTGCGGATACAACAGATTTAAGGTATTTTATTTATTTATGACACACGTGTTCATAAAAAGGTGTATCACATTTGTGTCCTGAAATAAGTGAAGCAGAAATATACAGGTTAAATGAAGGAAATAAATAAGATTCAAATGCTCAGCATCAGTAAATACTTTTTTTTACTTTTTCAAATGCCAGGATCTCTTCTATATGCAGTTTGCACTAGTTAGAATCAAGGAGATGGTAAAGAATTACATTAAAGTTATAAATTTCAGTATTAGTCTAAGTCCAGTCGTTCTGAAGATTGAAGACATCCTACCCTAAGAACCAGGTATCGTCACACCTATGAATGCCACAGTATATACCATTAAGTAATGTGTAAAGGTTAATGATCCTTTTACTCATGGAAACCCTTCTCAGGCTTAATAATGTAACCCTCTTCTTGTAACAATCAGAATAAAAAAATATTACACATAACTGGAGAAAGGAATTCAGATTAATACCCCAATTCAGTTGTTAAATATGTGGAAAGGTAGAGCTGGACAACTAGAGACACTAGCCCCAGGGAATCAAACAGATCTGGGGACTCCTTAAAGTTGGCCAGTGCATCCACTGAAGGCAAACATGCCATGTGCCCACAAGCGGCTGAGTGCTGTTGGTCATATCACCTATCCTTTGGGCAACCTACTAAAAATAGTCCATGTATTCTTACATTATACTGTAATTGTCACTGTTGATTGCTGTGACAATAAACTGAACTTGTAAAGCTGCCATTCAACTTACTTAACAGTTACTTATTTAACATGCTTTTAAATTGCAGGACTGCAACACTCGGGATGACGTATATGTTGAAGTTCACTGAGTAAGGCACAGACGTTCTTTGGGTCAGTCACCAGGCAACTGCTTCTATTTTCATAATTAATTTTTAACTCTTTAAATTACACAGGCCTCAAGACCAGCATGGTTCAAATGACTAACACAATGCAGCATCCCTGAGGTTTTAGGTATTGTCAACAAGATGCTAATATCTGCAAGCTCTTCACATAATTCTGCATGGATTCCAAGGCAGCTCCTAGTCCCTAGTCAAGCAATATATAGATCATTGAAAAACTGGATGGGGCATGGCCTGAGAACTCTGGAAGTCAAGTATTTTCTGCCTTTTATTCCTTCAACACACCCCACAGTAGGAAGGTGGGAACTTTTCAAATTTCACTTTTGTCGTTGCATATATACTTTGGTATCTAGAGTGATCAGCCTGTCATAGTAAACTTTACAACCTGCATAGTAAATTTTACAACAGAGAGGGAAGAGAAATTACTTATTTCAGAGGAAAGGTAAGCCCTTGAAGCAAAGAATATTAAATGCCCATTCCCCAAAAGCATGGCATTGAGCTTTGTTTATGCAAGATCCCAAAACTAGTATGATTCACTTCATGTGATCATTGCTTCATATATACGCTAAAGAATAAAACAAAGAATTACTCCAAACTGCCTACATAAAGAACAGATACATTCCTGTACACCTGGGCTTCTGATTCAGCATTTAATCTATCTAAAACAAGCTGACAAGATGACAAGTGAGTATGCCCAAGTCTTCTCTGTATAATGGTTATGTCAGCATATTTTTTGGATTTGCAGAAACTGTTGGAAGTTTTTTGAAACTGTTTCTGTAAGACAAAGTAGCCAAAAAAAAAAAAAAAGAGTAAATAACCAGCATTTGTTTTAAAAGTTTGCATATTTTTACCACCACAGCATGGTGACGTAGCTCATTAGTGGCTGCACAGCTCAAGAGAATCTTCTGCTACCATCATCTAAAGCCCCCTCCCAAGATACTGCAATGAAACAGGGGCACATGTACTACAGTTCACACATTCAAATTAAATTTTCTACATTTCCCATTTATTAGTGCCCAAATTTTCACTCTGGAACCAGATACTTTTTTATGTTCCCTTCATTCTAGAGCTCCCATTATGTATGTATAAACTATGACACTGACAGAAAAATGGATTTTTAAATCTATTTTCTAAGAAAACCTTTTGTCTATGAGTAGGATAATTTTCCCTCTGCAGAGCTTAATTTATTTTTCCAAATAAAAGCACAGTTAGTATACCCAACACTGCAAAAATGCTGTTAGAGCCTCAAATAATACACTTACATTATCCCTGATGGGCTGAAGGAATTCTTGCTCCTAAGAAAAGTGATTTTTTTGAGTGCAACTAACAGGAGCACACAAGCTCATCTTTACTAATAAGTGTTTGAGTTTTCAGAATTTGGGAATAGATTGGATAAAGACTTTTGATCATAGAACCTCCTGGCGGAATTTCACAGGCATACTGAGGATTCAGCTAGGGACTGAGTTATCCAAGGGAACTGACGTGTGCAGGGCTGTAAAGGCATGTGGAGGCTGTGCAGAAGTTCACAGGCAGAATTTCTCTCAGTATCAGAAGAAATTATGGTTCAGTTAAGCCCTGTCAGCTTTTTTACACCACTAACAACACAGTAGCATAAATAAAACAGGATACCAGCAGAGAGCAATGTATTTAAAGATTAACATTATTTTTAAAGTCAGGAATTTTTTTCTTTTATACAAAGACATGTGAATACAAACAACAGTGCCAGAGACACAAAACATTAGTATGCAAACATGAAGTGCACTTTTAAAGACTAAGCATAAAAGCTTGCAAGCAATTAATAAGATCCATTTAGCAAATAAACTTTGGATTAAATTCTGCTTGACATTTTCTGTGTGGTTACTTCTCAGGCCTTAGGTCTAGGCGTTGCCCTGGACACATACCAAGCCCAACACATGCACATACACACACATGTACACATACCAGCCAGGTACACACTTCTAATACTGTGCCAAATAAATATAGCAAAACCTAGAGATGCCCATTTCCAGTACATTGGATACATGAATATTAATGATGTCTTACACTAAAAGAGCAATTGAATACTTAATTAAAAGAGCAAATTAATTCCTAATTAAACACAGTAAAGTAAGCTCATGTGCACAGAGCTGAGCTATGGCTAGAATGGTAATGCAACAGTTTTCTTGAAGGTATCAGTACAGAAATAACCTAAACCCTACTATTCTGTGATTCTGTGATACCAGGGACAATGATTATTGACTGTCCTAAGTGATTTTTCCCCCTTGTATGCATTCTGTAAATAGAAATAGGTGAAACTAGTAGAAACATTTTTATCACCTATGAATGTGGCTTCCAGTTTGCATCCTAACACCCATACAGGCAAACTAAACTGGGCTAGGACCTAGGCTCCAGGACCAAAACTTTTTAGTATGTCCTCCACCATGATTTTGGCCAAAACTAGCCACCACATTCCCACACTATGCCTGGGCACAGGTTCATAGAATCACAGAGTCAATATGTTTGGAAAAGACCTCAGAGATCATCAAGTCCAACTTTTCACCCAACACCTCATGACTAACTAAACCATGGCTTCAAGTGCCACTTCCAATCCCCTCTTGAACACCTCCAGGGATGGTGACTCCACTACCTCCCTGGGCAGCACATTCCAATGGCCAATTACTCTTTCTATGAAGAACTTTCTCCTCATCTCGAGCCTAAACCTCTCCTGGCACAGCTAGAGACTGTGTCCTCTTGTTCTGTCACCCTTCAGTTGTTGTAGACAGCAATGAGGTTTCCACTGAGCCTCCTCTTCTCCAGGCTAAACAACCCCAGCTCCCTCAGCCTCTCCTCATAGGGCTTGTGCTTGAGGCCTCTCACCAGCCTCGTTGCCCTTCTCTGGACATGCAGTCAAGAGTGAAACGAAAAGCCAGATGCAAACACAGCATAAAATTAATGAAGTGCTTGGATGAGAACATTGCTGAAGGAAGTTATATGTATCAAGAAAGGAATATGAATAGTTTTGCAAAATGGGAGCAAAAAGGCATCAGGGTGGAGAACCATAACTCCTCAAACTTTTAGGACTATAAATGCAAAGGAAGCAAAGTGGCACAAGCAAAACAAGTAGATGAAACAGAAGAAATTAAAAACTTCAAATGTTAGAGCAAGTATCAGAAGTCTATGTTGATGCCAACATTCATTCTGCATGGTCCCTGCTGTGTAGCTGTTACCAAGAGGAACAGTGCAAGAGAGAGGAATGTCACCTTAGATGGATGTGACACACACTTTGCATTTCCAAACCCGAAACATTAGATCAGGAAGCAGTAAAAATGTTAACTGATAATGTTTTTTATATATTCACTTCTCTCATGGAACTACATTGTCCCACAACAACAGCATATTATGTATCCTGACTAGACTAATAACCCAGGAAGAATGGGAAGTAAATGCACTGACATAAGATATCTGAGAGGCTTTTTTTTTACTTCTTTCCTCCTTTTGTGTAAGTGGGTTACTGCATTAAAAATAAATAATTTTTTAAAATGAAAACTTGTTTCAATTACACAGCAAGCTGGCAGAAACTCTGCAGAGTGGTTATGCCCACGGAAAAACAAAACAAACCAAAATGAAACAAAACAAAAAACAGAACAAAACAAACAAAACAATCAAAGATTATTCAGAAAGTTTTTACACCTCCTCTAAAAAAACCAGAATGAAACATTAAGTTGAGAACAGCATATATATATATATATAATCACTCTGATTTACAGAATGCTGTTAACAAAATGGACTTAATACTCCAGCACAAGACTGGTCACTAAACCAAATCCACAATCATTCAATATTTCCTTCACATCAAACTGTAGCAAAGCCTACAGCATTCAATGTTAGACTTTATGATGCCCTGGAAGAAGCTCCCCCCCCCCGCTCCAGCTGATGATCCAGCACAGGATGAAAAGATGACAGACTAACAGCACTACCATTGGCATGTCCCCTTCTCTGATACAGAAGTCACTGAACTAAAATATTTTAAAAATCCCAGGAAAGGATTCTTGTCAAGCACAAGAAAATGCTACCAAAACAAAACACAGAGATCAGGGCTAACAGAGAATTCCTTTTTGACTTCAAATATTTAATTAATTTTATTGTGAGCATGTAAACAAGACACACCACTTGCCATCTAGAAGGTTTTCACTATTTTGGGGAACAATGTATATACTGTCTATCTGTGCTCAGCCTTTGCTGCTTCTAATTATACATGGTGCACAAATTACTGTAACCATAACAAATGTACTCTCTTACCTTATTCTACAGTCCTTTCCATTAACTGCACATATTCACTAAAAACTATATAGTTTTCCTGCTGTCACTTATTTGGATGATAACTTCAGATTTTTTTTATGTCCAGAAAAAGAAGATAGAAAGAGTTCAAGACATAAGTGTTAGTTTTAGGTGTTCTTCAATGACAGAAAAACATGAAAACTCAACTTCCCACTGACGGAAAATGTCAGGACTCCCTTGTACAAATCAACATAACTATGACCAATCTTTCCCAGCAGTGGAGTCTCCTTAACTCAGCAGTGCATCTAGTACAGGTTTGCTCTTACACTATTTGGTAAAAATAAAAAAATTATCAGGAAAAGCAGTTAGAAGGATGCCTTGAAAATAAAAGTTAATGTACCTGTTAAACACCATTAGAAAAATTATCCTTTTTCCCAGTCTGTCCCTCCATCACTCATACTAATTTACAGTTTCTTACATGCAATATAACCAGTATTAACATGCAAATTACACCTCCTTCAGCATGCAAACTTGACACACCATGTTCAACTATATATACATATTTGACCACACATTTTTCAAATGAATGAAAACTTTGGTTTATTTTTTTACTACTTTCTTTCAGCTTTTACCTGATGATATAAATAGCATGCAATATTCTCATCTGTTTAAAATGCTCTACAGTGATCACAAGGGTTTTCCATGTCCTGGCACTTTATTTAACATACATTATCCAGTTTTATTTGAAGTACATCTTTAATGCCTCAGGCTTCCAGTGCTTCCTGGCAGTTCCACTTGGATGGAAACAAAATTCAAGACCAGCATTCCTTAAATGTATTTGTATTTCGACCTGTAGTCTTCAGTGTAACGACAAATACAGTGCTGGGGACAATGATTACACCCTTAGGTATGTAGACCTGAGTGTCATTTGACCTAAGGTGTGGTGTGACTAAATTTATGTGTATTTTAAGGCCACTTTCCACTGACTTAGCATAAATTTGATTCTGAGCTTTATACACTGGAATCCTGCATCTAAACTTATTGGACCAGCCATATGAAAAGTCCTTTTAGAACATGAATCACAATCAGGCTTCTACAGTAGTAACTTTGCTCTGCAGAGTTTCATTACAGAAGAACTAAAATGGGATGAAAGTAAATTAGAATACATCTTTCAGTAGCAAGAGGCATGGAAATCTTGGTTGTATCTAACTTCAGCTGCTAAGAGTGAAAACAAGGACCTTTGCCAATAGTGGTCACAAACAGAAAATCTGAAAAGGTACAGCCCTAGTAAGACTGCAGTTCCTGTTGAAACTGACAGTAAAATTCCCATCAATGCAATGGGCCTCAATTATATTCTGTCTCACAAATAAAGTCTGATTAGAAGATTTATTATTCAGTTATTAAGCATGACAGTCGACAGTCAATGTAGGTCTCACCAAAGCCACAAAATTCTCAGCTCCAGAGACCAAGTTACTTCATATTCTTTATATACTTACAATCTTTATATACTTTATATTCTTAGATACACAGATGAAGACAGTGGTTGCCATAAAACACTTATGCTAGCTATAGAATAACCTCTTTCATTGAGAAGTAAAAGAAGATTTTTGACAATTCAATCAATTTGGCAATTGATACATTTTCACTAACATCTTTCAAAAGGCTGCAAGCATCTTCCATAACAACCAACTACCAATGCTGAAACCTGTTTGATGCAAACAGGAGAGGGACCATCCATAACTCACCTTACAAGAGGGTGACAGTACAGTAAAAAATTATCTGTTGTTTCACATTACTTGAAATATTTTTAATAAGATGCACTCCTAGAATTTTTCCAGATGAAGTGCAGAAATCTGTTAAACATACAAAAGACTCAAATGCAGAAGTGTTCTCTACAGCCACTGCAAACTGCTTCTCTACAGGTCAGCTCTACATACTGAACTATTTGTGAATTATTAAAAATACAAAAAAATATTAAACACACAGACTGTTCATTACATTTACAAGTCTCACAGGGCTGAAATGCAAATTACTCTGTACTGCAAATATTTGGGTAACTGAAGACTTGCCTAAAATGTTTGGAAAAAAAAAAAAGAAAAGAAAAAGCCTTTTTATGGGTTAAGGTAATAAGGAGAAAACTGTTCTCCCCAAAAATCTGTATCTTATTGTTGGACTGAGAATAGTTTAATAGAGAAAATAGTCATTGACAGAGCAGTATTTTACAGAGAGAATTAAGCCCCATCAAAGTGGGCAATATCATTCCATCTACAAAGGAATTGCCAAAGAAGACAGCCAAAATTTGCAACGGTGTGATAATACCGACAGGGATGGATTTGTTGCTATTATGATTAAAGCATATAAACAGAAGAAGATTAGGAAGGGTGAGAGTGAAAAGAAAGGAAGAGTAGTTTATTGGTTGGATGAAGGGCAAGGAGAAGCTTATGTTGGAATGCAGTGTCACAGTTACACACCATAAAGCTTTCAGTTGCTCCCATTACATGAATGTCAGAATGCAGCTGCCATTTTCCAGGAGAAATTCTTTCCGTTTTCCTTTTGGAGGTACAGGGTCGAGTTTTTTTTGAGTGTAGCACTCCCGTGAGATCATCACATTGCATCGGCAGGTAGCCTTATGCTATACAGACTAGTAAATGTGACCCTTGTAGACATAACCTGGGGCACTGACTGCTTTTGATCAACCAGTAATAAGCCCTTTAAAGTAGAGAGATGGTTCAGACAAAAAGAAAGTGTTAAGAATCAGATTTCCTGTTGTCCTGAACCATCTGCTTCCACAGTCAGCAATGTACAGCCAGATATACCAAGAAATTTTGATGACAATCCATTCAGTTCAAGGAAAACCAGCCTTACAATTAAAACCTCATTTTGCTGGTGAAAAAGGAAGACCATGATTTTCCACCAGCGCCTCAAAATCCTTGGACTTCTATTTTTAAGTGCTCTACTTAAGACATTTGGAAAAGGTGTATTTCAGCACTCACTGAGGTCAGCTGTCAGAATGGTATCCAGTCAACCCTAGTCCATAACCCTACTTGGCTAGAAGAATTAGTAGACAGATAAAGAAATCTGAGCTGACATTTGATGTTAGGAATTCTGTCCATTTCCATTTTAACCATTTAAAGTGGATTACTTAATGATGTACTTTGGAGGAAGAGGTACACTGATGTCCTGACTTGTGACATCAGCGAAGAACAGAAGGATGAGTGAGTCAAGATGTACAGACTGAGAAGAAATGGAACACAAAGCTGAACTTTGTATTTTTGTCAAAGGAAGAAAAGAAACAAGTAATATTTGAGGTTCCAGACAGAACATATATCCCAAAGTCTTGTCAGGGCATCAGGGGACAAGAAAAAGAGAGAGGAGGGAGTGAGGAATTCTCTCAGTCACTTGTTCTTCCATCCTGGCATTGGCTTTCCCAGAACTGCATGCATTTTAAAAATACAAAACCCAAAACCAACCAACCAACCCCAAAAAGTTCCTTCATTTGTAATGCGACAGGCTGCTCCTAGCTGTAATTATTATGACAAATGGAATATAGACAGGAATCTGCTAGAGCAAAATCATCATAGCTAATTTATCATGTGAAGAAAACTAGGCATCAGGTAGGAAGGGGTTTAGTGCACCTGAGAACAAGAATTTGGATAATATCTTTCAATTGACAATGCCAGATAAAAAGTCTGAACTCTGCCAGCTTCCATTAAAGATCACAATTCAAATTATATTTATTGAGATCTGGAGTTGTACCTTTAATTTCAGTAATCATACTGATGTTTTAAAATAGAGGAGCAGGAATGTAGTGTTTTTTAAAACAATTGGGACTCAATTAATTCATCACCTTATATACTTTGTTTTGGATTTGAAATGGAGTGGAATACTCCTACAATTTTCCAGTGACTAGAAATGTTGTAACAAAGTTATTAGAAGTGTATTTTCATTAACAATAACTGCATTTTCTTACAGGACTCCAAAGGTAAGAAGTTCCTCCAAAGGTAGGAAGTGGACTTCTGTTATATGCAATTTTAAAAATTATCTCAGCTATAAAAGCACAGAGAGTGATTCTTAAGTAGAATCTTGGGCTTAACACAGTTCTCTAAACATAGGTATAGAGTAACTCGACACATCCTCAGGTACCAGAAAAGATCCATGGCATGGGCCAATAGTCCCCTAAAATAATCAGTCATCAAAGAAATACTAAAGAGACAGCAAACACACACACATGAAGTCTCCAGTATTTATCAGAACTTCATTCAATAATGCATTGGAAATTCCCTAAATGCATGGAATGTGTTATCTAAGCTCAGAGTCTGAGTCTTTTTTTCGATTCCTACCACTCCTGCAATGAGCTCTTCAAACAGGGCACAACCATTCTCTGTATAGGAGCTAATGCAGAGGAATACAGTTTTCCAGTCAAGTCTACAGAATCAGTATTTCCAGACTTCACTGTAAACTGTGGAGAATGAACAAATTAACAATATGGTAAAATATATTTTTTAACTACAACACTTCATTCCAAGTAAGCTTTTCTAAGGAGAAGGTATGAGTCAAGTCCTTCCTCACTGCTTGAGTAACTGTATTGTGCAATGAGAGGCCAGAGCTGATGAAGCAGTTCAGCCTCTTTGTTGAAGGCTCTGGATTGCCAGCAAAATCACGTTTTACTACAGAGCTTCAATCAACAGACATTGGTTACCAGAGTTGTTTAAGTTTCACTATGTTTGCAAAGCCTGTGTTCAAAAACCTCACAATGTCCCTTCACACATTCCTTTCATGGACAGATCTTCAACTGAATGCTTTCCCCTTTTCTCAACTCAATTTTAAATCAGCATGAAAACTCCTGATTTCTAGTTGTTGCAGAAGAAAAACAACAAAATCATTCTAGATAGAATAGAATAGAATAGAATAGAATAGAATAGAATAGAACACTATCTAATCAACTATACCATGGCACCAAGCACCCTTTCAAGTCTCCTCCTAAACACCTCCAATGATGGTGACTCCACCAAATCCCTGGGCAGCACATTCCAATGGGCAATCACTCTCTCTGTGAAGAACTTCTTCCTAACATCCAGCCTAAACCTCCCCTGGCACAGCCTGAGACTGTGTCCTCTTGTTCTGGTGCTGGTTGCCTAGGAGAAGAGACATGCCCCCACCTGACTACAACCTCCCTTCAGGTAGTTGTAGACAGCAATAAGGTCTCCCCTAAGCCTCCTCTTCTCCAGGCTAAGCAAGCCCATCTCCCTCAGCCTCTCCTCACAGGGCTTGTGCTTCAAACCCCTCCCCAGCTTTGTTGCCCTTCTCTGGACATGTTCCTAAACTGAGGGGCCCAGAACTGGACACAGGACTCAAGGTGTGGCCTAACCAGTGCTGAGTACAGGGGCACAATGACCTCCCTGCTCCTTCTGGCCACACTGCTCCTGATACAGGCCAGGATGCCACTGGCCTTCTTGGCCACCTGGGCACACTGCTGGCTCATGTTCTATCAACCAGCACCCCCTGGTCCCTTTGTGCCTGGTCACTCTCCAGCCACTCTGACCCCAGCCTGTAGAACTGCATGGGGTTGTCGTGGCCAATGTGTAGAACCCAGCATTTAGATGTGTTAAATCTCATGCCCTTGGACTCTGCCCATCTCTCCAGCCTGTCACAGTCCCTCTGTAGAGTCCTTCTACCCTCTAACTGATCAACACCTGCTCCCAACTTGGTGTAATCTGCAAACTTACTAATGGTGGACTCAATCCCCTCATCTGGATCATCAATAATGATATTGGATAGGATGGGGCCCTACACTGATCCCTGGGAGACACCACTAGTGACTGGCTGCCAGCTGGATGTGGCACCATTCACCACCACTCTCTGGGCTCAGCCTTCCAGCCAGTTCCTAACCCAGCACAGAGTGCTGCTGTCCAAGCCACAGGCTGACAGCTTGGCCAGGAGTTTGCTATGGGGGACAGTGTCAAAGGCCTTGCTGAAGTCCAGATAGACTACATCCACAGCCTTCTCCACATCCACCAGGCAGTCACCCGATCATAGAAGGAGATCAGGTTGGTCAGGCAGGACCTGTCCTTCCTGAATCCATGCTGGCTTGGTCTGATCCCATGGCTATCCTGTAAGATGCACTTTCTTGATACTGATCTCTCCAAAGAGATGCATCTCTGATTTTCAAGCGCTACACGTAGACATCTGCAGAGATAATTTCAACAGATCTTACCATTTCCTTGGGAAATCCAGCTGTTGAAAAGGTATTGAGCTCTTTGGAAAACACATGCTATGAATGCTAATGGTTTTTGAAATTTGCTTATGATTGCCTCATTTTCACAGAATAATTTCACTTAGTTATGACAATATGAATCAAATTTTTTGGGGATTCAAAATAACAGGATTTTATGAGCAAATCTGTAAAAATCCTGTTATTCTGCCATTTACCATTCTACCCATCTTTTTATTTTTAGAGCTTCATTTCCTCTTTGCTCTCATGTTTTACTTTGGATTCTTGATGAATGATCACAGATTCCACTTCCAGTTTATTTTTCTTCCTTTTCTGTTTGTACATTTGGCTACCTTAATGTCTTTTAACTTCCTAGAAAAAATAATTTTTATAGGTTTACTTGACTTCTGACAACACACATCTGAAAAGAAACTGGATGTTTCATTAGCTGTGAAATAAACACAATGTTATTTAAAAATTCAAATCTCTTGAAATCAAAATTATTTTTGTTATATTTTCTTACTTTGAATCATCACAGACTAAAATCTTGGTTTTGACACTGATTCTATATTCAGCTGAGCAGTAACCAAATACGTTAAACAGGATAACAGAAGTTGAAGAACCAGTGAGCATTATGAACGAAAACCAATTCTCCTCAGAAAGTTTGGGGAATCGGTTTTTCCTCAGGCCTTCTTGTCACAGACTTATGATCTAAACTTTAGATCACAATGAATGAATCCTCACTCTTTAAAATGTGATCAATGTTAAAAACAGAAACTTGAGTCCATATGCTCAATAACAATGTCCTGATGGATATACTGCTGCTGATTCTGTCAGCTGTCTTTTAAATTGCACCAAACATCAATTTTAATTGAATTTGTACTTGTGCTTTTAATTACCACTCTACTATTTACCAGTTTCATCTGATCTTTAACATTTCTGGGATGTCAATTTTCTGACTATTGAATTATATGTTATCCAGTACTTCCCATAAGGTCTAGGACTGAGCAGGTGATATTTACCTGCTGCAACCCCCCAAGCTATGCTATGTATACATACAGCAGCACTGTTCAGAAAAGCATCATTTGTTTTCAAGATATATGAAAGGCAGTATTAAGAATGAATTATATGTATATAGTTCAAAAGTATTTTCTAGAAGGCAAACCAGAACTTATTATTTAATGTATCTTACCTTTTTGGTGTATCTGTTTTTAGGACAGACATTTAGGAATCAAATAAGACAAACAGTGTATAGCCTTCAGTCTATACTAGGCAGACATAAAAAGAGTGCATTTAAGAATTAATTTTGTTTAGTATGATGTATATGTCTCCTTTTTTCCTTTTTTCCCTAATCTTTGTTTTCTAAACTGAGTTTCTATATTGACACTCTTTCATAAGACACTGAACTCAACCAGGCAAATCCACCATTCAGCTACCCACTTTCAGGTGTTGACAGTATTATGAACTACACCTTCCATGTGGCTGACAAGAGTTGAACCATGGTGTACTAACAGAATTAACAGAAACAGGCCATGAAACACTAGTGAGCAGAATAAAATGAAGCAATTAAAATCAAGGTTAATTTCAAAAAGCTTCTTTGGAGCAGGTAATCAGGAATGAGTTTTGGCTAAGTAGGCTGACAAGCACCATAAGTCTCATTCATATCTTTCGTTCATGGTTTCTTGGTAAACTCCATGTTTTGGGTTAGAAGTTCAAGACTTCAATAGCGATTAGAGAAGATTCTAAAAAGGTCATAGTGCAACAAGTAATCCTTCCCAACATGAAACTTTGAAAATTTTACATGTTCCTAATCCTGATGTTTTATGCTGCCAAAAAAAAATTGAGAATTTTATCATCTTACGTTGATAACTTTCATTGTTTCTTCCTTGTTAATTACAAAGTTAAAAGCCAGAACAAGTCTGGATTGTGGACAGGACAGAATATAGAGACCTCTGGAAATCTTTCATTTTTCAATCTCTCTCATTTTGGGGGAACAACTTTGAAGAATAAATCAGGTTATCTCATCTTGGAGGAAAATTAGCTTGTTGACTAGCAGGCCAAAATAAGAGTCAGAAGACAATGCCATGTGTAACAAGACTACACAATGTCTGATTGCAAGATCATTTCTCACCTCAAGACAAACTAGCAGAAAACAGAAAACCAGTCAGACACAAAACAATAACAGTAGGCAAGAATGAAGACTATTTGCAAATTACTGATCATACTTCAGTTCCTCCTAGGTTTAGTTATTTGCTGATAATTGGTAGTTCATTCCACTTTGGCTTGAAGTCAATTTGCTGTGGCAAAAAATTATATTCTTAATGTAGATAAAGATGCATGCCTCTCCCTGGCAAAAGCAAAAGACAAAATGTTGGACTCCTTACTTAATTTTCTGTTGGACATTTGACATCAGAAGATGCCTGACTTTCAACAGTTTGTTTCTCATTACAATTGCTCTAATTATTTTAAATATCCTTGAGATATTTAATATTCTCTTTTGTCCTCCATATTACAAGGTAGGTCATTCATCTATGAAGAGTAATCTCAGGCAGATCTATACAGCACACAGTAATCTAGACATTACCTGATCCTGTTCTCAAATGGAGTGTTCACTGAGGGTTACACAAAAACCCCCATCTGCCTTTTGATTGCTGCATTTCTTACAGTTTACATTTTAAAAAACTTTTCTTGGTGAAGAGAGGCAGAAAAGAGTATGACTGGGACTGTTAGGATTAGAGTCTGTCATCAAGCCAGTGAACATAAGGGTTGCAAGTGGTCTCTTGGGTGAGCTGACACTCTCAAACCCATTCCACAGTGATCAGCCTTTCAGCAACAGTGCTCTGAAGTTCTGTTGAGCTTGTACGTGGCCTTTTTATAAGTGTCTCAGTTGTAAGTCAGTATCTCTCTTATAAATCTTTGTTTGCCATGAACCCATCCACTATTGCTCTTTGCTTTGCAGCCTCCCGTACCATATTAAAAAAAAGGTTTTATGTTTGTCTTAGGTTTTCATATAAAGGCTGTTTTAATTTATGGCCTTAAAAAACCTCCACAACAACAAACAAATAACCACCATCAACCAACCAACCCAAAAAAAAAAATCCCCAAAGAAACCTCTCTATAAATCTTTGTAAAAACTTCCTTGATTCTTCAAAGAGACAGTGTATTGTTTATTTGGTCAGGTTTAGCAATTCATTTGCATTACCTCTCATTTTTTCCAAGTAACACAGCTGAATAATATTTACATATGCACCAAGTTCATATTGATTTACTGGCTATTCCACTAGATTTACTGATACTGCTTGAGGCGTCACTGAGGGAACATTGTCATCTGTTGCAGGGTGGATTATGCAGACTCTGGAATGTGTGTGCTGTCAAATAAAGCAAATTTTAGTCCAGCTGTTGGCTCGGACCTGTAATTCCTTGTTTATGCTCCCAAAGATTTGCTATCTATCAGGAGCTGGTAGAGAGAACTCCTCCAAAATATATACACTATAGAAATAGTCCAATTCAGCAACCAACTTAAAACATCTATTAACATGTCTCACTAAAGACAGTTGAACTCATGACTAAATCTGTGCAAAGCTGTGTTCAAGCTTTTAGTTTTTGCTTCTTCAACACTTAAAAGGGGATGAAGATGACCGTGTATCAGACCAACATTGTTTGCGTTATATTTAATATGTAGCTCTTCTGCCCAGATAAGATGGACTGAATAAGAAAAATACATCACACATAGTTTGGTTTTATATGGTGGCCTAGAAATTTGCAACTCTCCTTACAAGATATGCCTTTATTTGAAATGTGTAACAATTTTGTTGTGGGGTCTGCCAAGTTTACACATCTATTTTTTTTCCTGCATATTAATCATTTTGCAAATGCTGTCACTGCCTTTGTATTAGTATTACTGTAAGTCCTCTACCCATTTTAGTACTTATGAAGAATCTTTGCACTTTGTAAGTCTTAAAGTAACATGAAAGACACATAAACATAGTGTTTATCCATTTTGTTTCTCCAGATCGTGATCCTTTTCATTAGACATAACCACGTATCTATATTTCACCATCACTAAATACCATCAGGGAACTAAGAGCAAACAATTCCCAGCAAGGACAAATTAAAACAAAGCTGTACAAAGCAAGGATATTTATTCACATTTCTACAATGATGCTGATTACATTGCACCCTGGCACACAAGTAGACAAAGTATAATCCTCTACATGACAGAAGACATCATCTGTCTTCAGAAATCTTCTGCAATTTCTCTATTTTATGTAGTCTCACAGTTACTCTTCAAAATATTTGAGATAAGCTTAATTCTTGGAGAGCATTTAAAGTGGTAAAAAATTTATTGGATCACTAAGCATATTTTAAACCTTATAATCATCACTGTGATCACCAAATTTACCTAGACAACAGCTGCCTAGTTTAGGCAATCAACATTTGAATCAGCTGTTATTATGTTAAATAGAACTTTCAAAAATGGAATGAAAATGTATCTTCCTGTCTATCTTAGGCATGTTTACATTTTCATCTTCTTTCTACTTTCAAAATGCACTAGAAGTTCTAAGGATGTCAGAATCTACTCAACTAGTGTCCTTTCAGAAATAAAAAAGAATTTCTGGACAGATGTTCACACATTTTAAAAAGAACTTTCCTTCATTTCCTCTTTGGGTAATTATTTATTGCATTTGATGTTGCAATCTAAGAAACATTGCAATGAAAACTATCTGTTGCCATTTTCCACTGTTTCAGTAAAGCTTCTTTAAAACCAAATTACTTCTACATAAACAAGTAATTTCTCACAGGCATGGGAAAAAATATTCCCTGGCCAAGAGATGGCAAAGAAAAGAGCATTTCTGATATTTCATATCCCAATCAATGCCTTTGCTGTAAGAGGCATGCACAGAGATGCACATCCCACTAAGATGCATTACAAAGGACTGCTGGTAATTGGGAAGAAACAGACTTCTAGACAATAGAAAACAAAAGCTAATAGAAAACAAAAGCTAAAGTCATTTTGTTGTGCACCTGCAGGCCATCAATGTTTCCAAGCAAGCTGTTCACAACAAATGGAATGTGGCCTTTGGTTCAAGTATGAAACCACAAAATAAAGACTACATGTGTCGCACCAAAGGTGTGATTTATGGGAGCATAAAGGGTAATAGAAAACCCCATTACTATCACTGCAATAATAGACAATTATGAACTAAATTTAAAAATTAGAAAATGTATTTCTGGCTTTTTCTAACATCAGAAGTTTTATAGATTATGTTTTCCAGATGAAAACTTCTTTCACAAAATATTTTGAAAAAAAAATAAAAATGAAGAAACAAACAAACCTCCCATGCACATATAGGAGCAGCATCTAAGATAACTATACTCCAAAAGTTCCAACAAAATACTTGCCACTGAGGTCATTCAATCCTTGTGACCACCAATAATGTGTGAGAGAGATTTTTTCTACAGATTAGAAACGGGCTAAACAGACAGAAAACCAACAGCAGGTATAGCCAATTCCAGTAATTCAAAAGGTTAACAAAAAATGCCTGCTACCTCCTGTTTAATGTATTTATAAATTTTTATGTTTAATGTACTTATAAAAGGGAGTGAATAGTACCAACACTTTACACATTCCAAAATAATTAAGAATAGTCATCAATGTAGAAATGCTTCATTAGCTCAGGAAAGCTTGTCTAGTGGACAGCTCGATTTATGAAGAGTAAGGAAGAAACCTTCTAAGCTACCTATACTGCCAGATCCTGAACAAATTGTTTCTCAAGAGCAAAAGGTGAATGCAATCCCTATACAGACAGAAGAAAAAAGATGAAAATAAGATTATGCTAGTGTATAAATTTGTGGAATCACTAAATGTGAACTATGTTATTTTGTTACACTCATCAGGCTTCTCAGAAAAAAGTACAGACCAGCAGCTTTTAGTTTGGAAGAGAACATAGTGAAAGAAAGGTAAGGCAGATGCACATGAACGTGTGAACAGAAATGATGTGACAGGATCTCCAAGGTATGACCTTGTTTTAAATACAACCAGTTCAGCTTGTGTTTTTGTAGCTGTTATTTACACAATTAAGTTCTAGCAACATCCAAGTCTTTTGCACCACTGAGAAACAGTAGGAAAGCATGGTCTTGAATTATGTATTACATAAGTTCTATTTCCTTAAACCGATACATATTCAGAGATTTTAAACTCTTCCTCCTCAATGAATTTTACAGGAAGAGCAATGCTTACATAGTATGACAGTTTCACTCATTAATAAGTGTTAATTTATTACTATAAAGATGCTGGCATTTTAAAAGCAGCACTGCAAATGAAAGACTAATGCTGTAAGAGCTTGAATTTCATTAGCAAGGAAATTTGTCAATCTTCTGATTAAATTAATTACCAAAATGAGCATTTTAGGAAACACTCAGTAGTGTTGCCAGCAAAGCACAAGGAAATGCTCCAAGTAAGGATTTGTATTTTATAAGAGAATGACTGTAGAGTGTAGTATATTTATGAGTTAGGCTCAAGCTCCAACAACTGAGAAAATAATTTTGTCACTTAGCTTCATTTTTCAGTTCTGCCCGCTGAATGAAGAGCAAAGAAGATGATGAGGTTAAGACCGAGTGTCAAGTAAGCTGTACATTATTGCACTTTTCCATCTCCACACAGTAAGGCTGATTAACATTTTTCTTTCTCACTGTCAAAATTTGTTAGCAGTTTGACAAACTCTGGATGCTCCACTTCCCAGAAAAAGGGAATCTTGTTAAGATTTGATGCCCACCACTACAACTGAGAAGTGTTCATGGTACCAGCACACAGATCCCAAGGCTCTGCCATTGAACATGATGGCATGGGGTGGTCTATGTCCACATGGCTGAATTTCCTCCTGCCTCAAAATAGCATGTCTGCATCCAAACTTATTACAGGGAATAGTCAAGGGCCTTTGACAGGCCCATCTTGTTGTCTGGGAGTTACTGGCTGCTTTGGACAAAAAGGTCTTATAAAGACTAGTTCAAAAACCTCACTGCATGGCTGGCCCAGTACTCAAGTTCATGCAACAGCCTCACCTAGTTACAAATATGGATGTAACTTGTGTGGCCGTCTACTAATCAGACTTACTCAAATGCCTCAACCTAAGACAAAATGTGTGCTAAAGGGTCACCTGAAGAAATCATTAATGGAAGCTTCCTTAAGAGTCAGTTGGAAAATATGGATGAGGTCAAAACATGAATTTATTCTGGGGTAAACTGAAAATTCCTTTTAAATTTCTCTTGTAATTAAATAAGAAAGCATTATGTAACTTAACTTTAAGGGGGGGAAAATCACAATCCAGTAACCCCACTAACCTGCAGAGCACAAGGACCTAAGAAATTAGCAACATTCAAAACTGACAGCTGAAGAGCAAACAAGAGATGAGATAATGCTTGCTCCTTTTCATGCATGCTACATGAAGTCAAGTTTCCTCATCCTTGTACAAGAGAGGGACAATCTAGTCTGTATTTACTGAGATTATGAAAGGGCTTTAAATTGGGCAACAAAAATCAAATCTGCTAAACATACACTCCAAACATAAATGTTCACTGAATTATTTGAACAATAAATACATTAACCTCTAGCTCAGAATAATAAACTGCAAGCAGTCAAAGGCTCTTAAAGCAGAGAATTTAAGACCAAAACCAAAACTCATGTAATAAAAGAATATCATAGAAGAAATACATAAAAATAAAATCAAATGATCCTGCTACTAAAATACACATATGTGCTTGAAATCTTGTGGGAATCAAATATGCCAGTAAAAATAAAGGGAGAGATGGAAACACAAGTTTCTTATTATCACACTTCATATGTTATAAAACCTAACAGTTAACTTATTTTTGGCAAAGTGACAAAGGTTGCACAACACTCTGGCTTATACAAATATTTTCTATTGTTAAATGCATCTTAAATGTAGCTTGTCATATATTAACTTCATGTACACAGTGCACCATGCAGTCTGAAAGTGTCCCAAAGATACCTACATTTCAAACCACTGATGAATGGCAAGCTGCCAGCAACCAGTGAGCCAGGTGTAAAAAAATTACTCAACAATTCACAGTTTAATTGAAACCAGATAAAATAATTTGTGCAATAAAAACTGTACAGATGTTGACCAAAGAGAAGTTGATATTTTTGGACAAATTACTGCATATGATATTTTCTAGAACACTCCCTCTTGAAAAGATAAAACAGTAATAAAAGTTCTCTCTCTCAAAATGAAATAAAAATTCCCTTGTTTAGAATCACAAAGTGAAATATGCCTGTAAAAATATATCAGGTTAAACTCATGTTTCACATTTTTAGTTGCTGTTTCCTTTAAAAAAAAAAGCTCGATGTGCAGTGGAAATGGTTATGAAGAAGTGGAAGAACCTACTCATGCATTATAAAATACAGACTTTACACTAATACTGCACTTCCTTCAACTAAAAATTTTATTATGTAAAGGAATAGTCAGTGATTTAGCAACAGTGAATGTTTAAGACTAAAAATTAAGTATTCTGCATTCATCATCCACTAGTAGAGTGAGTTGTTACTGAGAATTAATAGTTTCCATTTCCAGAGTTGCAAGGACAGTCTTGCCTCAGCCTCCTATTGCTTCGCAGTGACAAAGGAAAATGTTCAGATACACAAGAGCCTGCAGTAACACCTTGCACTCTACTGAATCACACCAACCAAAACTGAGTGGCAGAAGCAATGACACATGCATATGCATTAAATCCTAAAATTGAAGTCCTTCATAGCAGTAATCATCACAATTTCTACTACCATTCTTTTTCATATGTTTCCCCATATAATCTGCTTGCCTTGAGATAAATAGTTGCTACTGAAATCATACCCAGCCTTAATTTTTGGTGTAGTAACATTACAGTCCAATATCTAGTGATCTAGTTATAAATTATTTCAAGATGATAATGCAACAAGAAGAAATATATTTATCACTATGATTGATCATTTATATTACAAAAGCATTTAAAGGTCTAAATTCAGAGTAAGAACTTTATTTTACATCAAGCTACTTTATTATATGTTATTAGGACTAGTCTCATTATTTCATTTTAATGAGAACTAGGACTGAAAGTTTGTTTATAGCAGAATGCAACTTCCACAGGAAAGGCACAACATTACCCACAGGCTAGTATGTGCACTGCTTTGCTAACAATGCAACCCCTGCAATTGCAATGCAATTCTATAAGGTTAATGTACCTGAAGTTCTGATGCTCGCTTCATCATCTCCAGTGTGATGTAGCAACCAATAGAATGAGCAATCAGTACCAGCTTTATATCTTTTGATACATTCTTTTTGAGGAAGTTCAGCTTATGCTCTACTTGTCCATTAAGTCCAAAAACATCCTCTAGCTCTTTAATATCTGTGTCTGAAACATAGAAGAAAAGAGATATGGCTTTGTTTTAATGACAGAAATGTCAAATATATCTATTTTTTTATTTTTCCTTTGGAAAAATCTGAAATAATTAAAAAAACCACAGCAACCAACTTGTTAATTAGGAAAACAATCAACAAACATAAAAATTTACTTTTCAGTTACCATCCCTGGTAAATATAGACTGATGAATCACATGTACAACATGTGTAGCTTTATCTGCTGCTAGAAAAACAGAGAAGGATACAGAAAATTATGGAGTTTCATGGCACATCACCTAGTACAGTGTTCCACTTCATTCAGAACAAGACCAGACTCAGGAACTGGGTCAACTTAAATCAGTCTAACTTTACACAGAGAGCAGGATCTACAATAAGAATACTGTCCAGAAAAAGAGTTGCTTCACTCAACAGAAACTAGTATGTTTGTTGTCATGTATTAGGAACCTCCAGATATCCAAAATCTTCTGTCCCAAAACAAAGACACAAAAATGTGCCATGAAATGAAGAAAAATATGAATGCCCAGGTGTCCACATGCAACACTAGCACTTACAAGAAGTACCCCTATTTATGAAGGTTCTTGTCAATACAGCTACAAATAGGAAGATCAAGTTAGAGCTTGAAGGCTCTAGGTTATTGAGCAATTTTATTCTTGTTTTGCCAGGGACTTCTTTGAGGAGCCTGGACAATTGCTCTTGATGAGCACTTTCTACTTGCTACCTAGCCAGGCAAAAACACAAGGATGCCTGTAAAAATTTACAGCAATCTGGGCATCTCTAACTCTTGCTCATGATGTAGGTGACTTGGCTCTCAAGTTTCCTAGTTAAGGGGGTTCACAGGTTCATCTGCTAGAAAAGTGCTCTTCCCACTAAACCAAAAGCTATATTAAGGATATACTGTTCCAATTTAAGCTGGACTACTCAATAGGAAAGACTGTAAGAAGAAATACTGGGAAAAATGAAAGAAAATAAGTGAAAATGTGTAAGGGAATGTATGCCTACGGCTTATCTGAAATAGATGTGCTGGTGCTAATAATCACTTAATCTTTTCAATCCATGCTGTTACCTCAGGGCTCAATTTCATACTCCAGTTTAAATTTACTTCTTACATGTTGACTTGTACTACAGATTTAGTCTGAAATAAGCCAAATCTCCTTCAAACAAGATTCAGACACATGATATGGACTAGTTCACTACTGAGCCATGGTACTAAAGAAAGCATATAGATTCCTGGCAAAGTTACCCAGCTAACAGAGGAGGTTTACACACAGCACAAACCAACCCACTAAATATGAGGTACTTAACACCCCACTTAGTTTCTTTGGATGTCCAATGCATCAGTTCTCTATGTTAAAAACAGATGTGGAAGAAAGAATCCATCAGGCAGAGATACTGTAAAGATACATATATTAAAAGACTGACAGGCACTGAAAAACTCCAGCACAGATCCATTTCAGATGTAGTTGGTTTTGCACCTGCTTACAGAATGGGATAACAAGAAGCCTTTCTGCCTTTATCTGTGAACATAATTCATCAAATTATAAAGGCTGGTCTTTTAATATACATGAGGTCAATTGAATAGTAATTGGTCAGCAACCTCAAATGTTAAAAGCTACTAATGCTATTATAGTGAAGTTACCAGGGAGCTAACAGTGCTAGTATTAATTGATAGCCTAAGAGGGCTGGCACTATATTGCCTTTATGATCATCTGCACAAACTATAACCTCTTGAAGAGTAACAACTGCTAAAGCATGTGATCTGATGCCTTTTTTTCTGAGCTTAAACTATTACCACAGAGATTGCAACAAAGAACTTCTTCACTTAAAGCAATATTTCAACTGAATCTAATGATCATATCCCAGCATAATTTACAGCAATTTACTCTAAATTAAAAAGGGGTTTTCTAAAACACACTTAAGGAATGCAAAATTAGATGAAAAGCAGTATTTTGTTCATCAGGTTTTCTACAAGTAATGGAAAACACAGAGCATGTTCTGTTTTCCAAAGCCATAAATAAAAGGTTAAGGCAAAAACATTGTTTTTAAACTTAGTTTCTATTTTTAGCAAAAACTCTCTCTCCTACTTTTTATTTATTTATACAACTACTTAACCTCATGTCAGAGTGGGCTGTCTACATCACAAGAATAATTAAGAGTATATATAATGCATATAAACCAGAGAATATTAGAGATACAATGGCCCACCTGATACAGCAACAAGTAAGAGCATGTTACATGGACTGCATGTATATTTTTGTGTGTTGTGTTGAGATAGTCACTTCTCCCTTGTAAATACTTGGTATCATTTCCCATACTGTTTTACTCAGGCACTGCCACCTCCAGTGATTTATCAGCATGTCTTTTGATGTTTGACATTCCATTCATAGCTTTAATTCTTGAAAACAGGTGATTTTACAAGCATTGCAGCGTATTTACAGGTTACAGCAAGGGGAAAGGAGGTAAAGTCTCAAGACTTTCTCGTAGTTCACAAGATCCCCAAAACCAAGAAGGAAATGAAACAAATATTCATGTGGATTTTTCAATCTCATGAGGCTCACGGTCACTTTTCACTACACAAATTCAGTATCTGCTACAAGAGTTGCTGAATATTGCTGCAATGTAATTAATAAAAAATACAGCAAAGACAGTCTAGCCCAGTTTCAATGTTTTCCAAGTTAAGGTAGATAACTATATTAAACAAACACAGTTTTATTAAGACATTAGACATCTAATTTAATACCTAGCCACCTACTAAGTAGCAGCATAGTCATTCAGGGCAGTATCATAGTATCAGTCAGGGTTGGAAGGGACCACAAGGATCATCTAGTTCCTACCCCCCTGCCATGGGCAGGGACACCCCACACTAGTCAGGCTGGCCAGAGCCTCATCCAGCCTCGTCCATCCAGTATATTTACAGCTATAACTGATTTCATGAGAGATGTGCCTATTCAGAATCGCTTCACTGCCAAGGCAAGAACCCTGAGAAAGGGTATGTGTAGAGATTAAGAGAGGAATGAAAATAAGGACTTCTTCCTCCTCACTGGACTGGAGCATACCCAGTTCAAGCCTGTGCACCAGTGTTTCCTTAAGGGAATGGAGGAAAGCAGAGCTTGCAGAAGAGTTTTTTAACTGGATGGGGTAGTTATGACTGATGATGATCACAGGGGCCTGTTCTACTGCACTGCACCAAAGCCCCCTCAGTGTAGCCTGGCTCAGCACCACTCAGAGCCAGGATGCACAGATTCCCAAGTCTTCAGCCTAAGTTGCATAAACACACAATCTCTCGTAGACTGAAAGTGTGTCCTGACAGCAAATGCTGACCCGAGAGAATTATTTCAGCTATTTAACACAACTTTACCTTCTATGCAGAAATATGGGTTTCTTGCCAAATCAAATCACATTGGCACTACTCCTAGAGAAGCCACACTGGATACGTGTGCAGTGTGGGGCATGACAATCCGCACACAAAACTCTGCTTATCACCTGCTGGCCTTACACTCTCGTCAGGTGAAACGCCAATGTCACAAAACCCTGCATTTAAGTTCTGGACAAACATAAGATTGCTCATGTCCTGTGTCAGTTCATGTTTCCCCAACACAAATGCAACAATTCCACCAGTCCAAAATACATGAAATTTGGGCTGCATTGCAGGTTTGGAAGGCTTATTTATTTATTTTACAGAATAAAATCACCCAAGGATTATCCAAAATCAACATGAATTTCTTGGGTGGAGAAGCTTAAATAAGTTCTTTGTATAAGCAAACAGACTTGCACAAACACACTGGCAAGTCAGCTCTCCAATGGCTCTACATCAGAGAAGGGACCAGAGTTACTTCACCTCAGGTGTGGAATAAATGGCATGGCTGAAGAAGAGCTCACTTAAGCAGTTTTCAGACAGTAGAAATTGTAAGACTTACACCTTATGCTGCAAACACCCCATCCAGGCCAAGGCATGTGATTCTAAGACTTTATTTAGCTGAAACGTACTAAAAGAAATGCAGTGCATTTTTAAATTTTTTTGGCAAAGTATTAATCTTCTGATGTGCTTTCAGAAAAAACAAATGTGCCATCACTTTAATTAATCTCTTTTTCTGACCTCAGTTAAACCCACAGTCAGAAAACAATGACAGATTAAAATAAAGTGTTTGCTCTAAGATTAGTCGGCAAGTTAATCTTGCTAGGAAAGGGGACTTTGGTTTTCAGTAAAATAACAGAGAATTGTGCTTGTTTGTTTTTTTCTGCTGTGTATGCAAGGGAAATTCTTAGGCAGAAAAAAATGAATAAAATCAGTTATACGAGCAGACTTTAGACTGGAAATGCATAAAATTTAGCTTTTTGTTTACAAATCTCCCAAAATCATAGACTCCTATTTACTGGATGCCTCAAAAAGATACTGAAGTCTGTATTTTCCAACACCACCCTCAAATTTGTTCACATAATTTCTGCATGCCTCTGCTTGCTAATCCAAACTTCCAGGTACCCTGGTCACAACAGATTACTGAGCAGCTGAAGTCACTCCATCAAGGTCTCCAAATTATGGACAATTAAGCAAGGAACTGAGTGAAGAAGTGACATAATGATATACCATGAAGGAAGGGGAGGTAAAAATCACTGTCCTACCTGCCCTCTATCTTCTTCCTTGAATCATTTACTGTAAGAAGCAACATCACATTATCTAAGTACAAACCCTAATGAACCACCCATCTAAATTCTTGTGTTCAAGAACTGCCAGAACTGGACCTTTTAGAGGATAAAGACAAATCTGTAGACTGAACTAGGGAATTGGAAAAAGATTTGCCTCTTCCTCTGAAAAGGCTGCTTACTTAAGCTGTGTACACATTCGTCATACTGCCTAATGTTAAGAGCGAGGAGAAATAAGTCTAAATATCAAAAAACGCAGTAACATCACAAGAAAGTATTAAGAAAAGCAAAGAGGGAGAGGATACTGAAAGGTGATATCAAATTGCATGAAAATGGAAGGCACAAAACATCAAGTACAGCCAACCAAATAGTTCAGGAGAGTTACTTCAGGGTCACATTAAGTTCACAACATCTCCACCAAATACTGTGCAACCAGCTTATAGGGCCAAGTGTTTTAGACTTTACACTCCACCTCCTTACTCTACTACAAATACAGACCAAATTCTGGTTGGGAGAAGAGCAACTGTGACTGAGTAGCTACTGTTTAAATGGAATAACCCATGGAAGGCTTTATCCTTGCCTTCATGTAGTGATGGGCAGAAAGCAGCCCCACCAGGAAATTAATTAGAAGGATTATCTGTGAAACTGGTGAGCACAGTCAGAAGTTTAATTCTGGAAATGAAACAAATAAATTGATTGTATGTGTTTCTTATAATTGACTCATGCCATCTGAAAATGTTTAAATTCAACTGTAAGCTTAAAAGCTTACATAGTGTGGGCAAATGTGCTAGAAAATACATCCTCTAAAGATACAGCGCTTAAAGTCTGAATGCAGCACTCAATCTTACATTTGATTATTGAACCTGGGATAATTTGTATCAGGAAGTGATAAAATGCCAAACAAATGGGATGGAAACTGTGAAAGAATGTTCAATAAATAGTGAAGAACTCCTTTTGACACCAGGAACCAGGTCTTAAAGCACTGTGTTTTAGATTAACCCTTAGACCTTACTCTGGCCCACAATACCCTCAGGAACTGTTCATGCAACTTTTAAGATAAACACACCACTCATTAGTGATTATTGGAGCAATTACTTTTTGTAAAGGTATCCTCTACAAATAAATTACCGTTTACTCAAGATACTGAAGTGGTCATATGTATTATTTTCTTTATTAGAAAAATAACAAGACCTTAATTTACAAATTGAACTACTGATTTCCTTTGCTATCTGAATACCTATTTCTGGGACACTTGTTTAACACCTAATCTGTTTTTCAAAGGAAGCTGTACCATAATTAAATTAGTACAAGCATAGTCTGACAGAATGAACTAATAAACCTGACAAATGCTAAAAGCTAAATTTTTACTGAAAGCACGCAGGAACAGATTGAATTTATTAAATTAAGACACTTCTGAGAAACTGCTTTTTTATTTTGCATTCCCAGCCTTGCTTCCTGCTGATTAGAGTAACTACTACCAAGGTGTGATGAGATAACAAAACAAACTTTGAAGTTGAATTTGTTGCTCATCTCCAATTTTGGCAAGGCAAATATTGTTAAGCTCTGTTTTGTTACACAGTTTTACTACTATTTATGCCTCCAGAATCAGTTTAACATGGATAAAAGCAAATTTAACGTGGACTTTTTACATAATATATATGGAAGTTTTCTGTACTTAAATGACTGCATTTTCCAGTTGGTAAGCTGAGTAAGTACAGAAAATTCAATTTATATAAATTTTCTATACCATATTACTTTTTAAAATAAAAGTAAACAAAACAAAACTTAGCTGTTTAGAGGTTAGAGAATCACCACTGTACAGGAGCAGATCTAAATTTCCATTGTAAAGTGACCTCAGGGATCAAAAGCAAAAAGGTCTGAGCCTATGGAAAGCTGATTGTTCATGTTACACTTGTTTCTGAACTCAGTGAAGCCAAGCGTAAGGCTCTGTGAACTCTCTGAAATAGTTAGGACTACAATATGAGCAAACAAGTACCAAATGAAATCAGTAACACCCATGTAGTGGGAACTCCTGAACATGTTAGTCCTAGTGTGCTGAGGTCTCTGGGCATTTCAGAGCAACAGCAAAGACAAGCTACCAAAGCAGCTGTCAATATAACCAGGCTCAGTCTTCTCATACTAGGTGCACACCTTTCTCTAGCATTACAGGGAGGAAAAAGAAAAAAGTAAAAAGAGGAATTAGGAAGAAAGTAAAGAAGTATACTTGCATTGGCAGAGACTCCATAAACAATGAGAAGAGCAGAGCTCTGGTACTCTACAACTACCTGAAAGGAAGTGGTAGCAAGGAGCATAGGTTGGTCTCTTCTCCTAAGTTACAAGGAATAGGATGACAGAAACAGTCTGAAGTTGCACCAGGGGAGGCTTACATTAGAAATTGGGATAAATTTATTCATTAAAGGGTCATCAAGTATTGTAACAGCCTGTCCAGGGGAGTGGTTAAGTCACTTTCACTGGAGGGAATTAAAAAAAGTGTAGATTTGGTACTTAGGGACGTGGTTTAGTGGTGGACTCGGTAGTGATAGGTTAACAGTTGGCCACGACAATCTTATGGATGTTTATCAACCTAAATGATTCTATGATACCACTTGAAAATCTGGTTGCTGAGAAAATTATGTCAATGACAAGATCTTCAGTTAAATTTGTGCACCTAGGTGTGCACTTCCACCTGGAGGGCTCCACATTTAGTCTGAGCCCATGGATGGGATCACTGTACCATTAATGTCCAAACAACATAACAAAAATCTTACCATTTCTGTTATCTTGCTGATTTGCTGAGCATACACTACAATAAAAGGCTAGGTTGCAAAAATCAATCTAGGTGCACCAAACCTCACTCTGCCTTTCCAAAAAGACTGTTGTCATGCTTTGCATGACTAAGAGGCAGTACTCCTGCAAACATCTACCTCACATGTTTTCCTTATGAATAGTCATTTCACATATCATCTGCTTCACTGGTATTCAAATTATCTTGCACCATCAGCCCAAGGTACCTGCAAGTCTCTCCATGCATAACATTCACAGAGTTCCATAAGGTAATTCTTCACTGAAAAGTGGTTCAGTATCAAGATCTTTTCATGTTTGGCCACATTTAATATCTTCCAATTTACCACAGGAAAAATTCAGTCTTGAAAGTGAGGCGTAAAAACTTTTACTGAATTAAGCAACTAAAAGCAACTTCAGGAAATAGCATGCTCTAACAAAACTTGCATTTGTACAGTTTATAAGTGGAAGAAAAACAAATAGTTAGATATTGCAGTAGGCAAGTCTAACAGTCACACCTATTGAAAAGAGCACTTCAAAACTTCGGGACGTTTAAACAGATAGAAAGAGGGACTGAGAGCAAACAAGGGAGAGATGAAGTTTGCAGCAAAGTATGACAGCTGGCCAAGGAAGACAACTCATGTTATTCCACAGACAGGGTATAAAGAGAGGTATTTTAAAAGTAGATGACGTGGATCACCCCATAGTGTTAAGAGGGAAGAAAAGGAGAAAAGCAAGCAGCCGGAGTATACCTAGAGGGCCAGTTATATAGCAGACACAAGTGACTACAGAATTAGAACAGAGCAGAATAGAATAGAATAGAATAGAATAGAATAGACCAGACCAGGTTGGAAGAGACCTTCAAGATCATTACATCCAACCCACCATCCAACACCACCTAATCAACTAAACCATGCAACCAAGCACCCTATCAAGTCTCCTCCTGAACACCTCCAATGATGGTGACTCCGTTGCCACCCCGGGCAGCACATTCCAATGGGCAATCACTCTCTCTGTGAAGAATTTCTTCCTAACATCCAGTCTGAACCTCCCCTGGTGCCGCTTGAAACTGTGTCCTCTTGTTCTGGTGCTGGTTGCCTGGGAGAAGAGACCAGCCCCTGCCTGTCTACAACCTCCCTTCAGGTAGTTGTAGAGAGCAATAAGGTCTCCCCTGAGCCTCCTCTTCTCCAGGCTAAGCAACCCCAGCTCCCTCAGCCTCTCTTCACAGGGTTTGTGTTCCAAACCCCTCACCAACTTTGTTGCCCTTCTCTGGAAATGTTCCAGCAAGTCAACATCTTCCCTAGACTGAGTGGCCCAGAACTGGACACAGGACTCAAGGTGTGGCCTAACCAGTGCAGTTTGTACTTCACAGAGCCTCGACAGATTTTAGCAGGTGATCTTCTCTGAGTACCTGATGCTTCTACTGAACCCAAATGAAATTTTTTTATTTGTTACAAGCCAGTCTTGATTTCTCTTGAAAATCTGTCCCAAAATTTTATTTAGAAATGTGATATCAACCATTTGAATAAGCATGACTTCAGAAAAATACTTACATAACATCTGTCTTTAGAGTAACACTAAATTAACACTAATGCATTTCTTATTTCAATAACTAATGGCATTCAGTATAACTTAATCCTTTCTCTTTACACTTGCATATATTCATCTGGGATGGTACTATTTCAATGGAAGCATAAAGGAAACTGCAGGTTTCAGGCTTCATTTGTCCATGGCAATGTTAAATTTAATACACATATTAACTACCTGCAGTAAAGAGATCCAATTTACTTAACACCATCTAGCACCCTTTTTACTTTAAGGAGTGAATGACTCACTCAGGCAAACATTTTTCTTTCATTCATCTTCATCCTTCAAAATTGAATTACAAAAAGTTTTCCTCATGATGCTGTAAACCGGTGCCATGCTGCTGACTGCAGAGAGTGGTGTCAGTTTATTCCATCAGAGACTGTGACCCCATGGTACCAGCACTCTGGCTGTAGCACAGAACATATGCAAAGTATTTTGCAATGGATTGTGACCTCACCGCACTCAATCAATGCTTATAATCGCTACCTGTCTTGAAAAGCCTTTTAAGTATCTGCATGGGCTCCTCTTTGCAGAAGGAGTGCAAACTGACAGCAAAGGGAACCAGCTGTATCTCTGTGACTCCCAGCATTGATTCCCAGTGGATGTCAGAGCAGCAGCAGGTCTGCTGCTGGCTGGCATGACATGAAGTGAATCCAGCAACTAGGAGAATCTAGTCTGACACTCAGCACTGAGTTACACTTTCTGCTATCATCAGAAAAGGCCACAATTTTGATTGAGGAGCACTCTATGCTCTGTCTTTTATTACCTTGCACAACATAAAGTAAAAAAGAATTGGACAAGACAGCATACATAAAAGCCTGAATTATTATAATCAGTGGCAAAAACAAGGAGAGGAAATAGAATTTTACCTTGTGCTTTCTTTGACTATAGCAGGTTTAGCAATTGCTGTTGTGCTAAATAGCCATCACTATGTGCTGTATAGAGCACATTCACATCTTTAGGGATAAACTACATATTTGTCAAATTGACCACTTTACATACTGACTTATATATTCTCCAGTGTTCTACTTATAAACTAATTGGCAGATTTGTTCTCTATTACTAAGACAGCACTTTCCTTTTTATACTTCCTGAAGAAGATGCTGAAGGTTTAATTCTTAGTCATCTAGCTGAAGTGTCTAGCATATCAAGTATGGCAATATGCCAAAAGTATTGTGATGGCTTTGCAGGTTTTTTGAGTTTTACCTTACAACTGAAACAGAGACTAAAGCACCACCACTACAAAACTGATGTGTCATTATAGGTGAATAAGGGAATTTGTTTTTCTTTGTTTGGCACAGATGAGAGGTGCCACAAAGAAAGCAAAAGAATTCACCTGTGACCCACAAGCAGCAACAGAGTCGTAGTCAGGTGAAGGCTGATTTTCTCAGTTATTACATTAGCAGACATTGAAGCCATAGCTCACCACAAACTCTTTGAAACTGCCTGTGACTTTACAGTATAATTTATATTAAAGACAGCAACTGAATTTGACCTGCACTCTACATATAAACAGATCCAAATATGATCATGTAGAGTTTAATATATAAAGTACATTCAGAAATACTGCAACTGGTCTCTCCATGATTAATTGCTGGATAAAACTTCCTCCTCCAAATCACGTAAACACTATTACAGAAGTCAGTGGAGTTTCTGGGAGCAAAGACTCAGTGGTAGTGTGTTTGAAACCACAATTCTGTTCTGAAAAAAATGACAGTACAATGGCAATCTCACAAAATGTTAGTAGCCTGCTATAACACTTAACCCAATGGGGATTAATATGGCAACTATGTAGTCACTTAACCACATCAGTAATTTGATAGTTGGAGTAAATTCAATTATTTTAATAAGTGTATTAATGCACAAAACATAAAACTTGACCTTTAGAAAGGTGAGAACATGTCTATCTTAAAGAAAAAGAATAGTCCCATGCAGTATCAAAGGAGGAAAAAAGAAAAACTTCATCCAACAATCAGCAAGACCACCTCATTAAACCTGAGTCCACAGTTCAGTATCATCCTGTTCTTTATCACTTTTCAAAGCACACAGCCTCTGCTTGGATCTTTTTGAGAGATTTAATTTCATTTATTAGAGGTAAGAGCAATTCAGTAATGAAGCTGATTATCTATGAATGAGGCCATTTGCAGTAACTTCTTCCTGCCTATTCTGCCTTATCCTGCATTTCCCTTAAACATTTACACTACTCCTTAAAGAAAGGAAAACTCCAAAACCCAAAGCAAACAGATGGACTTAAAGTTCCAAATCTGATTCTTTTTAGAATCTGGAATTATGTTGTGATTACTGCTGGTTCCTTACTCTTACAACTGCAGAGAACCGTGAATTAAAAACTAAACTGCCATTAAACGCTGGGTTTATCCCCTCAAGGTCTGCACCATTTGTTGCAAGCTTTGTGAGTATCAAAATTAAATCAAAGGTCTGTATCATAAACTAAACATTGGTACTAATAAACAAAACTATTGATCGGCTTTCTTCCTACAGCTAACCTATGTAGTGAATAAACGTTTTGACTCAACTATCGAAACAAATCCAGACCTGTTACACCTTCACACTGCAGGGATTCTTCTCTGCTGTGGGGATAGTTTGTTCTCATTCTGTTAGCAGATGTAAATATATCTTTCAAACTGACTTGGATTAAAAGATACCTAAGCATTCTCCCCGGGGGGAGCTAATCGGAATCACCTCAACATTTTGTTCATGAAATTATTTCACTTTTAAATTTTCCCTACAATAACATGATAAACATTTCAATAAGCTACTCTGAAACAGCGCAGCGCTGCTTATCTCAGTGAACAGTGACATCCCTTCTGAAGTCAAGACACCAAAAGATATACATTTTACCTTTTCATAGGGTTCACATTCTTGAACGTGTTTTTTACCCCCACTAACCACCATCTGCATCTAATTAGAAGTGATGGTATCAGCTGGAGAACATACCCATGTCATGGGGTGAAAGGCAGAAAATGATCCATAAACAATCTCAAAACCTACACCCAAAGTTTCCCAGAATGCTGGAAAGATGTTATACCCTTCAATGGATGGATGTGATTGATTTATTTAACAATTTTTTTAAATGCCTTGTTTTCTGGACAAGGATCTAGAAGACTGTATCATATTTCAAAAGCTGTTACTTTAAAACATATCTTCAAGCACAGAATTACAGAATCCTTATTTGTAGATAGGGATTAAAACTTCTGGGGGTTTGGATTTGTTTTTTTGGTTGGTTGGTTGGTTGTTCTTTTGTTTGGTTGGGTTTTTTTGTTTGGTTGGGTTTTTTGTTTGGTTGTTTTTTAACAGGGGAATTAGTTGAGGCAAGTATTAGAATGGATTAGAAAGCTATTCATGACATTTTTTAGGAATATGCCTACAGATATCATGTTAACAGACTCATCAGAAAACCCTGAAAGAAAGACAGAATATAGAGAATCTAATTTCATGTAAGAAATGTAAATATCAATTAAAAATGATCACTATTCCATCAAAGTCAATAGAACATAGAGGTATTAAAAGGTACCAGTATCAGCTCAATAGTGTTGAAGTGATTAGTATAAATACTTACATGGTTTTTAAGGTATGCTATTATGAGCAGTTAAAATTGTTATCATTTTGGCAGGCTGGCCAGAAAACGAAACAACAGAGCAATTCTGAAATACTTCATATATGGCAAAATTTTATTTTCTCAGTTTTGATTTTGAATGGAAAAAGATTTTTAAACACATGCTTGAAATTAAGCAGAACTGATAAAAGTCAATGCCAAATGCCAAGGTTTCACTCAAAGGATGTATTTGCATAATTATGGGCATGATTATGGAACTCCTATGGATTAAGTGAAAGAAGCTTAAAGGAAAGAAGTAAATGGAGTACTGCAGCATCCCTAGGGCTGCTTGCTTTTCACATATTTACATTTAAAACATTGCAGTGGGTTCATATAACATGAAATGATCATTTTTTTCCTTAAAATGGACATCTTTCCCTAAAACCACAGAGTAAAACACAGATCTTACCAGGTAAAAACAAGAATCTCAGCATTTAAATGTGTCATAACAACTTCCATTTATGCACCCACACTTCCTTCCTTGAGTTGCTTTTTCCAAGACAAGAAAGAAATAATGTTTCTGGGCAGCAACACATGTTGTATGAGGAGGGGCAGCAAGAGGGCACTACCCTGAGCTGACAGTTCCTGTCCTGTGAAAACAACCAGTTCCTCTGTGCACACGCTGATGTGGAATCCCTCACTGTTGATGAATACCATGTAAAGAGCTCAATGTGATTAATCAGTATTGAAGCCAGCTTCATAAACAGGAAGCTTTTCCTCTCTACACATTAAAAAAAACACCACTTAGCTATGAAACACCTATTTATGAAACTAGCTTAATTCTGCCTAGATGCTATGCTTACAACTTGGCTCTTTTTAATCCAGATACAATGTTGACATCGTTGAACTGGGAGACACCTTGCCATGTAATTCTGCACTAACATTAAGCAAAATTTTATTTGCGTCCGTATGTGTTCTGGGATGCCAACATGACTGCCAAGTTCTCCAGGTCTATAATATTTAAACATAACTGGATAAACCTCAAAAGAACTTCTATTAAAGATAATCCATCCTCCAATGATTTTCACTGATACACCTAGGAAGCAGAAAATATTGTTGAAATAGAAATTAATGTGAATTAAATTAATCTAATGTGAACTAAATAGGTGTCTGCTTAAGCTTAAAGTACACACGTGACATGCCAGCTCAGCTGCCTTTTTACTGCTTTTTCCCCTCATGTGTATAATCCAAGATGAAAATGTCTTTTAAACAGGGCTATCACGGTGTACCTCAATGTGGAGAGATACTTACCATTACTACTAACTGAACAGTGCTGAAGACCAGATAAGGGTTCACACTTGTCCAAAACCTTTTAAGTACTACAGACACTAATTCTGAGGTGGTATGGACAGAGGAAACAGATTCTCAGTAGCTCTGATTCTCCTGATTCAGCAATGTAAGTATTCATCAACAATCATTAAAACCATCCCTAGTGCTTTAAATAAAGGAGAGTCACAAGCTAGCTAAAATTACCAAATGCATACTGACTCCCTCTGTTTGTGTAACTTCTCCACGATTATATGCAACAACAATAGATGAAGGCTACTAGATAAGGATGAGTTCTGGTTTTTAGAAATCCAGTTCTTGGAACACCTAACTTGCACAATCTCTTCCTCTCCTGTTTGGAGCAGTGCAGACCACAATCCCACTCCGCCACGAGCACACATTCACAGTGGCACAACATCTCTAAGACCACTGCAGCAAATACACAAATATAGTGCAGCTATCATTAATTCTGCTTAGCAAGTGAAAGCAGGTGACAGTCAAATCCATCTATCAGTCAGCTCTTCCTGGATCACAAGCAAGTGTCCTGGGAACCACCAGGGGCCCACAGACCACAGTTTGGGAATCACTCTCCTAAACAACTGAGAACCCTCTTATTAAAGAACATCAGGACCCTTGCCTTTCTCAGGCTCCTCTTGTTTTTTTTCCTGCCAGCACAGCATATCATGATGGTAGAAACACTTTTGTCCGTCATTTGGAGGATAACTACCTAGCAATCAATGAGTAATTAACTTGATGAAGTATAAATTTAGTTTTACCCAAATGATTTCAGTTTCTCTTTTAGTCAATTCTGCAAGTTCGTTAAAAGCCATTGGTCTGGAAAAGCAAATTCCTCTCAGATGAATTGTAACAACAGCTAAGAAGCAATATATCAAATAAATTCAAGCTGCACGTGGCTCCCAATATTTTCCCCCTAACACTAGAATTTATTTTTTTTTAAATACAAAACTTAATTACACTTTAAAACTTCACACTGATGGTACATTAACATTTGGGATCACATAATCAACATCTTCATAGATAATTTTATATTCCTCCATCGCTTCTAAAGATAAAATTTGATTTCAGAATGATCTAAAGGCCCTACTTTCCCTCCATAAAAAGAAATCAATGGGAACACTCTTTTGAAGGACTATAAATGAGTCTTCATGCATCTCTTTTTATCATGGAAAATGAACTAAGGAAAGTTTAATGGATTTTAAGGCCACACTATTGTCTTTTACAGCCCAAGAGACATAAAAGATCAAACTAGAATTTCATCTTGTAATTTGGCTATTAAGAATGTCACTCAAACTTCGCTGTCACTTTAGAAGCTATTTAATACTGATCCAGAAAAAAACAACAGAAATTCAGTAGACAATCTGTTCCAAAAAGATAAACATTCCTTGTGAAATCAATAAAAAAAGGATTTGTATTATGGCCGTGTATAGCTCAATACTCATCTGCACAGTTTAGACAGTTTAAAAATAGTTTATTATGTGATCAAATATTTGATTATCAAGACATGACTGATGACTAACCATCTATTAGGTATATGATATTTGAATAGATTGGTGGTGTCTTGTTAATCAGTTATCTGGAGGATTAGAATAGAATAGAATAGACCAGGTTGGAAGAGACCTTCAAGATCATTGCATCCACCTATCATCCAACACCACCTAATCAACTAAACCATGCAACCAAGCACCCCATCAAGTCTCCTCCTAAACACCCCCAGTGATGGTGAATCCACCACCTCTCCAGGCAGCCCGTTCCAATGGGCACTCACTCTCTCCATGCAGAATTTCTTCCTAACCTCCAGCCTAAGCCTTCCCTGACACATCTTGAGACTGTGTCCTCCTGTTCTGGTGCTGATTGCCTGGGAGAAGAGACCAACCTCCGCCTGTCTACAACCTCCCTTCAGGTAGTTGTAGAGAGCAACAATGATGTGAATGACACTATCCCATATTTCTACAGTATTTGACATACATAGAATATTATCAAAAATCAATACATCATTTAATTCTGATTTAGTTTTGTGGGTTTTGGGGTTTTTTTCACTTCTCAATCTTACTTCAATACAAATTATCTTGGTGGTCCTAAAAAAGAAACAAAACAACATCTGTGCTCTTCTGTTCCTATTTTTTGCCTGAAACATAGTATTTCCTATTTCTTATCAAAGCACAAGAGATATTCACAAAATTAAAATAATTTTAAGATATGGCTATGTATGAGCCACCAGTGTACACTTGCAGCCCACAAAGCCAATCACATCCTGAGCTGCATCAAGAGAAGCACAGCCAGCAGGTCGAGGGAGGTGATTCTCCCCCTCTTCTCTGCTCTGGTGAGCCCTCACCTGGAGTGAGGTGTTTTCTGTTACTGTTTAAGGGAAATCCTATGTTTTAAAAAGAAGGACGCAACACGATTTAATTCCCTCTGACTTCACTACCTATAAAATGAAACGTTCAGTGATGGCTATATATCATGAAAACATGACCTGCCTTTAATAACTAAGACAAAAGACCACCCATTTAATCCCTAGAAAAATACTAATTTGCTGTTACTAATGTTCAGGCAGTAGTCTCTGTTTTGACAGTGAGGTCACTGAACTATAGCATACTTCTGACACATTCATACAGGAAACAATAAGTTGCACTTTAACTCTTCATGACATCTAATAAGTTACTTGGATAGATGCAGGAGAATACCCTGTCAGATTAAAAATCCCAAAAGAAGTGTAATGCAAATTCTTCAGTGGAGTGACACATTAAAAGAAGCTTCAGAGCTTAAAAAAAAAATATTAACAGTGAGTAGTCTTGCCTGTTGCTTTCATTTGTAAAGAAAATTTGCCATATCTTAGCTATGACCTATTCGTGCACATTTTTCCTTTCTCATGAACATATCTTTATATAGTAGAAATTAATCAAATTAAGTACACATGCCTACACCTTAAAAAGACTTAAAACACAATCAAAATATATTTGGCATGGTAAACAAGTGCAGTAAGTAAGCAGGGATTTTGGTATTACAAAAGAACCTGTTCTTAGCATCTGTTCAAGGGGCATGAACATCTTAATCACTAGGAAAACTTGAGTCAAATTCTCAATATCAGGCACTGAAAAGAAAAAACCCAACGTTTTAAAGATTTTGTAAGGGAGAGCAAGAAAACTACTCTTCTTTTTTCTTAAATTTGCCTGATGTTGGTCTTTCTTAGAGGCACAGCAGTATTCAAAACTGGAGGAGGAGGATAAAGAACCTCAAATTGAGGTATAACTTTTTATTGCATTCACTAAGTAAAAATAAATTTCCAGTCTTTTGGCATAGGAGCAGAGCTGCTAGGAGCAGAACTATAGTAATGAAATGTTTAATTAATGTTGTGTGTCTCTGTGGAGCACAGCTTGCAAGAGTTCTGTGAATAGAAGGATAGCATACAGAAGTCAAAATGAAGGGTGTAGCTTTGTTCCGTTTTCAAGTGTGACATGCCTTCGAGTAAATTAGAATGTAGTCTGTGATTGATGGCTGATGCTGGAAAACTTGCTTTAGTCCTTCTGAGACTTCATCTAAATATAACCAGGCATATTAGTCCACACAATTTGCTTTATTTTAAACCTTTTATCATTTTCCAGGCAGCATCATTTATACATTAAGTATACTATTTAAATGCTTGCATGGTCTTCATCAGTGGTGTCCAAAGTGGGGTGCATGCAGTGGGGTGCAGGAAGAAAACACTAGAAATTCAGAAGTATATGTATATAATTTATATTTTTTAAAAAAGATAGATTGGGAGAGTATATCAATACATTTTTTACTGGGAGAAGTGTTTTACTGATAGTGCATGATCAAACAAGTTTGTAGTCCACTGTTCTAAAAGCATCAGCATGAATTCTTCTGCCCCCTTCTCTAAAAAAATCGTGCTTTGCTAGACTGTCAGTTTATGTTCAATCCCTCTTACAAAGAAATACTGAACTTCCTCACAGGACTTGCATGAGGCTATTTTAAATGAAAGATTATAAAGTGCCCAGCAGAAGCATGAAGGAATACAATGAATTTTAACAGTAAGTTTCATGCCCAGTTCTTTGCCAAGAGATCCCTTTCTTGTTTTATACAGCGTATTAATAACTGACATGGTTTTCACAATCCTATAGAGTGTTTTTTGTTACAGAAATTTTATCTAAGTAACTCAAAACCTAGAAGGCAACAAATTGCTGCAGGAAACAAAATTATCTGTCCCTATGCTGCATGTGCTTCTGTTGGTCGTTGAGGTTCTGGGCTTTTTTGTTAGAATGCCACAAAACATCATTTAAGAAATCCTGTGGGATCCAGAAGCAGGAGCAGAATATGAACAATGAGCCCATGACTCCCTACTCCTTTCAGTCAGTCACCTAGGAAATCACAAAGATATGCAATTTTTAGATTAGTGGGTTTGTATGACCAGCAGGATGAGGGAGATGGTTAAGAACACACAGAACACCTCGATGCATCAGGGAAGTAAGTCTCCCAAGCTCAGCAGTGGCGAGAACAGATTCTATTCAGAGAGAGAATGGATGCTATTCAGAGTGGCCTGGCCACTTTCTGCATCCTCACCTTGAAGTTAATCTCTCAGGCTCAAAACCCTGCCACAAGATGGCACTGGGACCAGGAGCAGCAAAAAACTGAGCAACAAAAAACTGTGAGCAACAAAAAACTGTGGGTAAGGCCACTGTCTAAAGCCGGAACTACAGCACACCTGCACAACCAAGAACCTGGCTCTTTCAGCAGCTGTTTGTGAACCAGTTGTCCATTAGGCTGTTTGTTAGGCTGCTAACGTAATTTGCTCATAGTATACTGCTTTGGCTACTAGTTCCCTACATTCTTTTATCTGTCACATAAAAAGAAAATACATGGTTAAATTGTACCAGCAATAATAAAGCTAGGGATTTCTCATCTGTCAGGATAAAGCTGGTACCATTTGGTAGTTTGACACTCGAAAACAATGACTGGCAGAAATTTTATCAAAGAATTACAGGGTTTATGTTTCAGTTTCAAACTTGAGATTAAATAAATCAATAAAAAGGGCTTAAAAGCTTAAGTGCAAAGGTCAGTGAGGGAAAGTTATACAGCTAAACCAGTTTCTTCTTCAGAATTTTCAGGTTGCTTCACAGGGTTGAACCCTTTGATCCTAAAGGGACTCAGTATGATTTACTGCTACACTACAGCAACCTGACCAAAGTCAAAGGTGTCCAGACACTGAACAGCTTTCACGATAGGAACCACTACTGGCTCTCCACATTTTACAACATTGTACAGCAATAAAATCCTCTTCAAGTTGGCTACTATCTCTTCCTGGCAATTTGCATGTCAGAAGACTTTTAACAGATAAACAAGCAACCTCTTCCCTGTAAAAACCCCACATCCCAGTCTCAGAAAGATTTACTTGCTTCCTAGAAATTCAGAGAGAATTGTCTCCTAAAGCACTCAGCCTCTGAACTGGACATTTCATTAAAAGTTGTACTTTTCTCTAATCTACTCTTCTCAACACAAACACATTCTAGACTTTCTTCTTCATAACCTCTCTAAAGACTGCCATCAGCAAACTCTTATTCTCTTAATAACACTTGACTAACAAATCTAATTTACCTAAAAATACTCTTTTCCTCAGTAACTTCTCATATAGGTGCTTCATGGAACGATACCGAAGATATTTAAAAACCATGTCATGCTGTTTTCAATAGGCACAAGTTCTGCTAGTGATATCAGAGGGGGTACAAATATTTGCATGTAGAAGTTTCAGTATTGTACCTTCTATCATTTCCATACCACTAGGAGGTTTACAATGTCCAGCATGGCTCACAACCCAAACAGGATACTGCTGATTTAGTCCACAATATAAGGCCTGTATAAAGGTCCTGTAATAACCTGCCAGTCCAGGGTTACCTGCCAAAAAACAAAACATACAAGTAAAGTCAGTATTACACCTTCCAACAACAAGCAATCTCCTTCAAAGCAAACTAAACAGCATTTTAATTTGTTGATTTATTTTCTCTAGTACATTTTACAATTTTTATTTTCCCAATTTCAACACCCCCTCAAAAAAAAAACTAGCAAAAAACCCCTCACACAAACACCAACAAAAATACTCAAAACACCAATGCCCCGGTACCATGATATCAGTTACATGTTTTTAAGTATGTCTTTGTAAGTTTAACACTAAAGGAGATTTTTTTTTGAGATAAAAACTTGTTGCATATATAAACTTCAGAATGCTTGATCCAATTCCTGCAACAGGATTTCCAGAAAAACCAAAATTCACAGAGGTCACACATCCATACAAACATACTACATTTCCGTACACCAAAACCATAATATAGAGGGCCTCAGAGACAATAAAATCATATATAGACATCATCTGTCAAGCTCCTTGGATTGATGTTGCAATAGAGGAAACCTGCCTTTTGGCAACGTTGAAGATGAAAGTAGCAGGAATCCAAAATAAAGCGTGTCTTTTGTAGTACAAATGTTTTGGCACCACACTTAGCCCTGCTATGTAATGCAATTAGGTATTTTGAGATCAAGAAATCACTAAATTAATCCCAAAGCCAGACTTCTTTCTTTACTTTTTTCTCTCCTTTAATAATGCAGAACATGGAAAGAAATGGCAATAGCTGTCTTAGATATTTCAGTACTCTTTCCCATCATCAGCCAGCTGAACCTAACATGTAAGTACTCTGAATCTCAGCTGAGAATACTGAGCTGTGAACAGCCATTGGCTGAAAAGTAGTGAAGAACTGCTTCTGAACAGTGAGGCTTTGCATCAAATACTATGCAAAACTCAAGACACACTAATACTTTTTTGAAGGAAAGAAGATTTTTAGCCTGTGATGTAATATATATTTTAGGCAAATTAAAAAGAAAATACATGAATGCCAAAGAAACCCTCTTTCGTCATTCTTCGTAAGCATCTCTTCATGGTAAAAGACATTCTGAGGGGGTCACAGTATCACAGTATGACCAAGGTTGGAAGAGACCTCAAAGATCATCGAGTCCAACCTGTCAACACAGACCCCATGACTAGACCATGGCACCAAGTGCCACATACAATCCCCTCATGAACACCTCCAGGGATGGTGACTCCACCACCTCCCTGGGCAGCCCATTCCAATGACAAATGACTCTCTCCGTGAAGAACTTTCTCCTCACCTCCAGGCTAAACTTCCCCTGGTGCAGCTTGAGACTGTGTCCCCTTGTTCTGGTGCTGGTTGCCTGGGAGAAGAGACCAACCCCTTCCTGGCTGCAACCACCTTTCAGGTAGTTGTAGAGAGCAATAAGGTCTCCCCTGAGCCTCCTCTTCTCCAGGCTAAACAATCCCAGCTCCCTCAGCCCCTCCTCACAGGGCTTGTGCTGATATAATTATGTATCTCTGCAGTCAGTCATTTTATACGTTTTTACTTCAGCTCCTATCTGTCAAAATACTTTAAGAAGAGCAAAAAATGTGACTATGTAAAGATTTTTTTCCATACAACAGAGTTACAGTAATAGCTAATGGGGCTTAATAGAGCAATCTGACCAACATTCTGGGCTCATATGCAGTTGAAATTCTTTTCAATTAAACTATTTTATAGAAAAATAACTACCAGGTTCATCACAAAGGCAACCAGGCAATGCAATGCTCATTTGTGTATTTTATGGATTTCGTAGTACCTGGAACCCAAAAGGCCTATGGTCTTTCACTCAGCAACCAACTGTCAAAAAATAGAAACCATAAGAAAATGCAGTGTTAACCTCCATGATTTGAAGGTTACTCCAGTTACTTGAATACCACATCAATCCTCAGACACCTCAGGGCACCTGAATCATTCATGCATGCCAGCAAATCTAAAGTTGCAGTCAACTGAACCAAGAAGCACATCTTAAGCAGTTACTCTCAACTGTGCTTAATTTTCAATAGTGCTTGTGTTGTTTTAGAAGTCTTTTAAATAGCTGTAAAGGGTGACCATAGTAGAAAAGTACAGTAAACTACAATACACTACAGCTTAACTTACAGAGGATTTCTAAACATTTAATGGGAAGACTGTGGCAAATGGACAACTATCACAGTGAATTAGAACACTGTGAGGCCACTGTATTTGGTGTACATTCAATTACTGAAGGACTGCTGCTTCCTTGTCTACTCTCCATAATACATGACATGTCAGCCAGCTATTCTACATTAAGATCAAAATCTTTCTATTTGAAGACAGGAATCCACTTCTTCCTTTTTCAATCTGTTCCACCCACAGCTAAAGCAAAATGATACAGAACAACTGAATGTGCAGAGGTGTAACTTTGAGTGATATTATAAAGTAAATATGATTCACTTCTATATTCTGCAGATACAGGCTTTCAAGAACTTGAACTACTACCTTTTAATCATCTATATAGTCAAAAACCCCATAAAAATTACCTACAAACATTAATTTGCCTGCCTTCTGAACACTATTTGTCAATACTATTTCCATCAAATCAAGATTTTAAATGCCAACCACTTCCTTTTTCTGAAGAGAGCTAGCAGTGAAGAGAGAACAGGAAGTACAGACTAAATACCAGCTCCAGGATACCACTGTTAAAGAACACCTTTGATCCTGATTTCACAAGATTTCCTATACAATGTGTCATAAATCCAAACTTGGCCTGTCTTAAAATGAAATGCATAACATTTGAGATGCTGCACTTACAAAAAAAGAAGTTATTCTGACTCGGGAAGTTTAAATTTATATACTGTATGCCACCAGCATAATGCAATCAGCTTAATTCTGAATGCAAAACACCAAACATGTAATGCTCACTTTAAAAGTTAGAATAGAATAGAATAGAATAGAATAGAATAGAATAGAATAGAATAGAATAGAATAGAATAGAATTAACCAGGTTGGAAGAGACCTTTGAGATCATTGCATCCCACCCATCATTCAACACTCGCTAATCAACTAAACCATGGCACCAAGCACCCCATCAAGTCTCTTCCTAAACACCTCCAGTGATGGTGACTCCACCACCTCCCTGAGCAGCCCATTTCAATGGCCAATAACTCTTTCTATGAAGAACTTCTTCCTAACATCCAGCCTAAGCCTCCCTTGGCACAGCTTGAGACTGTGTCCTCTTGTTAGAAACCACAGGTACTCCTCACAAGCAATGACAATTTTTGTGGCTTAAAAACTGTCAACCATTTTGAATTCTGCAACAGAAAATACTAATGTGAAATGTAAACCATAATAAAGAGAAAACTAGCATTAGATAACTGTGCAAACTGGCAGCCTGGCAGCCAGTGCCAGAACAGGGGGACATGGTCTCGGGCTGCACCAGGGGAAGTTTGGGCTTGGGGTGCGGAGAAAGTTCTTCACTGAGAGAGTGATTGGCCATTGGAGTGGGCTGCCCAGGGAGGTGGTGGAGTCGCCATCTCTGAAGGTGTTCAGGAGGGGATTGGACATGGCACTTGGTGCCATGGTTTAGTCATGAGGTCTTGGGTGACAGGTTGGACTTGATGATCTTTGAGGTCTCTTCCAACCTTAGTGATTCTGTGATTCTGTGAAAAATAATTCCCAGACTTACTGAAGAATGTACAATGTAAACCCTAACAGAAAAATGTTTAGGATAGAAACAAAAACATACCCAAAAACATATAGGAAAAGCCTTCTGTCCAGAAATGGGAAGATCAAAAATGTATTCAGCTTGCTGAAATTAAATTGAGACTAAACCATAAAATGTAAATAATTCATAGCAGTTCTGGAAGGAATATCTATATTGAAAAGGATTTCTTTTAGCAGTCTGCAGCAAATGCCAAGAGCGGTGGGCAGTGAAGGGGACAAAACTTATGGATAGCTAAATCATCCCAAACAGTAACAGGGCTTCTTTCACCTTGTTTGGAAACAAGCTTTTTGGTTCTGTGCACTGTCCTGCAAGATGCTCCCCAGTGTTTTCAGTTATGTCTCCATAAGTCTGACCATCTGTGGGAGCAGAAGCTGGCATTCAGCTGTGGTGCTTCATATGCGTCTCTCTAGCAGTTGCTTTTTGTCTGCTATGGGACCTCAGCAGCACCATAAAGAATAAAGGCAGCTATATGAATACATGGCCAGCAGTGGGTTTACAGAGAACTTTGAAGGAATGGAAAATATGCCAGTAATCATAATGAGTTTAATTTTAGAAATAATCCCCAGTTTCAGAATTATGTATGCCACAGTATTTACACGATAATCTCCTGCAATACAAACAAATGCAGACCTTTTTCCTTTTTCTTTTTTTTCCTAACAGAAAGAGAGCAACCATAAATCAAATTTGAAATCTAGGGGTGCACAGCAGGACCACACAAAAATTATTTCTGTGGCAGTGATTCTCACTGCCTTTCACATTGCTGCCAAAGCTCCCAGCTCCAGCTCAAAGAGCCTACATGGCAAGTTCCTTGCTCAGGGAAACTTAATCTGCCTTTGGCATCTGACCAGCCACTATGGAAGAAGATGCAACTCCCCTATGTTAATGAATGGAAAGCAGCCCACGCAGATGTCAGAAGGATTTAAATGGAGCGTGTAAAAAACACAATGATGTTCTCACACTTGGGAGAAAACTGCAGAAACTGACACCGTGGCTGATCACCAGGCCTTAAAAGGAAACACACAGGTTTCTCTGACCGGAAGGGTGAAGGGATTTCAAATAAAACATGTCAAATAACATTTGAATCATCATCATAAACCCATGTCAATTAAACTTGCACCTGTTTGCACACCTAGGGGACTGGCATCTTTCATCCTGTACTCCATTTATAGTCCATATGCTAGGGGAGCAGCACCAGCCAAAAACCAAACAATTACAAGGACATTATACAGAAACACATGTGAAAACTCTGTTTGATCCTCTCTAACTATGGAATCATGAATCTGGCTAGAAAGCACCTTCATGTATATGCTTGGGCTGTGAAAATAGGGAATCTCAGAAGGCCTCAACCAGGTGCCAGTAACACAGCTTATTAGAGTTTTTCAAGAGCGCATTTTTTTCTCTCTAGGTATATACACACACAGATTTTAGTTTAATACAGCTGTAAAACATAGATAGAAGATTTTACAATGCACATTTACATGCACTTTGCAAAGCAGATAAGCTTCTCTGCTCTTCTCCAATACTGTTTTCCTTTTAGGACAAATGTGGATTCATTTACCTCTAAAGAAATCCCATGGACAGCCTAACAAACCTGAATTTACATGATACAACTGGCTTTGCCCAAGTGACAATCATGCCTGAAGCCTGTGAATAAAAATTCCCAGCTAGAAATTATTACACTACATGCCTGTTTTCTCATATGAATGGTTAACAGCAGCTACCCAGGCAGATAAGGTACAAAGTCTGAAATGCTAGTTTTGGCCACTGAAAACCTACTGGACTTTATAACCCTTGAAATATCACTTAATCACGTAGTCCACAGATGTATTTCAATAGAATACAGACCTTCAAGATCATCGAATCCAACCTATCACCCAACACCATCTAATCTGCTAAACCATGGTACTAAGTCTCTTTTAAAACACTTCCAGTGATGGTGAATCCACCACCTCCCTGGATAGAATAGAACAGAATAGAATAGAATAGAATAGAATAGACCAGGCCAGGTTGGAAGAGACCTTCAAGATCATTGCATCCAACCCATCAACCAATCCAACCCACCTAAAAAACTAACCCATGGCACCAAGCACCCCATCAAGTCTCCTCCTGAACACCTCCAATGATGGTGACTCCACCACCTCCCCAGGCAGCCCATTCCAATGGGCAATCACTCTCTGTGTATAGAACTTCTTCCTAACATCCAACCTAAACCTCCCCTGGCACAGCTTGAGGCTGTGTCCTCATGTTCTGGTGCTGATTGCCTGGGAGAAGAGACCAACCCCCACCTGGATACAACCTCCCTTCAGGTAGTTGTAGAGAGCAGTAAGGTCTCCCCTGAGCCTCCTCTTCTCCAGGCTAAGCAATCCCAGCTCCCTCAGCCTCTCCTCACAGGGCTTGTGTTCCAAACCCCTCACCAGCCTTGTTGCCCTTCTCTGGACAGTTCCAGCAACTCAACATCTTTCTGAAACTGAAGGGCCCAGAACTGGACACAGTACTCAAGGTGTGGCCTAACCAGTGCTGAGTACAGGGGCACAATGACCTCCCTGCTCCTGCTGGCCACACTGTTCCTGATGCAGGCCAGGATGCCACTGGCCTTCTTGGCCACCTGGGCACACTGCTGGCTCATGTTCAGCCTACTGTCAACCAGCACCCCCAGTTCTCTTTCTGCCTGGCTGCTTTCCAGAAAGAGACTTTGGTTACTTCTAACGTCTCAAGCAGGTATAATAGGTACAAAACCCTTTTAAAAGTGCCTTGATTTTATTGTTTAGGTGTTTTAACATGTCTGTAAAGTAATGGCTCTTGAAAGAAGACTGAGATATAAAACTGGAAAAAAAAATTCTAATGGAATGGCATTTTCTGGGGCTTACAATTAAACATCTTTTGTTCCATGTTCTCCACATCAAGTGACAAATTAACATACTAAGTTAGGTCTACTAGTACACACCCACACATACACAGTCTCTTAAGAATATGCTTAGGTAAATGAAGACAGATTTAACTACTTTTAACACCCCAGACGTGCTTGGTCCGCCTGATCCAATCCATCTTACAAACCAGTGCTGGCAGAGAGGCTACAGTGAGCTCTGTGCTAGGTCTAGAATTCCCAGTGGGAATTTTTCAGTCAGCTTCAGGGCCTGAAGCAGAATTGGACCATCAGTAAACAAATCTCCTTCTGAAAGAAAGGGGGAGAACAAAAGCAGTGTGTAGAGGAACATGAGACTTTATGTCAAATGGGTTCACAAGAATGCCTATGAAACATCTGAATAACACAACCCCAAGGAGAAACATCAGCAGGAAGAAGACAAATACAAGAAAAATAAACAATTCAGAACCAAGACAACCACAAATTATTTGTTTTGTCCAGATAAACAGCTCTGCAGATTTGACCACTAATGAATAATATACAAGGAGGAAGCAAACAATACATTCAAAAGACACCAGAAGGTACATTTTCAAATGAGAGATTTCCCTAAGTTGTATCAGTGTCACACAAAAGAAAAGCACAGGTTTGAAGGCTTTGAGGTTATTAGGTTTTGGTTTTTTAAAGATAGTTCTTACAGAAAGATGATAAATGGGAAACAAATAGCAATGGAGAACATGAAGAGAGTTGATTTCAGAAAAAGATTGAACATGTGTTTCTGCACATTTTTTGTGTGTATCAAGACTACCAAGGCAATGCAATACTTGAAACAAAATGCCAAGGGTGATTTTGCAACCAAATTTTGCATTTGTATTTATCATCAGTCTTCAGAAACACGAGACAAAAGAACAAATTGAACAAACTGTACTGCATGTGGATAATCCATGATTTACCAATGCACAGTGTTGGGAAAAAATTCTTTACATTGCCACCACTGTATCTGATTGAGGAAAAAGGCCTCTGGTGAGAATTTCAACCTAAACACTTCATTTGGGCAAACATTTTCACCACTCATAAAGACAAGTCACTTCATAAGCACAGATTTTTAGCCACTGAAGACCTATTGCAAAGAGCTTCTGCCCCTTAAGAGAAGATTCCAGATACAAAAGATCTAAAACTTAAACATGGAAGGCAGTATCTAAGTCTGTATTTACTATATATGTATTTATTCTTGTAGGATTTTTTTAAATCCATTAAAGAATACCCAAGATTGATTTTAAAAATGGAAATCAGGACAATGGTCCAAATCTTCCATCAAGCCTGTAAGAGGAAAACAAGAGCAAATGTACTAGAGAAAATAAATAAACAAATTAAAATGCTGTTTAGTTTGCTTTGAAGGAGATTGCTTGCTGTTGGACTTACTTAATTTTTGACTATCCTGTTTTCCATAAACTGGATATAGAACATAATGGGTCAAATTTATTTCTAATGTAGCTTCAGTGATCCATAGGAATTACTATTGGGAGGGAAATAAGGTCATATGTCAATTACAGTGTCAAAGGGGCTATTTGTGGTTGTTTATTTTCAGAGACAACTAGCTCAAAATATTTAACATCGAGGTAAATCTGTATCAGCTCAGGTAATTCTGATAGCAGATGCCAGTTAGGAAACAGGACATTATACACTGGTGCTATGGCTTAAAACATTTTAATTGCATTATTTGTACACAATGCACATGGAAATACTGGATTCCCTTCATAGCTACACCCTTCAGTAAGTAATTTCTTTTCCTCCTGCCTCAGACACCACATGAATAGAAACTCATCCTTTTAAAATGGTCAAATCAAGCAAATTACCATAGAATACAGCTTTTCAATAACTTTGGACAACTCAAGCCTCTGCATGCTTGAGTTGTCCTCCCTTGAATATGGTGCACACAGGCAGGCAGGAAGGATCCATGCTGAAAACAACACTGCATTAGCAGAGAGAGGACACCAACAGAAGACTGCGGATTGAGAAATTTCAGTAAGTCACATCTGCCACCCAGATTTAGTGGAGGGAAATACTGTCAAGCACAGCTGGATGTTAAACCATCCTGTTATTACTCTGCCTCCTCAAACTTAACAAGCTCAAACATGCCAAGTTCCCATCAGAGGTACGTATGGTACACTGGGAAATTCAACAAAAGTGACTTATTTCAGGCCTAGATCTGCATGTTGTGAACTGACACCAAATTTAACAAGATCTGCAGCAAGTCCCACCTTCTCCCTTGACTGTCATTCCCATCCCCCTACCACGGCTCACCAGCCCCTGAATTACATTGGCACAACTCTGTGGGGCCATGCTGTGAACCCAAAGAGGGAACTGTTCCAGCTTCAGAAAGACCCCAGAAATAAATGTATGTATTTATTCAATTCACAGCATGAACTCTCTAACTATTGTTCTGGCATAACCAAGGGGTGGATTGACAGTGTGCTGGAAACAGGAATACCTATGCCAGTATTGTTGACAAACATTTTGGATTCTGAAATAATGGCATAACAAAGTCTTCTAAGTGCGCAAAGCACTAACTCTTAGATTTCCAGTGCCTGTTGGATCTTAGTATATACTCTACAAACAGTTTCTAACTTCCACACTACTTTAGGCTCAGCAACAACTGCTTTATACTTTACTTGATGGTTCTAAAATTTACTTGAACACAAGGGCTCTATGAATAGCCCAGTCCTTCCAACCAGGCTCCTTACAGGCTGTTCAAATCCAAAGAAAGGTTCTATTACTTACGTATCACCTACAAATAAAGTATACGACTGCAGAATCTTTGCAGGAGGGCTCTTATTACATGATGTTGATCATATAAAGGTCATAATACAGACAGCTGGGATAAAGGGAAAAAAGTTCTTGGAAATTTTAGGAACACCAGCTATCTTTCCCAAAACCAGTCTGAAAAGCAGCCCAGCAGGCAAGTAATACATCCAAAGCATCAAGTGGTTGCTTCAAGTTGTATTCTGTAGCTGTGCAGGAGATGCCGCAGTGTTTCTCTCCTCTCCATGTCCCCTCCTGGCTAACTTGCAGTCAGGTGTGATGTTCTACAGCCAATTCTCTGCTCAAATGTAATATCTTCAGGGGTAAGTTTAATTTCAAGCACTGCAAATACCACAGAAAAGGTAAATGCTGATGATAAGCTAATACATAAAAGGAACCCTATATGCAGTGAGCATCTGTATACACAGAGAGAGCATCCTGCTCATCTATTTGGAAATAAACATCAGGACAGAATTTTAGATGCAAAATCTGAGACTTTTTGGCTCCTGCTGATTAGCAGCTTGTGACTCAAGTGTACTAACTGGACTAGATACCTTTTTGAGCTGTGTAAACCTCCACATGCCTTGGCAAGGGAGCCAAGACTCCACAAACAAGATTTTTAAGCTGATTCCCTGGACCAGGTGTGTTAAATAACACTATCTTAATCTTTGAGCGACTAAATTTCCCCTCTTCTCTGCACTGGTGCTCCAGCTGAGGATCAACAATAGCAGCACTGTAGCTTGGGAAGGTATGGTCAAAACAAGCAAAAGTAACAGAATCCATGAAACTTCTGACACCAGTAGAGGTAAATGAAAATAAATACATTAAAAGCACATCGTTAATATGATGGAAATAAAGTATACTAATGTGTAAGTATAAGTCCTATGTAGCTTATTTCAACATTTGCACCACTGCAGCTACACTCTTTCATCTAGAAATTCTCATTGTGTCTAAAAGCACTACATAATTCAAACTCCAAAATCCAAAGTTCAGTGAATGATTCCTTTATTAAAAGACCTGAAATAATTAAATATAGTTAGTTCTTTTCCTTAATGTCCTTTGGGAGTTTAGTGCTGTACATCAGAATATGATGCTGGTCCTGACACAAGAATTTCACAAAATCAGGAAGAGTGGAGCTGCCTATGGAGGGGGCCAATGATTTAAACATCCAAGGAGAGAAAGCATGTGTTGTCTCACTCTATGCAGCTGTGCTTTTATTGTTAATTTATTTACTTAGTGTTAGCTGATTGTAACTGGGCACAAGCTTAGAGACCTGGGTGATATATTAAAGAAATTTTGCCAAAGTGAATGAAGACAATTCATTTGGTGGTCTGGTAAACAATCTGTGTGATGAAAAGCTTGGAACAGAAGCCTCGGCACTCCAATCCTTACATTCTCTGCTCCAACTGGAGTTGCTTTATCTCACTCCTCCTAACGCAAGTAAAAGGCATTTTAGTGATCCCCCAAAATCAACAGAACCAATTAATCATTGTCCTGTGAATAATCTTATAAAGCTACTGACTTTCTGGTGATATACATACAGTGCAGAAACAGTCAAGGCTTACCTATGCTCTCAGGTGAGAGCCTGAAGCCCACTACTGCATAGCATAGCTGGCTACTACAGCAGTAAGCTTTCCAAAACCGACTATACTAATCTTTAAAAGAGCTCCCTCTCCTGGCACACTCTTCCATACTATGTTTAAGTACTCCAGTCCTTACCATTTTTTCATTCTTTTTTGTTCCTAACATTCAAAGAACCCACTTTACATGTTAAAACACTATGTGTTAGAAGCACAAAACAGTGGAAAAGGGCAAAGAAAATATTATTTATAAGCATATAGTGACTGAAGGTGGAGATTCACTGCCTGTGCCTGTGCTGCCTTTAACACTGGGAAGGAATGTGGAATATGTGGAGACCTATTCTTCCACTGACTGTGCCTGGGGGCTCATTCCTCCACTGACCACCCGCACAATGGCCTGAGTACTTGTGGAACTGATAAGGGAACAATGGCTTGACCACAGTCCCACGCTCCACAGTCTACACAATAGTAGATGCAATGTATAAATATTGTCCCGGTTCTGTATCTGTAGTAGGGATGAGAATTTCTAGGCCAAACAACAGGTTTGCCCTCCTTGCTCCCACATAAAAGGGACACCTTTTGGGTAAGAGTCACAGCCTTGGCTGTGCCAGTTATTCCCCAGGAGGTTTTAGGTTTGTAGCTATAATGACAGCTTTAGAGCTATCTAGCTAGGCTGCACTTCAGTGTACTTACTGCCAGCAATCGTAAAGATTCTGTGCATGCTGCATGTGAACAAACTGTCCTATTTGTGCACCCAGCTGCTTCTTTTGAATGCAGCTGGACCTACAGCAGACCAGCTGTTTCTGTGTGTGGTGTCAGGCCTATAGTGTTAATATTAAACTGGCATATCTATTAAGAGGTTAAGTCCAGCCACACAGCCCCTCTAATCTCTAAGGGCCAGCTAGAACACAAGGAGATTCAACTCTCACTACATTTACCCTTCACTAAATGCAACACTACACAGTATCACTATGAAGGAAATGAGAAGGAACCTTAAACTGCAGCTCCTGAAAGACTGACTAATTTTAATCAAATATTCTTTTAAGATTATCCATATACTGATTTTTACTACCTTTTGAAGATACTCCAATCCAGATCAGAATCCATTCCTGGACGTGAAGTCTGGATAATCAGTTCCTGGGTCACACCTACAGGATCACTGAAGCCAGAAGGGATCATCCAAAATCTCCTAACCCTGCTCATGTAGGGTCAAGCTAGAGCAGGTTTCCCAGGTATGCACTCAGTCAAGCTTTGATGATCTCCACAGCTGAAGACTTCACATCATCTCAGGCTAAACTAACCTCGCATTAGGAAGAAATGCTCACAGCAGAGTCCATCCTTAGCTACTGGTTTTATGAAGCACCTAGGAATTTATGGTCTAATCTATCTTCTTTCTATTGATTTAATGCTACATTATTTACCAAGATTCACATAAAGGATTTTGGATTAAAATCTGGCCAAGGCAGCTCTTGTAGACAAGTCATAGAATCATTAAGGTTGGAGAAGAGCACTAAGATCATTAAAACCAACTGTCAACCTAACATACCACACCCACTGAACCATAACCCAAAGTGCTATGTCTAAATGTTCACATCTTCAGGGATGGTGAATCCACTACTTCCCTGGGCAGCCTATTCCCATGCTTGACCACTCCTTCAGTAAAGAAATTTTTCCTAATATCTAATCTAAATATCCCCTGGTGCAACTTGAGGCCATTTCCTCAATGTTTATAGTATACAGATCGCACACCAACAAGCACATTTAATCACAAATGTCGTTTAAATCAAAACATCCTAAAACCAACTTGAAGAGAACTGGAATGCTTGACAGTTTGTAGAATAAGGAAATAGATTTGTTTATTATTAAGCAAAGCTCTTACTCTCTGTGCTGACAGTTCAACATCTGAAAAACTATTCATTCCAGCTACTGCTGAGCAAAGTGAACGATTTAACAACCTTTAAAAAGCTGCTAAAGTGGAAGCCAAAACCCCCAAACACAAAGGAACTAAGCTTCAGGGCTATACAATTAGTTTTAGTACAAAGTCTTATTATATAGTGATTTTTAATAGAACTTTTCTTATGCAAATGCTGAGGGTGGTGATTACTAAATACCAAAACAGCAAGTGAAGACAAAGCCATATAATGTATTGAAAGCTTTTCAGAGTCCCTACATTGCAGTCAAAAATAAGAGTTTCAAAGACTTCAAAGCTAACAGGAAGTCTCACTTCAAGGAAGAACACATTAAAGACTTGTTATAATCCAGGCAAATTGTTTGCACTGTTTTCACTGATGAAAAACAGTTGTCTTCAAGCTACAACGTTCTTGTTGAGGTAAATGCATGTAACTACTCCTAGGAGAAAATCAGAATCCAAGCCCTCACTTCCTATTGTGTGCAGAAGCCCATAAGCAACTCTTCACTCTGAGTATTAGCTCAGGAGATTAAATCTTTAAATTAAAGTGTCTGTTTAAGTTCTCCTAGGCCTTAAGTATCACAGAGTCACTGTATGAATTGGTAAAACAGCAAGAAGATCCAATAATCCAGCAGCAATCCAACTGCAAGCAGGCAGATCAAGAAACCTGGCAAGTATAGAGCTCTCTGCATGCACGCCCCAGAACGAAATTCTGAAATTATTTCTGTATATTAATGAATGAAACTTGTGTAGCATGATTTGCCATTAGAAAAAACGAAATTGTTTACATTATACATTTTCAACCATGAACTATGCTTCCTGACTACAAGACTGCAAATACCAGAATTGGTTAGTTTACAGCAATGGTAACAAAAATTACGAAGCCTGGAATGAAGGTATTGCAATGCACTCCTGCAATGGAATGCAAGAAAAACTCAATGAAAGGTAAAGCTTCATGAGCTAAACAGCATGGTGCTTTTAAAACTCTGTACTGTATTTATTTTCATAGCTAAACATTTCATAAATACACAGACACAAATAGATGCTCTTAAAGCAGTAAAAAAAAATAAATCCATTACACTTTGTGGATCCTGGTTTTCAATGAACCCAAGCAATATTAAATATTGCTGCAGTACATTTTATACTTCACTGCCAATTTTACACTAAACAAACACTACAAACACAAAAACAGACCTTTATTACACAGGAGGAAAAAAGTAATTCCTGTCCTTTCCCTAACACCTACATTTCCAGAAAACCATGGACCTGATCCTCTAACTGCACACATTTAATTTAATGAGTAAATCTCATTGATTTTAATAGAAAAGTATTCACATCAAGAAAGGCAAGGAAGTATACACATATATTCTGGACTGAGCAAAAATGGTGCCTTTTACACACTAACTACTTCGATAAACACGTTATTACTCCTATACAGATGTTTTGTTTACATGAAGAAATAAAAAAGTGCATACTAAAAATGTCAAGCAATATAGTAAAATTTTATTAAAATTCTAATTGTACAGAGACTTCCATTAATAAAAAACATTAGCTTCTTGTAGTTGAATGAGACTGAACTCCACTGAATGTTCTTTATTCCAACTGCTTCAAGCACAGGGACCTATCAGTCCTCAGGAGGTAGAATCCTGCCTCATTTAAAGTCAACAGGAATTTTGCCATTAATTTCAGAGTACAACATTTTGGGGTTATCTCGCTCCCACCCCCTCCTTTTTTTGGAATAGAATAGAATAGAATAGAATAGAATAGAATAGAATAGAATAGAATAGAATAGAATAGAATAGAATAGAATAGAATAGAATAGAAGTAGACCAGGTTGGAAGAGACCTTTGAGATCATCGTGTCCAACCTATCATCCAACACTATCTAATCAACTAAACCAGTTCAGAGTTAAATGCTCCCCATTAAGAAGACATTTGAATTAAAATAAGCCAAAACAAAAATAATCATAAAGAATTTATTCTTAAATCCCTGGCAACAACTTGATTCCAGCAGAGGTTGAGAACTTTATCATTCTCACCCCTAAGCCCATTTTGTTTGATTACTTATAAACAAAATCATGTGCATGAATTTCATTAGGACTGGAAATGTGTGTACCAGAGCAGTTTAATATGCAGAACAATGTATCACATGCGGTAGGATTAATCGTGTTAAGTTCTGATCAGTGAACACTCTGCCGTGCATACTCTCCTTTTGGAGTGAGAGCTGCCCTTGACTGGACATTTCCTTGACCTGTACCAAGCCACACTATTGCCCATCTTTGTTTCATTCCATAAAAAAATCTCAACTAAGGATATATGCCTTTCAAGTGTGAAAATTGCTGGACTCCAGGAAGGCTCCACATTTCATACTTGGGAAGTTACAAGAGCATGAAGGGAATGCTATCTAATCCTAACTGTTTAGGTACACAAACATGTTGCCAGATGACCCAAATGTCTGGATCTGTCCTAAGGCTGTATTTTTTGTGTTGGCAGATAGAATTTCCCTTGAAGGCTAAAAATGAGGCATAAACCAGTAGGAAGAAAAACATTTGATTTATGAGAATCAAATCTGCATTATGTTATGCCAGGTCCTAGTCCACTCCCTGCCAACCACAGCAATGAAGTTGGGTTACAATTCACTACTGAATTTGGGTATCTAAAGTAAGATAGCATTATTGTGGTTGCTGTAATTTGTAATTGTTTTCTCAGTGAGGGAACTTCCAGGTTTTACCAACATAATTTTGAAATAAGAGTAAAACCATAAATCAGCTACTGCAAAGTTTGTAGACTGTGACACAAGCACTCCAAATATAACACTGATATCCATTTCTGGATACACATCTACTTAATGTAAGATGTTATTAAGGAGTCTTCACAGACCTGTTTTGCAGAAAAGAAGATCTATGTAGTCCTGCCACTACATTTTCTTGCACAAAAAGTTTTCTGTGGTGAATTTAGAACCCATGCAGTCTCTGAGGCTCTTTTTTTTGAGCAGAATAACTTACATGCCTTGCAGAGGCACCTTACCACGACTGCTAATATTTAACTTTTTGTGCTCTTCACCTACAAATCCTTCTACCAATTTAAGTTAGCTTTACAGTTTTATCCTAGTTACAGGCTCTACTACCAACCCTAACACAAGAATATCACAACCCGAAAAGATGTGAAAGACTCAGAACTTGTTGTTCATTTAAGCCTTCCAGAAAGCCTTAATTGGAAGAAAGCAGCAATTCAAAAGCACCTGATCAAGATTGTACCTCCAGAAAACTATTTGACTACTTGGATCCATAGATAGTCTTTTACTAAAGAGTTACATTATGCAGTTAAAGTTGTTCCCACAGAGCTTATTTCTTCTCTTTGGTTAAGAAAAAAAATTAAACTTCACTGTCACTGGATTAAAAGTTAGACTACTATTCAGCACCAGGAGGCAAAGGCATAGAGTCATTGTGCCCAGAGAAAATAACATAAAATACTCCATGGTGCTTCAAAAGCCTTTCAAAAAAAATGGAAAATTGAACCTGTAGTCTCTTCCACTGCTAAATAAGGACTAACCCATATGCTGGCTGCAATAACAAGCCACAGAGTATATTCTAACAAAAACAGCAAGTCAAAGAGTAACCAGAAAAGTCATTACTTGCACCACTAATCCTTGAAGAAGTAACAATAGCATCAGATACATTCAAATAAACTACAGGAATCATTAGAAATCAGCACATTCTACGGCACTGAAAGAGTCACAGTATCTGTGCTTCAACAGGCTCAAGCTCTGCTTTTGCTAATGGCAGTACTACAGTTCATTGTCTTCTCTATTAATTTTAACATACACTTAATGAAAGTTTAGAGTTTCAATTTTAAGATGACCAGATTTAAATATTACCCATAACTATACAATGCTCATTGAGTTTAAGAGGCTTATCATAAAAATTATTGTGTAAAAATTTTAAGCTAACAATAATTTACTCTAAAATACTCAGAACTTTGAAAGAAATAATGGCTCCAGAATTTTCCCTCAAATATCTTTCTCAGTTGGTACATAGCTGATGTACCATTCCATGATTCTAGGATTTTTTAAATTGAACATCCCTTTTCCAATCATCACATATCTACACATAAACAAGCAAAGACCCTTACCAGGAATAATCATGAATAAGAGCCTAGGTAGATTTTTGCTTTCATCTTTTGAGAGGTCTTTCCATGGCCCACACTTCAAGACATGGGTAGCAGCTCCACAACAGTAGATAAATTCTTCATGTAATGGGACAGGCTCTTCTGAAGCTGACTTCATTTTTGCTGTTGGACAGAGTAAGATACTGTTATAATACATCAGCAGATATTTACATAGCTGGCTCTTTGCTATTACATCTTCCTACAGAATAACCACAAAAACTCTCAATCTGTGTTCTCCAAACTGCTGTCATCTCCAAGAAACAAAGGCTCAATTTGGTTCTTAATGTTTGAACATGCAGCAGAAGTTGACACATATTACTACTATATGAGAAAAAGTTCAATTGTTCTCACAACAATTGAACAATAAGGTCTATCCTACCTTAAAGCCAAATAATTTAAAATTTCTTAGTCATACTAGCTACTGAAAAAATCTCAGCTGAAATGTATTTGAAAGCAAAAAAAGAATAAACACTGAACAAAAACTACTACACAACTTCTTTTGCAAGTTCTCTGTGCCTCAGCTACGTGACCACATCACTTGAAAACAACAAAACCCCCAACAACCATCAAACAAACAAGTCCCCCCCTGAAAAATGAGAATAAACCCCTAAAGGAACACACTAATTGCTAAAGTGCCTTCCAGCACTAGGAGAGCTCCTCATTTTAAGCTCAATCTAACTTACTTTTCCAGAAATTTTCCATGGATTAAAGGAGGAGCCTTTGTGAGTTAAATCTAATCAAGATATGATTAATTTAGGCAAATATTTTTGCTTATCACTGTAACTTTTCTTAAATGATTTATTTGATTGCAGTGATATGAAACAAAACTGTATGCTGCCAAACATGTTCATCAGTTCATGTATTCATTATTTATGAAATCTTTATTAGGCTGTCACCTAGGAACTGGGTGACTAACCAAACTCTTGTATTTTTCCTTCAAAAAACAAGCTACTACGTGAGTTCACTACATACGAATGAAAATGTGCTCAAGATGAATGATTACATACACAAGCATCTGCCTATTCAAGCTCTAGAGAATATCTCCAATCTTATAAGAACCATATTTCAGGCTTCTGAAGCAAGAGATCTGGCTTAAAGAGTCTTGAAAAACTTAGTTAAATTCTTACAAGAATGACTATACATTCTTTATCCAATAAATGACAGTCATTAATGGAAAAGGCAGTTCAACTTCAGTGTTTCCAGTATCATTAAATGGTAATTCAAGTCACACACAACAAAAGAAAAAAATATTAAGTCTAGTGGCTAATCTAAAAGATAGGTCTTTAGTATCTCTACCTAGTATGCCCTGAAAGCTGATCAAACTATATAAGGAAAAGAATATAATGAGATAGTAAGCAAAAAATCCCAAGGTTCCCCAAAAGGAACTCTCAAGGACTTCACATGCAGCCACTGTAGGAAAACTTTTTGGTAAATCTCGTCTTGAAATTAACAGATAAAAGTGCAAACATTTTAAATGCTGTTTTCCCAAGTTCAAAGGCCACAATATCATGTATAAATTGTATAGCAGCAATCCATCAGCGCATAGAATTCAGATAAATTATACTAACAAAATGAGAATAGGATCAAATAAGATCCAACAAAAAACCCCATTATAACAAAACTGGGTATTGTTAAATAGCACCAAGACCTTTATAACAGCAAAACCATCTAGTTAAGGATAACATTAGGCCTTTCATATGTTTTTGTTTAGTGAAAAAGCATGATTCACTTTTGAGTACAAGGTTCCAAATTTTATTTCCTATTAAGCTGATGAAGCTTTAGGCATAAAACTGAACATAAAAATCTACAACATTCACTGGACCATGAGGTGTGGGGACACTACTTTCACAGTCACTGGAAAATTCTCAGCACTACACAACTTGAAAGGAATGGATCCAAATGAATCTGTAAGTAATAATACTCAACTACCTTAAGAAAGCAATCTTGTAAAAATAACATTTCCTTACCTCTCCCAGTTTTAATCTGAAGTTTTTAAATGTTGAACACCAGGCAAATGCAGAAGAGACAGGTAGTGCTTTATTTTCAATTAACAAGTACCACCTTCAAAAAAATTAGTATAATGCAAACAGAAAGTGGATGGAGAGAACACAGGATACCTAGATCTTGTAAAGGATTTCTTTGGACAAACTATAAACAGTGGATGTCAAATTTTCTACATAAAACCAGCAAACATAGGCCAAAGACTTTACAAGCTGTTATGATGCCAGTCACATATCTTGACCAACTGTATAAGAAAAACAGCAACAGTATCAGCACATAAAAAGGAATGGTTAAATAAAAACTGTTTGGTGTTATTAGTAAAAATGAGCAAAGCTAAAAAATTAATACCATGGAGACATCAAACGAAGCAGTTCAGTTGCATGAAATAACCCAATAATACCCAAACACCTATACCTACAGCAGTTCAAGCAGCAGGCCACTGTTGTCTAAAACAAGTCAAGTAACTAGGCAGCTTTATTTCCTGGGATCACTCAGTCACCCAGTAATTTGATGCCTTGGATTTGTTTTGTCCCTGAATCACTCCCCCCATTCCCTGCCCTCACGCAGATAAACAGAAGAATTTTGCTGAAGAATTTTGCTGATGACTGTGCAAAAATATCTGTGAGATGAGTGGAAAAGGGTTGCAGCTTACTCACGCTTACAGCTATAATGAGAAAAAGATTAAGTGCAGAATAAAATCTGCTATCAGTTTACTTCTGAATATTGCACAGAGACACAATACAGTGGACTGTGGACAGGTCTGGACAGGAAGAAACTTGGTTTTAAGAAATGGACCTAGAGTATAACCATAAAATTTGTGTTTCATTACCATTAGTAACCATGCAGCAATTACCAAGACTGTGTGTGCTGTCCTGGTGGAAGAGAAGGGAAAGTAACTTCTGAGTATCAATCCTGTACTTGACAAGTGGTCTCTTGTGAGAGCCAAACATTATAAAACCAGTTATGGAGATGGCTTTTCAGCAAAGCATCATTTTTCACAAACTGAAAAAGTGTTCAGATTTTGTGGATTCAAATCAGGAACAGATGTATCCCTCATCAACCTGTTCCAACAAACTGCTTTACTCTGCTATGAAAAAACTTTAAAGAGTTTTATAGGGGATGAAACGAGAAATCAGAGAATGTTTTCATATCTCACAAGATATGAAAGAAGGAGCAAGAAGAACCTCCACTCTTTATTGGACCTGGAGGGGAACATTGTAACTAAAGATGAGGAAAAGGCTGAGGTACTAAATACCTTCTTTGCCATTTTCAACAGTAAGGCAGGAGGACTTCAGGATAACTGGCCTCTTGAACTGGTAAATGGGGTCAGGGAGCAGCATAATTGCCCTGAAATCCATGAGGAAGTAGTTAGGGACTTGATGAGCCACTTGGATACTCACAAGTCCATAGGACCAGATGGGATCCATCCTAGGGTGCTGAGAGAGCTGGCAGATGAGCTGGCCAAGCCTCTCTCCATCATTTTCCACCAGTCCTGGCTCACCAGAGAGGTCTCAGATCTCTAGAAACTGACCAGTGTGATGCCCACCCATAAGAAGGGCCAGATGGAGGAACCTGCAAATTCCAGACCTGTCAGCCTGACCTCAGTGCCAGGCAAGATTATGGAACAGGTCATCTTGAGTGCAATCACAGTGCACCTGCAGGATGCCAAGGGCTCAGGCCCAGCCAGCATGGATTTAGGAAGGGCAGGTCCTGCCTGACCAACCTGATCTCCTTCTATGATCAGGTGACCTGCCTGGTGGATGTGGGGAAGGCTGTGGATGCAGTCTGTCTGCACTTCAGCAAGGCCTTTGACACTGTTCCACACAGCAAACTCCTGGCCAAGCTGTCAGCTCATGGCTTGGACAGCAGCACTCTGTGCTGGGTTAGGAACTGGCTGGAGGGCAGAGCTCAGAGAATGGTGGTGAATGGTGCCACATGCAGCTGGCAGCCAGTCACTAGTGGCGTTTCCCAGGGATCAGTGTAGGGCCCAGTCCTATCCAATATCATTATTGATGATCCAGATGAGGGGATTGAGTCCACCATTAGTAAGTTTGCAGATGACACCAAGATGGGGGCAGGTGTTGATCTGTTAGAGGGTGGAAGGACGCTGCAGAGGGACCTTGACAGGCTGGAGAGATGGGCAGAGTCCAACATGATGTCATTTAAAAAAACCAAGTGCTGGGTGCTGCACTTTGGTCACAACAACCCCATGCAGTGCTACAGGCTGGGGTCGGAATGGCTGGAGAACAGCCAGGCAGAAAGGGACGTGGGGGTACTGATTGACAGCTGGCTGAACATGAGCCAGCAGTGTGCCCACGTGGCCAAGAAGGCCAATGGCATCCTGGCCTGCATCAGAAATAGTATGGCCAGCAGGAGCAGGGAAGTCATTGTGCCCATGTACTCAGCACTGGTTAGGCCACATCTTGAGTACTGTGTCCAGTTCTGGGCCCCTCAATTTAAGAAAGCTATCGAGACACTTGCATGTGTCTAGAGAAGGGCAATGAGGCTGGTGAGTGGTTTTGAGCACAAGCCCTATGAGGAGAGGCTGAGGGAGCTGGGATTGTTTAGCCTGGAGAAGAGAAGGCTCAGGGGAGACCTTTTTGCTGTCTACAACTATCTGAAAGGTGGTTGCAGACAGGTGGGAGTTGGTCTCTTTTTCCCAGGCAACCAGCATCAGAACAAGGGGACACAGTCTCAAGCTGTTCCAGGGGAAGTTTAGGCTCAAGATGAGGAGAAAGTTCTTCACAGAAAGTTATTGGCCATTGGAATGTGATGCTCAGGGAAGTGGTGGAGTCACTGTCCCTGGAGGTGTTCAAAAAAGGATTGGATATGGCACTTGAAGCCATGGTTTAGTTAGTCATTTCATGCTGGGTGAGAGGTTGGACTTGATCTCTGAGGTCTTTTCCAACCTTACTGATGCTATGATATGTCTACATTGGTTTGGTACAAAATTATTCAGCAGGTGGTTAAAACCCTGGGAAGGATTAGGAAGGTTCACCATAAATTTTAACCAATCTTTACATCTCACTGAGAGTTTTGGCTTCAAAAAGTTCAACAAGTACTACTACTTTCAAGTGGATGGAACAGCAAATGAAAGACTTTCAAGGGAATGTGGCATAATGACACCCCTTACAAACACAGTCATGAGGTTGAATGCATCAACTGCTGTTCTATAGTACTCAGTTGACAAAGGCATCTGATGTATCATTGCAGTTCTTGGAACAAGATGCTAAGTTTTGTCTGATTTCCTTTTCTCTTTTAACAATAATGTATCTGGTTTTGTTTGTGCTGACACTCCTTTAAAGGCGTCAGAAAACTAGTTATGCTTGCTCAGTGCTCAAATGTCAAAGTCCATGTCCATTGTTACATAGATCAAAAGGTCCTCTGTTTGCCACTGCAACTTCAACACCCAGAAACCTCTATCTTTAGAGTCATAGCAAGCACAAGCAAATCCTGAGATTTACCACCTTGGGGTGGCTGAGGGTCCCCTGAGGCTTCATACAGTACCAGCAACTATAAAGCAGCCAAAAGAAACATGAAATTCTAAAAGTAGAATATGTTTTATTGAACACATTTCAGCATACAGTGGAAGAAGTCCTACATATAATGTCCTGTCAATCTATTTAATCATACCTGGATGGTAACTCACTTTTTCTAAGGAGCTATAGTACCACAAACTGTGAACTATTCAAAGTGACCAGCTATCACATGACCCCAAATGAGTGTGCTTTTGCTTTGGCTTTTTTTTCTTAAGGTAGGGATTCTCATGGATTACAAAGGGCAGCTATACTCCTATCAATTGATTCCCCCATATGCAAGCCTTAATATTAGAGACAGTAATGCTGATGACCTGAAAAGAAATTAAGAAATCCACTGCTTAAAGAAATGAGTGCAATTAATGAAGTAATGACAGTTTCATTTGCATGAAAACAAATGGGATGCTTTAATTTGGTAAAACATGGAGTATTTTCCAGAACAAAAAAAAAGGGATTCAGTGAAACTTTTTAATCACAAAAGAAGAAAAAATTGTTCATTTGCACATAGCACTGAGATCTACAGGACAAATGAAGTAACTTTTGAAGACAGCTTTCCCATCAAACACTGCACTAAAATATTGTATCCAGAGGAAGATCTTGGGGAGTTTAAAAGTGAAATCTCACAGAGAAATAAACATAAGGTGGTGGGCATGAATAACGGGTGGGAATACTAAATACACTTTAAATATGTGTTCTGAGATTAGACTGCAATGTTAGCAAAACCTCAGTCAAGTAAAGAGAGAATTTCAGTGTGAGAGTATACAAAAATCTGCTGCTGAATTACAATGCCTTCATGGTAAAGAAGGTTTCCAGGGAGAAAACTATGCCAGGTCTCTTCTGACCATCAAATTTCATGGAAACAGTAGACTCACATCAAGACATTCTTGCAAATGAACTCTCCCAGCTGCCCGCAGGGAAACTAAGCCAAAAAGCAAGAATTTTCCATTAGAAAATCAAAAGGAAAACCAAACCTTCAGAATGCATAGCATGAGAAAACTGTCGTATGTACAGGGAAGTCTGCAAAGTATACATTTTTATAATTGGTTAGTTGAATATGGACTATGTTGAACATCAGTATTCTGGGAACCACTGGGCAAAACTGAAATGTAATACCATGATTACAGACTGGGTTAAAATCATATTACACTCCATGAGCAAGAACCAATCACACTTATATGTGAATATAGAGCGACGTATTAGTGGCTTTCAAAGTTCAGCACATATCACCACCCAAAACAGCATGTTCAAAATTGAACAGGTGTGTGAATTATGTGGGAAAAGAGTTGCCACAGCCTTTCACAGAGTATTGATTCAGTAATAGAGAAATGGCAGAATACATTGCCAAAAGAAGTGAAAGAGCAGATCATGATGACACATGCACTAGACAAAATTTTAAATGGTATTAAGAGAGAAAACATGCACATGCAATTAAGTTTGCTTATGGTCTAGGCCTTTGGAAAAATGCTTATTCACTAAAAGATAGAATAGAACAGAATAGAATACCATAGACCAGGTTGAAAGAGACCTTCAAGATCATCACATCCAACCCATCATCCAACTCTACCTAATCAACTAAACCATGCAACCAAGCACCCTATCAAGTCTCTTCCTAAACACCTCCAATGATGGTGACTCCCCGGGCAGCACATTCCAATGGCCAATCACTCTCTGTGAAGAATTTCTTCCTAACATCCAATCTGAACCTCCCCTGGTGCAGCTTGAGATTCTTGTTCTAGCACTGGTTGCCTGGGAGAAAAGACCAGCCCCTGCCTGTCTACAGCCTCCCTTCAGGTAGTTGCAGAGAGCAATAAGGTCTGCCCTGAGCCTTCTCTTCTCCAGGCTAAGCAACCCCAGCTCCCTCAGCCTCTCTTCATAGGGCTTGTGTTCCAAACCCCTCACCAACTTTGTTGCCCTTCTCTGGACTCTGCCTTTTGATTTGATTCCTACTACGTCTAGGGAAAAGGAGAGCTTTGCACCTTAAAAAACAAAAAATCAAAGAAATATTTGGCTCTGTAACTACATGCTCTATAGCCTTTTTTTTTCCTCCTACATAAAGAAAAATCCAGAAGCCTCACATTTGTGTTGGACAGCAGTTAAAGTCATATAGGTAATACATACAGTATTATATATTAATCTAGACTTAAAATACCAGTAACCTATATATGCATTTAAACCACAGCATGCACAAGTTAAGTGTCTGAAGAAAATTCTGTCTTTCAGCAGCAATGACAGGAAAAACCACTAAAAAGCAACTGCTATTTCATTTTATGCTAAATAACTCATTTTCTACTTCCTATCAGAATAAGATCCACTATTCTCTCTTTGTTCTTGCTAAGTAAGGCAAAGCTCAAAGAGCGTAATGAACAATAGCAAGAAGCAGATATCAAAGCAAAAAGTCCCTACACCAATCCAATTAGCATCACGCTGTCCTTGATTTGGCTTCCTTCATCCTTCATTGTGCTGTTCAGCACGAAATCTCCCTATGGAGCTATCACTTATTTCTATATGTTTTTTCCATATTTCCATGTTAGCTGTTCTTCCTTAGCCTAAGATCTAAGATATGCTCTGAATTTCACCTTAAATGTGTCCTTATATCATGTTTACTTTGCTTTCAACTCAACTCTCCAGCTACTATCAGTTTTCTTGCTTTCTAGCAAGGACAGAAAAGAATTAGTCAAAATACTGTCTATTTACCAACTTCCTAGTCACAACAGCATTCTCCAGTAATCTCTCAACATATGTTTGTTGCTTACCATTTCCTTCTTACAGCATGTACAGAATGTACAGCACTGCAGGTGCTGTACATTCCAATAGTCATTTACTAACCTAAACAGGCTAGGAAGGCACTGATAGCAGAGAACGAAAATGAACAGGAGAGGTAAACAAGAGACCACAAAGAATAATACCAGATAGCACTAGGTCCCAGAGTCATTACAGTGATGGAGTTTTCTACACTACTAATAGGAGGCCTGAAGTCCTAAGTCTTTTGCAGTAAGAAGGAACAGTGATTTTCACCATTCTGCTGATCAGGTGGGCAGGACAGGTACTTGAACAGTCATCCTGGAGAAAGTGATGAAGCAGCCAAAACAGTGTCTCTAGAAGCAGTGTTGGAGGGGCGCTGCACATGCCAGTACTCCCTCATACATGCCTGTAGTTCTAGTAACAAGAGGATTCAAGTCAATTCACCATGCTGGAAAAAATGCTAGATTTGTTTCTCCAAACAAGAGCAACCCTTGAACTATCACCCAGCTCCTCCCATCAAAACAATCCTGCCAAACCCTGCCAACACATGCCTATGGAAACATACAAATATAAACAAAGCCTGTGTTCATCTGAGGTGCAAATAATAAAGCACTTATTAGTTGCTACTCTATTTCCAATTGGAGCTACAATTTCTTTTGAGGTAAAATTTGAGGGATCAGATTTCCAACAAGTTTATAACAGCTACTTTTTTCTTGAAATGCAAAATCTGAGTAAAGGGCCTGTCTAAACAAATGATAAGAGGAACAGGATTGAAATGGAAGAGATGAGACAAAACCATGGAGAGAACCTAAAGAACTGCATGGTTACTGTCAGCATTAGGTAGAAGAAAGGATACTGCCATACTTGAAGTCGTGATGTCTCTGGTTAGACTTTGCTCTGGCACATCGGAATTACCTAATTTATCACATAAAGCACTTTTGCAGTAGTTGGTTCTGCAATCCTAGCTAGGTAAATAAATAGTTCTTTCATTCATTTTACTAGTTGACTACATACTTAGCCTAGTATTTTGCTGTGAAATACCAGATTTGGTGTAAACTTAAGGCTCTCTGCAGACTTTTCACATTACAAATTTGTTTCCTATTATAAATATACTTTTATCAGAATGACTTACTTCCTCCAGTAATCTGTTTACAAACCTCAGTGGATGTCTAATATTTTAACATGAAGTATAAACTGGAATGAAATTTAGTCGAGACCTTTATGGAACATTTGTAGTACAAAGAGCAAAACAACCCAATTATACCACTATTAAGAGCATGCTCCATTTAAATAAGAACTACCTGTCCTTCATATGCTGCCTGAGTGTTCGTGCAAATGCATGCACAACACTACTAAAGCTTAAACACTGAAATTCTTCTCCCTGGTAAATACAGCCAAAATGTTACTCAAAACGTGGACCCTCCCTTTTTCCAGACAAGTTGCCACATGATAATAAATCACAATAATACCAAAAGAAAATAATGTAATCCAAAGGAAATCAAATCTATCAATATCAAAAACCAAACCAGTAAGATCAGTACTATTAGAAAGGTTTAGAGCAAATCTTGCCAAATTTACTGGCAAGTTCTTTGGTTTGGCAGTGATATTGGAAAATTTGTTTTACCATTAACCATATAGAATTTGTTTTAATTGCCTTTGTGAATCACACAAAGTAGATAAATACGTAATAACCCATTATTGTCTCTTCTAATGTGAAAAGTAGGAAATTTCAAATAGAAGTAGGAGAAAACATGTTCAAAACCAACAGAGGTGCTTCCTGAGTTTAGTGGGTATTTGAACCATAGAAGTGCTTGAGGCTGGATGTTGCAACCAGTAGAGATCCAAGCAGGTTAAAGGTAAGGTCTAAGTCGCTGGAGAAGAAATCCTCTATGGAACTTTAAATCTTCGGCACACCTGTTCCAGAAAGTTCCTGGGAAGAATTCCTTTGCAGGTCGAGTGGATACTTACAGAGTGGAACTACGTAAAGAAACATATAGCCTTACCTTTCACAAGCATCTGCTTAGGGTATTGTCAAAGATTCCTGAAAAAATCATGGACTTCAATTGTTTTTATACAATCCTTGTAAGAATTCCATGATGGAAAATATTGTATGCTAGTGCTATCACTTAACCAGTTCTGCAAACATATAACTACTTCCCTCATAATATGAAATCATTTCATCATTTTTGAAAGCACAACAGAAAAGCTATTAAGTAAAAAAGCCCTTCACAGCTGTCATGCTCTATCAATGCTTCATCGTCTGAACTAATTTCATTAATTATACATTTCCATACCAGCATTTACACTGCTTCTGGAACCTGCTCTTGCCTCCTATCTGCAACAGACAATTCTTCTCTTTTGTAGCAGCTACCATCTAGCCTGTATTTGCTAACAATGATGCTCTGGGAGCTGTACTAGGAACAAACCTGACTGAGAGAGGGTTCCTGAAGGTCTGGTGTGTACACCTGCAAGGCTCTGCTTTTCCAAATTGATTTGTTCTTCTATTAAAAAAAAAAAAAAGCTTTCTACTTATACATCTCATCTTACTTTTAATTCCTATATAACTATAATCTTATCTTACTCATTTATAGGCCCTTTAGGCTATGGACTTTTTCTTCCCGTCTGTTTTATACCTTGCCACTTAGACAGTAAACATCTGTCAGCTCCAAGACATGCATGCTTCACAGGAACAAGTACTGACATAGAAAAAGCACCGCAAGTAGCATCACTGCAGTTATTTTCTAGAAAAGGAGACACTGCTTAGGACTTGCTTCTTGAAGCTTTCTGATCTAAGGAAAAAGGCGGCAAGGGAGCACATATGGAGCACTGCTTACTGCAGGGGATGTGTTACCCCACCCTTAACCTTACGTCTAGAAGTCACCAACACTATTTAACAGATTCTATGATTCTATGAACATGACTTCTGCACAGCAGTTACGTAAGGTCTGGGGGACACTCCAATGCTCAGCGAGGCACCGTGTCAGCCCTGCGGGCGGGTCGCCAGCTGCCGCAGCACACGGCAGCAGCACTAGGTGTCCGGCAACCGGCGAGGCGAGGCCCAGGGCGCACGGCCACTCGCCGCACTGCTTCCGCACCCGACACCGCCCGCCGAACAAGCGAGAGGAGGGCAGGGCCCGCCCGGCAGCCCGCGAAGCACCCGGCCAGCCCCGACACCCCGGCCCACCCTCCCCTGGCAGAGGCGCAGCCCCTCCGCGCTGCCCCCGCCCCCCGCGGCGCGGCAGGGCGGCTGAGAGGGGAGATGCCGCCGCGCCGCTGATGCACGTACCTTCCCACTTCGTAGGCTCCCCAACACCTAGCATAGCGGTAGCAGCAGCGAGGGATCAGACAGCAGCAGCGACGTCTGCCGAAACCGGGCGGAAGCAGCCGGGGAGGCCGCGCAGGGCGGCGGCAGGAGGGGGCGGGAGCGGTTGAACTGCTCCTTCCGCCTGTGCCACGCGGGGTGGGTTCAGGGCAACCCTGCCCCGCCTTCCGCCGCTGCCGTCCCGGTCTGCTCCAGCAGGGCGGCGGCAGGATGATCCCTTCCGAGGTGGGGGGTAGGCCATCTCTTCCCAAACAGCAGCCCAGGGTAGTGCATTCTCTGCGCGGCCCCTGGGGCGACAGGGCAGCTCCTGCTGCCGGAACAGTGGCCGGTGGGGTAAGCTCCAGCCCGAGACGAAGCGCGTAGCCAGGGCCAGCATCCTTCGCCCGCTACGGAAAAGAGGAAGAAAGCCCTAAATTTGGGGGTTCGTTCGGTTTCTGTCATTCACGCTTGTCCAAACCCCACGGTTTCCGTGGAAAATCAGAAAAGCCACAGGAAAACAAATAAGTAAAAACCAACAACCAACCAACTGAAATAAATAGACAACAAAACACAAGGTAGTTCTGAGCGAGCAAGATAAATTGAGGTCCTCAAAAAAAAAAAGAACAGCAGAAGGCAGAGAACAGGGTAGCAGAGACACATACTGATTCTTCAGTATGTTTGAAGTTACATCTAAATGAGAACCTGGACACCTGGAATATACAACCATGGTAAAATAGTTCCACTTAAAAAAATAGGTATATATTATTTTTCTTTTATGATGAGCTTGCAAAAGACAAAATTTGCAGTAAATCTTTTCCCAACCTATCAGGATCCTGCCACTGAGTCTGTATGCCTGCTAAACAGGGTGTGAAAGGAGCTCAGGGACTACAAGGCTATAACAAGAAAACTAAATCCCACATTTGTCAAAGAGGAGGTTTTCGTACGGAATCATCACGCAATGATAGGGGTTGAAAGGGTCCTCAGGAGACCATAGAGTCCAACCCCAGAGCAGGTTCACCTAGGGCAGGTTGCATGGAATGGCATCCAGCAAGTTTTTTTTATGGCTTCAGAGGTGAATTTACCATCTCTTTGGGCAACCTGAAAGGCTTCTTTGTGGAGAAACTGATTTCCTTTTATTTTTTCCTCAGTTTTTTGAAGAAAAGTGTTAAAGGAGCTGTTTCCAGTTAGAAGTTGTGGTAGAAGGTGAAAGGAAAATAAATTGAATAATAGGAAATTGGCAAAATCATCTGATCACCTGGTGTTTGTCCAGGAGTTAGAGGGACTCTGGCATGAAGCGGTTGGACTGCTGAGCTTGTAGTGTAACAATGTGCGACAGTCAGCATTAAACATCACGGAATGCCACCTGTAGCCAAAACATGAATAACTCCGAGAGGATCACCTGAGGTTGATATGCATGTTGACCAAATCAGTGGAAAGAATAACAAGGAAAAGAATGAGTGGAACAGGAGTAAATAAAATGCACAAGAGAACTATCAGTGTAAGTTTTTATGGTGGAATATTGTGCCTTGGAAATGTGGGGGAGTCTTGGGAGGACCCCAGTGGCCACACCTGGCCAAGACAAGCCAGGATGATGAACTAGGACTTCCAAAAGGCATTTGGGCAGAGGCCTTCATCAAAGGTCCTTAGAAGACTCGGGAACCCAGTGAAAAGATAGGAAAGAAAAGGTAGTAATCAATTATGGTATGTTTCAATGGGTTGGCATTAACAGACAGAATCATACTGGAATTTGTGTAAAGATCAGTACTATTTAACAGAATAGTAGAAAAGGGGGCAGATAGTATCTAAATCTGTTGTTCATATTGAATTATTCAGGTTAGTAAAAATAATTGTCAGGTTACAGAAGGACCTTTGAATTCCTGCTGAGGGCAGTAAAATTATAAGGTACGTCTTCATGCTTGAGATAAAACTGTGTTTAGACAGAATAAAAGGCTCTTAACAAATTATTGCTGTTCATGAGCAAGATCTTGGAGTTGTAACAGGTGCTCTATGAAATCTCAGTGCTTTGTGCTTGTGGTCTAAATCAAATAAGATTTAGTAACCATTTGGAAGGGGATGCCATAATTGTGCTCACTGCTTGGAGAGAGTCTGCAGGTCTACTAGTTTCTACATCTTAGAAGGTGTAGTTTAAAGCTTCAGTGAAGTAATTCCTTCAACTTTGTAGAAGAGTGAGACAGTTTGTCCTGGTCTGTTCTGAAAGGACATTCAAAGGAATTAGAATTCATCGCTGTGCTGGATTTTACACATAAATTTCCATTCTTGAAGATGATTTTTTATTTGTATACAATCCTCTTGTGTTTTTATATTTTGGTTTGTGATTGTTTGATGGGATTTTTTTTTTTAATTATTATTCTCTATTTCTTTATTTGTTTTTTTAAGTTTCTTCAGTTAGCTAGTTCAGTGCGAACACACACTGCAGTAGCTAAATGGAAACATTTAACTGCACCGGGAAGGCGAAAAATAGATTGCAACATTCAGATCCCAAATAGATTTTCAGTAGAACTATTCAGTCTCTCAGAATTAAGTATCTCAGAACCAAGATCTTAAAATTAAGAATTTTAAACTATACAAGGTTCTTATAAATCATCAGTTTCCAAAACAACTGAAACAGAGATTGCAAATGAATAAAGTTTTTTCAAGAACTAAACTCTTTTTACAGGTAGTAAATGTAAGAAAGGTAAACTTTTAAGTAGGAAAGGATTATGATTCCACAGCTCTGGGGGAAAAAAAAAAAAAAAAAGGACTTGACAGCAATAGTATTTTAGTGTGCATTCCTCTAAGACTGGAAAGGCTAACTGCAAATACTTGGAAATGGAAGTAAATCAGAGGTTGTAGATTTGTATGTATTGTGTAGATAGGATTGCTCTCATATGATTCTTTTCTGAAGTATATAATGTTCATAGAATCATTTCAGTTGGAAAAGACCTTTAAGATCATTGAGTCCAACCATTATCTAACTCCATCAAGTCCAGTGCTAAATCATCTCCCTTAAGACTACGTCTATGCATCTTTTAAATGCCTCCAGGGACTGTGATTCAGCCACCTCCCTAGTGAGCCTATTCCAGTCTTTGATAATCCTTTCAGTGAAAAAGTTTCTTCTAATATCCAATAAACCTCTCCTGAGGCAACTTGACACAATTTCCTCTCATCTTATTATTTGTTACTAGGGAAAAGAGACAAACACCCACCTCACTACAACCTCCTTTCAGGGAGTTGTAGAGAGCAAGAAGGTTTCCCCTCAACCTCCTTTTCTCCAGACTAAACAACCCCAGTTCCTTGAGCTGCTCCTCAGACTCCTGACCCTTCACCAGCTTCTCTAGACCCACTCCAGGACCCCAATGTCTTTCTTGTAGTGAGGGCCCCAAAACTAAACACAGTACTCCAAGTGTGGCCTCACCAGTGCTGACTGAAGGGAGACTCAGCTGGAGTACTGCAAACACAAAATGTTGGGCATGTGAATGGTCTTACACAAGGCAATGGTCCCAGAGCTTCTGAGCATGCATAGACTCTGCTCATACAAGCAGCTCCCCTTGAAAACTGAACTTAAGGCAGCTCATATGCATAAAGATTTTACTGTATCAGGGTGGAATAGAGTAAGTACATTTATGAGTCAGTTTAACACAGGGATAGGAAAATAGAATTTGTGTCAAGAAAGCTTGGGCTTTATAAGCTCAAATCTTCCTGAGTGTTTTGCATGACTTCTCTGGTTCTGTTTTTGCTACTGCATAAAACAGAACCAGGGAGTGTCCTTCAGTGCTGGACCACTGATTGTCCAGACTGGTTAAGCATTAACTAGTTTTGGGCCCATGAAGCACTCTTGTTAACAGTCATGGGCACGGTTCAGGGTACAGGCTTGCACCAGAAGCCATGCTCAGTAGTTAGGATGGACAAGCCTGTTCCAAACGTTGTGTTCTCTGCTTTGCACGCTCTACCAGGATTTGCACTTTCAACCATCACATACTCTCATGCTGCATACAACCTAGATTTCATGAAATGGAGAAATCACAGTGGAGGGCTGCAATACAATCTTTGTATTTTTTAGGCACTTATAAATGACAAAAACCTTAGACATGGAACAGTTAGACCTAATGGCCACAGTGGTACCACCTGGGTCCAGAAGGAGACTTGGGCCAAGTACTTAGAAGTGCAGATGTGGCCAGACTGTGGCCCCTTGTCTAGTTAAGGGTCCCTGGTGCTGTTTAATTTAACTGCAGTGGCATGGCCTCTGAAAAGGCCCAAGTATAAATGTTTCATCTAGCCAGGTACCAGTAAGGCCTTGAGAAATATTAGTGTTGAAACAAACAAGCCTGAAATATTTTTGCTGGCAACAAACGAGAGGCACAATGACATTCAAATGGGTTTGAGAAGTTAGTTGGTAGTATCTCCAAACACCAAATAAATCTGCAGGAGATAGGTTCTTCTGGCCAGGGCCCCGGAGGCCATCTGCGTACTTGTTTAGTAATGTAAATAACACAATAATTGCTGTGACCTGTATATTTAAGGCTATTTTCATAGTTCAGTTTAAAATATTTAATCCAAAGAAAGCACAATTAATGTCCAATCAAAATATAAAATACCCTTTACATGTCAACGGTTATATGATAGCAAATCCCGTCGAGGAACAGATGGTAATGTCTGTGCTAATCTTGCCCCACAGATGCATGGAAATTAGTTTTTGGGCAGCAGAGACAAAAAAACAAAAAAGCACATATATGTGGAAAGTAACATACAGAACTAGCTAGAACGGCGTAAATAAATGAAAAAAAGTTGCTGGTAAAACTTCCTGAAGAGACATTTGGTTCTTTAAAGTACCCACTAGTGTAAAATGTATTTGTAGTTAGCTGTTAATGCAGCTGTGTGTACTGGAACAACTCACACAGCAACTGCCTCACATTTAATAGCTGCAAACTGTAATATGAAATAAAACATTAGATTTCATGAAAGTAAATTCCATTTATAAGTACATTTGAGAACTAGTCAAATAATATTTCGTGGTTTTTTCCTTACCTTCTCCTGTTGCTATCTAAAACTGACCATAAGAACTTGTAAGTTGTAAATCACACCAGGGTTTGGCCAAGAGTCGTCATCAGAGATGTTTTGGTGTTTCAGAGGGTGCAGATTTCAGCTCGGGTACAGATTTTAGTCTGTTACAAAAAAGTCAGCTCAAGCCCTATCCATTGCCTAAGCCCCACGAATGAATTTTCTTCTTAGCTTTTGCAGAATAGTGAATTTTATTTGGAGCTGTTATTTATGACTGGCTCTACGTGGCCTCCCACTGAGCAATCATAGACCCATATGAGAGTTAGAGGGGGACAGTGAAATCTAAACCACTAGAAACAGTGAACGTTCCAAACACCTTTCTACACTTTTTCATTCTTGTTATTGATGTAACCAACTACTTTTCCCTTGAGGTCAATATGCACCAAAGACCTGCTGTGGTAATGTTTTGGTTTTAGTCCCTCGTCAGATAGTAAATTAAGATTCTTTCTGCTTCAGCCATTTTAACTATATGTAATTGTTCTCTTTTACAAGAGGTTTTGCACAGGTTTAGCTACATTAAATGCCCTGAAAATCTATGTATGTTGTGTCTGTATCTTTGGTAATAATTCAAGATTGTTCATGTTCTAAAACTGCATTGGTGAAAAAAAATCCAATACTGTGACCACTGCCTTTTAATTTAGTGTTTTCTTACAGTATTCACTTAATGTATGTCAGTTTTACATAGGAGAAAGTTCTAACATTTTCAAATCCTTGGTCTTCCTTCCCTGTCTGTGGCCTGGCAGGGAAGCCTGACAGACACCTGATAAAGGGCCATAGCTTCCTAAGAGCTGATAAAGATTGGCAGCACTCGGCTCTCACCCTGCTTTTGTGTGGTTCCATGGTCTCAACCCTCCAACTAATTATAACTGACCACAGTGCACTCTTGACTTGGGGTATAAATAGAGTCCCACTGCATTTAGAGTTGGTCTTCCTGCAGCAAGCAATCTGGCAGTGAGGTTCTTTCTCTTTAGAATAAGACACCATCTAAGGATACTTCCACAGACTGAGTCCTGACCCTCCCTTTTGTGAGTGTGGTGAGTGTATATTTTGGGTACCTTTGAGTGGGATGTTTCTCTTTTATGAGTGAGTGTGTTAACATTTTGGTTCATCTTTCTAGAAAGAGTATTCCTTAAAGCTCAATGTTAAAGCTTAATTGGTGTGTATATTCCTGACATCCTTTCCTGTAATTTAATTGTGTTGGAAGGAGTGCTGAGTCATTTTGATTACAATTAATCCACAATTTTGGATGGCTGTTGCCAGTGCTTTATAGGGCGGAGTAGGTGATGCTGATTTTCTTTTTCCTTGTGTCATTTTGGAAAGAGATGGAATTCCAAAACAAACATGAAGCTTAGACATCAAAAGAAAGAGGTCAGCCTGTCCGCTCCTGAGTCTTGTACAAATGGTGAATAAAGTACATGAACAAATGTAAGTAGGTAGATACAATTTTAGTCTTGAAGAAAGCATTGGGTAGACAAAGAAATATGTTTTATGTTTTACTTTTTCTTCTGCAATTTTATACTACATTTAGAGAGTCACAGACTCAAAGGATAGATGATATTGCAAGTGGCCTCTCAAGATCACCTGGACCAACACCACCTGCTCAAAGCCACAGCAGGTTGCTCAAAGCTTTGTGACCAGCTGGGTCTTGAATCTCTCCAAGAATGGCAACTCCATAAGTTTTCTGGGCAACCTCTTCCAGTGTTGGACCAGAATAACACTAAAAAAGTTGGTTTGGAATTTTTTATATTGATTTCCTGTGTTTCTGTTTGTGCCTGTTTCCTTTTCTCGTGTTGTTGGATACCACTGTAAAGAATCTGGTTCCATCTTCTTTACTACTCCATATCAGATGGTTGCACCCATTGATGAGATCCCCGTGAGATTCTCTCCTCCAAGGTGAACAGTTCTAGCTATTCCAGTCTTTCCATGTAGGTCAGATGATTCTGTTCCTCAGTCATCTTTGTGGCCTTTTGCTAGACTTGTCAGAGTAAGTCCATGTCTCTCTTTCACTGGGGTGCCCATGACTGGACACAACATTCTAAATAGGGCCTTACTGCTGCTGAGTAGAAGAGTATGATCACCATTCTCAACTTGCTGGCTGGATCTCTGTTTTCTGCAGGGAGGCAGCCTGCCTCACCATGGTCTTCACCATTTTCACCATCTTCACCAGCAAAGGAATCGCTGCTCTGGTGCCTGGAGCACCTCCTCACTCCTCCTTATTCACTGACTTCAGAGTTTGCAGACATGTTTCTCTCACATATTCTCACTCCTTTCTCCAGTTGCAGGTTGCACAGGGTTTTGGTTTTTTTCTGTTCTTAAATGTGTTCTTACAAAAGTACTACCACTGTCACCAATGGGATTGGCCTTGGCAAGCAGCGGGTCTCTCAATGTGTCTGGCATTGGCTCTACTGGACACAGGGAAAGCTTCTCAAAGATTCTTACAGAAGCTACCCCTGTCTCACTACCAAAACCTTGCCATACAAACCCAACACCATTCTTGATATTTTGCCATGGTTTCTGGCAGTTTCCCAATACACAGGGCATAACATTTCCTTACAGTTTGTGTGAAAGGGCCTACAGTGACTCATTCTCAGATAAATTCTTCTGCCTTTCCCTTGTACCTATGTTTCTGCCTTCACAGGACATCTTTTTCCCCTGTTCAGAAGAAGGGAAGCTCATTCTGGCCTATTTATATTTTCTGTCATTTAGCAGTAGCAGAGAAGCTTTCCCTGTATGCCTCCCTCCAGAATGCTGCGTTGGACACAGACTTCTCATACTCTCAATCTTTCTCTCTGTAGCATTAACCCACTTTGACAAAATTCTAAAAGATGGTAGACTTTCCTTCTGGCTTATAGAGTGACCCACTTCTCCAGTTTCTACTGCAAAAAAATATGATTTTATCATTCAGCTCCAAGGCAGGTGCATTTACTACATAATTTAGGGAACAGGAGGGGACAGGGCTTATGTTCTTTGTGTTTTCCTCTGGGATGCTTTCCTCTTACAGAAAATACAACAATGATGCAAATGTTAATCTGTGGCTTATTGACTGTCAACAATGTATGTCAGTGTTACATGAAAGAAAGTTTTAACATTTTCAAATCTTTGTTCTCCCTTCCCGTCCTTCCCCCTAGCAAACTGCTGTTAAGTTACAAGGTATATTGAGATAATAGAAAACCAAACAATTCTGTTTCGGTGATACTCTGTAATGTTCTACAGTTGTTTGCTAGAGAACCCTTTGGGCGGGGTTTGGAGGGGAGGTACATTTCCAGTAGTTGCTGTTTTCAGGACAAGGATTTTATAATTAAGCAGTAGATAGGCAGGGTTGGGCTCCTACCACAGCTACTGAGCTCTCATCTTTTTTTGCTATTGTGGCAGTTGTGCTATTCATTCTGTTTGGAAGTCTTTGAAAGCTGGATTTAGCTACCTAAAACTAGGCATACAGTACTATTTGAAATGTTTTTGTGCATCTAAGATGTCTGCAGGGGTCTGGAACAGACGAAACAGGAGCTATCAGGCACTTCCTGGTCTGACAGCTGGTGTCCAAACATCTCAGAACACAGTGACACTAGGACATCTTGGCTAGCACTTTTACGTATGTTTATGCAACCAAGTCCTATCTTGGCAGTCAGCCATAGAGTGAATTCGAGTGAGCAGCACCACATTACCAGCTGAATTTAAAAAGCCTTTAGCATTAACATTTCCAAACAGGCCAACAAGTTTACCAAGTTACTATGGCTGAAAGAGAGCAGAGGACACATATATACATACTGACATACCTGCTCATTGCCACTTATACATGCAGAATGTGATTGCATATGCACTGAGTTGGGATTTTTTTTTTGAGAAGACTATTAAAAGGTTTTTAATCAAATTATGTAAAGCAGAAACAAAGACTGCATATTTAATCAAGAAAACAAGCTCATTTACAAGCTGGGAAGGACAAACGCTAGATTGTACTATAGACAACATCCTGGTTTGAGTTTGAACAGAACTAATTCTGTTCAGTGACTTTACTTTTTAGCCAACTCTCTCCTAAGTAACTTCACTTTCTGGAAGTGCAAGATGCAGCTTTTTCTTACATTTGATGTGTTTGTAGAAGTTATTAATAGCCTACATTACAAAAATGACATTCTTCCACTGAGTTTGAAAGTGTTTAAGTAGCCTCAGCATAATGTATGTTAGAGCTGCCCTTGTTATGCCTCTAGTGGAGCTGGGGGCATTGTACTAATGTAAGTGCTGAACTTTCTCTTTTAATTTCTGGGCAGGAGCCCTGTAGTCCTCTGGGAAGATGTTCTGACAGTGCATTTCATTGCTGAAAGCTGTGCTGAAAGGAATTTCCTGCCTGAGATTTCAGAGGTCTATTGGAATTGCTTGCCTTACTGAGTAGACTGACTCTTCAGCAGGCAAGAGGGAGATGACTATGGTAGGGCAAGCCTTGCTCCATGAAACCTGGCCTTGCTGCAGCTTCCAAGAAAAAGAATGGAAATTGGTCACTTCTTTCTCCAGACTTAGAAGTCGGCAGCTTGAGCTAACATAGCCTCACTTTTCCCCTTCCCGTATATTTCTTGTGTGCCATCTGTATCATTCAAATAGAAGTGTATTCAAGAATTTGCTGTCAGCTTTTTCTAGGCTATATTTCTGAAGCCCTCACAAACATCACGCTGCAATTTGCCAAAAAAATTAACATAAAATAAAGTGAAATTCCTGTATATAGCTGGGATAAGTCCACGTGAGTGCAGTGTGTAGTCGGACGTTCAGCTTCTGCCCTTTACAAATGGTGTTTCCCTTGTTGCAAACATTTCTTTATTATTCGAATATCTCATGCCATTATTTTGATCAGTAGATTCTCTATGCCCCCTGACTTCTTCCTTTCTCAAAAGAAACAAAAACCCATATATTTTTCTAGAGCATACTGGATTTTTTTTGTACAGCTTCATATTAATTAAGCTTGCAGTATCTTTTGTTTATTTTAAATCTTACATAGCTGACAAATAGCAAAGTAAATTATAATTAACACCCTTTTTTAACTGCTGAAAATCAAAGTTATCTAAATATAAACATTTAAGATTTGGGTCTTTTTTCCCTTGTAACCGGTATTATAAGCAGGCACCAAATCTTACCCAATTTCAGCTGACTAAATCTAGCTACAGATTTATTTTAAGCACATAACCTTATTCATATGAATCTTTTATATGTTTATCTTCACAGTATCCATGTCAATGTAGGAATTGCTGTTATCTCCACTTAGAAAATAAGCATAATCGTTGCATTAGGTATAGAAACAACTTTAAAATCCATCCTGACTAGAAAGCCCAGATTTCTATTTACAGCTAACTTCTTGCTTAAGTTTTCCAAGATGAATTAAAATTATTTTTAAAATCAATCCCAGATATAGAACAAAATCTGAATTCACATTATCATCAGTTAGTTCTTTCATCCAAAGCAGTACAATGTTGTGAAAAAATACTTCAGTGCTGAAGGGAGTTTCTCAGAGTAGTTTTCCTCAGTTTGGGGAGCACGTATTTGTAAATCTGAGAGGGAAGGTCTCTTTTCCCAAGCTACCATGTTCTCTGGATACTCAGGCTAAATCTTGCTTGGCTACAGCCAATCTCTATTTTCTTTTCCTCTCTGTGCTTGGCTGGCAGATGATGAGCCCTAGCAAGTGAGCTAGCTGCAATACCTTATTTGTTCACAGAATCACAGAATCACCAAGGTTGGAAGAGACCTCAAAGATACATAGAATACATAGAATAAACCAGGTTGGAAGAGACCTTCAAGATCATCGCATCCAACCCATCAACCAATCCAACACCACCTAAACAACTAACCCATGGCACCAAGCACCCCATCAAGTCTCCTCCTGAACACCTCCAATGACGGCGACTCCACCACCTCCCCCAGCAGCCCATTCCAATGGGCAATCACTCTCTGTATAGAACTTCTTCCTAACATCCAACCTAAACCTCCCCTGGCACAGCCTGAGACTGTGTCCTCTTGTTCTGGTACTGGCTGCCTGGGAGAAGAGACCAACATCTGCCTGTCTACAACCCCCCTTCAGGTAGTTGTAGAGAGTAATAAGGTCACCCCTGAGTCTCCTCTTCTCCAGGCTAAGCAACCCCAGCTCCCTCAGTCTCTCCTCATAGGGCTTGTACTCCAAACCCCTCACCAACTTTGTTGCTCTTCTCTGGACTCGTTCCAGCAAGTCAATATCCTTCCTAAACTGAAGGGCCCAGAACTGGACACAGTACTCAAGGTGCGGCCTAACCAGTGCAGTGTACAGGGGCAGAATGACCTCCCTGCTCCTGCTGGCCACACTGTTCCTGATGCAGGCCAGGATGCCATTGGCCCTCTTGGCTGCCTGGGCACACTGCAGGCTCATGTTCAGCCTACCATCGACCAGCACCCCCAGGTCCCTCTCTGCCTGGCTGCTCTCCAGCCACTCTGTCCAACCTGTCACCACAGACCTCATGACTAAACTATGGCTCCAAGTGCCACATCCAATCCCCTCTTGAACACCGCCAGGGATGGTGACTCCACCACCTCCCTGGGCAGCCCATTCCAATGGCGAACGACTCTCTCAGTGAAGAACTTTCTCCTCACCTCAAGCCTGAACTTCCCCCGGCACAGCTTGAGACTGTGTCCTCTTGTTCTGGTGGTGGTTGCCTGGGAGAAGAAACCAACCCCTTCCTGGCTACAACCACCCTTTCATTTAACCCCAGTGCTGCCGTGTATCTGATAGAAGAGAAAATGAGTCTGATTTCTAGAGCGTTTTGTCATACCTTACAAGTTATTATACCTTACACTCAGAAAGGTTTGAATCAGCATCACAAGGTTCTTATGGCTTATCTTAAACTCCTCCTCACTTTGTATGCCGAGAACACAAATGAGCAAAATAAGAGGTTTCAGATGGTTTGGGGGAGTCTTGTGTTTCAGAGGTTGCCTTTTCTTTTGCTTTTTAGAAAAAAAGAAATAATTACACTTAAATATTCTGGATACATTTTTTTAAAGTGTAGTCTATGTTTATATTATTTGTCCAATAGTATTTGTATGAAATGGCCACCACCTGCATTTAATTTATCTAATGGCATGTCTTTCCTGCCTTGATCTAAAATTCTTCAGAACACAGAAGAAATTAGTATTTTCTGCTTGGACTTTTCTGCCTAGCTCTAGTTTGATTGTTGTGGGCCTCATAGAGCCTAAACAGATAACGTAAGCTCAGTACACGGGTTTTTAACTAATTACTAATGTTCCTGGAGCACTTTGAAGAGAAATAGTGCAGTACATGTGTTAATTATTATTAAGAACCTAGCTTTGAACATCGTGTTCTGCTATGAAAAATGTTTAGTGAGTCCTCACCAAATCGTAGCATTATAAATGAATTTCATTAAGAGATCATTAAGACATTAAAAGACATCATTATTAATCTATACATGATCTAAGCTTGGCAAACCTCTGTAATCCAGACTCATTATATTAGCATGAGTGCCTTTCCGGCCAAAAAAGTGCTGAGATTTTGCATGGTAGCATTTCCATTTATCAACGATATTACAGATGAAATAAAACCTCTGATTTTTGGAAAATCTCCCTTTCTAGTCCTATTACTTTTTCCCGGGCTTGATACAGTGCAGTTGTTGTTTCTGGCATTAATGCCATTTAGGTTCAACATTGCACACATTATTTGAATTGAGTACTCTTATACATGAAGTGCAAAAGATCTTCAACAGGCTCTATCCAGGGGTTTCTTGGATGTGCATCAGTGGATTTTGTGGGAGAAAAAAATTCCTTCTGGTAAATAAGAATAATACGTGTTCTCTGATAATGTGCTCTGGAGAAACTGTTCATTTTTCTGAATTACTAATTGTAATGTGTAGCACAATAAATAAACTGAAAAAAAAAAAAGTAATAATATCACAGTAATTTTATAAACTCCTCAAAGAAATCTGCTAAAAAAACACCAACAAAAGACCGAACAACTAATAGGCTATCTATGCAATTTTCCTGCTAGCTTTTATCTGCCACTTTTTTAAGTGAACAGGTTTCTTTTTAATTAGAGCCTTTCTGCTTTGAAAACTAATAAGTGGCCAGCCATGGTCATGTGAAGAATAATCTCAATTTCTTTTTATTGTGATTAATTGCTCTAAAATACAACAAGTAAAATGAAACATCATAAAATGTGAAAGCAATTTTTCTAAATAAATTTGATGCTTCTAAATGTGGCCATGCATTTTCTGCTCTAATTTGATGTACTATAAAAAAATTGTTAACAAATTTGGAAAAATATACTAAATCAGTCTAGGAGAAAATGTAGCAATTGAATGTAATGGCTAAGATACACAGAATCTCTTTTGCATGTAATTGCACCATATTGTAATGGTGCTGTGCACCCATAATGTCAATATGCTTGCTTACAAATTCTGAAGTATTTCCCCCAAATCATCTACTTCTGTCAATATATTTCCTTTCCTTTAAAATTAATTTTATTCAGAATAATGCATGATTTTTTTATAGTTTTATGCTTTCAGGCTCTCTAATATTAGGTCACTTGAGTTCATCACTCAACATTGTGAAGGTCCAAAGAGCCATAGATATGCAACACTGGATGTTTCAAGGCTTCCAAGTATCTAGTTCTAGTAAAATCTAGACATTTTACCACTGACTTCCTTTAAGCTTTTTACTTAAAGTTCTGGTTAATATGCTGGCTTGGAAAATAATTTCTTCTCAGCTTTGGAAATTTATGCTTAATATTAGGTGCTAGGTCAAAACTCCTATAGGGATTTAGATTCATTTTTAGAATGGAATGGAATGGAATGGAATGGAATGGAATGGAATGGAAGAATAGAATAGAATAGAATAGAATAGAATAGAATAGAATAGAATAGAATAGAATAGAATAGAATAGAATTAACCAGGATGGAAAAGACCTTTGAGATCATCGAGTCCAACCTGTCATCCAACGCTATCTAATCAACTCAACCATGACACCAAGCGCCCCATCTATTTGGATGCAGACCTCTAAAATGAGGTGTCTACAGTCTAGGTATCTATGTATGACCTGGCTAAGTAAACAAAATATGTGGTCTTGATTCAATTATCCACACTTAAATATCTGTTGCCACTTGAGATGCCCTTGAGCATGTGAGACAATAGCTTCTGACTGGAGATGCGATGCAGAATCTCCTCAGTCTCCTTGGCAGGTGGATGGAGCCAGATGGAATAATTCCCTGAGCGTTGTAAATGGATCCTGTACCTACCTGTCTACTGTAAGGTGAGACTACCCTAGGCTTCAGTGGCTGGATAGATTAGATCTCCACCAGCTATAGTAGGAGCTTAGACATTGATCTCACTTGTAGGCACTTTACATGGTAGATATCTAAATTCAGATGTCTGAATCTGAATCTTATTGCTTGGGCTCCATTCAGTTGTCTACAAATGTATACATGCTTCACAATATCTGAGGCATCTACTCTGGGCTTGTGGATGAAACATAGAGTGTATGTGGAAAAAAAGGTGATTTACTCAAGCAGTATCTACATGCTAGACAGTAAATCCTGTTTCATCTAAATGACATGAGCAGCTTATGTGTGTGTAGCTGAATCCAGCTCCTTGTATTTATATCAGACACTTTTTTTTTTTGGTCATCCTAGCACTTCCAGTTCTCAGATAAAGGTGTAAAGTCTTCCCTAAAGAGCTGAGCATAGTGTGAAAGGCTACTTCTAAGTAAGCAGTGAAGAGTCTTGCATACAAAGAAATATTTGAGGTACTCAGGAGACCATGTCATGATGATACTATTTAGACTGAGGGAGTTACATCGGAAGCTGTGAAATTTCACTGTTCCATCAGTAGCATAACAGGCCTATCAAGCCTAGAATTTGATACCACCAGTATAGTCTTGCAATGTAAAAAGAAAATCCTCTAGAGGCTCTAGTAATCCAGGCCAAGTGAGTTTAGTCCTGTTTTCCAAGGTGACATAGCACTTTTAGGTCAGGTTTTGTCATTGTTATACAGTGCTTTATCAGAGATTCTTGAGTAGTTTCCAAATAAGCTGGCAGGGCTGTGCAGCACAGAACCTTTGAAAACTGATACCCTTGGCCTTGTGACTTTATGCAGACACATTTTGACAAATATTCTTGAGTAAGAAAAATTTAACAACTGAAAAAGATAAATATTTTCTATAAAATCTTACGCTACCAGAAGATTAGTGATACCTACAAACCAGAAATTGGGAAATGGATTCTTCTTTTTGTTTTACTTTCCTATTTGTAAAGAATATTAACTGCATAAAACAAATATTATCAAAATAATATCCTTTATTATTCTTTAGAATTTTTATGATGTAATGTTAACATTTTCTACCAGAAGTGTGAAGCTTTGTACAGAAAAAGACCTTGCTCACTGTAAATAAGGGAATGTATAACACCAGCTGTGGCTGCACTTTTTGGTTGTCACAGACTGACTGAGCCATTTATTCCAATCAGATCAGTTGAGTTGTAGCTCAGTGTTACAGAACACTCAGGTTGAGTATCAGATAGCAGACTAATATACTGCAGATTACACTAATCTTACTTCTTATCTTTTCCTCTTTGTCCATTCTTTCCCATTTTTTGTGGTTTTGATTCTCTGTTTGTTTTCACTGTTCCGTAACACAGATTATCTTTACAGGACACAAACTATAATTATATGCACACATATTTCCTATATCATTTACTTATGACTGTTGTTTGAACTCTTTGTTTCTTTGCTGTATTACATACATTTAGTAAAGAATAATTTTTAACCCCCCAAAACCTTAACTGATTTATAATCTTTTATGCTTATCACTCATAAAAAAGCTCTCAAGCATTTGTCTATGATGTTAAGCATGTGGTCATGGTCGAATTAAGACTTCCTTAGTATCTCAAGCCCCTGTGCAGCAATCAATGGAACAGTGGCAGTATCTTTTGTATAGAAATTGTAGAAGTTTACATTTAAGATATTTACCTAACAAATAGGATTGAAGGGACTCAGAAGTTACAGAATTGTAGAATTGTGTCAATTGGAAAAAACCCCTTCAGATTGAGTCCAACAGTCAACCCAGCCCTGCCATGGCCATTAAACCACACATTCATGAACACTTCTAGGGATGGCAATTCCACCACCTCCCTGGGCAGCTTATTCCAAGGCCTGACCACCCTTTCAGTAATTCTCCCCGCCCCCCCCAATATCCAACCTAACCTCCCCTGGCACAACTTATGCCCATTTCCTCTCATCCTATTGCCAACATCTATCTCACTACAACCTCCTTTCAGGTAGCTGTGGGGAGCAACGAAGACTGCTCTCAGCCTTCTCTTCCCCAGACTGAATGATCCTAGTTCCTTCAGCATCTCCTCATTAGACATGTTCACCAGACTCTTCACCAGCTTTCTTGCCCTTCTCTGGACCCACTCCAGTAACTCAATGTCCTTCTTACAGTCTAAGAAAAAATCTTACCCACCATGCTGTCTGGCTGCATAAGGGAGAAGGAAGATGGTTCATACCTTACCTCTGATGGTGAAGTTAAAACTTTGTGCACATGTGAATGAGGAAATTCTGGTGTCTGGAAGGAGAGGAAGCATGAGGAAGCTCGATTTCAGTTTGTAAGATGACCAAATGTTCTACTGCTGTAGTTTTTGGAAAATATTTGTCCATATCCTATTTCAACTTCAGCAATGAGGAGTCAGGTTTCATACTCGAGGACTCACACAATGCCTGAGATTGTTAGAGATCTTGAGAGACTGCTTAGTTCAACCCACCTGCTCAAAGTAGGGCCAATTAGATCCACTTGCTTTGTGTCCACTTGGATTTTCAACATCTCCATGGATGGAGACTCCACAGGCTTTATGGGCAATGTATTTCAATGTTTGATTACCTTTGCAGTATATAAAAAAAGGTTTTATCTTTCTTTTTTTCTTTCTTTCTTTCTTTCTTTCTTTCTTTCTTTCTTTCTTTCTTTCTTTCTTTCTTTCTTTCTTTCTTTCTTTCTTTCTTTCTTTCTTTCTCTCTTTCTCTCTTTCTCTCTTTCTCTCTTTCTTTCTTTTTCTTTCCTTCTCTCTTTCCTTCTTTCTTTCCTTTCTTTTCTTTCTTTCATTTCTTTCCTTTCCTGGAATTTCATGTGTTTAAAGGCTTCTCACCCTGTCAGTGGGTGACATTGAAAAGAGTCTGGCTCCATCTTTTTCACCCTTTCCCATTCCAAGTCTTTGAGCTAATGAATGGAATAAGCTTTAGTACCATAAACGTTGCAGCACACTTTTAGATACTAAGCTTATTAAAAATCATTGTAGTTCTGCTCAAATAGAAACGCTTAACTTTTCAAAAAGGCACAGCCAAATGTTTGAGAAAAATCTTAAAGTGTTACAAAAACTGTTACCTTGTCCCAAATGGGAGTAAAAACAGCTGGAGTCCTAGAATGGAAAATATCACTGATTCCTTACTATTGATAGACTTGAGTGTATGAATCTGTATGCGCTAATGTCAAGCCACACAAGTAAGATGGACTGTTATAATACATAGAATGCATGGAATACATAGAATAAACCAGGTTGGAAGAGACCTTCAAGATCATCACGTCCAACCCATCAACCAATCCAACCCACCTAAACAACTAAACCACAGCACCATGCACCCCATCAAGTCTCCTCCTGAACACCTCCAATGATGGTGACTCCACCACCTCCCCCAGCAGCCCATTCCAATGGACAATCACTCTCTCTGTATAGAACTTCTTCCTAACATCCAACCTAAACCTCCCCTGGCACAGCCTGAGACTGTGTCCTCTTGTTCTGGTACTGGCTGCCTGGGAGAAGAGACCAACATCTGCCTGTCTACAACCTCCTTTCAGGTAGTTGTAGAGAGCAATAAGGTCACCTCTGAGTCTCCTCTTCTCCAGGCTAAGCAACCCCAGATCCCTCAGTCTCTCCTCATAGGGCTTGTGTTCCAAACCCTTCACCCTTCTCTGGACTCGTTCCAGCAAGTCAACATCCTTCCTAAACTGAGGGGCCCAGAACTGGACACAGTACTCAAGGTGCGGCCTAACCAGTGCAGTGTACAGGGGCAGAATGACCTCCCTGCTCCTGCTGGCCACACATAATGATTTTTAGAGAGAGGTAATATCTTTCAGTTTCATGTGACCAAAGTTGCAGTGTTTTTTTTGTATCCAAAAGCCACTACCTTCTGTTTCTTCCAGGATACTTGAACCAGAGGATACAGGGGAAAAAAAAAAAGGGGAAAAAAAGAGGCAAAACCAAACAAAACCCAAACCAAGCCCAACCAAAAAAACAACCAACCAACCAACCAACCAAACCAAAACCTAAAACAAACACCCCAAAACAAACAAAAAACCCCAAAGCAGAAAGATTACATTTTCTCTTGACTAAATGGACTCACAAGGGAAAAATATTCATTAGTACAGAAGAAGAATGGATTGACATTTCCAATGAAATCCACACACATGGAGAATCAGAATATGACTATCTTAGATTGGGTGTTAGAAAGAGACCCATTGTCGTTGCAGCCTGCAAGGTTTTGGGTAGTTTGGGCAAATAAATTTACCCTTTCTGTTACAGATTTTTAAAAGTTTATGGATGGAATTTGTCATATGCAACCTGTGCCAACAAGTGACTGATTTGGGTTACCCAGGATGCTCTTTAAGCCCTGGAGCCTTGAAATGTGTGAGATGAATTCATGACAAGGAACTTGAATTTGAAAGTGATCTGCTGGTGAGAAACAGAAATTTAATTTCTAGATGACAAATTTGCATAAATGTGGATAATCCTGAATTTAGATAAATAGTCAGAAAAGTCTTGCAAAGGGCAGAAATAGTTTATTACTATCATCTCTTGTATCAGTCAGGATCCTACAGACTTTGATCCTCAGAAAGAATGATGTAGAGGTAAACTGTTTTGGTGGAAGAAATTGTAGGTTAAAGATGGTCAAGATTTTCCAGATTAATAGGTTTGTCCTAAATGCAGTGTTGAGATCTTCGAAGATACTCAATCTATGTTTTTTCATGGTGAAAGATGATTACAATCCCAAACTTAATTACATTTAATTTAAAAGCCAAAGCAGAAAAATCCTTTAAAAATTAAATAAATCTATTATTATTCAGCAAGCATAAAGCCTGATTTTTATTTTTTTTTTTGTGGGTGTATGATACCTTAGTGATACTGAATACTGAATACTGAATATGGCATTGTTAATTTTCCACTCATGGCTCATCTGAAAGCATAATAGTTGTGTTCTGTCTCCTATTATCTAGGTCATTAATGAAAGTATACAATGTGGTGTGCTACTCATGTGCTTAAAATTAATTGAGCACATAAATGTTTGCAAGACAGATTCCTTTGTGGTGCATCAGTCTTGGTGGTTTTGGCAATTTTATACTTTTCAAAGCAATTGAAGCTTTTGGGTTTGTTGGTTCTGGGTTTGCCTTTTTTTTTTTTTTAAGTATAGCCATAAATTGCAAAACAGGCTTTTTAAACTTTTTTTGATATTCTGTTATTCTGACCCATCTAAAAGACTATATAAATCTTATCTACAGAGTCTGGAATTTCCCATTAATAATTATGAAGAAAGAAAAAAAGAACAATAAATTGTTCAAGAGAAGCCTGCAATTTTTCACTGCAAGCTATCCAATAGAGTAGAGAACTGAACAAAGATATAAACATCAAACAAATGAAATTTTGATTGTCATTTATGAGGAGAAAACATCTGTAATGGATATAATGAGCAATCTTGAGTCTTAATATTCAGACTTTAATGAGTAAACAGATATTTCACCATCTTGTAAAACAATAGTATTATGAGCTCAATCTGGTTAGAACTACTCTGGTGCTTAAAGACAGACTTAAGTGTTTTTCTGGATCAGGCCAGAATGGTCAGCACCCTGCCAGACTAATTCTTGGAAGAGTTTACAAAAATATAAAAAAAGAAAACCTCTTGTGCATAGCAAGAAATCCAAACAGGTAACCAAACTTCATCTGCATTGACAACAGGGCAATCCAAGTTCTTGAAGAGAATGATCTGAGGTACAGAGTGTCAAAGATAAGATGATTTCTTGTTTTTTAATTATTTTTTTTTAATGGCAAAATTTCTGTCCTCTGTGACTTTTGGATGGATTCCATACCAAAGAAAGGTGCCCAAACTTTTTTGCATAAAACACCGGTCTTGAAAAACTACTTCCTCTCAAACAAGCAGACGAATGCGCTCACTTCAGGATGGATCTGTGGGAAATGCTAATATCATAAAGCAGTACAAAAGGTAGGGACTGTGTCTAGATCTATGGAAACTGCTCACAACTGGAAGAACTTTGATATAACTTCACTGACTTCCTGGCTTGATAATTCCTCTTCACCAGTAGGAAGAATTTGCACATATTGTTCAGAGGTGTTTAGGAGGAGATTTGATGGGGTGCTTGGTGCCATGGTTTAGTTGATTAGATGGTGTTTGATGATAGGTTGGACATGATGATCTTGAAGGTCTCTTCCAACCTGGTCTGGTCTATTCTATTCTATTCCGTTCCATTCCATTCCATTCCATTCCAGTGTTTTCCAGAAAACGTTTACTAGACTTTTAATTACCTTTCTTGCAATACAGCTCCCTAGTTTTCTCTCCACAGTATGGATGTAATTGCCAGCTCTGTATTAGTGTATAAGGATGAGATCCTTCATCTTCATGCACACTACTTTCTCCTCCTCTCCCTACTTGTGGCGTCAGTGAAGCTTTTGCAATATGTGGTTTTCTGACAATGGGATCCTCAATTAGGTCCCCATTTACTGGTAGTTGGTGGCTCTTCTAGATCCTTCTTCCATTCTGTAAATTTTCTGTGAATCATATGATTCTTCCTTCCACAATTCATCAACCTAGTTATACTTGAATTAGTCTTTATTATGTATGTACTATTTAGCCACTCAGACAAATTCTAACTTGGTTTGTCTGTACTGGGTCTGCTTGGGTTTGAGTTAATTTTCATTCCAGCCACCTGTGTGCTGCTGTGCTTTGTGTTTCTGGCTGAAATCGTGTTGATAAAACACCAGTGTTTTGGCTTTTGCTGAACAGTGCTCATAAGGCATCAAGGTTTTCTCCCACAGTGAGTAGGTTGGGGTGGGCAAGAGGTTGTAGGGGGACAAAGCTGACCCCCACTGACCATAGAAATATCCCATACTATATGGCATTGTGCTGTGGGGAAAAAAGGAGGAAGTAGCTGGTGTGCATGTGGAGGCCCTACTTCCTGGGAAGAGACCGGACATCTCCTGGCCAATGGGAAGTAGGGAATTAAATCCTTGTTTTGCACTGCTTGCATCTGCAATGTTTGGTTTGCCTGTTAAATTGTCATTATGTCAGTCTACAGATCTTCCTTCTACTTTGTCCTCATCCCCCAGGAGAGCAGAGCAAGCGAGTGGGCGGGTGTTTGGCTGCTGGCCAGGGTCAACCCATCACACTGGCTAATTATGTACTTCTTTCACTGTATAGTCTTGGAGATTTATCAGTTAGATTGATCCTAAAAATGTAATTCACCATAAAGTGCATAAAATCCTTTCTTTTCTGTTGTTTATTCTTTTCATCCTAGCTTTCTTCTATAGTGTTTAAATTTCTTGTGTATTTCCAAGACTGTAGGAGAATGTTATGTTGCCAAAACGGCAGTGATTTTGCAGGCTCCAGCCTCAGTCACGTATTTCATGTTTTCAGAGTTCTTTCACTAGCTACAGTACATCTGAAGACCCTGTCAGTTTGTATCCAATTTTACACGTGTTTTTGCACTCTCTGGGTAGGCTTTGGCCTATTTTACAGTAAGAGTGAGTTGATCTTGCTTTTGAAGTCTGGAAGCACCGCTGCAGAGATCAGCTGTTAAAGGAAAAGTGGCACAGTGCCTGCTGTGTTGGAGTTTCAGTGCTCATTGATTTCTTTGACATTACCAGAAAGCAAACAACTCTGATAACATTACTGATCGGTTCATGATAATCTCTAAAGCTGATCCAGACTGACCAAAGCTGAGAGGTAAACTTGGTGAATTATATGTGTCCTGTATTGCCCTGCATCTTCACAGCTCTGACTATTACAGTAATTACTTGTGAGGTTGACGACTACTGAGGCACTTAGATAGATAAGGTTCTATCACTTAGTTTTTGTACCTTATATGAACTTGATGTAAATGCCCATTGAGAAGCAAAAAGAAAACCTTAACAAACAAACCCCCAAAAATCTATGATTCTTTGATTGCCCTGAATTCAGTAGCTAACAGAAAAAAACCCAAACATTAGTAATTGGTTGCTTGTATAATAAACTGGAATTGTTAACTTGTTTAAATGCAGAATTAACTACACTACCTATGATAGTTCTGTTATTGAAGGCAACCAGCAGGAATCAAGGAAACACTGATAATGTCCTTATGAACAATGGGGCCTCAAACACATCTCTGGGCAACCTCTACCAGTATTTCACCATGCTCATTGTAAAAAATGTCCTCTTTATCCAACCGAAATCTACCCTACTACAGTTTACAACCAGCACCTCTCCTGCTATCACCACATAAATATAGTGGTACTTTATATTGGCATAAGCCAATCTTCCTTTTGGCTACCATCTCTGGATCCAACACAGCAACTGTTAACTGTTAAATCTTTGAACAAGCATTGTGTGATGCAACTAAACATAACGGAGTGATTTGCCATATTATGATCTGCCAAACTTCTCATCATTTTTTGACATACATATGGATCTTGTTAGATGAATAGCCTGAAAATTCTGGAAGTTTTATCTTAGTTTTTCTAAACTATTTTATTTGCAGTACCTCCCACTGAAACTTCCATGACAGTTTGCTTCCATCATTCTATAATAAAAATAATGTAACTTTTGATGACAATTGACATTTTAGGTCTATATAATCAGAGAGTTAGTAGAGGCCAGCTATAAAGGGACTGCAGACACTGGCGATCAGTTGCACTTGCTTGGATTATACTATTTGACCAAAACTACTGACAGTAATTTAGGGAGCAAGTGTAAGAACACAACCTTTGGCACTATTGTGTCCACTATTATTTCAACACATCTGAAATCTCAAAGAGGTTTACATCCTCAGAGAGGATGTAAATATTCCTTCATATTATTAAATTTTGGGATACCTTGCACCTATGCTTGTCTTTTTCCCCTCTGTTTTTTCAGGGAGTGTAGATCATAGAATCATAGAATCAATAAGGTTGGAAGAGAGCTCAAAGATCATCAAGCACAACCTGTCACCCAAGACCTCATGACTACTAAACCATGGCACCAAGTGCCACGTTCAGTCTCCCCTTGAACACCTTCAGGGACGGCGACTCCACCACCTCCCTGGGCAGCCCATTGCAATGATGAATGACTCGCTCAGTGAAGAAATTTTTCCTCACTTCGAGTCTAAACCTCCCCTGGCACAGCTTAAGACTGTGTCCCCTTGTTCTGGTGCTGGTTGCCTGAGAGAAGAGACCAACCCCTTCCTGTCTACAACCACCTTTCAGATAGTTGTAGAGAGCAATAAGGTCTCGCCTGAGCCTCCTCTTCTCCAGGCTAAACAATCCCAGCTTCCTCAGCCTCTCCGCACAGGGCTGTGCTCAAGGCCTCTCACCAGCCTTGTTGCCCTTCTCTGGAAACGTTCAAGAGTCTCAGTGTCCTTCTTAAACTGAGGGGCCCAGAGCTGGACACAGGACTCAAGGTGTGGCCTAAGCAGTGCTGAGTACAGGGGCACAATGACTTCCCTGCTCCTGCTGCCCACACTATTCTTGATGCATGCCAGGATGCCATTGGCCTTCTTGGCCACCTGGGCACACTGCTGATGTGATAGATGCCATTGCACTGAAAGCAGAACAGAAAAGTTCCAGTAATCCTTTTATTCATTAAATGTATCATAAACTGCAACAGTCATCACCTTATTACCATGCCTCATCTCTGATCTTGAACAGCCACTCCCAGCAGTGATCTAATCATGCTTGTGGAGTAGTTCATTTGCCCAAACATGCTACCTGAGATGCACACGTGGCCTCAGACTGACACTTCAGAAAGGCATGGATCTCCTTCCACTCCTCAGATGTATCTGTTGTTTCCAGGTGGGTGTTTCAGAAACTTCTGGCCATCTCATGTGTATAAGTTTAGGCAAGAGACTTGAACCCCAAGAGCTTACAAAGTAGTACCTGGCATAGCAATAGCTAAAGTTCTGGAATTACAAAACAGTGTTCTTTCTATGTGATGTAGATGCTGCATAATAACATGAAGAGCCTGATGGTCCTCTGTAATTTGGGGATTAAAAATCATCTTTAAATTCAGAACTGTATTTCAGTATTTAAACATCTGCATGTGAGCTGGGTATCTAAGATTCTCTGGTACTTGGCAGAGATGTTGGCAGCTATTCAGTTGCCTAAGTATAGGTGCTGATGACCAAATACTACAAGTCTAATTATACACTATATACTATGAAATGGCATGGGACTCCTTTATATTCACAACTGCCATTGAGCGATAGAGCTTTGTGACACAAGTCAGACTTTTAGTTCCTATGGAGAGAGTATTTAGCACAAAAGGCATTATTATAGCCTGCAGTCCAAAGGAGGTAGCTAAGACTACCTTTCTATTTTACACAGGATGTAGAAAAACTGTCAAATGGTAATAACCACAAGCCAGAAATTACTCAGTTTATGTTCTCAGATGTCCTTAGCTCTGGTGAAATGATCCTATTGGATTAAAAAAAAAAGACATTTAACTATATGTTGACATTTTATAATAACTTCTCCCATTGCTGTTACATTCATACATTTCCTTCCTGATTCGGTTTCTTCAGCATAAATGTATCTTCCCTGTTGCAGTAGCAAGTGGGTGGCTTGCCTCAGATTACCTCTTGAATGCTGACCCAGTCAATTTCTTGTTATGCATTGTGTGCTGGGTAGTCACCACGGCAGACATAAGTATAGGAGGTTTCTATCATCTGGAACTTGCACTAAACAAGACTAAGGTTATAGAAACAATTTTGTGTGGCTGCTCAGTTCAGTTAGTACAGCTCTAGGTAACTTATCTACAGAAATTCACAAAGATGATGTGCTGGAAAGTATGATGTACTGCTTATCATGCTTTACTTACTTCTTTTCTTACTGCTGCTTGACTCCTTATTTTTAGAAAAGAAAAAACAATACTGTGACCTAAAAAAATCTCATTGCAAAGTTATGATACAGCTACATTCTCTAACTCTATGAATCTTGACAGTATCTCTTGGCTTCTGCTCATCACATGATCCGGATGTATCCATAAACATCTTAAAACCCAAGATCCATTAAAGTGTGCATCTCTGCAGAGGTAGATATTTTGGTTATGTTTAAATGAGTAGTATCTAATGCTTCTTTTTGTTTGTTTCTTTGTTTGGTTGGGTTTTTTTCTTTTCCACAACTACAGGCAGAGGTTACACTCAGGCACAGAAACAGAGCAACAGTGCTGTTTCTAGCATCTCTAGAAGCAGCCAAGTGCAGAAACAAACTTCCCTGACTAGAAACCTAGGAACAAGTAGCAGTGACTCTTTACTACAGATTCTGCTTTTTGTTTTGTAGATATTGGTAACATTTTTTCTTACATTCTTAAAATATTTTGTAAAGATTCTGCTCTGAATCATTGACAGTGAATTATCCTAATGTATTTAATATCCTTCTATATTCTGCAGCTTCTTTGAAGGAGATAGAATGCTTACTTGAGTTAGAAAAAAGGTTATAAAGAAGGTATTCATGGCTACTATGAGTTATCAAAATATCCATACTTGACATAAATGTTACAGAGTTGTCTGAAATAGCAAAATGCAAAAAATATTTTAAGAAGCCATAGATCCTTCCAATTAAATGCTAGGACATCCTGACCGCAGATGTAGAACTGCAAGAAACAAGTCATAAACCTCTGAACCTTGGAATTAAGAAATCTGGCAGAAAAAGAGAAAACCTATTTGTTCATCCATAGTTAATAGTTGTGCCTTTCCCACAATTGCATATCCAAAAGTAAAACTCTTTTTGTTGAATAAGCAGGGCTTACCTCAAGCAAAAATAACTGATAAGTGTGAAGGACATTGAGAAATAAAATTATCGTAAAGCTGGGGCTAAATGCAGAAAAGAAATGCATAAGAGACAACCAGATTCCCAATGCTTTGACCAGCAAAGGAAGTGTAAGAAAGATGGTGAAAAGTAGAGACAATCTGTAAAAGACAAAATTAGATAATGAGATAATGAGTCAGATTTTAATTTTCAAGGATATAAATTAAAAAAAAACCTAAACAAAACACCAACCTAACTCAGCACATAAAGCAGAAGTTAGGTAGGTGCCACTAAAAAAGAAACGGAATATCAAAATACAAAAGAGAAAAGAATAATTGACTACTTGAACTAGAACCTGCTTGAAGACCTGCAAGTGGAGTGAATAGACAGGGTATCAAATTGCCCAAATACCTGAAAGGGACCGTGCTTGATAAGTATCAGTGCTTTTTGATAATGCAGCCATCCTTACTCCTACACAAGAAATGTAACTTGTGAAATGAATTTTCATATGTACAACCTTGCAATTATTCCTTCTCATTACCAGAGGCTGTATCAAATTATCTGTCAGTGCACTGTCATGCAAGTAAGATACTCAGGTTTCAATAAGCCTTCCAGGTTCTCTGCTTTCTCAGATTCTCTGTGCCTAATGCAGAGAGGTGCTGAACTGAAGACAACTAATAAAAAGGGGGAAAAGTATGCCAGTGCTAAATTCACTACATATACTTCCCACTTCACCTCCTAGGAGGCTGGCTAGGATCTGAAATGTAATTCTGGGGCCTTGGTGGTGGTTTATGCAAAAAAAAAAAAAAAAAAAAAGCCAACAAAAAACCCCAACACAGTAATTAGTATCGGGCTGCACTAGGCAAGTGATAAAACAGATCAGTAGGTAAAAAGAGCAAAAATCAATTGCAGTGTGGAAAGCAATTCCTCTAAACAGGAAATCCTGTGGAGAGAAGTACCATTGTTCATAAATTATTTCTCTTTCTTTGCTAATTAAAAAGTATTTTTTGTAGCGTGGTTAGGCCTTAGTTGGCTGGGATACAAAATCCAGTCATGTGAGGCTTGATGAATTAAAGTCACAATTTTTCTTGTCTTTTTGGCTTGCAAAATTTCCCCCATGTTTCTCTTATTACAAAAAAAGAAAGGGGGGGTGGGGTGGGGGAAGCAGTTTGGTTTTTGTAATATTTTGTTTTACGTTAATAGCAATGAAATGTTTTGGTAAGTCTCTATGCTGTCTTTTATCACTGATTCCAGCCAATAAACTATGTATGACTTCAACAGATGTTTCTTCTATGGCAGACAACAAGATGTTTTGAAGTCCTCAAATTAAAGTAAGGAGAAGTTTAGAGAGTCACATGGAAATGAGAGACCTTTTTCCAAGCAGATTTTAAAAGAATAAACTTTGATGTCCCGTTTAAGCCTAATAATAAAAAGTGGACAGATATTCAGGTAAAGACATAGCTGTGCGTAGGAAGGAAACATCTACAAGGTTCCCAATTAGTTACATTTAATATTATATCTGCAGTTGAGATGCACCATGCCAGATTTTCCTTTGGTGGGTCTGTAACTTCTTTGACTTTGATAAAGCTGGACTGAGTGTTTTATATCAGGTGAGGATCTGCCCCTCTGAGTCATGTTGTGAGCAAGAAAAGAAGGGACAAACCTTGAGGAGAGATTAAAAGATGTCTGGTTTTTATCTCATTTAAATTCTGGTTCCTTTTCCAAAGCATCACAAAGGATTTTGTATTTTGTGATGTCTTACACTGTGTGCGGTATTATTAAAAGTACCTATAATGCAATTCTCCTTTAAGTAGAAATTGTTTCTATTCAAATGTTAGGTACATACTCAAATATTCAGTAATGTCCCTTCAGGTAGTTGTAGACAGCAATAAGGTCTCCCCTGCATATGTCCTTCTAGTTCTGGAACACATGATGAATAATATTTCTATGAGATATTATTTATGGTCCTCAATAACTGCAGCCACTACTGTTTCTTGGTTGCCATAATTCTTGTTAATATATAACATTATAATAACCAAATATAACACTGACCACAGAGTTTATTTGATAAACATATCACATTACAGGAACACATAGGGAGGTATGGAATAGTTTTTAAATAGTTGACAAAAAAAATAAGCCAATACCTATAACAAAGACATTTCAAGGAGGAGAATTCGTAAAATGTAGTTAGAATTGAACTATAATTGATTGAAATTAAAACACATACAGAATTTTTTTATCACCACATTATTTCAGAATTATTTTGGTTGACACTGGAAGAATGTCACTGAATGTTTTTAATAGGAAAACTTCTCAGAAGATTATATAAAAGACTAATTTTACAATCGTCACATGACATGAAAATTACTCATTGAGCAAACAGAGTTCAGAAGAACTGGAATGAAAAATAGTGGGACTAGGGCTGGATTAGTTTTATTTATTTATTTTTCACACAAAGCTTTTACTTTATGCAAATGTAGAATTTAAGTGAATGAAATTTTTATAAGTGTATTTTTTAGTGAATGGTAGAAATACCATTAAGGCAGAAATTCTTACCACTCTTTTTATCATGTCTTCCAAAGAAGGTCTTATTACTATTTTACTATTATACTACTAAGTACTGCTACTAAGTTATTGCCATCACTGTTATTCACAGAATCACACAGAATCACCAAGGTTGGAAGAAACCTCAAAGATCATCAAGTCTAACCTGTCACCACAGACCTCATGACTAAACCATGGCACCAAGTGCCACGTCCAATCCCCTCTTGAACACCTCCAGGGATGGTGACTCCACCACCTCCTTGGGCAGCCCATTCCAATGGCTAATGACTCTCTCCGTGAAGAACTTTCTCCTCACCTCGAGCCTAAACTTTTATTATTATGATCATTATTATTGCACTTTTTGGGGAGGGTTAGCATTAAAAGCAGCAATCAAAATTGCAGAAATAAATGAAGCCTGACTCTTCAGGCTGACTGAATCAGTTTTCTTCAACCAGAAGGAAGGGTCAAGATTTTGAATACAGTGAAATATTCTGAGGAAATACCTATAGAGTTAATCTGATTTTTTGTTTTTATCTGTTCATTGAGCTAAATTAATCATGTACCCTCAAAGCACCAGCACATATCCCTGTTTCTAAATGACAGTTTATGAGAATCCATCCAATATTTCTCTTATAAATGTTTTTTATCTGTAGGTGGATATATCTCTAACATAGTATAAAAACCTATAGCTTATAAGTTTTCAGAACTTTATACCAGTCCAAATCAAACAGTATTAGTTAATTTTCAGTTGCAGTGAAATGTTGCTAAACTGATACGCAGGTGTACTGTCTGGAAAGAGGCCAGAAAAAACACTTGAAACATTGCACAGTGAAATCATAAGACTTTGCAAATGATGATGGGTCATGCTTTTAATTATACAGAGAGGCATGCACGTAAGCAGGCAAAAGGGGGTTTAATCATGGCTGAGTGCGTTTGAGGAAATGCCATCTTGTTTTCAATGGTGGGTGGGTGGGGGGATGTGGTGTTTTGTTTTTGGTGGTTTGTTTTTTTCTTTTAATAACTCAAGATTGTTATTGACATCCTTATAACAAATAACAGTTGCTGCCTTTAAGGTGGAACTTTTCCTGATGCAGGAAAAGTACTGTCTGAGGACTGAACAGGTGTAGGACTCTGAAGAAGTCTGACTGTTCATTGAATTTATTTGAATAACTTTGTCTCATAAATTTGGCTTATATAGAAAGACATATGGGTTTAATCCTCCACTTCAGTACAACAGTTTTACACTGGTGTAACTTCGTTAGAGTTGCCACAGTGTACAGTTGAAATAACAAAGTGGCGAATGAGACCCACATGTGTTTCATATCCCTTGAGAGTTGTATATTACGTGCTTCTCAGATCTGGTGCATATGGAGTGGCATGTAATATCTGTAGGACAGATACTATATCATGTTAGTTCATGTGAGCCAGTATATTATCACGTATATTGTGCTGGATAAAATACATACCCTGCAGTTTCAGCCTCTGAAAGGGGAGGAAATGTACTATAAAACTATGCAAAATCGACTTTTGGAATAAGTTGTAAGTGCTTGCAGCTCTGCACATGTTCAGGTATCTGAGATACAGAGTGAAGGCATGGTCCAGTGTTTAGGGATGGTTTACCTCTATAAGCACAATGGTGACTGAACCCCGTACTAGTTTTCAGTGAGTACAGAGACGTGAAGGATTTTGCTTATGGAAGGCCATAACTACTTCTAAAAACCATCTGAATGGTCTTCTGAGGATTTGTATTATTTTGTTTTGTTTTGTTTTGTTTTGTTTTGTTTTGTTTTGTTTTGTTTTGTTTTGTTTTGTTAAAATCCCAACCAAGCCCTGACCCAGCCCAAGCCTGTTTATGTTATGAGATCTGATGGGTCTGTAGCACAAAGCAGCAACACTTGACTAACACTGCAGAGTCCTGATCTGTGTACAAGATTCACAGCATATGTTAAATAGTTATTGCGTACAGTGGAATGAATTTAATTGTATTTAGCTATGCTGTAATTTGCAAACCAATTGTTAAAACATGCTGCAGGATGTCAAACTCGTATTTTTAATAAGCTGGGCAAACTATCAAGTGGTCAGTGTTCTTGTGCTTCAGCCTTTTTTGATTAGTTGCCTTGCAGGCGGATTTGGACAGTAATATGGAAACAATACAGGGATGAACAAAGAAGGAGCTGGAGTGATAATTTGAGAGAGTAACTGGGAAATTGGTCAAAGGAGAAAAAAGCATGATGTAGATGGTTCACGGCATGGTGCTTTTTATCCTGTTCACTTAAAAACAATGTGCTGTAATTTATGAGTAGACAGACCTAGTTAATCCTTGCTTGGTTTATGTAGATGCTTGGGTGTCCAAAACCCCTAAATCAGTTTTATAGTATGCATTACATGTACTGTTGACTGGCTGACCTGAATAAAATGAAGTTTACAAACTGGTTTTGATTAACCATGTCTGAATGTAGACATTTAGCCTATTATTAAATTTAGAAGCTATTGGTTTATATTTTGTTTTATTGCTAATCGTCTTTTACATTACTGTCAGAGTTTCCATAATGTCCAATTAAAAAACAAACATTGTGCACAGATAAATAAAAGCTTTCCAGGCTTGTGAGAAAAGTGTAGACTGTGTTTGGAAAGGACCCATTCAACTGCATGGTATTACTATGGAAGAATTACTGCCAGGGACAAAAGATACTTCAGCCTCTTTTTTCTACAGCAGACTGGATAGATGGTCTGTTTGACCAATACAGCTCCACTGGGTGTACTTAGGACAACAAAAACTACTGGAAGTACAGCTGCCCTGGCCATTCATCCTTAGAAATGATCATCATCCTAGACATTGTTTATGTGTTCATTGCATTATTCCTGTGTGGAGGCTTAGAGGATAAGGTATCCAAAAGCAGCGCTGAAGGTATCCCAGTCTGGGCTCTCACGGCTACCAAACACTTTGAAATTAAATAATTAGAGCTAGATGCATTGAATCCATACCTAATAATAAAATGATCAGTGCTGGCATGGGCCCAGAGGGTAGCACGTAATTGTCCACAGTCTGCAGAGTCTCATGTATGCTTTTCACTTGGGCCAAGAAGCTGTCTTCCAGGTGATGCTTGAACTGAGATTGAAGGGTGGTGTATACCAGAGGTGGCATATACCAGAAAAGAGTTTGGAGGTATCACCTGAGAGGTGGAGCAAGGTGGTTTGGTTGCGTGGATGAAAGCTCTACCATGTCAGCTGGGCAGAGAATAAGTTGTTGTTCATTTTCATTACTGTTGTAAATCAGGCCATTAAGATGCTTTCCACAGAGAGGCACAACTGAAATTCCTGAGGTATGTACTGCCTCAGAGGAGGCCCTAAAAGATCCATTTGCATGTGTCCCTCTCTGAAAGGGGAACACACAGTCTGAACAGCTTCAGGATGCTTACAAGTGGCTTAGCTTCCATCTGAAATCTATTTTTCCAGAATATGGCAGCTCATTAAGATATAAAATATCCTCATGTGTGTTACCAGCAAAAATGCAAACTGCAGATTAAAGTAAGTTTTGCATTGAACCTGTGGGACTGAAGTACTCCACTCCAATTCCAGCATCTATTTTGACTAAGTGAAAGGGCTGGAAGGGATTATCTGCTGACAGAGATTCACCTCACCATACCTCAGATTGATTTCCACCTTCCATTTCAGGAGAACTATCTGGATATTTTCCCAGTAAAAGTAGCCAAAAGAGATAGAAAACAAAGAGTGATGTGCTAATGGTTAAGGAAACATTCAGCTAGTATTGTGAGGGGAAGATAATGACACATCACATGTACCTTTCACACCACATGAGAGGACCAAGTCTTATGGCATGTACCTTCACAGCCACACTCTGGCTTGGTTTCAAGTCTGTAATTGTGGAACAGGATGTACTTACATTTGGAGAAAAGTGGTAAAAAATCATTAATTGTGACACAGGGCCTCTGCTTGTTGAAATTTATCAGACCTTTCTGAGTTTTGTTAGCAGTTCCTTTGAGACCTATGTAAGAATGCAGCCCTTATTGCCTCCAGCCTTTGCTCCTCTTCAGCTGAGATTCAATTTCAGTATCTTAGCATAAACCTCTGTTAACAAACCATCCACTCCAGGTTCTTGACATCCATAAAATAGATGTTGCATCTCACAAGAAAGACCCCCAACACTCCTCCTTCGAGCAATTGCAATGAGTCTCTGCAGCCTGAGGTCTGCAGAACTTAAAATGTCATGGGAGCTGTGAACAAGTTTGTTCACTAACAGGTCAGGAGAGAGTTGCTATTTCTGTATCACCACACCTGTTGAATGCAAACAGAACCTATTCCTACAAGCAGGAGAAACATGACTGCTGCAGAAGTAAAAGAAGTCCTGTTTTCCATCTGACCATCCAGTACAGTAGACCTACCTTTCCATCCATCTACATTCTATCCATCTGTGGTGGGGTGAATCTTTTGTTTTCCTTTTTGCACCCAAGAGTCATTTATTTATATTTTTCTACTTTTCTGCTCAAAATCTGTAACTAAATTTTAAAGGCATAGCCTAAAACCACCACACCATCAAACCAGTACATCACGGGAGGCCATAGGGAAAACTGAGTTCCCACATTCCTGTTTCTCTGAGGAATAGTTGAGCAGTTCAGTAATCTGAGCAGAATGCTGGATAGAAAATGTGCAAATAGGTATGGGGGGGCAGAAGAAAAGTCTATATTGAATGGATTTTACAACATTTAGAAAAGCAAATTGGGAAAGTTTTATTTTTATAGAAGGGTCAAAAAGTGGAGCTGATGAATTTTTTACTGTCATAGAAGTGAGTTATCTCCTGAGAGCTCTTCATGCACCTCTGCCCAGCTGAAAAACTTTTTTTTTTTTTTATCTTACCATCTTAGAAGAACATCATTTGATGGTGTCAAGTTCAACTATTTTGTGTAGAAATCTATTTGCCCCAAAATCCGAAGATTAAGTTTTACTGTGTTTGCCTTTCTGACATGTGAATCTCAAAATACATTGATTGTTATTATCATTGACTGCAATAAGTGCAGCCTATACAGTTCATGGCCAGAATAATGTTATATTATTCCATATAATTTTATTATGCAATATGTCATGGTAATTTTCAAACAATTACTCTTTCTTATGTGTGATATCTTGTGGTTGGTTAACCTGTAGCTGCAGGAAGAGTCTTGATCTGAAGATACTAAGAGGAAAAATAGATACCATACTGCTATGTAATTTGTTCCAGTCAGTTCTTTTCAAAATCAATACTTCTTCCTACTTGTATTTTCTGCCTTAAGCTTATAGCTATGTGTAGGTAGGTATGCTGTCAAGCAAGAGCTTGCCTACCTAAAGTTTCAAGTGTGCCTTTTTGACTTTAGGACTTGGCAATTATCAAAATACTAAATGTTGAGACATAATGATATCTAATAAAATGAAAGTTCTAAAACTCATTAAAACAGTGTGATCCTTCTCTTAAGTTCAACTGTAGCCCAGTTATGGCAGATATTCATCTGTCCAAATTAAAATCCACTTGTTTGTGAATCTCAGATAGGGCAAATCTCGTTTCCATTTATGACAGTACAGGCAACAGTGGGAAAAAGAGCATCATCTGATAGACTTTATTAGCATGGAGTAGGCCTGAAAATCATAAATGTATTCCAGAGAGCTGCATGTGATGGGGTTATGTCAAAACACCTGGGTAAAACTCTGTCAGCTCCTTGTCTTCTGTTTGTCTGATTCCTGTGTGGCTGTCAAAGAGGCTGCACAGTGTGTCGGTTTTAATAAAAGCAATGAGCAATGAATGAAGCAATTGCAGAGCCATTCAGTTGAAAGCGGGTCCTTCACAAATGATTGGGTAATTAAAAATATGAATGTAGCTAATCCATGCTGACATTTTTATAGCCTTTACATGAAACAACCTTTATGGGCATGGTGGAGTAGAGAGATAAAGTTCCATGGGAGGACCACTGGCAGTTGATCACAGAAAAAGGAGGCATCGTATGCAGAAAATGCCGGTTTAAACAGAGCATAAGAAAATAAACTGGATACCTAAAAATAAACATCAGTGAGAATCTCCTATGTGAAAAATCACTGCTAAAGTGGTTGCATGCGTAATGGGTCCATAGGAACAAACAGCATGTTGTCCTAAGGATGACTACAATGCACAGTTGCACACCCTTAGGTGACTGGCAAATAGTGGGCAGAAATGAGGACAGTATTCTGTCATTCTACCAGTAGCTCATACAACTTCTGTACTTAACAAGGCCACTTCTGGCATACCCTGTACATCCCCCATGTCCATATTTTATGAAACAAAATTTGGAAAATAAAGCATAAAGGAGTTCAGTGATACAGAAACCAAATTAACAGATTTATTAAAACACATCTGTGTATAGAGAGAACAAAATATTTACTATTCCAGAAGTTTTCAGTGTAGCAAAGGGTTTAATACGATAACACAGAAATTGAAGACCAGGAGAAAAATAGAAGTATGCAACTTGATTTTCACAGTGTTGTAATTCGTAATGAGTATTCTGCAGTGGAGACTGTAATGAGTTTGAGATAATGTAACATAAATAAATTATGGAAGTTTTCATAACAGACAACTCTAGCTATCATTTGATAAACTATGGGCTTGGTAAACAAACTCTAGTGCTCCATAATGCTTGGTATAAGGTTTTTGGCCTGTGCTATTCAACAGATGAAATCTTAATGCCATGCTGCAGAAGATGATGGATTCTTTGTCTTTTAGTATTGTTCATGTTTGAAGGATATTAAGACATTTGGAATCACTCAGACAGAAAGTTTAGAAGAGGATGTACATGCATGTTGTTTCTAACTAGTGTTCTGGCATATGAGCTGGTAATGATTGGGGGACCATTGGGTTAGAACAGCAGAAAATCTTTAGTGGTATCATCGAGAACTCTATGAAAATGTAAGTGACTGGAGAAACATGCTCAAATTCAGGAGTTTTGTCATTGTTTGACCCTAGCCATACATTAAACTGGTCTTTGAGAATAATGTATCAAGAGATGTCTTCAGTTGCCCGTGACCTCTTAGTTCATGGTACCTGAAGTGTGTGCTACTGTGGTTACATCCTTGCCCTTTTACTTCTTCCTGAAAAGTGGGCCAAGCTCTCCTTCCAGCCATGGAATTTGTTGTCACTACAAAATTAAAAGCAAAAAAGGCCATAGTCTGTCTTGGCTGAATTGGGTCAGATAATTCATAACAGTAGTCAGTGAGAATTTGGCATGAGTCACCCATAGAGAATCTGAACTGTTGCAGGACATAATAATGAAAAAAGGGAAAAGAGACCAGAAAAAAACCTTACGCTTTACAAAAGAGGTAATGAAATTCTGAAATGTGCTGCCCCAGGATGTTGTGAAGGCAGTGTCAGCAGGTCAGAATGGGATTAGTCAAATTATTGGAGAACAGTTCTCTAACAGATAGAGGGACCAGACAGGTATGCATTCTCTGGCATCCCTCATACAATGGCTATGGGAGTTTTTGAAGGGCAAGTACTACAAGGAGTATCCATGATCCTGTTCATATGATGTAAAGTGCCTCTTTTTTTGCCACTGCTGGGAACAGCAAGGGTACATAGTCTGAGGACAAGTACTTGCTCTGGGAATGGAAGAAAAAAAATGTTGAGAGAAGCCTTATAATAAAATTTTCTTTCAGTATTAATCCAGAGGAGGACTGTGAACATGAGCAGAGGTGATTTAATTCTGCATTTGCTAGTAATTCTGGAATGTAAACCAGCACACTGAAATATCCAAGAATGTATTAAAAATGTGGCACTAAATATTCCACATTAGAAAAACCTTTGAAGAAACCTTGACTGTATTGCTTTAGGAGTGACTTCTATATGCATAATAGTCTCCTAACTTTTTTCATTATAAAAAAAAAAAAAAGTAGGCCATTTCTCATCTATGTATTGACAGAAGTCACTTGAATTCAGTGTAAGTATTCTGTGGACAAGCTAAGGAGCTAGCAAAATTTAGAAGTCAATAACTCTAGGTATTAGCTCTCAGAAGTATAATCAACTGCTGAGCTAACCCTGAAATCATGGAAACTTTGACACAAGGTGGATCCCAAGAAATTTAAGTGAATTAGTTTCACCATGTGGAAAATTGGAGAAAACTATGCATACATTAAGGAAATATGCAAGCTAATGTTCTGGATGTTTATTGTTTCCATGTGTTTATTTCTAAACAGGGTAATTTAAGAAATTCACTTTGGGCATGTGGAAAAAGTATAGAGAACAAACCCAAAAACCCACCCTAAACTTAGATACAGGGAAACAAACCTGAAAGCAGAAGTTTTTTGAGCTTTTTCTTCACTTCTTTCCATCTCTAAGGGTGATTTTTAATAGTAAGTTCCTGACCTCACTAATGTTAATCATTTCTCTCTCTCCCTGCTGTCTACATCATCCCTTCCCTTCCCTTCCCTTCCCTTCCCTTCCCTTCCCTTCCCTTCCCTTCCCTTCCCTTCCCTTCCCTTCCCTTCCCTTCCCTTCCCTTCCCTTCCCTTCCCTTCCCTTCCCTTCCCTTCCCTTCCCTTCCCTTCCCTTCCCTTCCCTTCCCTTCCCTTCCCTTCCCTTCCCTTCCCTTCCCTTCCCTTCCCTTCCCTTCCCTTCCCTTCCCTTCCCTTCCCTTCCCTTCCCTTCCCTTCCCTTCCCTTCCCAACTGCTCACTGTTGTCTGTATTCACATGATCCATAATTCTTTTCTGATTATTGTCAGTACTTTCTCCATTATGACTTCAAAACCTACTCCTACCTCTTCATCCAGTTTCCAAAAATACTACATCAACCTTGCTTTCTCCTCCACCTTCCGTCACAGCAGCCACTCCAAATATGTTTTCCAATAATCTTTTTGTCTAATATGGGCAGTGAGAGAGGGACAAATGCTCTCTGTGTCTTTTGTTTTTCCTTGGGTGTAACCAAAGACTTTTCTGCATTCTTTGTTCTCAAGTATTGGCTGCCTGATGTCTCCGAAGTGAAACATTTCCTCTGTGGCAGAAGAAAGGAGATCATTTACCTTCTCTTGAAACTACTTCATGTGGATATCTTCTAGTTAGTGATTGCTTTCCTGCTGGCCAGGCAATGTGCACTTCAGTACCAGTAGTGGTACTGAAGAGAATCTTTAAGAATAACCCTGAGTTGACTTATGCATGACTGTTCTTGATTAAGCGAATAAATAGAAATAGATGCAAGCAAATCTAGGGAGGCAGGGGATGCCATAGACATTGTCATTACTGATAAAAATGCCTGTCGAGCTCAAATTTGTACAGCAAGCAAAGAATTCAGATGGAGAAAACTGTGCTGCTGGACTCACAACAGAGTCAACCCAAGCCTAGTAATACAAGCTTCATGAATGATACTGAAAGTAGAAAAGCTGTAGAGGTAATTCTTTTATTTTCCTATCTCTACAGATTTGCAAGTAGATCCTTGGGATCCTGTTATGCTAAGTGCTCTGAAAACAAAGAAAACAAAGTTACCTGGAGGGGTTTACAGTCTGGTTGTAAGACAAGAAACAACAGACACCTATAGGAGAATGGGGAACACAGGGAAACTGTAAAACAATTTTGGTCATCATGACAAACAGTGATCTCAGCACTCTGACATTCTCACTGGTGTTAAGTGTTTTGTAGACATCATGGAAAATATTAAGTAGAAACAAAACTTCTGTTTGTTAATTATAAACAGAGCGTTCAGAAATCTTTTTGTGGTCTGTTACAATTGTAGAGAAATCCATTTACAATTGACTGATACCAAGTTTCCTCATCGTGTAACAATGAGACGAGTAACTTAATACAGATAAGTAGAGCACTAGAGTTGTGACCTTTGTCTTGTATACAAAGTTCCAAGTGAGGTAGAGGACAGAATGAGTCTTACTGAGCAAAATGCAACTTTGCTGATACATAAATCTTGGAAAAGAACTGCAGTGAGTTGGTATGGTCTTATAGAAGGATGTGTCATTAGTATGGTCTTATAGAAAGAAATGTATTTTACAATATGAAATTGTAGCTCTAGATAATTCTCTAGAAACTAAAATGTGTGTGCTCTTTTAAATGCCTGGGACTACGGACTTTGGCTGTGGGCTTTAGGTCCATGCAGAGGGGAAAGGGACCTGGTTGAGTCAGAAAGTTAGAAGAAACCTTGCTGCTTCTACCACATCACAGCGGTATTGAAGTGGCCAAGGTGGCAAATTTCTGAAAAGTTAGTCATGTTATCACTAGTTTCTGCTGAGGCTACTCTCTTTACCCTGCTGATATGGGTCTTGTTCCTTCATTAGGTGAGTCTTAAGTAAGAAAACTCCATGACTAAGGTCCCACTGCAACTGAATGGCAATTTTCTGCTATTCACTCTTTCTTTGGAAATGAAATTGTTTGCAGGTTCTCTTTTTCACTTCTGTGTTTAAAAAAGAAAAAAAAAAAGCATCAGTTTTTAGCATAAAATTGCTTTTCAATCTACATATAGCACTTGGTAAAATATTCAACATGATCAAAAGGCAAGCAAAATATTTCAACATACCAAATTTTTCCATTGGTGTTTGAATTCAAGTGGCACAGAAATAAAACTAGTACTCAGTTCAGACATTTCTGCTCAGCTCAATAGAAAATATAACGTGCTGGGGCTCTGCAGGAGTTAATGGCAGGAGCTGAAGGTCTGTTAAGCACTGGATATCTAAGATGAGATCCAGAATAACATGAAGTTGCCTGGAACACAACTGATGTGAAACATCTAAATCCAAGAATAATAGCCAGGACTGTTACAGGGTCCTAAGTATTCTGGTAAAAGCTACAGTTTGTCTGCAGCATGTGTTTTAAGGCACCTTTTGCTGCAGCTGAGTGCTTTGAAGCCATGTCCTCAGAAGGCCACATAGCTTTTACTTGAGAAAACAACACATGGCATTCAAGCTACCTGATGCATAGGCAATGTTAAATCCAATGTTGGGCATAACAGCCACAGCTACACTTGAAATACAAAGCCAAGGGAGAAGATGGGGAATTCAGATCAGCAGCTTCTACTTCTGCTTCCCAGGACTGTGGGTTGCCCAGCAGATTACACAATTGGACTTGGTTAAGTGTCTGTCTGGCCCCATGAATCTTGGATTCTTGGCTGTGGCACAGAACAGATTTCAACACCTTCCTCCCTTCCTCCTCATGTGTATGTGGTCACATGCTTGCACAAAGTGTGGCATATAGCCTGCTGTTCAGACCACAGAGAAATGGGAGCTGAGAGTTCAGGCTCTCTAGCTGAAGGAGGAATTGAACCCCAGGTGTGTCCTTCCTTACGAGGTTATGGTGTTGTAACAATGAACTCTTCTCCAAGGTTTCAAGGTGGTCACACTTCTGTTTGCGTGATCAGGATATCAGGAGCAGGTGAACCTGTATTTGAAGGAAAATTTAGAGTGACACCACAGCTGAATTAATAGCTTCAAAATAAATTGTCTAGAAAAGAAAGCTAATGTTGAACTGCCTATTTGTCCCATGGAGCTTGGCATGTATATCTGAGTAGTGTAGTGCAACATGTGAATACAGTTATTGACTGATAAAATTCTGATTAGTGCAGCTGACATCAACCTATGGCTGAACTGGTTCTTCAAACATTGTCAAAGTAGCCCTAGTCTGGATTGTGAAGTGTGTCTCCAGGATCCAACAAAAGCAGGAACAAAGCACCAATAATTGTTACCATGTTTATCTGATGTTTCTTAGTTTCACAAAATAATTAGGTTCCAATGAAAAAATGCATCCATAAAATATGTGAACTCAGGATTAAAATAGGAGTGTTGTCAGTGTAGCTCTCACAAGGTAAGACAGATACACAATCCAAATGCAAATCCTAAGCAGATGGCAAGTGTTTATGCTGTTTGGTTCCTGCTTTTTTTTCTGCCCTCAACTCCCTATTCTTCTCTCTCCCTTCTCATTCCTCTGGTTAGGGATATGTTTTCTAAAATGGCTGGAAAGGGGCAAATACTGGGCTAAGTGAGATGACTAATTTATTCCAATCAAATTCAATATACATAATTAATGCAAAATTCAGATTACAGAAGTTAGCCAAGTCTCTGTTTCTGTTGGAACCTTTGCACCCAGATTTCTTTGCTCTTTATGATTTTTAACTGTACAAGCCCATCAGAAAAAATATCCTTCCTTTCTGTTTCTTGTTTTGCCCCCCAGATAGAAAGATCAGGGCTTTGGGGGCAGGAGAGGGATGGAAAAATTTAACTAGGGAAGTTTATTGCCTCTTTGCTAAGGACCTAGCAAGAGAATAGCCATTGTTGGCCATTAGTATCACCTCCCTTGGAGGAGCAAGTTGTGTCAGCCATACACCTACACCCAGGAAAAGTTCTTACAGTGGACAGAAGCACTGTAAATTCAAACTGCCTGTGTTTACATTCTGTTTACTACTACTAATAGCAATTCACCAATTCTTGACATCATCTGTACTGTTTAGGTTCGGATTCCAGCACCCATGCAAAACTGTTCCACACTGATGAGTGTGATGCATTGGAGTGGAGCGTCGTCTTGACTAGACTGAGCTGCTGAGCAAGGCTTTTCTGGGGCAAGCAGTAAGGTATGGGCAAGGACTTTATGGTGAAGAAAGCCCATAAGCCTACTTGAACATTCCCAAAGGCATAATCTTGCCCTGTGACTTCTGTAGTTGTCACTGAACCTTTCCTGTCTACCATAAGCAAAATCTGGATTGCAGAACTTCCATCTTAGACATGGTGTTAGGATTATATTCCTTCTGATTCTTCCAATGGCACAGGAAAAGGGAGAGAGAAGAAAGTGATGAAGAACATTGCCTGGTTCAGCACAGCCTGATCCTTCCCTTTTATCTGTTCTTTTCAGTACAAAGGAGAAGCAGCAGCCCAGAGGAACAGGAATGTCATTCAGCTATTGTGTAGGTCTCACTGCAAACTCAGTTTCTGTTTCTGATCTGCACAACTGTGAAAATCCCTCAAAACATGCCAACATAAAATACCTCACTTCTAATTGAGTTCTGTCTGTCCAAAGCCCTCAGGCCTTTTGAAAATCACAACCTTATTTTCATCATAGATCTCCAATGTAGCATTCAGAGCTGAATCAGAAGACTGATATGGGTGAGCCTGATTTGCTTAAACGAATAATAATCTACTTTTCCTAACAAGCAAACAAACAAAAAATCAGAAGTAAGAACAAGAGCTGTAACAGAGCACCTTCTTGCTCTACAGCTGCAGACTTCTCTGAATGATCTGTTCTTTGAGAAGGTCTCGTAGGTTGTTCTTGTCCACCTCTCCTGCCTAACTGCTGTAGTTGGCTCCATCTAGATGGCTTCCAAGGGTCACCAGGCAATTAGGCTTTTTCTGTTGAGCTAATATCAGTGCAACCCACCTGGATCTTTTTGACAGGCCTACACACTATTGAGTGTAGAATACTTCAACTGAACTAGCAAATGCCTGTGAGAGTTTCTCAAACGAGAGATCAGAGAAGGAGAAGGAAATAAAAGGCAGAGCGATCACTTGCATTTTCGTGTGACACCCTTTGCTCACCCTTTCATGCCATGCATAATATTACACAGAGGACATCAGCAGGGTAAATTCCTACCTGAGCACAACAAAATGTAACAAGAAACACAAACTGTTTATTTTTTACATATTAAAAAAGAGAGTAACCTTTGTGATGTATAAATAATGGAGTTCTTTGGTTTTATGCACATGAAATATTTAAAATCCTAAATCAGCTTCAGTATACTGGTAAGAAAACAGCAGTGAGCTTTGAGGTTTGTGGAAAACTGCAGTGATCCTGTTGGGCAGCATTGGTTTTACTTAAGGCTTTTTCAGAAGCTCAGAACACAAAAGAATGTCTGGGAGAGGCTTAATAAGCAGAAGGACAGAACTGGTTTCTGTGATAAATCGTGTACATAATTAGTAATGACAAGGCTTTTTGCTTTTTCTCTTCGTTTTGGGTCACAAATAAGCAAAATAATTAACCAGGTCCTCTCAAGAGGGATTTTTTTTTTTTTTCCTCAATGAGGATCAGTTAGGACTGTATTTTTTCAGCTGCACTGATTCAGAGTATTTTGTATCACCTTTTACAAAGCCAAACAAAGCTTAATGGTATTTCCATTAGATTTCAACTGAAATACTTCCAAAACAGTTCTTCCATAAAGACAGGCTATTTGTCCTGATATAGCTCTCTGATAAGACCTTATCTGGAATAGCATGTACTGTTCTGGTAAGCATTTTCAAGAAAGCAGAAAAGTCCAGCACAATGAGGGCAATTAAGTTCTTATCAGATAAGATGAAAGCGCCAAGCTTATTCAGTGCAGAAAAGAGAGACAAGGGGTGCACACTTGCCATCCGGTAGTGTATCAGAAAGGGGTGAATTCAGTAAAGCAGTGACAGTGCTGGCCCAAGAAAAAATCAAGATGAAATGGTTGTGAAGTCTGACACAGCGAACTGAAAGGTTTTAAGCATTGTGCTGTTGGATGACTTTACAGTGGAAGTAAAGAGATTTATTTGGGTTTTGGGGCAAAACTTGCTCACTTTGCAAAAGAAATTGCGTAATATAATTCTCTATGATGAAAACTGATGTTCCTCACAGTCACAAGCCCGCAGTGGTATCAAGTCCTAACGAATGTCTTCTTTACCATCTCCAATCCTTTTAAACCAGAAATAAGGATTTTTAAAGTGAAGCCAGTCAAACTGAGCAGGGCAAATATTGACTCTCTCTGAAGAGAACACATTATTAAAAACACAAGCAAATCTGTCTTTCTCACCATGCAACCATTCCATGGTAAACCAAAAAGCATCAGGTTGCATTAAGGAAAAAAAGAGGAAATTCTAGTTTAATGGATCTGTTTCTCTTCACGTCGGTGTTAATAAGTAATGACTGTGAAATAAATAGAATTATATCAATGAGACTAGAATAAAATCCAGCCTTTGTATGAGAACAAAACCGGGAAAAAATTATCTTTCATCTGTGATACATTTAACTAACTAGTTACTGAAATTGGTGAAATACTTTTGTTGTGGGATGTAAAATTACAGCAGAAAATGTTGTTTACAATATAAAATATTGAAAAAAAACTTGCAGTTTGTTTTTCTGGTGTGACATAAAAGGTTAGCAAGTTTGATTATGTCTTGCAAGAGGTTTGTCATTCCATGAAGGACATTTTGATGAGAAGAGTCCCTTTAACTTTCAGCTAAGGCAATTGACATGCAGGATTTAAAAGTTACATACATTTTGCTGCAGCAGTTTTATAAAAACTTGCAAAGTTGTCAGTTCTTGTAGATGAATTTTGTGATACACTAGCAACAGCTTACAAAAAAGGCTCTGTTTCTGAAACTCATGGTTCCCATAGGTTTTCCCATTTCACATGGGGTTTATTATAATGTACTATAAGGGAAAATATGGTTTTCTGCCCTAAATTATAAGTAAGATTATTTCTCAGATGTTGTTGGCTGTTAAGATCATGACTGGAGTAGGTTCCTTATATGGAAAACAGAGGTTACAGGGGTTATTTGTTACAATGACAAATGGCATCAAGAAAACAAGTTTAACGAAGCAGTATTTGCTTTTAGAATGTCAGGGAATACTGTACAGTCACACATTGACTGTCCTCTGGGTCAAAAGGGGTTTTATGCCAGCTTTGCCAAACTAATGGCTTCCATGAGCTATGAACTGATATTCTCCAAAAGGGAATTAATGTAGTCCTTGAACAACAAATAAGTCTGCAGCATATTCAAGTAGCATCATGACAACTCCATTGTAAGCTGCAGACTTAGGGATGTGGTTGGAAAGCTGCAACTTGGAGAGGTACCTGGGGGTACTGGTTGACAGCTGACTAAATATGAGTCATCAGTGTGCCCAGGTGGCCAAGAAAGCTAGTGGCACCCTGGTTTTTATTAGAGACACAGTGGCCAGCAGGAACAGGGAGGTCATCATACCCTGGTACTCAACGCTGGAGTGAGGAGGGGTCCAGCCTCTTCTCCTCTCCTTGGTGTCAAGCAACAGAGCTAGAGGTAATGATTTCAAGATGTTTCAGGGGAGGTTCAGGCTGGATGTTAGGAAATATTTCATCACAGAGAGGGTCATCAAACATTGGAATGGTCTGCCCAGGGCAGTGGTGAAGTCACCATCCCTGGAGGTGTTTAAGCAGCTTGAGGACCTGGCACTTAGGGTTTAGTATTGACCCTTCAGTGCTGGGTAGAGGGTTGGAATACATAGAATACATAGAATAAACCAGGTTGGAAGAGACCTTCAAGATCATCACATCCAACCCATCAACCAATCCAACCCACCTAAACAACTAAACCATGGCACCAAGCACCCCATCAAGTTTCCTCCGGAACACCTTCAATGATGGCGACCCCACCACCTCCCCTGGCAGCCCATTCCACTCTCTCTGTATAGAACTTCTTCCTAACATCCAACCTAAACCTCCCCTGACGCAGCCTGAGACTGTGTCCTCTTCTTCTGGTACTGGCTGCCTGGGAGAAGAGACCAACATCTGCCTGTCTACAACCTCCTTTCAGGTAGTTGTAGAGAGCAATAAGGTCACCCCTGAGTCTCCTCTTCTCCAGGCTAAGCAACCCCAGCTCACTCAGTCTCTCCTCACAGGGCTTGTGTTCCAAACCCCTCACCAACTTTGTTGCTCTTCTCTGGACTCGTTCCAGCAAGTCAACATCCTTCCTAAACTGAGGGGCCCAGAACTGGACACAGTACTCGAGGTGCGGCCTAACCAGTGCAGTGTACAGGGGCAGAATGACCTCCCTGCTCCTGCTGGCCACACTGTTCCTGATGCAGGCCAGGATGCCATTGGCCCTCTTGGCTGCCTGGGCACACTGCAGGCTCATGTTCAGCCTACCATCAACCAGCACCCCCAGGTCCCTCTCTGCCTGGCTGCTCTCCAGCCACTCTGACCCCAGCCTGTAGCTCTGCATGGGGTTGCTGTGGCCAATGTACAGAACCCGGCACTTGGATGTGTTCAGTCTCATGCCGTTGGACTCTGCCCATCTGTCCAGCCTGTCGAGGTCCCTCTGCAGAGCCTCTCTACCCTCCAGCAGATCAACTCCTGCCCCCAGCTTGGTGTTGTCAGCAAATTTACTGATGATGGACTCGATGCCCTCATCCAGATCATCAATAAAGATGTTAAAGAGCATGGGGCCCAGCACTGATCCCTGGGGCACACCACTGGTGACTGGCCGCCAGCTGGATGTGGCACCATTCACCACCACTCTCTGGGCTCGGCCCTCCAGCCAGTTCCTAACCCAATGCAGTGTGCTCCCATCCAAGACATGGACTGACAGCTTGGCCAGGAGTTTGCTATGGGGAACGGTGTCAAAGGCCTTGCTGAGGTCCCGGTAGGACAGGATGATCTTTGAGGTCTCTTCCAAATGGATGCATTCTGTGATTCTGTGATTCTATAATACAAATCATTTTATAATAGCAATATATGGTTAATATAAACCATAGATATCATCCCTCCAAAATCCTCTCTGACAACTGTAAAGTTAAGTATCTCACCTAATGAATCCACAGTTTCTTCTGTTCCTTCAAGTTCACCTCATGTTTTTTTCCTTCCTCTACTTTCTGTCTGTGGTGACTCTCCACCTGCCACGGTGCACTTTTCTCATCAAAACTGAGATGTTTTCACTATATCTCTCCCTAGATATTAGTCAGAAAATGGCTGCAGAGGTGTACGTGTGACTCTCTTCCATGTGTGAAAATGTGGACAACTTTATTTGGGATCTCCTATCATGTCATCTAGCTGACCTAAACCCATTGAAGACTAACCATAGAGACTGCCTGGAGCAGATGTCCAAAATCTGCTCTAAAGGAAATACCTGAAGAACATTGTCCAAGACAGTGGGATCAGAGGTAATGCATCACTGCTTTTACATGCAGTGACATGTATCTCCAGTGTACTTTCACTTTAGAAAAGGTTCCTCTAGATCCTAAATCAGGGAGGTGATTTCAAAATAGTCATCTATTACTTAGAAAGAGAATAAATCTTCTAAACCATGCTTTTCCTTTCAGTGTTGTACCAAAAGCGTGATGGATCTCTACAGCCTTTATAAAAGCAAAACTGAATTTAATTTAAGGTATAGACCCTACGTCTCCTCATTTCACCCTTGTTCTATATCCAAAAGAATCTCCTTCCCCCTACCCATGGCAGAGAAATTGAAAGGTCAGTGCAGAGTACATTTTAGTATCTTTTATAGTATTATACATCGACCAAAAAGTTTAAATATGGAAGGTATTACAGTACTATACTATTACATGATTAGAAGCACATTTTACTTGAGATACGATCTGTGTTACCAACAAAATAAGTATGTATAGGATCTGGTTTAACTTAGTTATCCTTTTGTCCTTTTTTTCTGCTTATTGTTATGTAACAGTTGTGATGGTGAAATGCCTATTCCGGACAGTATGATAGAGCATCATATGGCATTTATATTGGAGGGTAAAGCCTATAAACATATGAAAGTCATTTAAAGATACAATTAAAGTTCTAAACAAAGAAATTAATAAATATTTCATGTGAAAACTCAGCATCAACCAACTACCTGAGGGCTAAGGGAACTTTTTTTTAATACAACATAATAAAGATTTAATAAAAATGCTGCTGGTAGAGGTGCAAGTGTGTTAACTCTCTCTGACAGAGGGCTATTAAAATGTATCCTTCAGTCAAGTCCTTCTTGCATTTTATTTCAACCTGCAAGGTTCTTTGAGTTTACTGTGTAGGATTATGATAAACAATAGAAACAATATTTACAAGTTATATTATATTATATTATATGTATCCATATAACCATTCAATTTAGGTAACTCTTCTCATCCTGGAGATTTTTCTGCTAATTGATTTGAATTCTGAACTATTTGCATGGCCAGCGATCAGTTTTATTCAAGTCAATCCTTTGCTGCACTCAGTTGAACAGGAGAGACTGGGTTTTCTTTCAGAGTAGGGCTAGTTGCTGGATTGTCTGTTTTTCATGCCTAAATCCAGTGTTCTGAGGACATGGTATATTTACCACTGCAGGAGGGTTTAAAATTCAGAATGAATATGATTCTGAATGATGTTCTGTAGCAAATAAAAGAATTATGTGAGTTACACAGAAATTGTTGTGGGAGGTGTATAGCATGTTAAGCAAGACAGATCAGACAGTTTTAAAACTCTCTTTGTCTTTAAAATGTAGGAACTATTGAATAAATGTGATTTTTAACTATTTTAAGCACTCAAAACTGATGGTATTTGAATGTCACTGCCGTGTTTGTTTCCAGGACAGTGTTTTGTAATAAAATTGTTCAAAAGTCAGTAAAAGACATTTTAAGGTTTTGAAGTTCCATGAGACTTGAATTCAGGGCAATCAGATGTTCTTCAATATTTTGGGTATTGACAAGATGGGACAATAAGAGAAAGATGTGAAAAAAAGAGGCTTCATCAGATTGTAATACAAAGAGAAAATGAAAATACATTATTTGGAGGTTAACAATGCTACATTAAAGCAGCTAGAATGACATCAGATTTTAGGCCCCAGACTAGCCAAGAAAGCAAGGAAGCTCCAGGACTCTAACCTGATATTTACTTCTATTTTTTTTTCCCTGGTGGATTAAAGTTATGTTTTGTCTTCTTTTGTTTTTGAACTTAGGTAGAGAACTCTCAAGACACGCACTGTGTTAAGGCAGAGGAGTATATGTGTCTTTATTTTTCAGGGTCATGATGTGAGATTTTGTATTTTTGCATGTTTGGTTTTTTCTCCTTTTTATTTCACTAGGACACATTTTAATAAGACTTTCCTGGCTATTTGTTTGCACACATAATATTTTGTTATATTTAAAGCTTTTATGGGTGATAGAACTGTCTGTTATTAAAATTACCTAATGCTTCCTATTATGAAGCCTTAATTTCATCTGCTTATAATAGTGCCAAACTGTAACTGTTTTGACTGAAGTTTTTATGCCAAGTAGCTGTCCTAGGCTGTACTTTTCTGGAACACTCAAGCCAAAGTAGTTCTGCCATTTCTAGGAATAATGCAGGGAAAAGAAAAAAAATAAATGTATTTTTGCCCATGTCACAGAAGTCTTTGAAATCTGTGCATTGAAATGTGCCAGTGCTCCTAAACCTAGGGAAAGAAAAATGAACATTTTCAGTGGGTTGGTTTACTAAGAAAGATTGGGTTCTTTCTGCTATTTCAGTGAAGATGCAGATAAACCCCGTTAAGTTTTATGAATTAAAATCTCTAAAGCATGTTCAGGTGTCTAAATATCTCTAGATATATAATATCTATAATATGTCTAATATCTCTAGTTCATTCTCTACTTGGTAGGCACCATCCCTCACCAAGAAACTGAGCATGCCCTAGATCACAGTGATAGAGGCAAAGATAGACTTTCTGGCTCATAGGGACACTAAAACAAAGGCAGAGTACTGGTGTTATACTATTTTTTTTAATGATAATTATCTGTTTTCAGCTATAACTCTTCATCTGCCACAAAAAGATGGAGAAGGAACCACAAATTTAGATGCAATAGAAATAAAAGCTGAATTTGAGAAATAAATGGGCTGGACCTAAAGGAGAACAGAGAGGAAACTGGAGGGAGGATTTTGAGATTAACAGAGCTAAGAGTCAATAATAGGGAAAACTGGAAATGGAAAGAGACATTATTAATTTGAAAATTCAGAGCATCAAAGAATACAAAATTCTACTTTGAAGGTTTGCTTATGATTCATGCCACAACTTTTACTTCGAGATATGTATGTTTTTACTTCTAGGACCTCTGTCCTAATGAGAGGATGATGATTACCTCTCTGGAGTTGTATCACAGGTGAAGTTGTCTTCACCTAGACAGTTGGAGTCTCTTCTCATCTCAGCTCTAGATATGTGATATTTTGAATATAAATTTAAACAAACTTTGCACAGATTGCTGCTACAAGAACCTGCTTCATTTTCTTGGTATCCAGCCTCAGATTGTGGAAACAAATTTGAAGAAGTGCTGAAGACTACCAGCTGCAACTCAGGTTGGTGGGAGCTGTGAATTAGACCCAAGGTATTTCAAACTGGATACTTGAAATTCATGGATATTATTAACTATAATCTCCCTGCTTCAGTTCTGCATTTGTAGGATCTGTATAAACCCCATCATCTCAAATGGATACTGTGGATATTATTAACATTTGTAAAGATTTCAAAACTATACTGATGAGCATCATAAAAGAAAACTCATGGGGAAGTTAATAAATGCCTTTAGAGAAGGGTTTGAATAGTGTGCAACAAAGATGGCATGAGGCCATCCACTGAACAATGGGACCATGTACTGAACAATGAAGTAAATATTGAACAGCTGCTCATTAAGTAAGCACCATCCCATCTGAAGACTGAAACGTCTGGGGTGCTGTGGTTAAGACGTTTGTGATCACGTAATTAAAGCCTGTATCAAAATTCAAAATGCATATGCCCAAGATAAATCAGTTGAGGTTGTGTGGGCAGGCTTATTTCTGACATTCTCTCATTTTGGCTTATCATTTTAAAGTGTTCTTTCAATGTTACTTTTTACACATGCATAGTTGATAAAAAAATTATGCTCAACTGTTAATTAATGCAATAAGCCATAGAGCATAAAAAGACAGAGGAAATAGGAAAAAAAGACAACATGGAGTTTATGGGGGAAAAGAGTGTCTATGAATGGGGAAGGATAATTAAGTGGATGCAGAGAAGGGGAGAATATGAGAGGATGTTCTCAGTGCCTGGGAGGTCTGTAGGAGAACATGGAAAGATTTTTATTCTCCATCATATGAATACTTCATATTTCCAGTTGAAAAGTACACTTTAATGGTCTTCAAATCCACTTATAAAAATAATACACGGAACTTCCATTGATTTCATCAACTGTTAAACCTTCTGAGAAATGTTCGAAATGTGGATGTTTTCCTCATCCATGACAGATTAGTGTGCACTCATTGACATCCAGCTGACTTCCTAAAGAGTAATGCTTTTCCAGGAGATTAGCAAAGAGTGATTACCTTCATTTATCCACACACTTCCATCTCATTCAACATCTTCCATCATGTTTAAATTACATTTTTCTGTTACAAGTGTCTTGGGTTTTAAAGCTTATATTGCAAATATTTCCCCCTTGCCTTTCACTGTGAAACAAGTGAAGCCAATATAATAGCTAAGAAAAAAAAGACTGAAAAAACACAAGAGTTGACATTGGAAGGCAGTAAAATGTATAATATATTACAATGAGCTGTCAGTGGCCTTTGTAATCCTAGAATCACTTGGGTGAATCACTTTTAACATCATTATGTTCAACCTTTATCTAGCTCAACCAAATATGGTACTAATATGTTTCGCTTAGCACCACATCTCTTCATCTTTTAAATACCCACAGGGATGGTGATTCAATCACCTATGAAGAGAGCTTATTCCAGTATTTGATAATGCTTTTAGTGAAGAAGTTTCTTCTAACACCCAATCTAAACCTTACCTGATGCAACTTGAGGCCATTGCCTCTTGTCAGAGCATCATGTTTGTTTCTGTTGTCTTCAAATGCACATTTGCATCCCTTTTCTTTTTTTGGTCATGCATGTCAATTACAGATCAGTTATGAATGGTCACTAAGCAATTGCTGTCCAGAATTCTCTTGCTGATACTTAATGTCCTCCATCTTTTGGGGTCACTAACTTATCCCCTCCTTTCTAAGACTGGTATTCTTTAGTATAGTTATTGTGGGTTTTGCAAGACTTTAGAATATTCAGCTTGACAAAATTGGACCTTCTGGCTGCTCTAGCAACAATATACAGAAAAGTTAAGCCAGAGTAAATGTGATTCCATATTTTTTTAACTGAGACTAAGCTAAATATTGCCACAAATTGTTCTTAAAATTAAAGAACCAGAAGCACAAGGAAGAGTAAAATAAAATGAGAACAGATTGGATACAACTGCTGCTCATAAATACTGATATTCTGTACACATGTCTTCATTATAGGGCTATGATTTGATCTTCAAGAGTGCATTCCAAGTAGAAGTTATACTAAAGATATTAAAATATGTTTCTTGAACTAACTGCTTAATTTTAACAGAATTAGGGATGATCATAATGATTTTGAGGGTTTCTAGGTCAGAACCAGAGGTTCTTTAATGAAAGCTTTTTTACTTTACATAGCTTGACCTTTATACTGAGGTTTTATTATTTCTATAGCATATCCTTTTGCTATAATTACTTGTGCTTCTATAAAATGCTAGACTTGGCTGTTTGGAATGATGAATTGTAACAATGAATTTTTTATGGTACTGTAAGAAAAATAGAAAGAAACCTTTTTTTTTTTCCCAGAGGCTAGTATTACACTGCAACACAGGGCACAGTATTAAATACGTGGAATTTCCCCTTAAATACATGAGATACAACTTTGTCATTAAACTCTGCTTGAAGGATGTTTTTTTTTTTACTTTCTTACATTATCTCAGTGGGCAATCATTCCCTGGAACATTTTGAAACAAATAGTCATTTCAATTCTAAACAGCACACAGACTCAGCAAACACTTTTTGCCAATCATCATGCCATATAATAGCCTATACTTTTAATACCTTGATCAAGCTACAGAGAGGAAATGCACAAATCATGGGAACATTGTATATTCTGATTATGCAAATGATCACTATCAATATTTTGGGGGGTAATAATATGCCAGGAAATGAGTCCACAGGTCTGAGTCCTAATCAACAGGTCATATATGGAGAAGGGTACAACTGTGACAAAGCTCATGGAGGCATCAGCCTAAGCTGGGGCTTCTGGACAGGACATAAGAGTGACAGCCCCAGGTCATGCCAATCAGGGCCCTGACACCATTTGTTTGAAATTGAGTTACATTTGAATCAAGGATGTGCCTCAACAAAAGTACTGACCAAGAATCTTCATCCCTGGCAGTATCAGTAATAGTCATAGTGGGAAAGAGAAACTGGTGACCAGTCAAAAATGAGGACCTGGGAACATCAGTCAGCAAGACATAGTGAAGAAATTGGTACTATTCCAATGAATACTTGAAGTTAAAAGAATTCCACAAGGTGGTTAGGGCCTGACATGAAAAGACTGGGTGCTTGCTCTCCTAGCTGTAGCAAGAAGAGAGATATGTAGGACTAGGCACTGCCAATCCATGCTCCTGCTCCATTTTCCACTGAAAAGTTCATGGCACAAAGCTCACTTAACATGCTTTTAATTATTCTTCATGGTAGTTCTCTTTCAGTGGACACCCTAAGAACTCTGTAAATTAGGGATAGATATACTTGTCACTGAAACTTTTCATATCTATTATTGTATATTTGGGGTAATTGTAGTTTTGTGTACAAAACAGATTACATTGTTGTAATCTAATCTACATCTACTCTTAGTATTTTTTTTTCTTGCTTTGTCTTACCCCTCTAGGTGTTTTATGGAATTTCCATAAGGTCTTTCTTTTCAGAGTAGCATATATTTCTTAGTATTGCCATGGACCTTCTGAGATTTTTTTTTCTTTTCCAGTAATTTCCTCTTTTAAAAAAGTCCATTTTGAAGCTCTGTGGAATTTAGGGAGGGTCCTTCCATGCTTTTCTGGTTGTATTTGATTGTTTTCCTCATAAATCACATACTTTGTTTTGATGCAAAACACAGTAACTAAAGAGAATCTGATATTTTATGTAACTGGCATGTCATTTATAAGATCTCCATTAGAAAAAAACGTTTGTTTAGATACTCTGTAATTCATTTATTTTCATGTCAGCACCAAAACCCATGGCAGAAATGAACAGAGATGAATAATAAGACAAACTGGTTTAGTATCAGTGTACTCTGCCTAAGGCAATATACTGTGCAACTGGTGAAGAATGCTTACTTCCTTCCCAAAACCTCTGCTAGGAGCCAGCTCTTATAAACAGTGTCTTACTCCTTTGTCTTAAGGGACTGTTTTCAGTGATTTCTAAGACAAAATTTCAGTTGCTATTTCATTTAACAGACTTTTATTGTAAATTGGTAAATACTGCTTATCAATTACAGTAATCTTCTCTACTGTTACATTGTCTGTGTTGTGTCTGCTCTTTACCAATTGCTTTTCTCTGTGTAGTAAATGAAAAAGACAACATAGAGGAAATAAACAATAATGCTCTCATGACCAGACAGGTATGGCTTCTGAGATATGTATGTAAATCCAATAGGTATTAGAAACAAATATAACTATTTCAGATGATGGTCTGCAGCAACAGCAGTATTCCCCTCATTAGTCACAAGAGGTCTTCCTTCAAGAAAGGTGATGGCTAGGAATTATTTGAGGTTTCCCTCAAAGTATGTATGTGCCCAAGTTGCCTTGGGAAGAAAAAGGCAACCAGGAGAGTAGAGTTCAGTTTTTAGGAGTAAAAGTCACCCATTCTCAGACATCATCTTTGACAGCTGGCTGAGAATTCCCAAAGACTTCTGGGTGGAATTGTGTTGGGTAATGTACATGAAGTAAGTGTGCTTGTTCCAAAACCATCATGAATGTAGGTTTCAGGTATGTGGAAGTAACACATGTGCAGTTCAGATGATTCACAGATGTGTAGTATATTTGCTGTTTTCTGGGAGCTCTGCACCTCTATGGATATAAAAATTGACCATGGGATCCAAGTCTTTTATGGTAAGTCATATTTGCCTCCAAATCTTAATGGAAAAACATGTGTCTTACCTAGCCAGAATGGTTAAACACCAGTAATCAAGTTTATTCCCTTACAAAAATTAAATTAATCTCTGAATAATAACTTTTAATAGATTAAGCTGCTCATTTAAATATTCAGAGTCCTGAAGGTTCCTTTAATTTCTTTCATAAAATATTCAGTGGTTAAATAGATCTCTTAAATACTTTTGCCTGAATTCTCACTTTCCTGCTGCCATTCTGCTCCTCCACTTAAAGTATGAATAGTATCCTAAATATTTCTGTTGCAACTTCAGGGTTTAAGATGTTAAAATATATGCATGTTTTTATTGTGTTACCTCTTTACTTAGCACTTAACCATCAGACAGTCACACAATCATTTTAAATCCACTGCTTTAAAACCTTGGACAATTTAAATGATTTCCTGTGAATTCTCTTCAGGAATCCCTCCAAGGACCAAGGGAGGTAGAAGGACCTTGGAAAACTCCAGGAAGTAAAAGGAAAAAGAACTCTCCTTTACCTGTATATGCAATTCAGAGCTATATTTGCCTCTTCTACAGTCATGTGACTTTGTGTACTTGCATTTGCCCCTTATACCAAAGTTTGTCCAGCATTGCTGCTGGCAAGGTGACTTCAGTGTAACCTGAGTGTCTTTGCTTTGAGTAATTTTCTTTAATATAGTTTTTTTCATGTCAAATAACACTTATTTAATCCTTTTGCTAATTATGTACATTTAGAGGGTCTTGAAAACATTATTATTTAATGTAATGATTAGACAGTTTCAGTAATATAATGCTTGCCAAAGGCTTTAGATGGCAATTGCAAAGAGATACCTGAAAAATGGAAATACAGTGAAGTATATGATGAGGCACAAGGATGTTTCATTCTCTTTGGGAAAAAAATAATGAGGATCATTAATTTTAAAAGAAAAAAATTAAAAAATACAACCCCCCAATAGGATGTAATAGTTCCATGGTAGACAGTCCACTTAAGAATCTTAGCTTGTGTTTTCTCTCTACTCAAGACTTATATTTGCTTTATGACCACTAGCACCAAAATAGAGAATGTCTCACAGATACTCATGATAGCCTATAAGAGGCAAAGGAAAATGGGCTTACAAATTTCCTGTTGGATTGCTCTGCCTGTAGATGTTTCAGTTATTACTACTGTGGAGCAGAAATAAACACACAGCTATTTCCTCCTCTTATTTTATTGTCTTAAAAATTAATTAAATTAAAAAATTCTTCCCATGCAAAAATCTTCTATGGTCATCTGGCATCCTAATGGATAAGAGAAAGAAAACTCTTTTTATATGAACAGGATAGCAATCCAAACTTGGAAGTGTAACTTTCCTCTGTTTGAGTTTCTTTATGGTGGCAGAAGGTTGAGCATTCTCTCTCTGGTAACTCTAGGATATCAAGTAGTGATAGGACTAGGGGGCATGGAATGAAGCTGGAGGTGGGGAGATTCAGACTGAACATGAGGAAGAAGTTCTTCACCGTGAGAGTGGGAGGTGGCTGAGGCCCCATCCCTGGAGGTGTTTAAGACCAGGCTGGATGAGGCTCTGACCAACCTGATCTAGTGTGAGGTGTCCCTGCCCATGGCAGGGGGGTTGGAACTAAATGATCCTTGTGGTCCCTTCCAACCCTGACTGATTCTATGATTCTATGATTCTAGTACTGGCAGAGAAATTAACTTCCAGATTTGAGTATGAAACAGTCCAAGACTAATTCACTGACTCTTTTACTAGTTTAGCCTGAAATGTTATGTTGGTTTATGATAACATAGAAGAAGGAGGAGAAATAGGATTTACCAAATTATTCCAAACCTCACAAGTTCATAGAAGCACCTGAGGTCCTTGCTTTGTCATAAAATTATTGCTAAATTTTCATATATGTTGGAAGTCTGAAAAGGGTGATCAAAACTAAAGTTGAACACTGAGAGATCTGCAGTTAAGGACATTCCTCAAAAGAATCAGTGACTTCATACATCCTCAATATTTCTGACACAGCTTTGTTCAGGATGTAACTTACTATCTCTGATGCATGCCAAAAGTATACTCAGTTTTTGGGATGCTACTTAATGCATATTTCTTTTTATATATGTTTATTGTTGAGGAGTTTATAAGAGTCATGACAGCTAAAGCCCTGTTTCTGGCTGACAGGGTTGGATTTCCAAATGGATGAGGATTCCTCTGAAAATAATTGGGACAAAGTAGTTAAAATGAAGAAATAATTTCACTGACTCAAGTGTCAGATTTTCCTTTTGATGTATTGATTAGAAAGGGCAAAACAGAAAAATCCCATGAATAATTTATTTGTCTTTAATCATGAATATATGTTGATCATTCCAACTATCAATCAACGTAACATTTCAAGTATTTCTAACCTGCCCATAGAACAAAGAATACAGAATACAGGATTAACCATGTTGGAAAAGACCTTCAAGATCATCAAGTCCAACCTATCACCCAGCACTACCTAATCAACTAAACCATGGCACCAAGTGATTCATCCAGTCTCTTTTTAAACACTTCAAGTGATGATGACTCCACCACTGAGGCACGCTGAGGCAATGTCAATCCCTCTCATGGCTACATGGAAAACAGCTGATATTTAAAAAAACAAAACAAAACAAAACAAAACAAAAAAACAGGAAAATGGTAGAGAGGAAAGTTTGCAAAGAGAAATTGTTTGGTGAGGGTCAGAGTCGATTATGTCCAAACATGGCACCTGGAATGGGAATATTTACCACCTCTAACCAAAAGACAGTATTTAGAAAACTAATTTATTTATTACAATTCCTGTCTAGTTTGTCCCTATCATACAGAATCACAGAATTAACCACTCTGGAAAGGACCTTTGAAATCATCAAGTCCAACCTATCACCCAGCACTACCTAATCAACTAAATCATGGCACTAATTTCATCATCCAGTCTGTTTTTAAACACTTCCAGTGATGGCGACTCCACCACCTCCCTGGGCAGCACATTCCAATGGCCAGTCACTCTTTCTGTGAAGAATTTCAATCTAACATCCAGCCTAAACCTCCCTGGCACAGCTTGAGAGTGTGTCCTCTCATTCTGTCACAGGCTGCCTGGGAGAAGAGACTGACCCCCATGTGGCTGCAGCCTTCCTTCAGGTAGTTGTAGATGGCAATAAGGTCTCCCCTGAACCTCCGCCTCTCCAGGCTAAACACCTCCAGCTCCCTCAGCCTCTCCTCACAGGGCTGTGCTCCAAACCCCTCCCCAGCTTTGTTGCCCTTCTCTGGACACTTTCAAGTATCTCAATGTCCTTCTTAAATTGAGGAGGCCAGAACTGGACACAGGACTCATGGTGTGGCCTAACCAGTGCTGAGTACAGGAACAGAATGACTTCCCTGCTCCTGCTGACCACACTTTTTCTGATGCAGGCCAGGATGCTATTGGCCTTCTTGGCCACCTGGGATGCTTCTGGCTCATGTTCAGCCTACTATAAACGAGCACCTCCAGATCCCTTTCTGCCTGGCCACTCTCCAGCCACTCTGACCCCAGCCTGTAGCTCTGCATGGGGTGGTTGTGGCCAATATGTAGAACCTGGCACTTAGATGTGTTAAATCTCATGCCCTTGGACTCTGCCCATCTGTCTAGCCCGTCAAGGTCCCTCTGCAGAGCTCTCCTGCCCTCAGGAGAGGGGTATCAACACCTGCCCCCAGCTTGGTATCATCTGCAAATTTACTGATGATGGACTCAGTCCCCTCATCCAGATCATCAATAAAGATATTAAACAGGATGGGGCCCAGCATTGATCCCTGGGGGATACCACTGGTGACTGGCTGCCAGCTGGATGTGGCAGCATTCACCGCCACTCTCTGGGCTCAGCTGTCCAGACAGTTCCTAACCCAGTAGAGTGCTGCTGTCCAAGCCACGGTCTGACAGCTTGGCCAGGAGTTTGTGGTGGTGGATGGTGGCAAAGGCCTTGCTGAAGTCCAGACAGACTACATCCACAGCCTTCCCCACATCCACCAGGTGGGTCACCTGATCATAGAAGGAGATCAGGTTGGTCAGGCAGGACCTGCCCTTCCTAAATCCATGCTGGCTGGGCCTGATCCCTTGGCCATCCTGCAGGTGCACTGTGATTGCACTCAAGATGACCTGTTCCATAATCTTGCCTGGCACTGAGGTCAGGCTGACAGGTCTGGAATTCCCTGGTTCTTCCTTCCGGCCCTTCTTGTGGATGGGCATCACGTTGGCCAGCTTCCAGTCATATGAGACCTCTCCAATGAGTCAGGACTGGTGGTAAATGATGGAGAGTGTCTTGGCCAGCTCGTCTGCCAGCTCTCTCATTACCCTAGGATGGATCCCATCCGGTCCCATAGACTTGTGGGGATCCAAGTGACTGAGCAGGTCTCTAACTACTTCCTCCTGGATCACAGGGAAACTATACTGCTCCCTGACTCCATCTGCCAGCTCAGGAGGCCAGTTGTCAGGAAGACAACCTATCTCGCTATTAAAAATTGAAGCAAAGAAGGTGTTAAGTACCTCTGCCTTTTCCTCATCCTTCAGTTAAAATATCTCCCTCCATGTCCACTAAGGAGTGGAGGTTGTTCTTGCCCCTCCTTTTTCCATTAATATATTTATAAAAGCATTTTTTGTTGTCCTTCACAGCAGAGGCCAGTCTAAGCTCTAAATGGGATTTTGCCTCTCTAATTTTTTTCCTACATGACCAAGCAACATCTTTAAACATTTTGTGGGTTACCTCTCCTTTCTTCCAAAGAGGATACACCCTCTTTTTTCCCCTTAATTCATTTGGCAGCTCATTGCCCATCCAGGCTGGCTGTCTACCTCAGAGGCTCATCTTCCGGCACATTGACACAGCCTGTTCCTGTGCCTTCAAGATTTCTTTCTTGAAGCAGGCCCAGACGTCCTGGACCCCTTTGTTTTTAAGGGCCATTTACCAAGATACCTTCTGGTTTAGTTCCTGAAGTCCACCCTCCGGAACTCCAGAGTGGAGGTTTTGTTGCTGCCCCTCTTAGCTTGACTGCATATTGAAAACTCAATCATTTCATGGTTGCTGAACCCCAGACAGCTTCCAACCACCATATCTCCCACCAGCCCTTCGCTGTTTGTAAAAAAGAATGCAATTCAGAAAGTGCTTTTCAAATAATGAAGTCAAGAAGTACATAACTGTTGGGGAAAATACTTTCTCTGGTTAAATCAACTGCTCTTTGGGGTTTTTTATGTACATATGTTCATATTTTATTCTGTGTAGTACAGAAAAGTCAATTAAGGATGTAGACTTTGCAAGCTGGAGGGATTTGTCTACTTCCTTTTTAAGTAGATGTACGATAGGATCTTGCTAGATTTCCAAATGTTTCTCAGAGCTCAAGTGGTGGCTATGTTCTTCTGTCAGATCAAAGCAAGTAGTAGTTATGAATATGATGGCTATTGTTGAAGCCCTTTGACCTGTATATTTTGAGAACTCAGACCAGTAGCTTTTCTCTACTTTCTAGATCTACACATACTGTTGGCACAGGAAAAAAAAACCGATCATTTTTCAACAAGAATTTATTTAGAACAGGCTGGACAGATGGGCAGAGTCCAAGGGCATGAGATTTAACACATCTAAGTGCCAGGTTCTACACACTGGCCACAACCACCCCATGCAGCACTACAGGCTGGGGTCAGAGTGGCTGGAGAGCAGCCAGGCATAAAAGGGACCTGGGGGTACTGGTTGACAGTAGGCTGAACATGAGCCAGCAGTGTGCCCAGGTGGCCAAGAAAGCCAATGGCATCCTGGCCTGCATCAGAAAAAGTGTGGTCAGCAGGAGCAGGGAAGTCATTCTGTTCCTGTACTCAGCGCTGGTTAGGCCACACCTTGATTCCTGTGTCCAGTTCTGGCCTCCTCAATTTAAGAAGGACATTGAGATACTTGAATGTGTCCAGAGAAGGGCAACAAAGCTGATGAGAAGCCTCGAGCACAAGCCCTGTGAGGAGTGGCTGAAGGAGCTGGAGGTGTTTAGCCTGGAGAGGCGGAGGTTCAGGGGAGACCTTATTGCCATCTACAACTACCTGAAGGAAGGCTGCAGCCACATGGGGGTCAGTCTCTTCTCCCAGGCAGCCTGTGACAGAATGAGAGGACACACTCTCAAGCTGTGCCAGGGAGGTTTAGGCTGGATGTTAGATTGAAATTCTTCACAGAAAGAGTGACTGGCCATTGGAATGTGCTGCCCAGGGAGGTGGTGGAGTCGCCATCACTGGAAGTGTTTAAAAACAGACTGGATGATGAAATTAGTGCCATGATATAGTTGATTAGGTAGTGCTGGGTGATAGGTTGGACTTGATGATTTCAAAGGTCCTTTCCAGAGTGGTTAATTCTGTGATTCTGTATGATATGGACAAACTAGACAGGAATTGTAATAAATAAATTAGTTTTCTAAATACTGTCTTTTGGTTAGAGGTGGTAAATATTCCCATTCCAGGTGCCATGTTTGGACATAATCCACTCTGACCCTCACCAAACAATTTCTCTTTGCAAACTTTCCTCTCTACCATTTTCCTGTTTTTTTGTTTTGTTTTGTTTTGTTTTGTTTTTTTAAATATCAGCTGTTTTCCATGTACCCATGAGAAGGATTGACATTGCCTCAGCGTAATTGTGGCTCATTGTGGTAACTTAGATTGGTTGCATCTTTATGAAGTGATGTCTTCACTGAAGGGGTTTCACACTTTGCCAATAAAATGCCAAGTTGTTTCCTAGTCTATAGATTTGGGTTTTTTTATATCTATCTATCTATCTATCTATCTATCTATCTATCTATCCATACACACACATATAAAACATTATATTAATGCATATATATATATATATACACATATATACATATATATATATATAACATTATATTAATGTGTGGGTACATTTGCTTTCCAGAAAATGGCTGGTTTTTTGCAAGTGTACCAGCTCTGCTGATGCTATATTCTTCCATGGTTTGAACCTACTTCCATTTAAATCAGCGGAGAAGTTCCCACTTCTTTCTCAAAAGTAGTATTCTTGTCTCACTTCCTCACTTTACCTGTTTACTACAATACCAAAGCCAAAATTCTGTATTGGACTTGAGCTCCAGTGAAGTCACCAGAGGCATGTGGGTTCAATACCAGCTGCAGTCATAGCTTCCTTTTCTTTTCTGCACTCTCTCAAATATTGATTTCTCTAAGAATATGGTTTCCAGTGCTAAGCTTTAACTGGCTATTCAGTCTGTGCGAATAAGAGGAAGGATTTCTTTTTTTTTCATGACTGTACTTAGTATTTGATATGGTGTCAAACTGATACTGGGAAGTAGTCTACAGTTTAGCTCACCTGCTGTCCCAGCTGGGCATCCTGTCTGCCTGACAGGTTTTTTTTTTTCCCTTTTTCTTTTATTTTAATAAAAAATGACCAAGAAAACAGAAATAAAACTCCCAGTTATCAAAACAATGACAAACAAAATTTCAATGCATGCATATATTAAATCCTGTTGTACCTAAAAGTTAACTTTCCAAGAGCAAAAAAAAGGCATAGTGGTAAAAGTCTGAACTTGACCCAACAGATTGTATACACCTTATCTGGCAATATTAACATGCACTGGTGCCCCAAACCTTTCAATACCAAAGCGTGCCCTAAATGTTATTTGATACTAGATGTTACATAAATCCGTATTTTCATTACTAAGCAACTTTAGAATATGCAGTGTGTGTTTGAAAAAAGGCCTGGTAATAACTCACTAATAATGGGTGCCATGTGGGGGGAGAAAGGCAATATTACCTACCTAAGAAATATAAAACATGGTTTATATTTTCAGCAGTTTGAGAATGAAATGAAAACAGAATATTTGGTGCACCTGTAAAAACATATTTGATCATAATGGCAAGTACAGCATTCTTAGTGTGGGATTCATATTTCATAACTCGTGTTCAAACAAGAAAAATGATTATAATGTTAAGTATTTCCTGAGTTTATTTTGATGGATGGCAGAATAAGTATCTTTTACTCATTAAAATACAGATTGGTATAATTTAATAAATGAATTTAATACACAGATGTTGGAGGCTGTTTGAGCAGAGTGCATATTAATCAACTTCTCTATAACTGATCCTCTTTTATATTTTTTAAAAGAAATTTGCAGGAGCCAAAAGTTTATTAGATCTGTATGATCCCGGTCAGGTATCAGATATCAAGTATGTTGCTTGAATTATGTCAGGTGATCAAAGTGTCTCTTTTTGATTGATGAACCTGTAAACACCAAACTATTTGAGTGGCCATTGCTTTTGCATCTGTTTGAGACACAGACACGGCCTTTGAAAAAATGGCCAAGATTTTTAAGAGTGACTTGCAATAATGGAAACTTCATTTTAGGTGTCCTACAAAAGACTGATCTCTAGACAGTATTAAAAACTCTGGTTTAAAAAGCTGTTTCAAGTTAGATACTCCCAAAATAGGGCCCCAGAATCATTTGTCACATATGAGAATCATAAGCAAGAAATGCATAGCCCAATTTTTCCTATTCTTTATGTACGCTCTTGCTTCACTGGTTTCAGTGGAGTTGCACCAGTTGCACATATATGAGAAAAGAAACAGGACTGTAATTTTTTAAAGGGTGTATTAGGGAAATATGTGGAGCTGCAATGTATCCAAGTGAGCTTATAGAAAGTATCTGCAGAAAAGATGGGATCTCAGATAAGCTATGGCCTAAGGGCTGCAGAAGAACATCTCTGTTCTAATACACTTAATGCACCTGAAGAAGCCTGGCCTCTTGAGTGGGCTCCATAGCCTTGAGAAGATGCCTGAGCATCCTGCAGAGAGATACTGAGTGAAAATCTCTATATACAGTACTCTGAGTTGTCTGTTTATGGTGCTTTCCGTCTTGCAGCAGATCAGGACACTGCAGTGTGGAAGATGTATGTGGATATGAATCCATTCTCCTGCCTGGAGGAGTGACTTAAAAAACATATGTTGCTGAGCAACATAGAGGGACCTGGGGGTGCTGATTGACACCCGCCTAAACATGGGCCAGCAGTGTGCCCAGGTTGCCAAGAGGGCCAATGGCAGCCTGGCCTGTATTAGGAATAGTGTGGCCAGCAGGAGCAGGGAGGTCATTGTGCCCCTGTACTCTGCATTGGTTAGGCAGCACCTTGAGTACTGTGTCCAGTTCTGGGCCCCTCAGTTTAAGAAGGACATCGAGACTCTTGAACGTGTCCACAGAAGGGCAACAAGGCTGGTGAGAGGCCTTGAGCACAAGCCCTATGAGGAGAAGCTGAGGGAGCTGGGATTGTTTAGCCTGGAGAAGAGAAGGATCAGAGGTGACCTCTTTGCCCTCTACAACTACCTGAAAGGTAGTTGTAGACAGGAGGGGGTTGGTCTCTTCTCCCAGGCAACCAGCACCAGAACAAGAGGACACAGTCTCAAGCTGCGCCAGGGGAGGTTTAGACTCGAGGTGAGGAGAAAGTTCTTCACTGAGCGAGTCGTTCGTCATTGGAATGTGGTGCCCAGGGAGGTGGTGGAGTCGCCGTCCCTAGAGGTGTTCAAGAGGAGATTGGATGTGGCACTTGGTGCCATGGTCTAGTCATGAGGTCTGTCGAGACAGGTTGGACTTGATGATCCTTGGGGTCTCTTCCAACCTTAGTTATACTGTGATACTGTGATACTGTAATTCAATGATGGGGACCTGCCTTGATTTAGACATTCTGCCACTGGGCAATTGAGTAAAAGCAAAGGACTCCTTCCTTTTTGTCTCTTTCAATAGAGGTTTTGGTTTGCAGCATTTGTCCTGGGTTCCTGTCTTGTAGGTGAGCTCTGAGTTACACCTCAGCTGCTAAATGTAACAGAGACTGGCACAGTCTGGTCATGTCCTGCTAATGAACTGGATGGTCAGATGCAAATGGTCTGCATGGAATATTTCTTGCTAACTTCCAGACTTTGCCTAGAAATTTAGGAGAGGCGTAGTTGTCCTAGGCTATAGTTATGCCAGGGAATACGCCAATAAATTCAGAGTAGCTTATTGAATGCCATTACATATGCCAGTGTGCTGGTGCTGCTTAAGGTATGTACATGTATGTCCAATCACAAAGGGCAAATTGATCTTTTAATCTTTATCTTTAAAGGGGAATACCAGAGCAGAGTTAGAATGGAAGTGAAAACAAAAAGGCATGTAGTTTAAAGACTCTTCCACCTAGTGACAGCATGCTCCTAGGTACCTTCCCTGAGGTCTGCTAAATCATTTGGGAAGAGGACAGTAAGCAAAAGTTTTAGGTCATCACACAAGTATCCTTTCAGGTTTGGTTAAGCCTCTCAGTACTCAAAAGAAAGACTTTCTCACCTTAATAGAAACAGTTCTAATCAGCTTGACATCAAAATTGGTACCCAGTTGGTCCACTGAGAATTAACTGACTTCTCTATTTACCAGAACATCTGGAGCTATTCAGTGCTGCAGTGACTCTGACAGAATTCATCTGGGGGCTGCTGGTGAGCAGGATGGCTTAACTTATTTGTATGCAAATTCCCAAATCTATCTGAATTGCATGTTCTTGCTCCTTCACTGCCCAACACCTTGCAGCTATTTGCACCTGTACAGAGTGAGTGTAAAAACCGTGCCACTCCAGATGCCAATGCTTCTCACCTACTTTGCCCAGGTTTTCAAGCCTACACAAGCTTCAGGACATCAGGAAATCATGCTGAGGGACTGGTTCCATTTCTGCAGTGGCACATTCCAAGGTACATGGTCCCACTTCCCCAAAAGGGGAGTGAGACAGGAGGAGTAAGTGGAAGGATTCTTTGTGGGAACCTTTTAATCTCTAATAATCAACAGGAAAAGTGCAGCTTTACTTTGTTTTCCAGATAACTTAGCTATGATATCATAATGATAAGAAGTTTGCCTTAATGTCCACTTCTGTAATGTATCAGCCAGGCAATCATTTTCTGCTCCAAGAATTTTAACAAGGGGTTTGTGGTCTGCAATCAGAACAGATTCTTCCAATGTAAAGACTCATGGAATGTCCTCATACCAAAATGCAATAGTCAGAGGGTGAGTCTTGTTTCATAAGTTTCATGAAAGTGGAAGCAATTAGACTCTTTGTTCCATTATTATTTTAGGTGAGAAACATCTATACCTACATCTGAAGCATCATCAAATGAAAGGGGAGAAGGGGAAATGGAAGTAGGTTTTTTCATATCTTCTTCTTGATTTAATTAAATAGCCTCTTTAAGTTTCTAGTCCCAAACTGTCCAAGTAACATCTTCGTAATTTGATTTATTAATGTAGATAAGTCAGAGGGAAACTTGCTATAATAATTAGTTGTATGTAAAGAGGACCTGTAACAACGTGTTCTTTGGCACAGTGCTTTTTGGTCATAAGCTTACTTTCTCTGGAAGTAGTTTAAAGCTTTACACATCACTTTCACGATGCAGTCAGTTTCTTGTGAATGGAAAAAGCCGTATTTATCCTTTTTCTTACCTTTTCCAAACTGCATTTGACATCACAGCAGAGATTCCAAGCATCTCAAATGTGCTTTCTCACTTGCATTTGAATAAAAATCTCTTTCTGCTTATATCTTGCACACTTGTTCTATTATAAACTGAATTGTCACTATTACACCAGCTATGTGCTGCTATTCCAGAAAATAACCTTATTCATGTTAATAATTGTGCATATCAAGACCCTGGTTCCAACTCCATCTGCTGGTAAGCCTGAGACAAATGTACCTCTGTAAACTTCTGTTCTCTATTTAGTAATGGAAACATTCTTTGGCAACTTTTGTATAGGACCCGGGAATGATCGTTAGATATGCCATAAGTCACTTCATTCTGAGATTTTATTTGACTACAAAATATGACCTGTGCTCCAGAAAGAGACATTATTTGGGGTAATCTTAAGAGATCCAGCTTCTGGTTTTAAGGGCAGGGCTTTTTACGACACTGACCTTTTCACCTTTTCTCCAAACTTGATGTTCTAATTGTACCTACATTAACTGAAAAATATGCAACCAATTATAGAATAGAATAGAATAGAATAGAATAGATTACAATACAATAGAATACAATAGAATAAACCAGGTTGGAAGAGACCTTCAAGATCATCGTGTCCAACCTATCATCCAACACCACCTAATCAACTGAACTACGGAACCAAGCATCCTGTCAAGCCTCGCCCTGAACAACCCCAGCGTTGGCGACCCCACCACCTCCTCAGGCAGCCCATTCCAGAGGGCAATCACTCTCTCTGTGTAAAACTTCCTCCTAACCTCCAGCCTAAACCTCCCCTGATGCAGCCTGAGACTGTGTCCTCTTGTTCTGGTACTGGTTGCCTGGGAGAAGAGACCAACATCTGCCTGTCTACAACCCCCCTTCAGGTAGTTGTAGAGAGCAATAAGGTCACCCCTGAGTCTCCTCTTCTCCAGGCTAAGCAACCCCAGCTCTCTCAGTCTCTCCTCGTAGGGCTTGTACTCCAAACCCCTCACCAACTTTGTTGCTCTTTTCTGGACACGCTCCAGCAAGTCAACATCCTTCCTAAACTGAGGGGCCCAGAACTGGACACAGTACTCGAGGTGCGGCCTAACCAGTGCAGTGTACTGGGGCAGAATGACCTCCCTGCTCCTGCTGGCCACACTGTTCCTGATGCAGGCCAGGATGCCATTGGCCCTCCTGGCTGCCTGGGCACACTGCAGGCTCACGTTCAGCCTACCATCAACCAGCACCCCCAGGTCCCTCTCTGCCTGGCTGCTCTCCAGCCACTCTGACCCCAGGCTGTAGCTCTGCATGGGGTTGTTGTGGCCAATGTGCAGAACCCGGCACTTGGATGTGTTAAATCTCATGCCGTTGGACTCTGCCCATCTGTCCAGCCTGTCGAGGTCCCTCTGCAGAGCCTCTCTACCCTCCAGCAGATCAACTCCTGCCCCCAGCTTGGTGTTGTCAGCAAATTTACTGATGATGGACTCAATGCCCTCATCCAGATCATCAATAAAGATGTTAAAGAGCATGGGGCCCAGTACTGATCCCTGGGGCACACCACTAGTGACTGGCCGCCAGCTGGATGTGGCACCATTCACCACCACTCTCTGGGCTTGGCTGTCCAGCCAGTTCCTAACCCAATGCAGTGTGCTCCCATCCAAGACATGGGCTGACAGCTTGGCCAGGAGTCTGCTATGGGGGATGGTGTCAAAGGCCTTGCTGAGGTCCAGGTAGACTACATCCACAGGCCTCCCCACATCCACCAGGCGGGTCACCTGATGATAGAAGGAGATCAGGTTGGTCAGGCAGGACCTGCCCTTCCTAAACCCATGCTGGCTGGGCCTGATCCCTTGGCCATCCTGGAAGTGCTGTGTGACTGCACTCAGAATGACCTGTTCCATAATCTTGCCTGGCACTGAGGTCAGGCTGACAGGTCTATAATTCCCTGGCTCATCCAACCGGCCCTTCTTGTGGATGGGCACCACGTTGGCCACCTTCCAGTCCTCTGGCATGTCTCCAGTGAGCCAGGACTGCTGAAAAATGATGGAGAGCAGTTTGGCCAGCACATCTGCCAGCTCTCTCAGCACCCTGGGATGGATCCTATCTGGTCCCATGGACTTGTGGGGATCCAAGTGGCTAAGCAGCTCACCAACTACCCCATTCTGGAACAGAGGAAAACTATGCTGCTCCCTGACTCCTTCTGCCAGCTCTGCAGGCCAGCTGTCTGGAAGACATCCTGTCCTGCTAGAAAAAATTGAGGCAAAGAAGGTGTTAAGTAACTCTGCCTTCTCCTCATCCTTTGTTACAACGTTCCCCTCCGTGTCCACCAAGGTGTGGAGGTTGTCCTTACCCTTCCTCTTGCTATTAATGTATTTATAGAAGGACTTTTTGTTGTCCTTCACAGCAGAGGCCAGTCTAAGCTCCAAATGTGCTTTTGCCTCCCTAATTTTCTTCCTACAAGACCCTATGAGTCATACATAAAGTAGTTCACTAATGTACACTTATTCAAAGATTTCTTTATATCTGGATTAATTATTGCTAAGTCTGTCTATACAGTTAATGTTCCCATTCTAAAGGTAAAACAGCAACTAACCTGCTAGTGAACATCACATTGCCTTCCCTTTCCTTCTTCTTTTAATGTCAGTGTAACTTTGAGACTATTACACACACACTTGACAGAATTGACCTACCTATAGTATGTTTACATAAACGCTACTCTTCTGATGTTCCAAGAGACACAGGCTTTAATGAAGGTTTTTGAATAAGAAGTCCTTCTGGAATCAGAGAGTTGTGAACCAACTCAATGGTGATGTCTTCCTTTGGAGAATAGTGTTGTGCTATTGCAAACAGGTTAGTATCAAGTTTTGGACTAGAATGGGACTCAGAATTCTGGGCACTCTTGGCAACGTGTGAAATCTCAACTAATAAGCAACCCACTGAGAAATCTCTTTGTGTGTACTCTTTTCTTGGTGAAATAACTTAAAGAATTTTTTTCAAGAATAATAAAACCCAAGGTAAGTTGAATGGTGAGCCCTGGGGATTAGGGTTTTTTTTATAACTTCCCCATCTTTTGTGCCTTTGGCACTCAATCTCTTGCAACAACAGATATCAGGTACCTCACTTAAGAACTGCTTATTAAAGCAATAATCACTGATCTTCACAGTGGGAACTGCAGTACTGAGCCAAAGTCGCAGGTGCCAACTCCACCATATTTGGCAGCATATCTTTATACATCATCTACTGTCCTGCTGCTTTTCTGACCTTAGTCTAGGAATTCTGGGCAATTGGCAGGCTTGTTGAAGAAGCTCAATAGTTCCAGTGAAGCTGCCCTGTGCTCAGATAACCTGAGAAAATGGCCACTGCACATTTGTCTAATGAATTAGATGTGTGATATTGTTGCATCAGTGCTGCAACATGGCACCAGCTTGAATTCTATGGCTGTGTCCATGCTGGGTAGCCAAGGGATGTTTTTGAGGACTGGACTCTGTGTACCTGCAGTGTTTCAAGGTTGTTTTGCCTAAGGCTGACTGGAAGCAGCCTTGTCACTGCACTCTTGCACTACAGTTGAGTTAAAATACATTGTAGAGATCTTAGCAGCTTGAACAAGGAGCAGTACTGATGCAGCTCAACTGCTATTGAGAAGGAGCTTGTGTGTCCAACATGAAGTATTCTGGGTTGTCATTAACTGATATGTCTCTGCAGTAGACACTACACAAGAAAAAGATCAGAAGCAAAGCCTACAGGAAGCTCAGACACAAGAACTGATATCATATCTTATATAAGGCATGCAAAAAGACATTGGAGCAACATCCAGAGACATCTAAACTAGCACTGACAGCATCTGATAAACAAGCACCGTACAGCCCTGCCTTTTCAGAAGCAACATCAGTTGCATTAGACTGCATGTTTCTCTGCCTCTGAGAATCATAGAATCAATAAGGTTGGAAAAGACCTCAAAGATCATCAAGTCCAACCTGTCACCCAAGACATCATGACTACTAAACCATGGCACCAAGTGCCATGTCCAATCCCCTCTTGAGCACCTCCAGGGATGGTGACTCCACCACCTCCCTGGGCAGCGCATTCCAATGGCTAACAACTCTCTCTCCTCACCTTGAGCCTAAACTTCCCCTGACACAGTTTGAGACTGTGTCCTCTTGTACTGGTGCTGATTTCCTGGGAGAAGAGACCAACCCCCACCTAGCTACAACCTCCCTTCAGGTAGTTGTAGACAGCAATGTGGTCTCCCCTGAGCCTCCTCTTTTCCAGGCTAAACAATCCCAGCTCCCTCAGCCTCTCATTGTAGGGCTTGTGCTTGAGGCCTCTCACCAGCCTTGTTGCCCTTCTCTGGACACGTTCAAGAGTCTCAATAGCCTTCTTAAATTGAGGGGCCCAGAACTGGACACAGGACTCACGGTGTGGCCTAAGCAGTGCTGAGTACAGGGGCACAATGACTTCCCTGCTCCTGCTGGCCACACTATTTCTGATGCAGGCCAGGATGCCATTGGCCTTCTTGGCCACCCGGGCACACGGCTGGGTCATGTTCAGCCATCTGTCAACCAGTAACCCCAGGTCCCCTTCTGCCTGGCTGCTCTCCAGCCATTCTGACCCCAGCCTGTAGCACTGCATGGGGTGGTTGTGGCCAAGATAAGCATAGCTTATCTTTTTTAACATGGCTCTGCTCTGGCACTGCTACTCTAATGTCTATTCTGGATCTAACAGAGTCTAGGAAATTTCTGTCTTGCATTCTGCACAAGGAAGATATTCTAAGGTTAGCAAGGATCACAAAGTCAGTGGTAAGCAGATCCTAAGTCTCAGCTGTTACATGAACCATTTATCATCAAAGTTATTACAGATAGGCTGTATCTGTGCACAGCAGACATTCTGATTCATACATCAGAATGAAAATTAATCAGGGACACAAATGTCAGCACCTGGAAAGAGGTGGTTCCACTATTAAAAGGTGTTCATGGTTTTGCCAAGTTAAAGCAAGTTACTTTAGACAGGAGATTCAACCATTGCTAAAATATCTTCTATATCCAGTGGAGGAAAAAAGATAATTTAAATTATTTAAAACTACCTTTTGGGTTTTATCTACTCCAATAACTATAAGCTTTAATGCAACTCTAGCAGTATTAGTGGAGTGATGAGTGAGTAATGATGTCATTACAAAAGAGAAAGGGAGCAGGGCTAGACATGGCTTCCCAGGTGTCTGGAAATTTGCCCCTTGCTTGTGCTGAAGCAAAACTTTACAGCAAAAGTTGAGGCTAGAGTGTAATTAAAATGTGTATAGATGATAGTAATTTTGACATACTGTGATTTCATTTAAATTCTAATCAAAATATAGAACATTTATAAGTGCCCTCTCTTTATCATTGCTATCAATAATAATAGAAAGAACTTTTAAGAAAAAGCTCTTTTCCAAGTTATACTTCCCCCAATTAATATATATTATCTATAACAGATTATTGGTTAACTTCTACCTCATCTTTTCTTCCCTGTACAGAATCAGTTTGAGTTTCCACCTGCTTTTCCTGACTGACATCCAACAAAAAGCTAGACAGATTTATGCATATTTTAATACATTGCAGTGGAAATAATAAATTTTACTTTAGCTTGGCAGTTCAGAAAACATGGAAGGGAAATAACTGTCAGTCAAAGCAGTTTAAATTCTTGTGCTTTTTATTCAGAGAGAAAAAATTGAATATATTTTGAGTCAAAAAATGTTTTATTTCACTTGAAATAAATTATTGTGATTCCTAAGGCATTTTACTTTTTGACATTTAAAAAAAACCCCATATATATCTGAAATACATTTCAAAGCTAAAAGTCACTTCAAATGGGAAACCAGAAATCTTTCAACTTCTAGGGCGTTTTCCTTTTTTTTTCTGTTAATGAACAATTTGTTGAAGTTGATTAGAAGTCATAAAATATCCGGTCTCGCTGGACCAACATTTTCCACAGTAAAAAAAAGAAAATAACATAAGCTATTAATTTATCTACCCAGAGGAAAAAAAGGAAAATAGAGAAAACCAAAACCCAAAACAAAGTGGAGGCCATGTAAGCAGCTCTTGTGGACTTTCTTGCCCTTAGTTTCACATTTTTCTTCCCCTGCTGACAGACCCCTCTCACCCACTAATTGTATAGAGAGGGAAGGAAGTGGCAGATGTTCCTTTCCAAGTTGGCTGTCAACTGGTTGGTCACATATTTGCTACTTGGTTAGATTTTGCAGAGAAACAGTAATATATTTTTTTTCCCCTTTTCTTTTTTTTTTTTTTTTTTTTTTTTAAATGTGTATTTCAGATCCCGAATTTCTGACAGGTCTTGCCATATTTTGTTAAGTCTCCTCAGACATGGCAATATAAAACAACACACTGTCGGTAGCTAGTCATAACTTGAAAAGTTATATAGCTAGGAGAAAGAGACTTCCACGTCTCCTTTTGAAGTTTGTTGCATAGCAAAACCTAAAGGTAGTGGACACAAAAATACAAATCCAGTAATCTTATTATACTATGACTTTGAACAAGGTGATATTGCAGAATAAAAGAAAGACCTGTTTGGCTTTATATGTAGCTACAGTGATAAATTTGACAGTTTTGATGATTTCAACAAAATCCAGTCCAAAATCAGTTTTGTGTTAATATAGTATGTTTCAGAAGATCATCATAATTTCCATCGACATCCTTCAATGAAGAAATGTGGCAGTTTATTAATGTGGTTTCCAAATTGTATCCTACACCTCGTATTTGCTTTATTATTAAAAGAAGTTAGATCCATGAGCTAAATCAATACTTTTTAAGAGATAGTTGTTAATGGGTTACAAATCCAGGTGTTGGAAGTTTTCCCCTACAGTTTTGGGAAAATCTGAGTAAAGTAAAAGGCCATGGCATCTGTAACTGGAGCCTGGCTACCGTGGCTTCCTCCACTCTACCATCGTGACTGCAGCCACAGCACCATGGGTATCACATCTGACTTCTTCGAGATAGCCACAAGTGGATTCAGGCCAGAGGTACCTGGTCAGAGTAGCAAGAGTGTTCAGAATTGAAGTCCAGCGTCTGGTCAGTAGGCAGCTGCCTTGCTGGCATGTTGTTTCTGTGAAAGCTGTATGAATTTTCAGTACTGCACAATTCATATTATGCATGTTTTTTCAGATCAAAAGCTAGAGTTTCACATTTCAATACTTAGTAGTTTGAATTTCAGTACTTACCAGTTAACAATTCAACACTTCCTAGTTAATTATACATTTCCTAGTATAATGCAGTGTGATTATACAATGTGTAAGATTTCAGTATGGAAGACACTCCTACACATGAATTGTATCTGTATGAACTTTCTATTCATGAGCAGATAAACACACATGTGATAAATTGATCACTCTGAGTACAAAGGCACATGAATTTCCTGAATCAAGACAGTGTTTCTTATGCACCTACACAGATTTCATAGAATAAAGCTCTGCTGGAATTTGCCTGAAAATAACAGGGGGCAAATTAAATTTTCAAGTGGAATTCAGAACAATAGTAATATTTCCTGAAAGGCTACTAATTCTAGTGAAGCAATTTCAAAGGCCACATTCTTTGCAGGTCGCTATGGAAGGCTAGCTCATGTTATAAAATGATAGCACCCTTTTGTAGTCTGAGCTCTCAGTTACACCTGCTGTGTCCACTTCTTTTCCCTCTCACTTTCAGTTCTGCTTGGTCTAGCACAGACTGGTGCTGATGAATAGAAAGCAGTAATATAAAGAAATCTCCTCCATATCTCAGGGATATTTTTTTTTTCCTTTTTGACTGTGTCTAAGATGCAATTAACTTTTCATAAGACATAAAATAACAACATTCAAAGCCAAAATTACTAGTTGGTATTATTTCATGTGTTAAGTTACCAGAACACTGAAGTTAAAGGTGGGAAACACCCTATAAAATAACTCATTATGAACAATGCTGGTTTTCTCTTCTTGTTATTTTGGATTTGCACATCCCTTTGATAAATTTAGTTGAGGGACAATGCATCCACTCTACTGCAGAGGGATTAAAAAAAACCACCTCTGTTCAAATCAAAAAATATTTTCAGATGAACCAGTAGGGAGTAGGCTCTAGAGCTATCTTCTCTTTATTTGGGTTTCTCTGGAGATACCAATGCACGTCAGCCACATTTTTAAAACAAGCTCATTTACAGCCTGAATAGAGTATATCCTGTGACTGTTTGGGGCTCAGCCTGCTTTTGCAAAATCTGTTCATAATCATAGAATTGTCAGGGTTGGAAGGGGCCTCAAAGATTATCCAGTTCCAATCCCCCTGCCATGGGCAGGGACACCTCACACTAGACCAAGTTGCTTCAGTCCGAGTATGGATTGAAGCTAATCTCCATGGCCTGTGATTAAACTAGTGTCAGAAGTGTCGCAGCAATACACCTGCTAGTGTTTAATACATTTCCCCAGAATTTTTTCCACAGAAGCTTCCTTATTCTCAGGAAATCAAAAGCACGTTGATTTTTTCTTGCAGTAAGACTTGTTTGGTCTCTCAAGTCATGTTTCATCCATCTAAAAGGCTGTCATATCCCTTAATGATATATATTCATGCATCACTATCCATGGTGAGTGTATTCCTACAAACACAAAAGGAGAGAAGGGAAATAATTGAGGAGAAACACAGTTCAGATGTGAGAGCCTTCTCACACTAGAAGAAAGAAAAGCAACCAGAAAAGCAGAAATTAATATTTTCAAGGCATATGAGAGATAGTTTTGAATACCAACATTATAAAATCAAGAAAAAACACATGGCAGAAAATAATATAGAAAATGCCTGAGGCAGACAGGGATGTCTATGAAGAGTCAGTGCTGAAAGATACATAAAATTAGTTTCAGGCTCAAAAAGGAGAAAAGTAGCAGATCTTTGCACAGCTCTGTGCTTTCTCCTCTGTGCTGCTCAGTTCTGAAAACAGCATCATCAGGAAAGCACGGCCAATCTCCAGAAAAATAGTGTGAGTGGTTCTGGGAAAAACTGTTAGAGAATTCACATTTCCTACAGATGAGTTGTATGCCTCTTCTTCTCATCACCCATCCACTGCAATTATCTCAGATTCTTCATTTTGTCTGTGATTGCCTTCCCCCTCTGTGTCTTTGGAGCACCTCCAATTCCCTACCTCACATCTGCCGGACTCTTTCCTAAACTAACAAGAAAACATCACGTCTGTTCTCATTCTGAAGACTTGTCCACTGTGGGAAGAGTGGCTTATTCCCTCTCCTCTACTCAGCCCCTGGATTTACTAAAACTCCTAAACAGTGAATTTGACCATTTCTTTAAACATAAGACTGAGAGATAAACAGACAAATCCTGCATTCATGTAACTTTCATTTGTATATAGGAAAGCAGACTGAAAAATAGTTAGAAGCCTCGAAGGATTGATTTATGAGGGAAATTGATCATGGTGATATTTGTTATTATGAGATAGATCTTTCTTCATCTCTGCTGTTTTGACCAAAAATTCTATTTGACTCAAAACTTTTCCCAACAGGAGTTTGTTAAAGCTTCCCATGAAACATGTCAGTATTTAGGATTGGTTTTTTTCTAATGAAAAAATATTTTCTTGAAACACTTGACCAGCTCCAGGAGAATATAATATATTTAAAGATTGGGAAGGAAATGTTAAACCAGATAGCATAAACGTTAAACCAAGCTAGAACAACTAAAGTGGATTCTCAATCTTTATCTCACAACTTTCTATCATCTGGAAGTAGGAAAGCTTTCCTCCACTCACAGAAATTTATACCTTCAGGTTTCTATCCAATAAATAAACTTATTTGCATTACTTCAGGATAGAAAGACCTGGAAAGCCCACATTTGCTTTGAGGAAAAGTCTTACCATCTTGGGATTTTTCTGCCACTTTCCTTGGATGAAACCTCTTTAGACTGTGAGATATCTGTTCTATTCTTTGGTAGCATCTCTTTGCTCCTAAGAACCATGTTCTTCAGCACAAGTGATGGCGTCTGTATTTATCCCTGAATGGGTTGTTCAGGATTTCTCATTAGTGACCCCCCTACCAGGAATGCTCCCTGGGGAAGCAAGATCATCTTTTGGTCATAGAAAGTGATGGGATATAATTTAACAAAAGAAATCCTTTCAATTTGTGTGCTGTTTGTTTGTTTGTTTGTTCTAGAAAAAAATGTCAAGAGATGAGCTAAAACCCTGTGCTTAGCTTTTTCAGATTGTTTGCCTTACTAAAAGGTTGCAGTTCAAAGCATTAAGTAGAGAACTTTGCTTTTTATTGCAGTTAAGTGTTCCTGGAGCAGTGGCTGCTCTGCTGGAGGAGAGGGAGCAGATGATAAACGTTTTGTTTCTTTGTACTCTGTCATCCAGCATCTCTACTGCTCCAACAGTGGGCTTCCTGACTTTACTCATTGTTTTTAAATTAACTATTAAAAAATGCTTTTTAAAGGTGAAAGCATAAAGAATTACAAGCAGCCCAATCAACTTTTCTACATCCTTTAGTCTCCTACTGCTTGCTAGTAGTCCTAAATCATTGTCTGGGAGAGACTAGCCATGTTGGAGTACTTGTGCATTGTGTGCTGCCTCTGCTACGTGAACCTGGAGGGTTTTCTTTCCTTTGTCTTTTTCCCTTTGGCTCCTTTGCAAGTGGAGCCTCTACTGACATCCACTGGTAGCCATAGGACAGCTGCAGCCCTGCAAACTGCTTGTAACCCACCCGTGCTAATCCTGTCTCCTGTGCCAAGTCATTGATTTAGTACTGTGCTAGATGTCAGCTCAAATGTAAGGTCAAAATAATGTAATCCTTCCAGTTTCTCCTTCCTTCCCAGAGGAACAGCCCCATTCCCCTTCCATGGCTGTAAATAAATTCAAGAGATGAAAACCCGCTAGGAACTTCTTTGGCTGCACTCACCCACTCACCAATTAGCAATACAGAAAATCAAACCACAGTTTCCTAGGTGTAGTGGGAATTTATAGGAGAGCTACCAGGAACATGAGCCTTGTATGTTACTCATTATATTATTTTGTTTAAATGGCAATAAATTAAGACTTAATGATCAAGAGTGCAGGAATGAGGATTAAAGACCAGATGGGATGAGTTGAGGGCCCTTTGCTCTACATGCTGTGCCACTGACTCTGGTCATTAACCCCAGAGCCTGTCCTATACATAAGCACTGCAAGTACTGCAGTATGAGATGAGTGTGAAGATAATTAAGACTACGCCTAGCAGTATTAGCTTCTTCTGGCTCTACGTGACTCTCGCCAGGTTGTGTGGGAATGTCTACAATACAATAAAATTCTTGGAGGGGTGGGACTTTGGGTTGTGTCCTTGTGATTGGCATGGCTTTGCACAAAAGAAATGGAGAAGAAACTGTGCTATACACGTGAGAATTAGTGAGTGAATCAGGAGCCAGAACAGGATGCTCATTAAGATTTGGGCAAGTATGTTACTTTCTATATACTCTCACCCAGTTCTTTGCACACAGACTTAGTTATCTCTTAGTTAACTTACTTGGTAGTTATATTGGGTGATAAAATATTCAGTCTTTTACTTTCAATCTCCATTAATTTCTTGTTTTAATTTTATTTATTTTTTTTAAACCATTTTATGGTCACCCTAATCACATACTGTTGTTTCTCATTCCTAATTTGATAAATGTGATTAGTAAGGAGAGAAAATAAAGAACAAGAGGCCACAGATGAAGCCATTCACTGTTTAGTTTTGAAGAAGGAGTAGCAGCCATTTTAAGGATTAGAAAAGTATGGCAGAAATTATGAAAGTCTTCCCTTTTTTTTGAATCATGCCATCAGTGCCAACCTGCATCACTGTAGCTGGAACACAGAACTGAGTAAGCTTGTGGAGGATGAGCAAAATATTCTCCTGATTCCAAACATAGAGATCTGCTTTTTTATGTCCCACCAAATCCAAGGAATCCCAACATCCAAGGGCAGTAATGCTTATCCCTCACAGTGTATTAAAATTTCTAGAATGGGACTGACTTGGTATTTTCTGGAGAAAAGTATCAACGTTCTGATCATTAGTGGTGTTGATTCTAAGCCACAGTATTTCTAGAACCATATAAAATTCTCTCTGTGATATGTTAGAAACAGATGAGTGGCTGAAAGCAGCAGTACATTTGATGAGCACATGTAAATCTGAGGTCCTGATTGTCTTCACATAGTAATATTGCAGTCATGCAGTCAGTTTTGATCTGTGCTGTTTGCTGTCTGTTTCTTCTTATGAGGAGCCCTTCAAAGTTCCTAGGAGAGACAGACTTTCCAGTGTGGTGACATTTGGCATCTACCTAACTATGGCTAATGATCACAGAATACACCTGGTTGGAAGAGGCCTCAAAGATCATCCAGTCCAACCCTCGACCCAGCACTGAAGCATCAACACTAAACCATGTACCAAAGCACCAGATCCACATGTCTCTTTAACACCTCCAGGGATGATGACTCCACCATTTCCCTGGGCAGACCATTCCAATGTTTGTAACCCTTTCAGTGAAGAAATATTTCCTAAACATTCAACTTGGGCCTCCCCTGGCACATCTTGAAACTGTTTCCTCTAGTCCTGTCACTTGATGTCAAGGAAGGAGGCTGGCACCCTCCTCACTCCAACCTGTCTTCAGGTAGTTAGAGAGAGTGATGATATCTCCCCTTAGCTTCCTCTTCTCCCAATTGAACAACGCCAGCTCCTTCAGATGCTCCTCATAGGTCATGTGTTCCAGACCCTTCAAGAGCCTCATTGCCCTTCTCTGGATATGCTCCAGCACCTCAATGTCCTTCTTGTAGTGAGGGGCACATACCTGAACATAGTACTCTAGGTGTGGCCACACAAGTACTGAGTATACAGGGATATGGTCATCCCTGTGAAATATGAAGAGAAAGTATTGTTATGATCACAATCCCCAAGCTCCCTTATCACTGCCCTACAGCCTGACTGGCTCCCAGTCTTCTTACAGAAGGGTCATCCTCAGCTGTCGCAACATCAGGATTGTGTCTGTTTTGCCATAGAGCTTCAAATGAGTCCAGCAGCAAATGGACAGTAGGTTTTGTGTCCAATGATGTGTGGAAAAACCTTCTTCCCTCAATTTCTGTGGACATTTAAGATTTATGTATTTTAAAAACCACAAATGGCTCATCTGCAAGAAAGTGAAGCTGAATAGATGAGTGGTAGGGTTCCCAGGGATGTGAAAGGAGTTGTCCAAACAGGCTGTTAGTGGAACCTAACTATTTGGCTTGGTCTTTGAGCTTCTCTGTTTCACCAAGCTATTTTCCACTGTGCTTATGCATCTGTTCATGTAATTTAGAAATTAATAGTTTAAAAGCACTCCAGAAAATTACTTAGTATGTTTCAGCTACTATTAAAATAAAACCTGTAAATTCTCTGTGAATGAAACTTGAGGGAGAACAGAGCATACCTACTTCATTACCCAGGCTTTGGTGAGCTGACTGGGCCATCATCTTCATTAAGGCATTCACTGCCTAATATCATAGGCATAAGCATTAGTGTTTTCTTCTGGACCCCAAGCAGTATTTAAATTGGAAGTTGGAATGTCAAAGGCGAGAGATCTGAGTGTGCCTTTTCCTTATGGAAAGTTCAGTGCTTGGGAGTTCTTAATCAAGATTGTCAGACGTTTCCTGCTCATTTTCAGCCACCAACGGCAGGCATAGGTGACTCCCTCCTCGCTGTTGAAGGGCGGACAGAGCAGTACTGTGTGATCTGTTGCCCACTGAGCCACCTGCAAGTCGTTTCACTCCAGCTGTGGTAGACCTCATGCAGAAACACAGCCTCGAAAGAGCTGGCTCCTGGCCAACAACACTGTTAGGGGTTTTTAGCTTAATTCTTTCACTGACCTCCTCCTGAGGAGCATAATTCATTAAGTACAGTATCATAAAGGCCATGGTGATTAGAAACAGCAAAAACTGCCACCAGTGTAGCCCATAAAGGAGAGACAGACAATACAACTTGTGTTTATATATATCTATATATCTATCTTTCAAAAGTCCGTGTTAGTTTATTGTAGAAGCTGAGAAGGAAATGTCTCCAGCTTTGCTTGCTGGAGATCTCTAGGTATAAGTTTAAATGGATAATATTTAGTCTGTGCTACTGTAAATCCCAGTATGGGGCACAGCAGGCTGTCCAAAGTGATCATGCTTCTAAGCAAGGATGTGTGTCACGGATAAGGGTAACAAGTCAGAACACTCCATGGAGTCGTCTGCTGTGAATGGAATTGCAAGATCTCACATCACAGCATCAGTACTTAAAATGGAAAACAAAAGAAGAAAGGGTAGGATATGCAGGGTTAAGCATGCTTAAAGTCCACTTTGTATCTTTTCACATGTGCATCCAGGAAAAGAGTTATGTTTAAGCACAATTATACTTTTGTTATTCTGCAGATGGTGTTTTGGGCAACTCAGGATTATAACTGTCAGGCAAAGAGTCTTGTTGATTGAGAGAGCTTAGAGACATTCCAAAGGTATAAGACACTGGATACTGTTTTTTGATTAACCATTCTGATTGTAAGTCAGACTGTCTTTATGCTTTTTGAATTACAGCCAGAAGAAGAAATTTTGTTCATCTTCAGAGTCTGATGACTTGTTTCATGATTATTAGCAATGGCAGACTTAATGGGCTTGCTAGACAAAACCTGAAGGAATCTAAATTTTTAGCTGTATGTTTTTTGTTGCTTTTCCTTGTCTGATAGGAAGACCAGTATTATTGATAAGGGTCATATCTATTGTGAGGAATTCATCACTTCTTCTTGGAGCTCCCCATTCTTCTTTGACCTGCCTGTGAGTGTCACTCAGATTTCATGTCTGATATATGACATAGAGGCTTGTAAATATTGATGATAAAGTACAGCTAATTTTAATTATACAAAATACTGAATTGCCTTATTTGAACAAATTTCACATGTTGAGATAGAAATAATAATGGAAAATTGTGAGAAATGGAACCAAGTAAGAGTTATCAGGAAGTCTGCAATAAATGTTGTAATGTGTAATTATTACAACCTAAGGCATCTCATTTCAGTTCCTTTCATTCACTATTTTGATAGCTTTCATTCTGAGCTGAGTTTTAATGGATCTTTTCAAAATTATGGCAGACATAAATGAATGAGAACCTTAGTTTTGTTGTAACAAATACTGCAGTAAACAGTGTCATCAATATATCTGTCTTTTGTCCGTTCCAAAGCACTGTTATTCTTCATACAAATGGTACATGTTACCTCCATTTAGAACCTGGTGAGTACTTGAGGATCAAACCAATTTTTTATCTGCTGTGACAATATTTTTTTAAATGCACAACATAAAACATTCAAGATTAATACATATCCAGCCTTTCTGGGTATGTTTTCCTGAATAGGTAGCCATATACACCTTCATCTGAAAACTTTCAGACACAGAACTTGCTTTATTGGCAGCAGTATAAAATTGCACAGATACCAATCACCTATAGGACCTGAAACATGCCATCTCTCCTCATTGTTGAAACACAACACAGTACAGCACACTAAGGAATAGATCATGCCTTGTACCTCATTAAAAATGAAGCTTTGAGAGATAACACTGTAACCACAAACTCCTAGGGCTTTCCCAGTCGGAGTACCCTGTCTGAACAAAAGTTGATGTACACCTTTTCCTTTCCTGAGTAGTTTGCTTTGGAGGTTTACATGAGTGTAAGGAGCATGGACCTACTTTCTACTTATCAATTCAATTAGCTCCTATTCAGGGGAAAGGAAGGTCATGAGAAAGGAGTCAATTGGTTGCCCCAGTTTGGCTTCTGGTCAAGCCATCCTTTGGTAATAAATTGCTCTTACTTGATTTCTCATCATCAGATACTAGGGACCAGATCCAGAAAGGAAAGGAGTCATTACAGCATCCACTGTTGTGATAGTTCAAAGTAATACATAGGAGTGGTATTCAAAATATTGGGGTACATGCCAACATTGCTAAAATATGTAAAGAGGAATGGTAGGCAGCCCAGAATAAGATTCACAAAAAACCCCATCTCTGTAAGTGGGAAAACAAAAAATGCTGTAAAAAGGATCCTCCCTGAGATTTCTCTTGGCAGTTTCAGAACTGCAGTTAGAAGATGCTGTGAAATGGATTCCATGCTTGAAATCCTTCCTGATTTACTCTGTCCCAGTTTGGGAAGACAACAGCTACCAGATGTATTAGATCTAATTACAGACTATATTTTCATCATTTGGAATTCTTATATTACTTATCTAAAGCATTTAAGCTGGAATAGTGATCTAGTTAGGCTTCTCTCATGAAGGACTAGGTGGTTCCAGGGAAAAAATAAGCAGCAAGCATCTCATCTGAACTGCCCTCTTAGGGCTATGTATACTAGTAAATTAAATAATGCCAAGGTTCCCTCTTTGGCCTTTAGGACAGCTGATAGTCTTTTATAATATCCATATTACTGAATCCTCTTATTCTCCAAAACTAGATGGATGTTTGAAGCTGCCCATGGCAATTTGGTCCTTGGCCTGTGGTAATTCTCAAATTCTCTGGGAGAGTAGAAGTTCATCTGGATGAGGGTACTTCAAGAACCAGTAATTTGCATAGTCAGGCTATAGTGCGCATGTTCATGCTCTGACTCTGTATAGAAGTAGACTAGAGGCACTTCATTCTCTTCACTGACTTGAGAGTGATCCCAGGATGACTGACATGCTTATTTAGGAAATGATTCAGGTGTACACAGTCAATGGGATACCTACCTACCTACCTACCTACATACCTACCTACCTACCTACCTACCTACCTACCTCTCTGTCTATGTATGTATGTATGTATGTATGTATGTATGTATGTATGTATCTATCTATCTGTCTATCTGTCTATCTGTCTATCTGTCTATCTATCTATCTATCTATCTATCTATCTATCTATCTATCTATCTCTATCTCTATCTCTATCTCTATCTCTATCTATATCTGGATCCTACCTATTTCCAAAAATATCTGACTGGGTGCTCTACATTATTCAAATGATAGTGATCATCCCTTTGATCATCATATGAAAGAATTGTCATGTCTGCATGTTGATGAGACTCCATGCCTGAACCAATGAAACTTTCCTATAACCAATTTAAGCACATCAGAAAGTCCCATTATTATTGTTATTATGAAAAGAATGATATTGCTTTAAGATATTGCTGCCACTGACTTGGAACAGAATAGAATAGAATAGAACAGAATAGAATAGAATAGAATAGGTTTCATACAGGAGTCACATCTCTGACATCCTTTTGCTCTGCTTTGCTATCCATTCCACTCCTGTAATTGTTGATAGACGAAATTTTGGAAAGCAAAGAAAATAGTTTGAAAAATAGCGGTAGCTTAGGTGATTTATCTCTCTTTCTCTTCCATACCATACATTTATTTAGTAGATGTGTTTTGGAGTTTTAGGCAAGCTTTTGCTGAGTGAAGGTAAATGTAGATTGAAAGTTTTCTATTAAAAAGCAGACAGATAGCAGAAAGTTTCTGCTGTGGAAGGGCCCTTTGGAGCAAGAGGCAATGTAGCGTGACATTTGTAGTGCTAGTGTGCTTGTAATTTGTATTTGTGCTTCTACTATATGCTTCATCACCTATAATATAAAATTCTTAAGTGTTCTGGGTAGTGAATTATTTTCTTACAGAAATACTAAAGTCAATGCAAATACAGGATCAGAAACCTGGTCATGAGTTTATATGAGGAAGATCTGGAGGAAACTTGACTGTGGAGCACAGAAGAAAGGAAACATTTCCTCTCTTTCATTGTTCTGTTGTCATCCAGACATGAATATTGCAGGCACATCTCTGGGGTTTGATTAAATGTGTATGCGTGGAAGTCAACCAAGTTTTGCCTTTGATTTTGCTAAAATTTTCAATCTTTTGTTCAAGGTCTTACTTTTTAGCTTGGTGGAATTTCTGCCCAGAGATTTCTCAAACTTGCCCTTTCCTCTAGAGGGAGCCCAGGCTGTAGGTGTGCCAGTAAAACACGTGCTTAAAGTAGCATTGTTTTGGTTTATGCATACAACATGTTCTTAGATCAATCACATTTTGCTCAGTTGCTTGGCTGAATGGTTAAGTGAGCAAGAGCAGCTTCCTTACTTAGGGTTTAGAGAATAGCAGTCCTTTGGGGAAGCCCATTAGATCCATCGCAGAAGAACAGGAAGGGTTAACCCTTCAGTGTTCACTAGGACCACTTAAGAAATAATTTCCTATGGTAACAATGCGAAGCATATGCTGCTTGTTAATATAGATGGGCAGTAACTAGCAAGGCATTTTAAAATTCTTTTAGTGCTGTATGATGCAGGGACAATATTGCACCCTTGAGCCAAGTATGTTTGTCCACAATTTCATTACTGTATGTGTCTGAGTTAGTGTCTTCATTAAAATGATAAGTTTCTCTAAAAGCTGCAAATGACAAGCGACCTTATAATGCAACACGGTCCCACTTAGTCTGCAGGAAAATATTAAATGTCAGGACTTATAATTGTAAGGATTTGATATTTATGAAGGTCAGTTCAAGTGTGAGTAATATAACATAATATTGCATTTAAAATAAGATCTGTGTTCATAGTAACCTTTTAAAAACACACAGCTGCCAGTGCTGAAATAGTACAATGATAGATGATGATTTTTTTAGACTTAACACATATTGTGAATTTGCAACTCATGTAGGGTTTGTATGAAAAGCTGACACGATATTTTAATTTAAACAGAGGCTAGATTATTAAAGTTGGCAAAGAGACAGTATATCAATGTTTTAGAATGTCCATTTACTCTTATTTTGCTGTCCTTTGTTTTTATTGGTAAAATACCTTTATAAAATCCCTCACAATCACTCACAATTAATATTTTTATTATTCAGAAATTGACACATTTTGCCCTCATTTGGGGCTTGACAAAGGGAAAAGAAACCCCATTCCATATATTGTATATCTCATTAACATGAAATTTACTCAGGTCAATTCACTATTCAAAATGATGGTAATGAAAGACTCAAAGTAGCATTTCTACTGTGCATTGCTTGGAAAGACAACTTTATGGAGTGTTTGTGTTCCCCTGCAACTTGATGGCTGTGTGCTCACAGGTTACATAGACAGAGATTAAGTATATTTCATACGAGCTTAGTCTTGATAGATGCAGAATGTCCATAGTTATCATTAGCTGTAAAACCTCACTGGATGCCCAACATCTTTCAGCACCTGGCAGGATTATGCTTTGCATTTGTATTATTCCTTTTTCCACCATGAGGACATTTCATATCTAATGAGTGAAGTATGGAAAGTGCCTGTGGAAGACATAATGGATCAGAACACAATTTGATACTTTTTCTGTTTTCCACTATGTAATTGAACCTTTGTGTTGAATTATGGTAGGAGGAACATGCCTAATCATTAATTAATTGTGTGGTCTAATAATTTAGGTGACCACTACATCCATTTAGACACAGAATGAAGGGCTCTACTATCAAGGAGTCTGCCTCTTGACAAATGCCATAAAAGAAACAAGAAAGGTAGGATATCCAGTGATTCATGACACAACTATATTACAAGGATGGAAAAGCTTTTTAGTTACAGAGAAGTTATAAGAATGAGGGCAAGTTTGGATCTGGGCCCTTTATGGTTATAGATTTATTGGTAGAGCTGCACTATGTTATATGAGGAGCTATATGGCTTTTTAAATTCCTCAAGGCTCCTGTCAAAGGATGTAGATACATCGGACAACATTCATGTAGCCAAATGTAGGTAGCTATAAGGCAGACAAGTCTGAGCAAATCATCAAAATTCCTCATATAGTCAGTGGAGAGGAACAGAGACTTTTAGGATGCAATTACCAAACCAGACCTCTAAGTGAATCATTCTCTGAAAGAATCTGTTTCTTTTGTCAACAGGACAATTTAAGATAAATATTTAAAATATAATAATCTAGACTTTCTGCCTGTACAAGACAGTGGAACAGACCAAGTCAGAGACAATGTGGGTACCTTAGGTAAGTGGAATTAATGTATGGAATTAATGGATCATGGATGACCGGTACCTGGGTCCAGAGGTTTTTAAATTCTGAGTCAGAATATCCGAGTTGTCTACAGAGAACTCTCAAGACATAAATTATATATGCCTCAGCCTCCAGTGAATTAAAAATCTTTGTGTGGAATTATTTGGGTCACGCAGTCTCCTAACTGACATGTGTCTTAGCAAATCCAAATATGTTCAGCCTACTCCTTCTACCCATCCTTCTTTCAGACTTACCTCTGCTTCAGCTATAGCATCTTCCTCTCCCCATATCTTTAGGTGGATGAAGTAGTCATTCCCTGCTCTAGGGTAAGATGCCATAGTGGAATAAGGAAAGAAATATAGTTTTCCCATGTATGACAGCAGAGGCAGGAAGAAAGGTGGCCGTCTTGGGCTTCTGAAGACTTTCCTTCCTCTTTCAAGAATCTTCACTACCCTTGAAACAGCCCCATCTTCCCAGGAGACAGAAGACTGCAGCACCTCTAAGTAATTCTTGCTGGGAGAGGTGAAAAGTGGACAGAGCAGCACATAGCAAAGCTTCCCCTCTTCATCAGGATTAACATGTGAGAGCTGCCTGATATTTTGTAATTAGTATTTCCCATGCTGGTAGCTCACTGCAGCCTGTTTAACTGCCTCTACACAGTGAAATAGATACCATGTGGGAAAGTTGTCCATGTACATACCTTATCTGAGAACAAGATTGTAAGGAAAAGGGAAGTATCTGATTTGACTTATAAATCTATCTAGCACAAACAGGCTCAGCTTGCAGCATGACCTGTGGTGTCTTCACACCTTCTACAGATTATATAATTAAAAAGATAATTATAGTAGCTGTATAAAGGAACATACAAGGGAAAAAGAGGAACCAGAACACCACCAAAGCAGGCGGCTGATGAGAAAGTATTGACTAGGTAGGAAGAGTTGGGAAGAAGAAATGAAATGGGACCTTGCATAGAGAAAGAGAGAATTTTCACGTGAAACAATGAGGAAGGTAAATAAAGCAATATATGTGGCAGAACAGAAGTTTCTTGATGCTCCTGGGCACTGAAAAGAGGAACAACTCATAAAGAGAGAGAAATTCGCTCATTAAACCAAATTTACAATAAATGGTGATCAAATGTATGCCACATTAGTGCGATCGCATCAGGCAGTCACTAGCATGACTGCACATGGAAAGTAGAGTAAACAGGGAAGATGATATCATGGACTACAATTAAAAGCACATCCTTCATAGGAGGGACATAGCTTTAACTTTCGGAGTGCAAACACAAAAGTTAGCACTGCATGTAAAAAACAAAGGAGCTGCATGTATTCCAGCAATGGGGACACCTCAGCACATCTTGAGTATTGGAAGTGTATTTTGTCTGTTGTAAACCTATGCATAAAGTAAAGTTTCTGCAGCTATTTGATTATGTTGGAGGTTGTGTTGGAATGGATAGTGCGGTAGCATGGTGGGTCACAAACTGCATCCGTGCTGTCATATCTGAATAGGTGTGTGGGTTGGTTCGAGTGCTCATATCACAGAATCACAGAATCACCAAGGTTGGAAGAGACCTCAAAGATCACCAAGTCCAACCTGTCACCACAGATCTCATGACTAAACCATGGCACCAAGTGCCACATCCAATCCCCTCTTGAACACCTCCAGGGATGGTGACTCCACCACCTCCCTGGGCAGCCCATTCCAATGGCTAACAACTCTCTCTGGGAAGAACTTTCACCTCCAGCCTAAACTTCCCCTGGCACAGCTTGAGACTGTGTCCTCTTGTTCTGGTGCTGGTTGCCTGGGATAAGAGACCAACCCCCTGCTGGCTACAATCACCCTTCAGGTAGTTGTAGACAGGAATAAGGCCTCCCCTGAGCCTCCTCTTCTCCAGGCTAAACAATCCCAGCTTCCTCTCCTTGAAAAGTGAGCATTCAGTGATTTCAATGACTTTCACTATGATTACAGGGGTAGGAAAGATAATTTAGCAATATCTAGTGTAGTCGGAATCATGCTGCATCTGTGTCTGTGTAAAGGCAGCTTAGACTGAACCAGCTATTATTCTAATAGACAGGGGTTATGAGCACATTTGCTTTTGAGATGTTAGCATTTGGTGTTCTCTAGGATTAAAATAGGTTATGAAAACATTGGTCAGTCCAGGCTTCCAGCTCCAGCACCATTCACTTTGACTGCAGATGAACATAATGATGAGGTGAAGGATTAGCTCTGATGTATGAGAAAGAAATGAAGCATTTCCTTCTGCAAGGACCATGTGTTGTCTTTCATAGGAAAGTGTACATGCTTTTTTTCCTTTTGATCTTTATGCAGTGTTTTCTCTGTACTGCTGAGCTACACCAAATGTCTCCTTGAGAGTTAGGCAAACAAACGTCAACCTTTTGCCAACTGGTGTGAAATTAAAAAAAAAAAAGGATTTTAAAAAATCTATTTGAACTGCTTTTCTGTCAGACAATGATTGTATAATTGAAAGACATCCAGTTGATAAAAAAGAACTTATTTTTTATTGGCAGCACAGTAACATGAGTTCAAAGACTGTATTTGCCAAGAGTGCATAACTCTGTAATGGCCGGCATACTTTTACAAGTGTTCAGTGGTATTACTGACAGAAAGATTGCCTTGGTCCAAGACAGATGTAAAATACTTCATTTAACAAATATTTACTCCACAATTATCTGAAAATGTAGAAAGTACAACCTGACATGTTTGAATATCTAAAGAACCTGTTTATGGGGTATTCTATTATTGTTCTTACATAATAATAAAAGAATATATCGTTGCAGGGGAGGCCGGATGATTTAGGATACTGGTAATAGGATACAAAGCTTTTCACTTCTTGGTCAGGAGTTCAAATACGGCTTAGGTTGGTAGTAACTCACAATGATTGCTACACTGTGTGACTAGGTTTAATCATAGGTTGGTGCTTTATAGTTTTCTGATTCCACCACTATAATGACTAAATTGGCATGGTGACCACAGGCCATTGTGACTTTTGTAGGAATTAGTGTCACCAAAGCAAAGACCATGGAAGTGGCTGTGAAGATATATCTCCCTATCACTTCATGCCTAGAACTGTGCAATTGCCTCCCTTTTTCTTTTTCCAGGAACCTGTCAGGAGTTTTTTTCTAACTCAGCAGTGGTGGAGACAGGACAGACTTCTGCAGATTGTACATCACTGAATGTGAGCGTTGGCAAACGTGCATGTCGTTGTGAAGTGTCATAGCAACAGCCACACTGACAGAGAATTGAGTGGCATAATTAGTAAGGAGTAATCAGAAGACAAGCTTAGGTTTGAGAGTTTAACTCATTTTATTATATGGTGTTCTGAGTTTGAGAAGCAGCAGAACAGGTTTTGATCAGGGGTGTTGTTTTTAAACTTGAAAATTAACATAGTTGAATATTCCAGATGTATAGAGGATTACATCTGTTCAAGACCTTTGTCTGTCCCTGGTCTGTTGTGGCCATGCTGTTAACTGTGAAACTAAACATTTCATATCACCAAGACCAGCTGGCATGGCCTACCTCACATCCACACTCTTCAGTTCTCTTGCTCACCAGAGCAGGATATCATAATACAACTACTTAAAGGCAATAGTCTCTGACACATGCTAATGCCCAAAACCTGCAAAATGTGAATGGGCAGAATGTTACTGATGTCATATGGAAAACAGGCAGATACTGGGCATTTAAAAAGTTATTCCTTTCTGGTTTTGCTGTGAAATACCTAATAGTTATGGAAAAGAAGGAAGACACTGATGTTGTGAATGAAGATGATTTTATTTCCAGTTTCTACTGTGAGTTTGCCACAGCACAGAGAAGGGGCACAAAGGCTCCTGGGTCAGATGGAGTGTTTGTCTGGCAAGTGAGGAGAAATGAAGGAGCACACAGACTAGCATGGCTTGAGGAAGAGAGGAGAAACTCAAATACATGAAGAGGAAGAAAGGCAAGATGGAAAGGGAAAGATAAAGAATTGAAAATGCACATAGATCCTTACACTCAGGGAAAGATCCTTGAATAAGGACAGGCATAACAGTCAGGGGAGTGTTCAGAAATTTTAATCTAATAGATAAAGGGTTAGTTAATTATTAAGCTAATAAAAGTTTTCTATCCTCTAAAACAACCCAGGTTTTGCATACCACATTTTACATCTGTTTTTTAACTCTTTCAAATGTACTTAACATTTTTTCTTTCCTTAATTTTGGCAAAGTGGGAAAGGCTGTTTGCAGGGGCTTCTTGATGACTGCACAGTCTTCCCAGAAAGGGAACAGAAAAAGATTTTAGGTTGTTCATAATTCCTCGATTTCAAGTTCAGATACTTAGCAACAGAGGTGGTATCCTGACACCACTGTTTATAGGAATTGCCCCAAATGATCCAATGGGCTGCTACAATTTCAGTCCTAATTTTCCTCCAGGTAAAAGAGATAGAAGTCTTAATTTAAAATTATATTCTTTCTCTGTCAAATGCTGTACTCTTCAGCAATGACTGATGACTTTGCATTTTAAGAAGCTGCTCAAAATCATGCATACCATTACAGTTGGTTACTTAAGTTGTGTTAGTTTAAAGAAAGATATTTAAACAGAGAGACCTGGATTAAGGTAACTGAATTAAGGTGCTTGAGTTGGGATCAAAGCCACATTTTATTTTCTCTATTTATTGGAGAAATAGACACCACCAGAAGTAATTCAGTCTCCCTCAGCACCTGAATTGCTTTGTATAAACTGTCTGTACTGATGGTTGAAGGCAAAACCAATCCCATTTATGATTGTGCTGCCCCAGTGTGACACAAACATGGACCACTGTGACCAAGACTACTAGATAGCTAGATACATTCTGAGTGCACATTTTTTATATCTTAGAGAAGCTGTCTTTCTTGGATTTCAACCACTTTTAGAGTATCTCAGCTTGCACATCATAGAAAACTTGGCTTATGCTTTTACCTAAAACTCCTTCTGATTCCTGACTCACAGGTTAAGTGGAGTTTATGAGTTTAACAGAGTCAAGAGTTGTAGACAGCTGCCTGGTAGAAGGTAGAGTAATCATTTCCTCCATCATGGAGGCAGGGAACAAGGAGAAGTCAGGTGGCTAGCCAGCCCCCCATCCTGAACATTTCTATTCATTTGTTCTGTTGCTTGGCTCTGCCATGACAGTAGTTGATACTAACTACTTTCGTGTCTCTTACTCTGCAGGAAAACAAAACACCACAGCAGGTGCAGGACATGCAGGACTATTCATTCCCTGGTTCATATTGGTTGCTACCTGTGGGGTTCTTTGCTACCCATAGTAGGCCCAAAAGGATTCTCATTTGTTTTATGAAAGTTGCATATCCCGAAACACAAATTCACCTTGAATAGATTAGAATAGAATAGAATTAACCAGGTTGGAAAAGACCTTTGAGATAATTGAATCCAACCTATCACCCAACACTATCTAATCAACTAAACTATGGCACCAAGCACCCCATCCAGCCTCTTCTTAAATACCTCCAGTGATGGTGACTCCACCACCTCCATGGGCAGCCCATTCCAAAGGCCAATCACTCTTTCTGTGAAGAATTTCTTCCTAACATCCAGCCTAAACCTCCCCTGGCACAGCTTGACACTGTGTCCTCTTGTTCTGGTGCTGGTTGCCTGGGAGAAGAGACCAACCTCCACCTGGCTACAACCTCCCTTCAGGCAGCTGTAGACAGCAATAAGGTCTCCTCTGAGCCTCCTCTTCTCCAGGCTAAGCAACCCCAGCTCCCTCAGCCTCTCCTCATAGGGCTAGTGCTTCAGTGCTCTCACCAGCTTTGGCAGCCCTATGGGTCTCTACACCCTTTGTACTGCACTGCGACAGACTAACTCAGGGCAGCAGATTATCTTTGTGCCATGATGTGGAGGATCAGGGTCTGGTTTGAGTCTGTATATGTTCTATCTTCATTTGCAATGTGCTAGCCCAGATGCAAACCTCTCCCTCTCTTACACCTGCATAGCTGTGTTGATCTGACCATAGTTGCTCACTTACAACCAATAATGAAATTAGATACAATAATACTGCATGGATGGAACCGAGAATGATACTTTGCTATTGTGCACATACTGGTAAAAGAAAGAGAGAAAAAATACATCATTTAAAAATGAAGAACAGGTTTTTTTAAAAAAATTGGCATATAGATTTTTTTTTGGAAGTGTAGTTCTACTGACAAAGCTTATAAAAACATTCCAAAGTAATGTAGTGTGATGACCCCTGCTCATAATCACAGAAAACCTCTCCAAGTTTTTGATTTTTTTAATGAGCCTATCATTAATCTTCAATGAAAATAATATAGATTTTATGAAGAAAGCTCACTAAAGTTCTTGGAAAACTTACAAGACATTTAACAGCTGAACAGTGTATCTCACAAATGGACTTTAAAGGTGCTCTTTCAAACTGAAGCCTTTATTTGATCTGGTTTTATAGTTAGCAATTGCTTTGGTCTGAAGCCTCACCCACCATTTCCAGCTAATAACCAAAAGAGCCATGAAATATAACACTTGTTGGAGGTACAGCATGACAACTCCTGAAACAATTATTATTACTCTTAGACTCTTGAGGTTGGAATTATTATTTGTTCTAAGACATTATGCATTACCAGAACTGTATATTTGGACCAAAATAAATTTACAGGATTAGACTTATTTTTGTATCTATAATAAACATTCAGCTGAAGCAGGGATGCAAATTCTTTTTTCTTTTAGTTTTCTTTTGTGATACAGTTATTTTGTGGGGTTCTGTTCTTTTATTTTTTTTTCTTTTATTTTTCTTTTTTTTTCTTTAATTTTTTTTTCTTTTCTTTTCTTTTCTTTTCTTTTCTTTTCTTTTCTTTTCTTTTCTTTTCTTTTCTTTTCTTTTCTTTTCTTTTCTTTTCTTTTCTTTTCTTTTCTTTTCTTTTATTTTCTTTTTTCTTGGGGGGGGGGGGGTTGGAGAGGGCAGGGGGTGGTGGAGAGGGGAACATTGAGCACAACTTACTCAATGTTTTCTCCCATAGCTTTAATCTGGATTTCCTTTCTGATAAATCTCTGCTTGTTTGCAGATCCACCCGTCAGTTTTACGAGGATATCTTTGAGACATCACAATTATAAAACAAACTGGAAGGAAGAGCAGCTGTACTTACAAACAAACATCACAGGCACAATTAATCTGCTTAAAGGGTTTATGAGGGGAAGCATAAAATATCAAATAAAGGGTAATGGGAAATATTTTAAAAATGCTGAAGCTGGTAACAAACCACAGAGCAGAGCAGGCAGTGCACATTCAGGAAAGAGAATGTAGCTAGTAACTCATTTGGTTGGAAGCCACCAGCTCTCTACCTCCCAACCTGAACTGTAGGGCTGTTTCATGTTTCTAAAATAGATACAGTTCTTAGATATATATACCCCATTTACTTTGTAGATTAAAATTTAAAGGGTATTCTTTTTTTTTTTTTTTTTAAAGTGAAGATGGTAATAAAACCTCAGAGGCCAGTTTTATTTTCTGTTGTTCAACTGAAACCTATTATGATTCCATTCTTGTGGCTGAAATTTATGTTCCTGCTTAGATAAGAGAAAGTCATATACATACACAAGCTGTTTTGTGCTCTCTCTCGCATTTACTCATGCACAGACATGCACCCCAGTGCCAACAAAGATACTGGAAGCAGGCATTGAATCAAGCAGGTGTATGACTACTTTGGATACTTTTTAAAAAGTCTCACAATATCCATTAAGATTTAAAAGGAAAGATTTTATGCCTAACAACAAATCATAGAATCATAGAATCATGGAATAAACAGGGTTGGAAAAGACCTCAGAGATCATCAAGTCCAACCTATCACCCAACACCTCATGACTAACTAAACCATGGCTTCAAGTGCCACATGCAATCCTTTTTTGAACACCTCCAGGGACGGTGACTCCACCACCTCCCTGGGCAGCACATTCCAGTGCCTAACAACTTTCTCTGTAAAGAACTTTCTCCTCACCTTGAGTCTAAACCTCCCCTGGTGCAGCTTGAGACTGTGTCCTCTTGTTCAGGTGCTGGTTGCCTGGGAGAAGAGAAGGTGCCTTTTTGTTCTTAAGGTTAATTTGACTTTGATTATACATAAGCTTTTTATGAACAGACTATCAACGTGGAACACTTCCTACAAGTTGGTGGAATGTCACATACTGTCGCAAAGGAAGCTGTTGGTTGAGCTATATAAGCAGGGAGGGTTTTGTCACATGAACAGTTCTGATTTAAACTTTGGTTTCAAAGGGTGATTTAATTAGTGGTTTTGAAAGGCTCTGTCTGTGGTCAATTCTGATATAGAATAGCATAGCATAGCATAGCATAGCATAGCATAGCATAGCATAGCATAGCATAGAATAGAATAGAATAGAATTAACCAGGTTGGAAAAGACCTTCAAGATCATTGTGTCCAACCTATCATCCAACACCACCTAATCAACTAAACCATGGCACCAAGCACCCCATCCAGTCTCCTAAACACCTCCATTGATGGCGACTCTACCACCTCCCTGGGCAGCCCATTCCAATGGACAATCACTCTCCCTGTGTAGAATTTCCTCCTAACATCCAGTCTGATGATGCCTGGGAGAAGAGACCAGCCCCCACCTGCCTACAACCTCCCTTCAGGTGGTTGTAGAGAGCAATAAGGTCTCTCCTGAGCCTCCTCTTCTCCAGGCTGAGCAACCCCAGCTCCCTCAGCCTCTCCTCATAGGGCTTGTGCTCCAAACCCCTCACCAACTTTGTTGCCTTTCTCTGGACACGTTCCAGCAAGTCAACATCCTTCCTGAACTGAGGGGCCCAGAACTGGACACAGTACTCAAGGTGTGGCCACTCACTTAAATTGATGCAGTTGTATAAATGCAGCACGAGATCCTGTCTTCTCGTAAAGCTGTTCCTTTCTGCTTATTTTGAGGAAAATTAGAATTTACTTAAAATAAAAAAAAAAAAAGAAAAAGAAAAGTTTAGCAGAGAAAACAAAATGATTAAAATAAAATAAAATAAAATAAAATAGAAAATCCATGCAAAAGAGAAACATTCCAATGAATTTTCCAAGATGAAGGCCTAGTGCCTTTGGATTTCTGCCTGCTTGTGCACATGAGGAATGTTGGTATCTTGGGATAATTGCACTCCTTGTCATGTATTATTCTTTATATGGACTCAAAACTGTCATCGCAATGCACATAAACATTTTTTATTTTCTTCACCTGCTCATGTGGTGCACACCTGGGGCTTGCTGGCAGCGTGCTTGGCTTCAGCAAGTGAAAGAGAGCCACTGCCAGGTTGGAAAGCCTGCTCCCTTCACATAAGTTAAGTCAAGTCATTCCCCCACTGGTTATACGGAGCGGTTAAGGACAGGGATGAAAAACTTCAGATTCCACTGAAAATGGGGGAAAGTGAACTTCTAGAGGCTCCAACAGAACCATCAGTATTTGGGTTAGAACTGTAGAGCAGAAAACCCTGTCCTTAGCCTGGTGGCTTGGGAGTTGATCCCTGGTATCCTAAGTTTTCTATCTTTGCCACACTGGTGCAAACTGTCTTGCCAGGTGTGGCAGTGAGTGGACCTTTAGAAGTTAGCTAGATGGCACAGTGCTCTGTTGTTCTGTTAGTAGTTGGACTAAAATCTTTGTTGATGCTTAGTGCTTCCTGGAGTAAAGGAAGTGTCAGCTACATATTGCTCAGAGCTGGCTGAAACTTTTATAGAGGAACTGAAGTTTTCATTGATTTAAGTTCATGGGCATTACATAAAAACTCAAGGTTTCTTGCTAGGCTTTTTGCATTAGTAAACATTTTGTTGAAATGCATTCAGGTGTCTGGTTGTCAGCCTCCTTGGCCTAAAAGCTGTGGGAGAATGGAAACAGTGAGAAAGGAAACTATTGGAAGGTTTTTTTGATGAGTGAAGAACTGCAACTTCAATGCCAAGACATCTTCAGGGCTGTGAACAAATGCCATCCTCACAAATGTGCACATGGATACACACAGACATAGGTGGCAATTAGGGAAGGAGCAAGAGGTTGATCCTGTGCCCAACCTGTTCGGACCTTTTAGAGCAAGGGATGTCAGAGACCTGTCCTTGCTCATGCCTGCCTACTCCTCACTCACTCTTTCCATAGTGGGGTTGCTTTCTCAGGGGAAAATGCCTTCCTTAGGCCTCTTTACTTCTGCAGATGCAAAACATTGTGATCATTACCGAGTTTGAAATATGAGAATGTCATTGGTTTATTCTGAGAAGACAATTCATGCTTGGAGTTAAGAGTAATATTCATTACTTATTCATTATTGGGTGAACAACTTGAGCACTGTTGTATTTGATTTGTGGGTGTGATCTTTTAAAGTGAAGCTCTGCAATGATGGTTATAGTGTAAATAATGGCACCAGGAGCACCTTTCTGCTTTGACTACATAACTGAGAGGATGGATACTCACCTGTACTTTTAATCAAACTAAGCCACAACTATACAAGTGATCAGGGTATTTTCAGGTGCAGTTCTTTAGGAACATCATTCATGTTTCAGCAATCCCTGAAAGGCTGACTTGGACAAGTGTCTTCCCACACACAGTGTGTGGCATTCTGCTGCAAAAGGCCAAAGGTGTTTCCAGTTAAAATTTGGCCTTCACATCAAGTTCATCCTTTGGCAGAAGAGCTTATACTATGTTGTGAAGAGGTCCAATAATCCTATAAATGTACATCCATGAGGTATGGAGCTTTTTTTAAAAATAAAAATATTTACTATGTTATCAACTTTTAGCCATCTGGTCAGAAGATGAAAAGACAGAGAGTGAGAGAGTATGCAAGCATGTACGTCTTTAACAGATTATTGAAACAAGCAGCAGAATGATTGAACTCTTTCTGGCTAATTCCAAAATGTTTTAAAAGCAGTGTTTATTGCAAAGCATGGAGTTCAAGCTGTGGAATTCATAGCTTCCTGCCCCTTTCTACTCACATCCACCGACAGACACCGAATTCAGTGCCTTCAGACAGAGTTTGATGGTGGGAAGGGATTGACCGGACCTGTTTTAGAGCTAGAAACTCTTTGAATAAATAAGGACCTGACTGAGGATTTGGATTTCAAAGTTTATGACTACTTAGATCCCTGCTTTTGGTTTTCACTCATTCCTGTTTTTTAAGATTTTTCACTTCTGGCCACTGTCAGAGAAAAAATGTTGGACTAGATGAACCTTTGATCTGACCCAGTACATCTGTTCTTATGGCAAATGGTGCATTGCGCAGGAATTCGTTGATGCAATTTCACAGATTACTGGTTAGGTCCAGACTGGGGGTTGAAGATGCTTTCTTTTCCTCCCTGTAGAGCTGAAGATGTTTTGCATTTTGGCTACCACATAGAAGTCTCTCTTTCCTTCAGGGACACTCCAGCTATCTGTTTTCTGATGGAAGATAAAGGACTGTTACTAATACTCTCTTTGCCTCACTGAAACACATTTTTTCTGATTTGTAGGTCTTTGGAACATTCTTTCTGGTTTATTTATTTGTTCACTTACTTTTCCTGGCAGAAGGACACAAGTCACTTGTTTGTGGGACATAGACTTTGATTTTTGCTTTGAATTCTTCATGACTTAGATTAATTAATCTGTTTTACTAAATGTTTCTGGATTCAATCACCTGGTAGAAGGTAGAGACAAGAAGTCTTGAGATGCTGCACAGGATTCTTTGGCTACATTAGCAGACCAAACAGAACTAGGACACTGACTCAAGCACTGGCAATCAATCACCCGTATTCTTAAGCTGTTCACATGTTTCTGGGCTGACAACATTTCCCTAGACACTACCTGCTACAGTATGGGGTTGCCATGGGTCAGGAGCCATTCACAAATGGACGTCTGATGAGAAACCACCAAGAGTTGGAGTTTGAATATCTAGCTGTAAAGATATGTGCTGAATTGTGATATGCCAGTTCATTTCAGGACCGAGAACATTCTTCCTTACAGTTCTAATCCTGTTTTTTCAGATGTTTTGGGTTTTGTTGTTTATTTTTGTTGGTTTTTTTTCCCCCACTGTCCTCAGAAAACACTGGATCTAGTCTTTGTTGTCCCATTTATTTGGCTGTTCTAAGGGATGGACCTTCCCTTTCATTCGGCTGGAGACTTGCAGACCATTTAATCACAACAATCTGTTCTTGCAGATGACTATCTTAAATAGCATCTTTTTCAAATATATGCCACATAATAACTTCCTGAATGGGTTTTTCTCATCTCCATTGTGTATATCTTTCAAATATTTTTTACCCTTGTGTCATGTTCATTCTTCACCTGACTTTAACAGCCAATGCCTTCCTAGAAGTAAATTTATAATTTCCTTTGTTCTCCACTGAACTGCTTTGCTGAAAAGGAAAAGACAGAATATCTGTTAAAATAGTGCTATATCTGGCATTTATGTCACTATATCTAGCATACTGCATGCAATTCTGTGCTCCCCAGCACAATAAAGACATGGACATGCTGGAGTAAACCCAGGCAAGAGGAACCAGGGTCTTTCTGCTGCCTGCAGCTACCTAAAGGGATGATATACAGAAGACAGGAACAGACTCTTCTCAGAGATACTCAGTGATTAAGTCCTGAGCAAAAAAACCCACAGAAAATTCCAGCTATGTATTAGGAAATAGTTTTTCACCATGGGGACAGTCAAACACTGGAACGAGTTGTCCAGAGAATCTCTGGAACCTGCATCCCTGGAGTTACTCATGGTTTGAGTGGATAAGTGCCTGACCATTCTCATCTAAAATGACCCTATTTTGAGTAGGAAGTTGGATTAGAGATCTCCAGAGGTTCTTTCCAAACTGACTTATTCTTTAAGTCTATGATTATAAACAGGAGATAAAGCTAATGGAAACTTATTTTCTCCCTCACAGATTATTAGTACTTGAGGTTTCTAAGTGCAGAAAAGCATATATTTTATTACTCATTTGAACTTTTTGCCTTTTATTTACACCAGATATATCTAAATTTGTGCATTTCCACTCTTCGTAGAGAGAAAAAAACCCCTAATGATTCTTCCTAACAAAAGAGAATTCATAGAAGTGTGGAGTGATAAAAGGTTTGGACTGGAACCTCTGGAGATATCTAGTCCAACCACTCTGCTAACACAGGTATGCACAGGTCAGGTTGTGCAGGAACACATCCAGGCAGGTTTTTAAAGTCTCCAGAAAAGAAGACTCCACAACCTCCAGGGCTCCAGCACTCTCAAAGTAATGAATTTTCTGCATAAGTTCAAGTGAAATCTCATATGTTCTAATTTGTACCCACTGTGCCTTGTCCTCAGTGGCTATCACTGAGAAGAGCCTACCCTCATCCTCATAACCTCTACCCTTTAGATATTTATAGGCATTTTGAGAAGATCTCCTCTCACTCTTCTCTTTTCCAGGCTAAAGAGCCCTAGGCCTTTCAGCCTCTAGAGAGAGAGAGAGATGCTTCAGTCCCCTCATCCTCCTCATGGCCCTCCATTGGACTCGCCAGTAACTCCCTGACCTTCTTGAACTGCAGAGCCCAGAACTGGAAACAATACTGCAAGTGTGGCTTCACCAGAGCAGAGTAGATGGGCAGGACAGCCTCGTTTGGACCTGTTGTCCACACTGTGCTTATTGCACCCCAGAATACCATTGGCCTTTTTGGCAATGGAGGCAAATTGCTGTCTTATGGTGAACTTTTCCACCAGCCCTCCCAGATCCTTCTCCACAGAGCTGCTTTACAGCAGGTCAACCCCTAGGCTGTACTGGTAAATAACCTTATTCCTCCATGGGTGCAGGACTCAAAACATGCTCTTGTCAAGCTTCACAAGGTTCCAATGAGTCATTAATTTTAGTTTGTGTGTTCCATTCTTCTCTGTAAAGTAGATTATTCACTCTGAGTATTATAGACATGCCAATTTTTTTGGCTGCTTTGGACTCATTTTGTTTAAATGAAATTAATCTAAATTATATTTTTTACAAATTAGAGTTTGTTGTTGCACCTTTAGTCAGGTGTAATTCAACTGCAGTTAACAAAAGCAGCATATACATCAGCATGCTCACAAAACAAAAAAAGGAGTTTTTCAAATGGGATATGCAGAATCAGAGCCCTTCAAAATCAGAGCTTATTTCTGAAAATCTGATGGGCACAAGTAAGTGTAAGGCAATGACTGGAATAAGTGCAGGATTTTAAGGAATTTGAAATCAATTTAAATGAATGCTAATAAAATCAGTATCAGTTATTTAGCCTGTTAGATAAAGAGCATTCTTCCTATTCAGATATTTAGTGTGGTAGAGACAGATTCTCAAATTACGAGATTAACTATAGAAATACTGGGATGAAAAATAATAAAGAGTGTGATTTATAATGTTCATCTGCTAAGCCTATCTGGTGTGAACTGGATGTTCCCTGAAACTTGAGCACAATCATTCTTATTTGACTATTTATTAAAGGAGACTATATTTATGGAGTCAATAAAATGAAGGAACTGTGTCTTCTCTCCAGCCAGCTGACCTCATGAGTGTGTGTTAGATCTCTGAAAGGGGTGTGATGACCATAAAATAATGTTTTGCAGAAGTAAGATGAGAAGTGCAGAACCTCGTTTGGATTTTAGACTTGAAAAAAATTTATGAAGGGAGAACTTCTTTTTGTGTTGTAGCTGTGAATATATTCTCTCTTTCCTCATGCTCTTTACATTCTTCCCGAAGTAAGCATGTGGATGTGTTCCTGTGCAACCTGATCTAAGAAAACCTGCCTTTGTAGGGGGCTTGGCCTAGATGATCTCTGGAGGTCCCTTCCAACCCTTACCATTCTGTGAAAAATAAGGAAGAAAATAATTAACTATGAAAATAATTAGCTAAAATTAATTTTATTTGAATACCCATAGCTATTGCATGTCAGAAAATTCTGCATTTTCTCTAACAACTGGATGCAATGTGCTTCTGTGTTTGCCCAGCTCTGACCGTGTGTGTGTTTGTATATGCACTTGTATTGTGGTAAGTGGCAGGGAGGTCTCCAAGGAAAACACAGAAGGCTGCAATCCAACAAAATCAGGAGAAGAACACTTACTCTGAAATGGCTGGATCTGATGTTTTGAAACTGCTAGAATGTAAATACAAACTGTTTTCATGCCGTCATCCTGGCCCCTGTGAAAAGCGGTGCTCATTTCCCAGACCTTTCTCTGGGGTAATCTGCAGTAATTTATAGCCACTGTGAATAGCTACATCTCCTTTGTGCAGGACACATTTGTTTGAAATATTAATCAGTTCCATGAAAGGAATTGCATTTTTGAATGTTTCCCACTGATGGATGACAGAATACAGTCATTACTCTTTTCTGTGGTTTTTCTAAAGAGCTGTTTTCCCCACATTTTTACAACAGGAGAATGGAAGTCTTTTTCAACACCTGCTACAGTAGCTCTAAAATGAGAAGTCAGAAGACCATGTGCTTGTCGACCCTTCCTCTTGTTACCATGTTTACATTGACTTCTCTTAAAAACACTCATTGTTTCCTTAGTAGAAATATTTTTTGCTTTTGGAGAAGTAGATAGCTAAAAAGAGACCTTTTTTTTTGTTTGGTTGGTTTTCATGAAGCTATACATTTTAATGGAATGATATGTCAAACCTTGCTAATCAAATTCTACTGAACATTACACAGAGGACATCAATCATTAAGAAACCTGTCATCAAGAAACACTGTAGCAGAGGGACACAGCAGTGTATTAACATGCATACATTAAACACAAATATCAAAATCACTGAATGATCCCAGAGACTATGGTAATATTAGAGCTTTTCTAAGAACAATTTACCTTTCCTGGAAGTCAGGAAAGCAATGGTCGCTAGAGTAGATATTGTTATCAAGCTTCAGTGAAAATAATCTGAATATTAATAAGTGTGATTAAATTGACTACTATGTAAATGTGATGAAATCACTTAATTTGTGTTTTGAGGATATTCACCAGAGCTGTTATATGTGTGCCATGGACTGGATTCATTTATCCTATTTTTAGCTACTTCTATGAAATCAAGGATATTAATGTCTCAACAGTATTTTAGAATATACGTTTAACAGTGCTTAGAAATCTTTCCATCACTGCATGCATTCACATCAATGGGAACATCACTTCAGGAAAAGAGAAGTTAGGAGTATACGTTTTCAACTTTGAGACCTAGCATTATATATGAGAACATGCAAAAACCCATTTGGTGGACAAATGAGAAAGAAAAAGAGACAGGAGTGTTTTGGGTTTTGGTTTTTTGGAATGCTAGCCAAATTCTGGTAAACCATTAGAAAGCACACCAAAATGATGCTTGATAAGGAATGAATGGGCAACTACCTTCTGTCACTATTTGGTGCTTTGGTGCCAGTGTTCTTGCACCAGTTGACACCAAGTCATTCCAATGGATGTACAAAAGGTTTAGTCAAGAATGTATATCATTGTGACACAGTCCTGAGCGCAGTGGTATTTCATTTTGCACAGTGTTAAGGAAAGTGTAGGCTTCTTAGGCAAACACAGAAAACTGCCGTCAAAAGTACCCCCTCAGACAGCTTGTGATGCACAGAGCCTGGACAAAAATTCTCTTGTCTGACATTTTTCCAAGATTCAAATGATCTGTTATTGGCCATTTCTCTGCTCTAAAGTTATTCCTTAAAAAAATCCAAATTCCTTTCCTTGGCTAAAAGGTCTCTGAGAGGCTTCCCCCATTTGAATTCCTGGTGCTCTGTTGTAGAACTGTCAATCACTTAACACACATGGACCCCAGAATATTAGCTTTGGCAAGATCCCCAGGCTCTTTGCAAAATAAGAATTCACACTTCCCAAGCCAAGTGTAAGTGAAAGGTCCCCACAATGTTGGTGAATCCAGGAAGATTCTTGTGGGCTGTTCACATCCGGACAACAGAAGAGCTTATAGCTGATGACTGGCAATACCACTTATGGTCCATTCTTGTGCTAAGAAGCAAGTTATTAAATATCCCTTTAGAAGACATACTGCTTGAAGGTGCCAGAAAATTAGGACTTTCCTTAGCCAGTGCTAATAACATGCACTTAAAGCTGGAGAGTTTAAACCTAGTCTTTTTTTTCTTTTTTATTTTAATGGAAGAAAGACTCCTCCTTAGCAACAACTGGAGTATGGTAAAAATAAAGATTCTGTGGATTTTTTTTCCTGTGACTTCCCTACCTGCTTATCCAGTAAAAACATTCATTCATTAGCCCATCTCAGTGCTCAGCTGGAATCAGTGGGAAGAAAATCACCAGAGGAAAATTATACTCCCATACTGACTTTAAGCTGGCTGTAGGTAACCGACCTTTTTCAGCTATATTGATATCTTGTCTACTAATCTTTGACTCAAAGGCAAGCATTAGAAGTACTGCTGTCATTTGGCTTTACAACTCAGTGAACACGAGGTGCATGACTAAAAATTTTCAATGACTAATTCATGTTCATCCAGGAAGGAAAACCTTCATTGAGGCGCTGCAAAAAGGATAAACTGCATTGAGGTGGTGTGACCTGAGAGCTACAACTGCAGAGGAAGAGAAAAGTTTCTCCCCAGCGTTTTGTACCATTCTTTTGTGGGAGGCTGATTTTATCTCCAGGCTCTTCATACTGGAGTTCATTCAGAGGAAATGAAAGTTGTTCAGTGGTTTCCTCTTTATTAGTGGTAAAAAGACTCCTTGCATGACCATTTGATAGGATACTGGGATTTATGTGCATATTCCATCTCAAAGATTCTGTTTGCATGTATAATACATACATAATACATCCTATGTATAATATCCATACAGCTGTCTTTGCATGCTCAGAAACCCCTTCTCTTGATGCTAACACTAGTCCAGGGTAGGTCCTCGTACAGTATTGGATAGGTATCTATGGCTTGATTTACTTTTATACTGAAATGGACTGAATCCCCACGGTTCACAAGAAAATACGCTCTTCCTTTTCATAAGGAGTGTTATGCTGATTATCTGCAGGGCATCACAGAAAAAAAATGAGAAACTATGGGAAAAATCTACTGCTAAATTTTACCTTTTCTTCAACTCATTTTCCACAGGCCAAGCAGTAAGAACTTGCTAAAAAATGCACCTGAAAACAATGCCTTTTGGATGGTTTAAAAAAAACTAAAGAAAACATAAGAGAAGGACAGGTAAAATATTCCTCTGATGACCTTTGAGATCATCAAGTCCAACCTATCATCCAGCACTACCTGATCAACTAAACCATGGCACCAAGCAACCCATCAAGTCTCTTCCTAAACACCTCCAGTGATGGTGACTCCACCACCTCCCTGGGCAGCCTGTAGTTCAACTACTGCTTGTCTTTTATTGTAATGACGTTTTACAACTGCAGTAAAATGTGACAGTGCAGATTTATTCCAGCTTCTTTTAATTTAACTGACTCAAGTATCAGTAATAGTCCAGGAATGCTGACAAACACCTGAGTGAGTCTTTTCACTTTCCCTTTAATTAGATACATGGGGAAAATTAGCTTCAAGTATAAAAAGTAGTCAACTGTTCCTTCTTAATCAGGATCAGGCGCATAATGAGATTGAGAATAAACATCAAGAAACTACAAAGAGCTTTGAGAACTACTGATGGTACTGGAAAACATTATTACTAATAACCGCATATTTAAATACATGAATGGGAAACAGATTAAAATAATAATAATAGGTTCTACAACATTGTTCTGATTTCTGTACAAACAGCACTACTAAAGGATTCTTTCCTTTCCTTTGTGTGAACGCATTTGTTACCTCTTAGCAAACAGTTTGCAAAAATATGAAGCAATAGAACTAGCTGAGTCCCTGCAGAGAAATGAGAGCTTATCTGAAAATTATGATTGTTGGAAAAAATCCAGCATGCATGGGTCACTTGCAAATTATAATCTAGGGCCATTAGCATCTCATAGCCCTTCAGCTGCTTGTGTGAAATGCATTGATGATCTCAGTCCAATTCCTAGCAGACAGGTGTCCCCATCGTTGGAATCACCAGGTGGAGATGACTGTATTTTTTCCCATTAAAAAGGTGATTATAGCTAACACAGTGTAAAACATTAATATAAAGTACTTATAGTTCCCACAGCAGATGTTACAGAAACTTGGAATCCTCTCACTCAAGAAAATTGTGCCCAGATGCTTGTACTTAAACTTTATGGTCTGAACTCTGCCCTCAGATGTACACATAACTCCCAGAGATTTCAGGGAGAGTAATGTTCATGTATGTTATAGCCATGTCTATTTGCTTTCATAGAGTCCACATTGATGTTCAGGCATATTGTGGGACACATGGTTAAAAAACAGTGTGTGTGGTTGTGGATGATGGAAAGATGATACTACAGTAACTCATAGAAGCTCCATCCTACATCAGAGCCAAGAGGTACCAAGCATTGTTCAAACACAAATCAAAAGGCATTAAAAGAAAGGAAACAGCAAGCAAGCAAGCAAGCAATGCATACATATATACATATACAAGGTCACAAAGAAGTTCAGTAACTCATACTACCCTCTGATTTAGAACACTGAGAAGAATACCCATTTTTATAGTTTCAAGACTAGAATGGAATACACTTGGAGCAGTCACTTACTCCATGCTTTTCTAATGTAGTGCTCCTTATAGGAAACAAGCAGAAACGTGTTATCCAACACAAGTTTCATCAAAATGATTGTGTTTTACTGACTTTTTCTATTTCTGATCCATCCTTGAAGGGAAAGGCCACTTCAGAACAGAGTAGCTGTCTTCACTCTATAAATGTATGGAGAAAAGTGCTTTGGAGAGAAAGGTATTAGCAAACATAGAGCAAGAAATAAGGCCCAAAGCAGTCCTAGAGATTAATCAGGGAAAGGCAGAGGATTACAGATGGAGATAGGCACATAATCTGTCATTCTGCAAGTGTCAAGTACAAGTGAAGTGCTGCCTGGGTTTCACAACTTGTGCTTGACTTTGTGGATTAGAGCATCACAAGACCCTACATGAAAACTGTGTTCAAATAGGACATTAAGGTATACTAACTATTCTTTCCTTTGTATTTCTAACATTGGACATGTGATATGTTATGTCAGGTAACAGACTTGATTAAGTAGATAATGTCCTAAGGGCTGTTGTAATTCAAGCTCTTAACAAAAGGGAGGCTAGATATAACTTTTTTAATGCTCTTTAATAATGTTCTAGAGAAAAAGGGATTTCTCACTTTAATGTGCAGTTTTGAAAAGCTACCTTCAGCTACATGCTGAGCATTTAACATGTAGAGCAACATGCTCCCTGTAGGGAAATAGACACATCAGAAAACTGTTTAATTCCATCCTGAAATGAGTGGAACGAAACATCCCTGGAGATTCCTTCATCTTTTTCTGATGACTATTGAGTGATTCCAAGACAGTATGTTTAAGTGAATCTACTCATTTTTTCCTGGCCCCTCACCAGGATTATACTGTAAATGTATGTTTAACGTGCCTATATTTGCCTTTGATTAAGCTAACATCTATGAAAAGATGGTCTATCTATAAAGATACAGCCCTTTAAGTAAACATTTTATTTCAAAATTACAGTGGGGTGAAAGCACATTTGACATGTATGTGGTTCCTGTGATGACCAGTCAAGGTCCTCAGCTCCCCTTCCTGGATCTGCAAAATGAAAACCTTTCTGGTAGCAATGAAGGTGATGCTTCTCTTAAAAGTTCATCAAAGTTAGAAACTTCTGTTCCACTACATGTAGGAAAATTGGGTACCACTGATTCTACCCCATCTGCATAAGAGAGATGAATTTATTTCTAACTACTAGTATGAAATTATTCTATCTGAAATCACAGAATGTGGAACATTTGCTCAGGTTTGATCATGTCATGTTTTTGATGTCTGCCCATGGAGATTACCTGCTTATTTTAGCTCTGCCTCTACAATATTTTCTGATCATCTGATTTAGTGTTAATGTGATTATAACTCAATAATGGAAAGATCTGTATTTTGCATTTATGATTTTCTATGCTGCTACTCACATTGTGATGTTAATTTCTTTAATTTCCTTCTAAATTATTGCTGATATTGATCACTATAAACGAATCAGATAAGCAGCACTGATCTTCATTGCCTAGGGAAGGATGAAGGATATCTTTTAGGGGACATCAGGAGGCTGGGAGGTGCTGGCTGGTGACTGCAAGCTGCCAGTACTGAATGTCCCAAGGATTTCAAAATATTGTACATGTTGATTTTCTAAGTCAGAAAGTGTTGCATACAGTGCAGGACAATTCTGCGTTAGCCATCAAGTTAGTAGAAGAATTTCCAGGACTTGTGGTTCAGCTCAAGTGTTTGTGACTTGATTATAGTTGCTTTGTATAAACACAATAAAATCCTAACCATCTGTGCACAGCTGCACAGTACACATACAGCCACACACCCTCACGCACCCCTAAGTGCTCTCACACACACACACACGCATGTATTAATGTCTGCTGCATGTGTATGTGCGTGTGTGCGTACCCTTTGTGCTCTAAAAAGATCAGTTGCACAAAGCTGAAAACAATTATGAATCAAATCATCTGGGAGGAAAAATTTAATCAGAAAAATGTGAATGGTAATCAGAACCTGTTTACTTAAAACCCTGAACAGTGTAATCCTGCAGCTCAAAAGCTTGTTTAAAAGAACCAAAATGCTTACCAATATAAGCAGCAGTAACAAAACCTGTATCTATAATATGTGTAGCAAGAAACAATATATATTGTGGATTTGGTTAGGGGTTTTTTAAGTTGGAAGCTGTAGAAAACTAACTCTGTGAAGAGAAAGTATTTCTGTGTTATGGGCAAGATGAAGAAAGCTCAGTTTTGGGGGAATAAAAAGAAAATTAACAAGGTTATTGATTCATTTTTAGAACAACCAACAACAATGCATAAGAAGGCGTCTGTGTTTAATAAATATTTTTGGTTTGGATGAAGTTAAGAGATAGATAACACATTTATATTACATAAAATATTATTATCTAGTAATAATCAAAGCTCTTAAATAACAATCAGCATTAGATCCAATTTTCTCCATTTGAGAGTTTTAAAATAGGTGCACAAAGAAGATTTTAGAATCAATACCTTTCACTTTCAATGTGTATTTCAAGACTTTGGAAACATCAGACAGCTGAAAGAAAGGTAGTATTGAGTCTAAAAGTAAAAGGAATAAATATGATGCTGGTGATTACAAGATTGTCAGGAGGATGCTGATGAGAAGAGAGGAGAAGAGAGGAGAAGGAAGGAGAAGGGAGAAGAAGAGAGGAGAGGAGAAGAGAGGAGAGGAGAGGAGAAGAGAGGAGAAGAGAGGAGAAGAGAAGAGAAGAGAAGAGAAGAGAAGAGAGGAGAAGAGAAGAGAAGAGAAGAGAAGAGAAGAGAAGAGAAGAGAAGAGAAGAGAAGAGAAGAGAAGAGAAGAGAAGAGAAGAGAAGAGGAGAAGAGAATTAACCAGGTTGGAAAAGACCTTTGAGATCATCAAGTCCAACCTATCATCCAACACTATCTAATCAACTAAACCATGGCACCAAGCACCCTATCAAGTCTCTTCCTAAACACCTCCAGTGATGGTGACTCTACCACCTCCCTGGGCAGCCCATTCCAATGGCAAACCACTCTCTCTATGAAGAACTTCTTCCTAACATCCAAAAGCATGGAATACATATTAGTCAACCTGATTCACAATAAATATGAGTAATTTAATTAAAAACAGCCAGCATTTGCTTATGGAAATAGATGTGAAAATACTTCTATGTAGCAATAACATGGCAGCAATATATTATACTGATGATAAGAGAAAAGGCTCAGGCTTATATATTTTAATATTTGTTGATTTTTTTTCCCTTGGCATGTAAAGGCATAACATATTAAAGAAATTTAATCTACCTAAGGAATATATCCCAAGAAATTATCTTAAGCAGAGAATCATTATCAAGCTGGTGAAAAAGAAGGATATGCCTTTTAAAAGGGTAAAGAATCATAGTGGCTGAATAGCTGCAAACAGACTCCTCTTGTGGGCTAATGATACAAAGCTGAACATGATATTTGAATATATTGAAGGGAAGTATTCAGTCATCAATATCTCCTCATATTTGGTGCAAACCACCCTGGAACTTTATTTTGATGTCCACAGTAAAAAGATCTATGAAAAATGACATGGAGTCAAAGAAGAGCGCTAGGGAGTAAACCAGTTTCTGAAGAACTTACAATTTGCCTGAAGCCAAGTCTTTTCATGAGAAGGAAGACAAAGAGTTGGTGTATGACCATTTGCAAATACTTGCATGCATAAATCAAAGCTTCAGGCCACATCAAAATCAGAGATGCTAAATTTCTTCACAAGTTTTATGTAGACATAATTCCACTGCCTCTGAAATAGAATGATTCTGCCTAAAATAATTACAGCTTGATTTATTGATATACTGATATTATTTTATTTATCTGAGGGGCTAAACCCATCTCTTTGGGTCTCAGAATCCAAGCCTGAAGATGATATAAGACCGGAGGTAAAGACAATAAGGGGTGATAATGACTGAAGTTTGTGTTTAAAGTACTATTTATAGATATTTGTGGGTTGACATATCTGTTAAGGATATAACATCAGGCTCACTGTTTGGGTCACAATGTTTTATCAGTGTGTTCCTGAAAGAAAAAGGCTACTCTGTCCAGAAGAAAAGAAGAGATGATGTTGCATGTATCAGTAAAAATATCTGTAAGGCTTTTACAAAGTGGCCTGTACAAAAGTGAATCAGATATCTGTATTAAGAGGTTAGATGAAGAATGCATGAAAAGGAACTGACTGTTAATAATTCTAGCAAAACATTGATTCTATGATTCTATGATAATTAAAGAAAATACGTTGTCAATTTAATTACATAAAAATGTGAAGTACTATGTTCCATAAGTTGACAATGCATGAACAGGTATATTTTCTTCAAGGGAAAATGTCCCATAAGATGGTTTCAAGCTGTTACAAGACACAATTGAGTATCAGTGGGTTATTAGACTAATAATGTCAGGAAAGATGAAAATGAAGGTAATGGAGAGATACTTTTGATGCTAAGGAACTGCTTGTATTTCTTTCAAAATGTATCAGGAATTTTAAAGTTTAGGAATTGAAGTACTCTGAATATGTAATGCATTGATATCTCTAATGATGATTAGAATAAAATCTAAATTACAGCATTCTTTTTAGCCAGGAAATGTGATGAATCCCCTATTTTTGTTGCTGGGTGGATTTTATTGGTTTTGTTTGGGTTTTTTGAGTTGTTTTTCCTGCAAAGCCAGTGTTATTTGTTTCCTTATAATATCAGTCCCACCCCTCAGGCTAAGACTAGTGATGCCAATGTTCTGAATCAGCTCTGCTATTTTTAACTCCAGAATTGATATAGTGTATCATGAAGACCAAAAATTACAGGTAAATATGCATGAATCAGGGTCTCACTTTGACATAAGCCTTGAATCACAATTTGTTCTTAAATAGCCACCACTTAGTGGGCCATTCCCATTTTTCCTATTCAAAAAAAATATGATTAAAGAAGGATCAACAAATTGAGCACAACCTGCATTCAAGTTGCCTTTATTCTTAATTTATTGCATTTTATACAATGAGAATTTCCGGTGGATTATCATGGCTAAATAAAACTCATGAGTACACAATACTATGCTTAAGGTCTCACAAATTATTTTTTGACTATAACCTACCTGTTCTATCAAGATGGTCTCAATAGATTTTAGTATGGCAAATTTTAAAATGTTGGCTTTTAAAAACATAGCAAAAGTCATTGCAATGAGCAAATACTGATGTCAGAGCGTGTGTTTTAGGAGCTAAAAGGCTTGAGGAAGCAGTCAAAATAATACAGATGACTCTAGAATAGAATAGAATAGAATAGAATAGAATAGAATAGAATAGAATAGAATAGACCAGGTTGGAAGAGACCTTCAAGATCATTGCATCGAACCTATTATCCAACCCACCTAATCAACTAAACCATGGCACCAAGCAACCTATCAAATCTCCTCCTAAACATCTCCAATGATGGTGACTCCACCACCTCCATGGGCAGCACATTCCAATGGACAATCACTCTGTGTAGAACTTCTTCCTGACATCCAACCTAAACCTCCCCTGGCACAGCTTGACACTGTGTCCTCTTGTTCTGGTGCTGGTTGCCTGGGAGAAGAGACCAACCCCCTCCTGTCCACAACCTCCCTTCAGGTAATTGTAGAGAGCAATAAGGTCTCCCCTGAGCCTCCTCTTCTCCAGGCTAAGCAGCCCCAGCTCCCTCAGCCTCTCCTCATAGGGCTTGTGTTCCAAGCCCCATAAGTTTCATAAATAATTAAACTCATCCATAATCATGTGTGGGTAAAATACTCTAAGCTTTTACCTTTTACTTTGTTTTATCTGTAAAACTTTCTGAGTTCAAGGATCCATTCAGAAATTTCATAATAGATAAAAATGTATTAATGAGCTACCTACCATGAGACAACACAGTCTCAAGCTGCGCCAGGGGAGGTTTAGGCTGGGTGTTAGGAAGTTCTTCATAGAAAGAGTTATTTGCCATTGGAATGGGCTTCCCAGGAAGGTGGTGGAGTCACCATCACTGGAGGTGTTTAGGAAGAGATTTGATGGAGTGTTTGGTGCCATGGTTTAGTTGATTAGATAGTGTTGGATGATAGGATTGGACTTGATGATCTTAAAGGTCTTTTCCACCCTGGTTAATTCAATTCAATTCAATTCAATTCAATTCAATTCAATTCAATTCAATTCAATTCAATTCAATTCAATTCAATAGATCTATGGAATTTTTCATTCTTTTCAGAAAAAAAACCCAAAAAACAAAAAAAAAAAGTTTTCATTTTTACCAGTGTCACTAATATTCATATCCTGGATAGATTTTTTTAAAACAACTAGAACAATCTTAAATAGTCTAAAACTTTTTAAAAGGAAAAATATCAGAATTTTGTTTATTGGTGTACTGAGCTCTAGATGTTGTTAGAAGTTAATTATTCTAAAGAGTGTCCTCAAGGGATATGAAAATAGACTAAAAATAGATGGCTCCATTTCTTACAAAATATCTTACAAGGATTGATACTGTAATTATAAGTCATGTATAACCTTGTGTGCCAGTTATCTTACTGAGCTAAGCACATTTAACTGATGAAGTTGAAGAAGTCAAGCAAACATTTTGCAAAGCAAGTCAAGATCTTCCCATCTGAGCCATGGCAATGGCCAAACTCTTGTCCTTTGGGAGAGTGAGAGCTATTTACAAGCATTCAGCCTAGATGTCTTTGAGTAATTTCCTTGTTGACTTCCATAAATCACAGAGTACTTTAATTGCAAATGTGTTGCCAGCAGACCATGGCCTAACAAAGAGTATGGATTTTCATTTCTTCCTAAGATACCGTCTGTAGTTTTCTTTTAAATGCTTTTCTCTTATCTGCAAACTATAATATTGATTGCGTTTCAGGCTGCTTAATGATTAACCTTTATTTAACAGATGTAGTAATTATCTATTATTTTACATAAAGCATGCTTTTGTTGAACACTGAGTTAATTTCCTGGCTGAATGAAATGAGAAGCGGAAGAGAAAAAGACAAACATTAGATCTTTCTCATTCGAGCCTCATTTTTTCCAAGCTCACAAAGTAGTAGTAAAAATAGATTCATTTTGCAAAATTCTGATATTTTACAGTGACATTTCTAGTCAAAATACAATTGCCTGCAAGTTCAAGATCTTATTTTTTTTCCTGGCTAGTTTGAAAAAGGATGATTGGTTCAGACTGGGCAGGTAACTCATATGGTATTAATTCTGTTAATTACATCATTCCAGATCTGCTAAATTCAGCCCATATAGTCAGGGAACTTAAGAAACCAAGTGTTTGTTTTCCAGGAGTCTTTAAAAACAAGAAAGTGTAATAATCATGGAATCACAAGTTGGTAGAAGCCTCAAGGATCATCTGGTCCAACCTCTCAATGTGATAGTAGAGTTGAAACAAGATGGTTCAGCACCCTGTTGAGCTGAATCTTAAAACTGTCCAATATAGGGTAACCCACTACTTTCCTTGAGAGATTATTCCAATGTTTAGTTGTCCTCACAGTGAAAAATTCTCTTCATGATTCCAATCAGAATCTCCCCAGGAGTCACTTGTATGCATTGCCCCTTGTATTTTCCATGTGACTGCTTGTAAGAAGGGAGTCTCCATCATCCTGCTAGCCACCCTTTATGTACTTGTACATGGTAATAAAGTTTCCCTTAAACCTCTTCTCAAGGCTGTCAGAGTGGGTGGAGAGTAGCCAAACAGAAAGGGACCTGGAGGTACTGATTGACAGCTGGCTGAACATGAGCCAGCAGTGTGCCCACGTGGCCAAGAAGGCCAATGGCATCCTGGCCTGCAACAAGAATAGTGTGGCCAGCAGGAGCAGGGAAGTCATTGTGTCACTGTACTCAGCACTGCTTAGGCCACACCTTGAGTCCTGTGCAAAGTTCTGGGCCTCTCAATTTAAGAAGGACTTTGAGACTCTTGAACGTGTCCAGAGAAGGGCAACAAGGCTGGGGAGAGGCCTCGAGCACAAGCCCTGTGAGGAGAGGCTGAGGGAGCTGGGATTGTTTAGCCTGGAGAAGAGGAGGCTCAGGGGAGACCTTATTGCTGTCTACAGCTACCTGAAGGGTGGTTGTAGCCGGGAGGTGGTTGGTCTCTTCCCCCAGGTAACAAGCACCAGAAAGAAAGGACACAGTCTCAAGTTGCACCAGGGGCTTGAGGTGAGGAGAAAGTTCTTCACAGAGAGAGTTGTTAGCCATTGGAATGTGCTGCCCATGGAGGTGGTGGAGTCACCATCCCTGGAGGTGTTCAAGAGGGGATTGGATGTGGCATTTGGTGCCGTGGTCTAGTAGACATCAGGTCTTGGGTGACAGGTTGGACTTGCTGATCTTTGAGGTCTTTTCCAGCCTTATTGATTCTATGATTCTATGATTCTATGAAAAGGACAAAGGGGAAATTATTAATATCTGCAAATCCATTCCTCTCAGCCTGCTTTTCAGACATGATGCAAGAAGTAATCAGTTTAACTTGTATTGAGGAACAATTTTGTTATATATTAGGGGAAAAAAACCCAAAAAAACACAACAACAAATTTACAATGAAGGAATGGAATAAACTGTCTGGAGAGGCTGAAGAGTCCTGATCACCACAGGATTTAAAACCAGATATACATCTGTGTCATGGGCACACAGATATGTTAGATGTCCTATTTATATAATTTGTGACCCGTTTGTATGCAGTCCTCTGATTTTATGCCCTTTTCCTGAGCCACTCTCAGATAAGCAGTAGGGCAGTGGAAAGAAATATATACAGGAGGAAATATGTACTGCTTCTGAAGCAATATGGAAATGAAGAATGAATGAGAACAAGCAGTATATGAAACAAATATTGCTTGTATCACTTAACACACCACTGGGAAATGTTTGGAATTTAGTGATGGAAAGGGTATAAAAGCTAGATTAGAAAACTTCACCCAGACCAGCATAAGGAAGGCAGGTATTCTTGACTGTTCCTTCAAAGACACAGGAAGGAAAAGAACGATCCATCTGCAAAAGCTGGTCCAGAGAACAGTAAACGGTAATACCTATTCCAACTGAAGGCTCACCAAATGATGATGAGGAACTGAAATTTTCTGTCTGAAGGCACTGTGATAATACAGTTGGATGGAAGTGTCCTTGATAGGGGTGGTCTGCATGGAATAGAAAACAGTATTTGATATAGTTCTTTGTGGACTCCAGCAACCATTTGTCATGAGATAATATTTAGAATTTAGAGATGATTAAGCTAGCTGAAAGCTTGCCTTTGCTCAGCTCGTTTTGCTGTTGTTTATATTTGCTGTGCTTGTATATTTTATGACTTGGATAAGTAAACAATAAAATCTGCCTTGACTCTATTTTATAACTTTTAGTCATAAATAATATTTTGGACATATTTTGGGATCGTTCTGGGTTACAAATTATACTTCCTGCTGCTCTTCTATAGCAGCATTAATGCCATCTACTTTCCACTGAGCAGTGCCAGAGGTACTTGGAGGTCATCCACTCCAATGCTAACTAGTTTCAGTTCCTGTCTTGTGCTGGAAACTGGTGAAGATGTTGCATTTCAAGACAGGAGTATGCCTTGGAGAAGATGTTGCTGGCGACATTATCTATAAGCTAATCATGAAAGGTCAAGTGTCTGCTGATAAATTTGCAGGGTCTGCATAAATTTTTTCCTCTAAATATCTTTGCCTAAAGTTTTAATGTAACTGTTTATTGGTCAGAACAATGAGGAGAACTTTAGGGGACTGGATGAAATGCACTAAAGGCCTTGTGAGAACACTGACGTGTGAAAGATGAACATTTAAAAGTCGGTATACAGTCACAGCACTCACAAGACCAACATATAGTTGTAATGGAGATGGGTGTCTACATATACCTGTTTATCAAAGGATAGGGTAGAGACTGAACTTACTTTAAGATTTACTATATCCTCTCCTCTCCTCTCCTCTCCTCTCCTCTCCTCTCCTCTCCTCTCCTCTCCTCTCCTCTCCTCTCCTCTCCTCTCCTCTCCTCTCCTCTCCTCTCCTCTCCTCTCCTCTCCTCTCCTCTCCTCTCCTCTCCTCTCCTCTCCTCTCCTCTCCTCTCCTCTCCTCTCCTCTCCTCTCCTCTCCTCTCCTCTCCTCTCCTCCCCTCCCCTCCCCGAACCGAACCTCTCCTCTCGTCATTGTTTTACATAAAAGAACCCCAGAAAATCAAGTATCCTCCAGAAGAATGTAAAAGTAGGTGTCACAGAATAATAGTTTTAAAAGGTCCTGTACCTTTAAGCTGAGGTAGTACCAATTGAAAACTATGTTCAGAAGTAGTTAACTGGCCAAGTCTTCCTGGAGACTCCAGCTCCAGGAAGAATATTCAGCTCCAGGAAGAATATTATTCAAATATTGGAGGATATGATGCTATTTTATATCCATCTGCAATGTATTGTATATACATGGTGCTCATGTGCACATGTGTTGAAGTGAATATTATGTGTATATAATATAGTCTGTAAGTGTAATGCACTATTTTTGATATAGAGTACATAGCTGTCATTGAAATAGATGGTTGTAGAGCTGTACCTGTCTGCTGGTGGGATCACAGGGGAGCTGGAAAGGTCCTACTAGAGGGAAATGCCAGTTTCCAGAAGGTTTTTTACTGTTCTGTAAACAGCAGAAGGTGCAGATCTTCCCACAGGCCAGAGTTTTTGGTATCTCTTCACAGGAGGTCTAAGAAGCCTTGTATAAACAACACGGTTTTGAATAGAAGTTTCCAACTATGAAAAAATCTTCAAAGCAGTTAGTCACCAATGAAAATTCAGGTGATAAGTGCATACAAAACATTCAGGACAGGAAGACCTGGGGTTATTCGAGAAGCCTCATGATAATGTTTATTGCTTGTGGTCTCTGCTAAGCAGAGTTGCGTGGCATCCCCAGGTAAGATTTCAGGAGGACACAAAAATACCCTTGTCTGATACATTTATCCATCCACATCTCTTCTGGTGAAACATTCTTGCAAACTAATTTATGAGTTTCTGTATTTTTCTCTCTTCCACTAGGCTTATCACACTAAAGGCTGAAATGACCAGAGAAGTATGACGCAGCTGTTTCCTTACTGCATACTGACCACTCTTTCCAGGTATTGACCCTGCGCTAAGATGAGATATGTGTTAAGTCCAGATTCATCAATTTGCAGCAACTGTTTAGGAGGCCATTGATCTGGGTCCTGGGGACATGACTCACTCAGGGGACCTTGGTGGACTCCAGCAGTCTCTCCTGTTCAACTCGCTGAGTGAAAATGAGCGAACGGAGGTAGTGGAATCCAGGTCAGTGCCTCACATGTCATTTGGTGGTCTTTCAGTTGGTGATTGCTTTCTCCATCGTAAGGTCTTTGATTTTAATCGGATCATTGTGTGCACATATGGATATTCCTGGTGGCCTAACCAGTGAACATAATTAAAAGAAATGATTGCCTTTCACTTTAAGCAAACATCTGGTTTTACTTGAAACAAGATGACTTAGCTGTTTCAGAAACATTCTTGTAACCCTGGATTCACATTTTCATCTTAAAATATATATTTTCTCTGTTCAAGCAGCATGTTAATGTAAACACTATATATAACTGACAACCAAAATTTTCAGAAGTATTTGGTGCTCTGAGCATTAGTGAAACCACAAGAATTATTACATTTTTGATTTGATCTCTGTAAATCTGTTTCAACAGTCACTCTGATTTAAACAATTATTCTGATTTATACTCCAAGAACTATAATTTGCAGAAAATGTAACCATGTGAAAACATGTTTTTGCATAGTATATCTTGGCAACCTTGTTTTGTTGTGATGTCATTGCCTTAGGTTTCATGGAAATACTGAGGGAATAAAAGGAAAACAAGACCCTCTCTTTGAAGTACATTCACATATCCCCTCTCTCCACCCCTATAAAGATTTTAATGTCTTTTTTTCCATAATAACACTGAGGCTTCTGTTATTGCTTGACTGACATTATACTAAGAAATGTACTGAAGACTCTCATGAAAGAAATTTAATTGTGAGGGAAGGATTTGTCACCTTTCAATTCTCTCAATCAGGTAGGAATCATCATTTGTATAACGAGCTATTTTGAGATCCTGGGGTTTTTTTGCTTTCATGTCATTACAGTGGCCAGGTTCTAAACTGTTAAACACAGGCACACGTACACAGATACAGATACAGATCCAAACTGTTTATCAACGGCAGAAGTAACAACGGCACTTTCTCCATCAGAGCTCTATCTAATCTGGTTTATGGCAACATCTGAAGGAAGATGACTGCGCTTTATTAAACCAGTATCTCTCATTCACTTCATCACATCTGTTTTTTCTAAAAATAAAAAAAAAAATAATAAAAACAAAATACAAGGTCGCCCTGCATTATAAAAAGCATACGTTACAGAGACGTACACGAGAATGAAAAATGGCAAAAAAAAAAAGCCTTCATATGGAAGCAATCCATCTGGGTACACCTAGGTACGGTATATGGGGATTTCCAGTACTATTAAAAAGGTTATCCCTAGTACAAGATATTAAAAATATGCCGTATATGATTTAGGGATTTTAAGCATCTCCAGTGTTTTTACTGAAAGAAAGGAAAAAGAAAGGAAGGGAAAAAATGAGACCATCGCATTCAGAAACATTCCTAACTGGCTTCACATTTTTCTTCTTTCCAGCACCAATAAGAAAACACATCAGAGACAAGCTCGTGCCTGTCAGATGCGATCATATGCTAAAACAAATGACGCCACTTGCTAATTTCATTTTCCCAGCACATGCATGTGTGCGTGTGTCTGGCTGTCGTGTGTCTGGGATGTTTGAAAACAGCTGCTTTTTCTTGTCTTCTTAGTTGCACAATGAACTATAAAAATTTTCCTACTGGGGCTGATTCTAAATTGAGTCACTTTTCTGTTAATACTGAAGAATTTTACTGTATTTCTTACCTGAGTAAAAAAATAGCTGAAAAACTGAGCTATTGTTACTGACCCTGTGAATATCATCAGCCACAGTGAGTAGTCCCTTTCACCACTCTCTGCCAGGCATGGGACTAATCAAGTAATATGTTGTGGTAGTTTGCCCCTGGCTGGGGGCCAGATGCCCACCAAAGCCATTCTATCACTCCCCTTCTTAGATGGACAGGGCAGAGGGAAAATATAACAACAGGCAAGTTAGAAGTAATTTAATGGGGTAAAAGCAAAGGCCGGTCGTGGAAGCAAGAGCAAACAAAGATATTCTCTGCTTCCCATCAGCAGATGATGCCTTGATGCTCACAAGGAAGCAGGGCTTCAATACATGTAGCAGGTTCTCTAGAGCATAGATACCATCAAGAAATGTCCCCCCACACTTCCTTCTTTCTCAGCTTTTATGACTGAGATGGCGACATATGGCATAGAATACCCCTTTGGCCAGTTTGGGTCAGCTGGCCAGGCTGTGTCCCTTCCCAAGAACTTGCCCATCCCTCAGCTTACTGTTGTGGGGGGAAATGTTGAAAAAGCACAGCCTTGATGCTTGGCTCAGCAGTGGCCAAAACACTGGTATGCTATCAATGCCCAGCTGCACCACTGTAAAACATAGCACTATGTAAGATGCTATGGGGAGAAGTAACTCTGTCTCAACCAAACCAAATACCTGCCCTTTCAATCTTCATAGGATCAGACCATTCATAATCTTTTTAAATATATTTTTTTTGAGGACAAAACATCACAAATAGCCTGTGCTGTTTCTGAGTTTGCATTTGCTATTAAGTAACACTTTCCATTCAATCTTCACAAATCTACTTTTCAATATATTATTATAAAAAAACCCACACCCCACCCTTTTATTTTGAGAATTGACATTCATTTCAACTCCACCTGCAAAAGTAAATGAGCAAAATTAACATTGGTCATGACCTCAGCACTGGTCATATATCATGTTCTAACTATTGAAGGCAAAGTTTTATAAATCTCTGCAGCTATATCCATACATTTGAGTAATTTACCATATTTCCTTCAAAATGCCAATCATGGACTATGTCTCTAGTAAATTTGGTTCTTGGTACAATAAATAAAATTAATGTTCATGTATTAAGATGAGTTACTGTAAATTATTGCTCCCTCTTTCAGGACTATTGCTTTAGCAGTTGGTGTAGGAAATGAAGTCGTTTTAGGGAGTAGGAAACAGCAAGAGTTGTAGAGTACATTTGAAACTCAAGTTTAAGCTGATCTCAGCCTGCCTCCATGTTAGTCATTTTAAGGTCTGCTGCAGGTGGTCTTCACACAGAAGCTCAAAAGAGGCCATTTGTGCCAAAACATGGAGCAGGGAGGGATAAGTGATGGAGCGTTCACAGGGAACAATAAAGCTTTCATAATATGGAGAGAGTGAAGAACCAAGCTGAGCAACTTGAGAAACTGTTTGTAAGTAGAAGGTAAAAATAAGTGAATAGGTTAAAAAAGCATGCAAGAAAAGGAAGGACAGGTTTTGTATTAGAACAAGGATGGAGACAGTTTTCAGAGAAGACACTGCTAATTTGCTCTTGTTGTGCTAAAATACTCTTCATAAAATAAGTAGCTTCTAAACCAAAATGAAAGAGCACTGTCGATATTGACTCTTTCCCCCAGTTCTGCTTCATTTGAAAGTCATTATTGTTTTTAATTGTCATTGTACTCCCAACTTTCTAATTTTTCCTTTTTTTCCCCAGTCACATCAGTTTCTTCAAAGCTAGCTTTCTACCCTGCTGGAATGTAAAGCTGAAGGTGAAATCTTGGCACTGTTGAAGTTAATATAAGTTTGGCCTCTGCAGTGTGGTCTGGATTTTACATAGATGTTTTAGAACTTCTGTGAGAGAATTCATGCCTTCACTCAGGCTTTTGGCAGTTAGGTATTAAACTTTCTTTCTTTCCACTGACCTACAAGGAGCTCATCTTATTAAGTGAGATCAGGCAGTTAAATTGAACTGCAAAGTGTCATTGTTGTTATTATATTTGAATATCAATAGTTAGGCATCTGAGGAGCAACTATGAACTATGCTTGTGTACTCCAAGTGTAAAGCTGGGGTAGAGGAAGTAGCAATCCCTCCAGACATGACAAACATGGGATGAAGGCAGAGTGCATAAAAAGAGTAAATAATGTGTGGTGATGAGTGACAAGCAATTTTTCTGACTTACAAGAGCAAGAGGTAAGGTCAATGAAAATTGTGGGCATTCTACTGGGGTGGTTACTTTTGATTATTGTTTTTGCTATGTTTCCCCACAGAAGGCCCTATCTAGTTGTCCTGGACCTTAGGTTTGCATGAGAATGGTAGCAGGAAACAGAGTCAGGAGCTCCCATTTTGCATAACAGAAAAGTGAACACAAAAAATTATCAACTTTCAAACTAACTACATTTGAAAGCAAGGGCTGGGGCTTTGCCAACATCTAGCCAGGCAGTTGCTGTTCCTTCACTTTGTGATTAAGTTAGGAGTCATACTGTAGCACAGAGCAGAATAAGGGATCACGTCTTATAACTCATCTTCTATGGGTAAACCCCACTAACTACATTGCCTTAGTACAACAAACTAGATTTTGTTCCACAGGCAGATTCATCAAATCAAAGAGAATTCAGCAAACGTTTCCTCATGACTTCAGTTGTATTACTTGTGCAGTAGATCATAACTAGATGCTTAGATTTTCTATGAATTCAGGTTTACTTCTGATGCCTTGTTGGCTTGTATTTAAAACAGATTTTGGATTAACCAGTGGAAAAAAAGCCTGAACATGACATAGTTGGTATTCCAGGTGAATCACAGAATCACAGAATGATAGGGGCTGGAGGGGACCTCAAAAGATCATCTAGTCCAAACCCCAGTGCTAGAGCAGGATCACCAGGAATGCATCCAGGTGTCTCCAGTGACGGAGACTCCACAACCTCTTTGGGCAGCCTGTTCCAGTGCTCTGTCACCCTTGCAGTGAAAAAGTTTTTCCTCGTGTTTAGGTGGAACTTCCTATGCTCCAGCTTGCACCTGTTGCCTTTCGTCCTATGATTGGACATCACTGAGAAGAGCCTGGCTCCATCCTCCTGATACTCACCCTTCACATACCTATAAACATTTATGAGGTCATCAATCAGTCTCCTCTTTTTCAAGATAAAGACACCCAGCTCCCTCAGCCCTTATTAGGAAATGTTCCACTCCCTTAATGATCACCTTATTGATTTTTCCTGTAGAAGTTGTCTATGGCTGACTTTGCTTTTGAGCACTACCACTCATGTAAGTAGATGTGAAGTGCCATTTCCAGGTGCATAATAAAGCAAATTAACAGATTAAGGAGTTTTCTATTCTATTAAGAATGGCAGGACAAGTATATGAATGAAAGACCAAGAGTGTCATTCAGCTGTTGCTAATAGAAGCTTATTGCTGCTTTAATAAAGGTACCATCTTCTCAAAACTTGAATTTCAGTAATGAGAAAAACCCCACAGTAATTATCAGTCTCAGAAACACTGCTTTTTGTTATCTTCCAGTGCTGTTATTACTATGGTACAGTATTGTCAGGCAATGAGACAGTGATGCAAACTCTTGCTGCTGCAATGGTATATGTGGCTAAACCAGGTATGAAGTGTTTGTAAGGCTGATGGAGGCATTTGTGCCCTTTTTGTTAAGTGTTTAACAGCACTGTTCGAGGCAGGGCTAGAGGGGGAAAGCAGCATCGTGCTCTTTGACATGATGTGAGAGAGGTTGTGACATTCTGCTACTATAATGAACAAGTCTCAGCTATTGAATCCTGCACTGGCTAGAAAAATTGTCATCATTGCTCTATCATAGCTGATCTACACTCTCTCCTCTTCTCATTAAAGCTATACATACAGTAGACACATGCTTATATGCCTTATTGCCCTGTCTTGTAGGAAGTGGAGTATGGAATACTGGTTTGGGACACTTAGGCCTGTGTGTGTGCCAGGCTACAAGTATTATATTCCTCGCAATGTGAAAACTATGACCTGCATTCTGCACAAAAGAACCTCATAATGTAGAAAGTTGTTGAGCTATTTAGCACTACATGCAAAGAGCCTGAAAACACCACAACTGTTAAGAAGTACCACAGCATCAGTGGAGAAACAGTGGGAAAGAGAGGAGAATAATGGGTTATGGCAGGCAAGTGACAATTTGCTCGTTGTCCCTCTATTTGAATTACCGGGCACCGATTGCATTCACAGGTCTGCACAACAAATTTGCCTCCTGGGACAGGAACATTAATTTATTTGACAGCAGCGTGTGGAAGTGGTGCAGTGGTTTAATTTTCCCCTTCCACAATCAGCCTTTTCCATTTCTACAGGAAACAAACCACTTCTGTGGAATGTCTCCAAATCTCTTGGTGAGTCAGGTCCAAGCTGGAGGACATTAACATACCTCCATTAGTGTTAATTGGAATTTAGACAAGTTGAAGGTCAAATGAAGAAAACCATGATCTTAAGCCTTCAGAACAAAGAAAGAGAAACAAAAGGGCAGGTATTTTATCTGAAATACTGCCAAGCTATTTAATAAACTAACACATGTAAATTGATATATTTTTAAAATTGGCAGCTTTCCTCAATACTGTGCAAACCTAAGAACTTTGTGACAGTGCACTGGGTGAAGCAATCCTGTTTCATTTGTGGTGTTTTTTTGAGGGGTGGGTTTGGGTTTTTTTTTCCTGATAAATGTTAAAGTGGTTTTACCTTGCAAGTGGACAGGTCTGACACAGAGGTCCCATACCCAAGTATCCTAAGAGACTGCAGAATCATAGAATGCTATGGGTTAGAAGGGACTTTTAAAGGTCATCTAGTCCAATCCCACTGCAGTAAGCAGAGACATCTTTGGTCAGATCAGGTTGCTCAGGGCTCCATACAGCCTGACCTTGAATGTTTCCAGGGATGAGGTATCTACCACCTCTCTGGGCAATCTGTGCCAGTATTTCATTACTGTCCCCCTGAAAAAATGTCTTTCTTCTATCTACTCTGAATCTACCACCCTTTAGTTTTAAACCATTAACCCTTATCCTGTTCCAACAAGCCTTGCTTAGAAAGACTGTCCCCATCTTTCTTGTAGGTCCCCATTAAATGCTGAAAGGCTGTAATAAGGTCTCCCTGGAGCCTTCTCTTCTCCAGGCTGAACAACACCAACTCTCTCAGCCTTTCTTCATAGAAGAATTGTTTCATCCCTCTAATAACTTTTGTGGCCCTCATCTGGATCTGCTCCAGCACGTCTGTGTTGTTTTGTGCTGAGGAGTCTCGGGATGGATGCAGTACTCCAGATACGGTCTCGTGAGACTTGGGTCAAGTGGCAGAATCACATTCCTCAACCTGCTGGAATAGTTCTTGTGATGCATACCAGGATACAGTCAGCTTTCTGGGTTGTGAGAGCACACTGCTTGCTGAGGTCCATCTTTTCATCCACCAGCACTCCGAAGTCCTTCTCCACAGAGCTGCTCTCAATCCCTTTATCCTGAGGATATACTGAGGATTGTCTTGATCCAGATGCAGAACCTTGCACTTGGCCTTGCTGAACCTTATGAGGATCACATGAACCCAATTCTCAAGCTTGTCCAGGTCCCTCTGGAATTAATATTACACATATCCTGTTTGTCTCACTTCTACTCTTAATATTGGCAGAGATTTTTCAGCTGGAAGTTCATTTGCACTTCAAGTATTTCTTTCTCAGGTGGAACCACGCATTTCTAGAACAGACATACAGCATTGTGTCCCCTCCATCATTCCTGGGATGTCCCACTCACATAAAGTCTTTCATACCCTTTTGCTAATGTGTAAGCTGTCAGCACACACACAGAGCTGCAGAAACAATTGAAACATTTAGGCTAATCTATGTTACCTCTTTAAACTTATTTTAAAGTAACAATAAAAGAGGATGGCAATGAAAATAAAGCTGTTCCTGGCTTCCATGACTATTCTATTCCATCCTATTTCCTGTAACAATGCATTTGCATTACATGTCTCTTGCAGAACAAGAGGACACAGTCTCAAGCTGCACCAGGGGAAGTTCAGGCTCGAGGTGAGGAGAAAGTTCTTCACAGAGAGAGTTGTTAGCCATTGGAATGGGCTGCCCAGGGAGGTGGTGGAGTCACCATCCCTGGAGGTGTTCAAGAGGGGACTGGGTGTGGCACGTGGTGCCATGGTTTAGTAGTCATGAGGGTGACAGGTTGGACTTGCTGATCTTTGAGGTCTTTTCCAACCTTATTGATTCTATGATTCTATGATTCTCTGTCCCTAATACACATATATCTATACAGCAGACATGTATTTCCATACTTCTGAATTCCCTTATACCTATAGTTCCACATACATGGTAAACAATCCGTAATCTAAAAAAAAGCTTTGTTCTCTCACATCCTTTCAGTGTGGCAGAGAAGCATTATCTCTTGGACTATACCAGGAAACATTTCATATTCACCTATTTTGTGTCTTAACTGCAAATACTGTTATTGCATGTGTGTTCAGAACTACAGGTTTGTCTTTGTACTCAGGTTTTGGATGGGGTGACTATAAGTAGACATGAAATTAAAGCACCTTGGATTTTATGAATCTTACTCTTTTTGCTAGAAGGGAATTAATATCCTTTCAATGTGTCACAGCCTGATTCAGTTTTACTGTCTTCAGCACCAGTCTACTAGGCAAAAAGTATGAAACAACCAAGGTATTTTGCAAAACTCACAAATATCTCATCTTTCACCCTTTGGACCCCTTTCAGTCCCAGCTAGTGTGTTCCTAAACTTATGATTTGTAAGAATGAAGTCCCAAGGTTCTAGTCAACTCTTAGTGTACTCTACCTTTACTGTCACCTATCTGAATTGAATAAATAAATATGAACTCAGAGGTAGTAAACCAAATCGAAGAAAACACTTTACAAGCACTAAAGCAAAGGAAAGCCTTTTTACAGAAAATCATTAGAAAGCTCAGACTGATGAAAAAAAATGCAATGCAAAGCTGAACTTTTTGAGATATATTAAAATGGCTGCTTAATTTATATATTAAATCACAGGATATTCTATGAAACAATAGTGCCATCATTAATGAAACTCTATTAAGGAAACAGACCTGTCAAGGGAACATATTTTTATATCCAGTTAGGTTTTGTATTTAGCAAATTCCCACTTTGTATTTTTTTTTCTGTGGTAGCTCCTAAGTAAAATATATATACATTCTTGAATATTTCTTACTTCTGGGATGGGAAATTTCCACACAATATAGTGATTTAAGAACTGATTCTAATCTAATAGCAAAAAACCCTCCCACCTTTTGGGAATACTTAATGTCACTTGATCTGTGGAACAACACCCCTTGTTCATTTCAGGCATCATCCATTTCCCAGAGTCTTTTCACAAATTTCAAGGGAGATTGAACTGCACCCTGGAGCCATCAGCATGCCAAATTGTTAATCTGACTGATGCTCAAGCTTCATTAGACCTTCTGAAGAACTGCTCTGGGAGTTTATCACCTTTCCATGATTACTCAGTCACTCTTTCTTGTTTTCTTAAGTAGATTAGTAATAAAGGAGGCTAATAACTAAAGTACTCAAAGTTCAGAAAGAAGCACAGGAAGGCTCATATATAGATAATCATGTCACTGTTTCTTCTGAGGTGCTCCCATTCACTGTGAACATACTATGGAAAAGGCAAGGTAATGCAGCTTGCCTGTCAGGGATGGAGAATTTAAAGCAAAATTACATCATAATTGCAGTATGGGAGAATTTCAGTTCCATTGATACTTTTTAAACTCTCAACTTGCTATTGCCATTAGGGATTTGAGCACCTCAGTGATCTGCTGGCCATACATACAGGTAGTGGCCTCTTAAAAGATTTTGAAGAAAAAGAAACCCAAAATCCCAAGTCACACAGCTTGTGTTCCCTAAACAATCACAAGAGAACATACTTCTAAAAAGCAAGTTTTGATTAGGAGTTTGCATGCCAAAGGGCAAGCTAAGTTCATCAATTTCTTCCCAATTATTATAAATAAATAGCAGCAGCTTAGAAATTATCTTTTGCCACTCTCAGAATAATTTAGATATGCAGGTCATCTAGTCCCATTCCCTCCTCAAAGTGGGACCTGAATCCAAAATGGTTTCTAATCAACAATTGTCATAAATTGGCAAAGTTTTCTGAAACCTTAACCTGGTAGATAAAATTGTAATTTTATCTACTAAAACCTATTTTATCTACTGGGGGTGTTCAGGGTGAGGCTTGACAGGATGCTTGGTTGCATGGTTTAGTTGATTGGGTAGTGTTGGATGATAGGTTGGACATGATGATCTTGAAGGTCTCTTCCAACCTGTTTTATTCTATTCTATTCTATTCTATTCTACTAAAACCCAGAGCTGAACTCCAAAAATGATACAGGATTACATGTAAAGATTATTTCTTAGTGAATGATTGGAATAATTCAAAACATCTTCACAACTTAAATCCATAAGTGGGCTTCCAATCTGTGTAATGTATTAGGCATTATTTTAATAGTGGGAAATACAGTAAAAGGTGTAAAATCTAAGTCAGGATTGTTGCTCAGGTTAAATCAGCCTTTTTTCCCTTCGACCTAGTAGAACAGAAACTTATCTGCCCATCTCTGCCATAGTTTGCTGAGCTCTTTTCTGTACTGTCTTATTCAGCTCTGAAGAAAACAGAAGTACTTTGCTCCACAATTTAAACAATTTCATTTCTGTTCTGCTGTACATGTGTTCTTAAAATTTCTTGTAGATGGGTTGCAGAAAGCTAGTTCCTGTCAATTTCACTCACCATGATTCCAACCAATCTATCATGTATTCAAATAATAATAGAAAGTCAGTCAGAAGTTATCTCCAAATAGGAGAGGCCATCACTGATACCATCCAGCTTCCCTTTCCAGGTTCTTGAAATACTTCTTCTGTAGGCAGCACTGAAGGTGTGCAAAAGTAGAAGAAAATCCCCTCATACTCTCCGTATGAAAGATGCAAGACACCACAAAATTTGTAGCTACATAATGTCACAGTATCACAGTATAACTAAGGTTGGAAGAGACCTTGAGGATCATCGAGTCCAACCTGTCACCACAGACCTCATGACTAGACCATGGCACCAAGTGCCACATCCAATCTCTTCTCTCTTGACACTGGACCAGCTCTAGCTATGTAACCTCTGACAGATACTTATTCTTAACACTTAACAGTGATGAAGTTACATAGCCTTTATCTTATAAAATATTCTATAAAATCTCTATCCAGTGGTGTACAGAGGCTGTAAGGTGCCCATTACACTTATTTCAGATCTTGTTCCATTGGCATAGCAGATTTAAAAGATCTTTAATGCAAAAGAGAGTGCGTGTACTGAATTCTAAAGCCTTTACTTACAGAGGATGGGAAAAGCTTCTTTATCAGGGAGTGTAAGTCCTGAATCACTCAATGTCTTTGCATAAAATTGACTGGACCAATTCAGTACACTGGTACAAATTACATTGTACCTCAAGCATTTCCTCTGTTAAGGTATAGCTGAATACTTGCAAACCAATTTTGCATAACAAAACAACACTTTTCCTGAGGAATGCATGTACAAAAGGGATAAGAAGAAATGAAAGAAAGGCATTTGTAGAGCAATTTCCCTACTCATCATTTTCTAGTTGTGCTTATATTGGTTTCATTCATCTGTACCTCTGCTGAAGCTGAGCACTTCACTGAAACATCTCATTATCTTCATTTATTTACAGAGAAAAATGAGCCTTAAACCATTTACTGCAGTTTTGCTAAAATTTTTCATAAGTGATTTTTCTTAACTGTTTGTTTTCATTTCTTCACAGAAGTCTTGCAGTATGTGAGATGTTTGGTTTCCAGCAGAGAACTCTGATTATCAAAGACAGTGCCACTGCAGAGTACAAATGTACATTTGTATGGCATTTGTCTCAATTTCTTCCAGAAGCAGATAAGTGAGCAATTCTCCTTGGGCTAGCCATTACAATGGAATCCCCAAATAAACTCAGCAATGAACAAGGCCTGCACTTTTTTTTTTCTTTTTTTTTTTTTTTTTTTTAAATTCTTGTTAGATGGTCAAAACCCTAGAGCAAATACCAAGAAGGGAAACAGACATGGATGGAGCTGGGTTGTATAAGCTTCTAGCCCATCAAATTCTTCACATTTTGGGTAACCACAGGAAAAAGGGACAATGAGTGCTTACTAAGTTTTTCTGTCTACACTTCATTTCCATTTCTTTCTGCTCCCTTTCAGGTATTGTATATGTGATACTCTGACACAAAAATTTCTTAAGGGTGAACAATAGGAGACCAAGTTGTATCTTGTGATCTCCTTAGAAGTCAGGGTGTGATGAGTTGTCTCAACCAACAGCCAAATGCCCACCCACTCACTCATGCTCCCCCAACAAGATGGAAAGCAGAAGGCAAAACGCCTCACAGATCAATATGAGTTAATAGGAAAGCAAAAGCTGTGTGCACAAGCAAAGCAAAAAGAGGAATTTGTTCACTATTTCCTATAGGCAAGCAGATGTTCAGCCATTCTGAAGAACGCAGGGCTTGGTCACATGTAAGAGCTACTCAGGAAGACAAATGACACAAGCACAAAATTCTGTCTCCCCTTCCTTCTGCTTTCTCTGAGCATCTATTGCTGAGCAAAATATGATGTGGCATGGGATATCTCTTTGGCCAGATGTGCCAACTGTGTTCTCTCCCAACTTGCTTTGCAACCCCAGCCTACTCACTGAGGTTAGAGCAGGAGAGAAAGCCTTGATGCTGCGCAAGTTATGCTCACAACCATTAAAAAGACCAGTGTGTTGTCTGCACTGTTTCAGGCACCAATTCCAAACATAGCAATGTAAAGCAGGCTGTGAAGAAATTTACCTCCATCCCAGTCAGTTTCAGTACACCAAGGCACCCACAGGAGGTTAGCGTGTAAGACAGAGACCTTCAAAGCCTGCAGCCTCCTGAGGCAGCAGGAAAATGCCATGTAGGATGTCCTGAAACAGCCAAGGCAAAAAGAGATACCTATTTTAGGCATACCTGTGTTATGTATCCCTTTAAGGTCTTGCCTTTATGTCATTCCTGTCAGATTTTTGCCTCCTATGAAGCCATATTATTACATTGTGGTGTTCCCTGATTCATACCACCATTGAGTGAAAAAAATGCCCAGCTTCAGAACATAACAAGCACTTGTCAGGAAAATGCACATGATGGTATGTGCATGTAGATATTTATGTATATACCCACTCATAATCGTGTTTTAACTCAGTTGAGCCTTTTCTAACCTTGACAGAGGGCATCACACACTGTAGAGAACTTATAGAGGTTATGCATTGTCCACAGCAAATTCTACCTAGGTACAAGGCACACAGGCAAAAAAAGCATAAAGGGGTAACACTTTTCCAGTCCTGAGACAGGACTTGGTGTGTTTAACACAGAAAAGCAGTTTTGATAGGACATCTTTATGTCTACTCTTTTAGTGCCTCTGAAACGTGTGCTAGCAGGCAGATAAGAATTTAGATGCTGAAGTACTTTTGGTGTTCTTAATTTAAACTTTAAATCCACATAAACACTATTTCTAGTGGAGAATGTATTTGCTATAAGTTTAGGAGGTGAATATAATACACACAGTCCGGAAGAATTATAACTCTTGACATCCTTTTACTGGCTGGCAGGTAGCATTTCTGGCTTAATATTGCTTCAGAAAATACTTCAGTAAGTTGTACTTAAGGAGCATTTAATAGTGAGAGGACAAATGGAATTTACCTGTCTAGACGACTGTATCTGCATGGGGTAACCCCATCTGGTAGTATAAAATTCTGGGCACACAAGAGGTGCAAGATAGAATTTAATCCCACAAATAAGTTACCTTTCCATTTCAAGAAAAGGTATTTGGAATGTCAGACAGTCACCCTTGATTTGTCCAATGTTGCCTCTGCTGTAGTAACATCAGCTTCAGTAACAAACCTGTCCCAGCCTTCCTTAGATGAGGTGGCTCTGGTTTCTGTAGGTCAGGGAGATCACTTCCCATGGACTCAGAGGTTAAACTCTCTCATTTAGACAGGCCCTTGCTTTCAAATTGTTAGATAATTTATTAGCACCAAAATGCTGTTGAAAAACGCATCACTCAGAGCTTTAGCACCAGAGTAAGTGTTAAATGGCTGGCAGGAGGGCTATCTGCAGGAACATGGCTGGTGTTTAACACCTAATTATCACTTTCCTGTGTCCTCTGGCTAGATAATTGAGAACTGCAATATGGAAAGGTTTCAGAAATATTTTTGAAATGTAGTTACCTAGCAAATAGAAAATCAAGCTGTAATAAAGTCTCTTTTCTGTCCTTTTGAAAGCATTCTCTGTTTTCCTATTGGAGACACAAATTGGCAGAGGCAGTCGGGTTTTTTTTACACAAGTCAGTGACAATTGTGTCCCAGATTCCTTTCTGTAAAAGAAGTCTTGACATATTTACTGCAAACTATGACCAACATTCAAGTCAATAAGAAGAGCTACTCATCAATGGCATGTTACAAGTAAGTGGCAAAAGAGTATGAAAAGAATGGGGAAACTTCTTTCTTGTCATCAGCTCTGTCCTTTCTAGGCTGCATGGGGGTTTTGGCTGATTGATAACGGTAGAAGGTAGGGGATCCGGATGAAGTAGTATGAAAAATGCACTGAAAGAGAGAGACCCTACCAAGCCCACTGTTGCCATAGACAATCCCATCAGAGAGCTCTGTTCATAAAATTAGAAACTCTTGAGTAGAGGTGGAAATTATTTTTATTCCACTCTTCTCATTTCAACATTGTTCTACTCCAAAGATTAAAATGTTGCTTGCTTGTTTTCAGTTTGCTCTCTGAGTTTATAGTGTGTTTTTATCCATTTTATTCTTCTGTCAAAATTTTCTTTGGGTTCAAGCAGATATAGTTTCCTGATGCTTCTGTTGCTCCTGTAAATTTAAAGAATAATTACATCTTTGCTCCTTGTTTTTACAGTTAGATCAACAAGTTCTAGACTGAACAGGTGCTGAATCCATCTCCCTTTTAAAAAAGACCTTGCTCCTGTCACAGCTTAAATTCATCTTTACTGAATATGGAGATTCAGTAAGGTCTTAAAATAATCCAGTCACACATTTCCCAGCAAAATCATAGCTATTCTCTGCAGCTCTGCTGGAGCTATTCCTTGTTGTCTAGTAAGATATGTCAGGAAAAAGTTGCTATAAGAAATTACCAAGAGAAATCAGAGGAAGAAGCTCCTGGAAGGACTGGTGGTCCACTGGGATCCAGAGGAAATGAGTTGTGAGCTGGAAGGTTAGATGGTTCCTCTCTCATAGAGAAGATTAATGGGATAATCCAGCTACTGATTAAAGGCAGCTGAAAAGAGGATTATCAGTGGTAAGGGAGCAGTTTTTACATTTGGTGTTTTCAGCAAGAGACTTTCTGAAGTTAAGGAGCGAAATACGCAATATAGAAAGCCATTGTGTTGGTGAAAGAGGAGCTGCAACATGGAAAAGACAGATGTATCTTGCCACCATGCTATCTGAGTCACACATCTGTGTTCAGTAATTTATATAATTACAACCACAGATACACGCTGTGCTAATGACACAACTCAGGCTCTGGATTTTGCCAATTTTACGCTGAAGTCTCCATAAATTCCCTAAGGGAGTAAGGGCCTCCCTACATGGATCTGAAATGGCAAAGTCTTGTAATGTCAAAATCAGTCCTAAAATGAGTGACAGGATTTATCACAGTCTGATTACAGAAACTGGTGTAACTATGTAAAGTGGCAAACTTCTGTAGATAATGCATATGGTGAGTTGAAAATTCCCACCACAACATTACATTTGCCAGACCAGCTCAGTTGGAAGCAAATGGAAGCTGTATTTACAAGCAAAACTACAATGAAATTCAATGAATATATACAAAATATACAATATTTACAGGTATTTGCAATCAATAAACAGCACAAGGATCCCCCTGGCCAAAGACCAAGGGAAGCTAATAGCTTCTCCCTCCCTTCCTCTCCCTTTTGTTCCACCCAATAGTGATTTATTTACATTTTACTACTTTCTGTTCAAGATCTGTGAAAAAATTTTCAAGGCATAGCCTAAAACTTCCACAATGCACAAAGTTCTCAATCCACTTCAAAATGACCTGAAACCAGACTTTTCTGAAACTTGGATTTTTATGCCTTTCATTGCAAAGGTCACAGTACACCAATAACTCCTATATAAAACAGAACAACAGTTAAAAAAGACAATGCTTCAACTAAATCATACGGTCGCACTGACACGAGTCAGCAGGTCTGAGGCTGTGGTGCTGAATCCTAGCATTTCCATTTAGACTGATATTTGACAGCATTAGAAAAAAATGGTGATGTCAAAAGGACTACTGTTCCTGTGGCTGACAAGGAAACCATTTTACATAATTGTTTCAGCCTACAGAAGAGGGTAATTCTTTTGGACATTGCTGGGTTTTATTTTCATAAAGAATGAATAAATTATCTTAGTCCCCTGGATCAGAGGATGTTAAGTTCAAATCCTGTCGCTGGAATAATGACTACAAAATACTTCAGTGTTGATTCTGCAATTTGTGGGTAGTTTAGGTGGGAAAGGCATTTCTCCAAGCTTGCTCTCTTGATGTGTTGAAATTACAGAAAGACCAAATTGTCAAAAGGGTGGCCAGGATAGTCAAAATGGCAATTGGCTGAAATATGTACAATAAAAAGTAGACTAAATTCTGTAAAATACTACCCTGTTGTTTGATTTTCATCTCTACAAAAAGCCTATGACAACTTAACTATATCTGGCTAATTTTTTTTTGATTCTTCTCTTCGAAGTCCTAGGTAAAGATTCCTAAGGGTTAGGAAATCACAGAATGATGGGGATTGGAAGAGACCTCTGTAGATCATTTAGTTAAAGCCCCCTGACAGAACAGGTTCACCTAGATTAAGCTGCACAGGACTGTGTCCAGGCAGATTTTGAATGACTCCAGAGATGGAGACTCTTTCTGGGCACCTTTCTGGGTAGCCTGATCCAGTGCTCTGCCACCCTCAAAGGAAAGAAGTTCCTCCTTACGTTTAGGTGGAACTTACTATGTTCAAGTTTGTCCCCATTACCTCTTGTCCTGTCACTAGGCACCACTGCAAAAAGGCTGGCCCCATCTTTCTGGCACCCACCCTTTAAGTATTTATAAGCACTGATAAGATTCTCCCTCAGTCTTCTCTAGGCTAAAAAGCCCCAAGTCCCTCAGCCTTTCTTCATAAAGGAGACATTCTAATCCCCTAATCATCTTTGTAGGCTTTTGCTGTACCTTCTCAAGCAGTTCCCTGTCCTTGAACTGGGGAGCCCAGAACTGGACGCAGCACTCCAGATGAGGCCTCACCAGGGCAGAGTAGGGGTGTAGGAAAACCTCCTGGAAAACCTCCCACTACTTGTTTGCCACAATCTTCTAGATGCACCCCAGGATGCCATTGGCCTTCTTGCCACAAGGGCATGTTGCTGGTTTATGGTCATCCTGTTGTTGTGCTTGTGTTGAACTTCATAAACTTACTCTCAACTCCTTTACTTGTCAAGGTCACACGGGCTGGCAGCACAGCCTTCTGTAAATTTTGCATCATCAGTGAACTTGCTGAGGGAACACTCTATTCGGGTCACTGATGAATATATTGATCAGGGCTTAAATCTCACTTGGAGTTCCTGTAAAATTTAAAGGTGTTCTCTTATGAGGTTCTACCTCACTGAAGATTAGGGAATATAGTGGTCAGTCATATTAAAACATTTGATCCCTATTATTTTATTCACTATGAACTTAATTTACTCAATTCACATTTCTGTAGGGTTTACATTTCAGATTTATTATGTTTTTGATCAGTCAGTTATTTGAAAAGTAAACAGCAGATTCTTGTTAGTTTACGAACAACATTATAGAGAAAATAACCAATAAAACAGAGCAAAAGCACAGAAACAAGAAGCCTCTACCTCTCTAATGACTAATCACTATTAATTACATAATTGATATAATGAAAATGCCTCTTCTCATGTTGTTCAAGTCTCTCTGTGTTCGTGTTTGAGCAACCAAAAAGGTAGTTCTTGGTTTTAAGAGGTTTTAAAGGTCTTTCTCACATACTGTATTAGACATGTAACATTGCTGATCACAGCCAGTCTGGGATGACCAAATCTAAACCATCTATCTGCACTTTCTCAATCTCCCATTGCGCACACAGCAGATATACTAAGCAGAGTAAATGAAATGTCGTGTCTGCTAATATGCAAACAGAATTAATTCTACTTAGTGAGTTGTATTTTCAATTCAGTCTCTTCTAGTAACTGTACTTTGTGAAGTTAATGGCATATTTTTTGAAGATTGGAGTGAGGTTTGCCTTCCTCCAGTCCCCAGGCACCTCTCCTATCTGCCATGACTTACCAGAGATGGTGGAGAGTGGTCTGGCAATGACCTTTGCCAGTTCCCTCAGCACGCGCAGGTGCATCCCATCAGGACCCATGGATATATGGATGTACAGATAACATAACTCTTCCCTAACCCAGTCCTCATCAGCCCAGGAAAACCACTCTTTTGTCATGTCTTCTTCTGGCACCTCAGGGGTCTGGAGCTCCTGAAGACAGTCTCCAGCAGTATAGATGGAGACAAAGAGGGCATTTAGTAACTCCTCCTTCTTTGTATCCTCTGTCACCAAGGCACCCACCTCATTCACCAGTGGGCCTACGTTGCCTCTAGTGTTAGTTTTTTCTGCAATGTATTTGAAGAAGCCCTTTCTGTTGTCCTCGACCTCCCTTGCAAGGTTAAATCCCCTTGTGAGGAGAGACTGAGGGAGCTGGGTCTCTTTAGCTTGGAAAAGAGGAAACTATAAATACATAAGGGCTGAGTGCCAAGAGGATAGAGCCAGGCTCTTTTTGGTGATGCCCAATGACAGGAAAAGGGGCAATGGGTGGAAGTTGAGGCATAGGAAGTTCCATGGAAACATGAAGAAAAGATTTTTCACTGTGAGGGTGACAGAACAGTTCAACAGGCTGCCCAAGGGGGTTGTGGAGTCTCCTTCTCTGGAGATGTTCAAAACCCACTTTAGATGTGTTCCTGTGTGATTTGGGATAGATGATCCTGCTCTGGCATGGGGAGTTGGACTAACCTCTAACATTCTGTGATTCTGTGGGTTTTGTGGACACTTCTAGAACTGATGTTTATAGTTGTGACTGAGGACTAATGTGCAGAAAGGCTTATGCTTATGCTTGCTCCTGTGGAGACCATGGTCACTGCTAAATCTTGTATAATGTGTTGGGGTGCAGTAAGTAAGAGGTAACACCTCTGGGGAGTAGCAAACAGGATAGGTGACCCTAAACTGATGAGAAGAGATTCAATTTCATTTACATCATACTCAGTATATATAAATCTGAGGGATCACAAGTGTCAAGCTTTCTTCTTCAATGGCTGACATCCTACAAGGACTATGCCAGTTCTGCTTTCGATCTTGATCTGTGTTTCTGTTCTGTTCTGTTTCCCAACCTGGTTCCAGAATCCATTTCCAGAATCTCTTTCCTGTCAGCTGCTGAGTCCAGTCTGGGACTTCCCTGTCTGCCCACAGCCATCAGTGGTGCTGGTGACATAATTACGATAATGGAGGTTGGGTTTGATACTGGGTTTGTATCTATTTGTACCTATTTCGTTTTATTATTATTATTATTTTCATTACAACTGTTCCAGGTTTCTTTCCAACATGTAAGTCTATCCCGTCTATCCCTTGTTTCCTTTCCCTTTCCCTTTGGAAAGGGGGAGGGGATAATAGAATGCATCTCTCACTCCTTCAGTGGCTGGCCCAGCCCTTTCCCTGGACAACTCTGCTAAGCAAGGTGTAAAAAATTGAGGAGAGAGTCTCTTTTGCCCAGCTAATGAGAATGCAGAAGGCCTTTGAATTAATCCTTGATGATGAAATGATAGCTGCTGGGACAGTCCTGCCTGATGTTGTCTCCACCAGGATAAGTGGGATTGTATTTAGATTAATTTTATTGTAAGTCTTTAAAGGGTTCTAACACATAAAATTGTGCTCTGTAATGTTGGTGTTTGTTGTTTTGGGTTTTTGTTCGTTTCTTTCTTTGTGGGTGATTTTCTTTTTGGTTTTGTTTGTTTGTTTGTTTGTGGTTTTTTGGTATATCATAACAAATGACCTTTTTGCATCTTATTCATTGGCTACTTTTATGCTAAGCATGGGCAGTCTCTTCTCAGCAACCTGCAAGATCAATGTCAATTATAACAACAGAGAAGTCATAGAGATTTGAGTGGTGAGTAGCTCACAGTTTTGTTATGGTTGTGGCTAATTACTCTTCAAGCTCTGCTACTTCACAGAGATTTCACTCTTAGGGTCTCTAAGCAGAAATCTGTTAGTGTTGGCAGCCTTTGGTCTGCTGTGTAACATTCATCAGTGTCTTTCTCTGGAGTTCCAAAGGCAACACTTACATGTAATGGTTTCACTGTGAAACAAAACAGAGAAGGAGTATTGTGGTGTTGAAAACACATTTCACAGAGTTCTTACAGTTTTTTTGGAAGGATGCCCTTTATTTAATTAATCTTTCTGCATTTTGTTTTTGCATTTTCCCTCACTCTTTTATTATTCTCTGAAGGACTTGATCCCCAAAGCCAGCTCCAGGGAAAGGTCTGCTGAATTAGACCGTGATGCCTTCTACCTGGTGTATTTCCATGAGTCCTTCATGATTAGCAGTGTGGCTTGTAGGCCTACTGTGAACGATCAAATGATCTGTTTTCTTTTCCCTTGAGTTGAACCACATTCACTTGCATAAGAAAGCAAAACCTTCACAGTAGATCTGAAAAGCATCCTACTGCTTTGGAGAGGCTCTAACAGGCACCAATGTAAAACCCTGAACCCTGTTAATGTGATTCTATTGCTATGAAGCCTCTTTCAGACATTTATTTATTAGACAGATATTTATTATGTAAGTTGGTGATGCCAGCATGCTCCGCTGGATTAGAGCTTGTTGAGCTAAATGATTATTCTAGAAAGATTTATTTTCCTCTGAACGTAATTACAGCAGTCCAATGAAATGAGCACAGTGGAAAATCTCACTCCACTGCTTTGATGGACTAAGCTGGTGCCATCTACACTCTACAGACAAGAGCTAAAGAAACTGGGATGTTTTCATAGCATAGCTGCATGACAGCTTAGGTGTTAAGTAATTTTTGTGGTAGAAAAGCACCTGGAAACAAAGAAGAAGTTTGTCTTTGGCAGAGCTATGGCTGAACTCATTGTCCAGGCTGGGATCTATCCAGACATCTCATGGCTTTGGCTACATCTAAATAAACAGCTTTGAATGCTGATTTAGAAATATTAATGGGTTTCTTGCATCATTTATGACTATGTGTAGTGGTAATTGTGCTACAACAAATCCACCACATAAATCAGATGTGTATTTTGGCATGGTCAGCTCTGCATGGAAGACAGTTTTTAAGTAAGGGGAAAAAAAAAGTTGCCTCATAAATGTCAATAAGGTACTCACTTCATCAGACTCCAGGAAAAAGAGAAAAACCCCTAGCAATAAAGCAAGGTCACCATCTCTGAATGTTGATGAACTATCAGGAACTGAATGTACATTCAAAATAATCTTTTACCACATTACTATACAGTCTGAGGGACTAAAAATCAAATTGGCATCACTTTCTTTTGTTATATATAAGGTTTATATACATCTATGTGTCCATACTTGTCACTTGGCAACCTAACTACAGTTTATTTAAATTGTTTGATGGATGATATATATTTAATATTTGGTTTAAGCTCTGTTTCCAACCTAGCTACTGGCTGAATATAGTTGTAGAGTAAGACTGAAAGAAAGGTGAAAACCATGTGAAGGAGAAAGAATGCCCTCATTTTCATGCCTGATGGATGTGTATCCTCAGATACACCATATGCAGCCTAGATCCACCCTGCTTGTGCAGAGCCATCTAACAGTTAGGAATCTCTAGACTTCCAACAGCCAGTGAAAAAAACAATTCTTCCAGGGGACAATTTGGAAGCTTTGCCATGCTCTGAAATCTTCACTCCATCCACAGGACAGAGAAGGAACATAAAGACACCAGAGCTAAATGCCTGAAATGAGATGGCTTGAATCTGAGATTAAGTAATAGGAAATGAGTAAGGAGGCATACTTTGTGAACAAACAAACAAAAACATTCCCCAAATCACACAAAACTCAACAAACCAATATATATATATAAACCAACTAAACAAAAAGACCCCAAAATAAAACCACCATCACCAAAAAACCCCAAACACAAAAGCAACCAAGAGAAAACAAAAAGACTTTCTCCTTCTTTCTTTATGCATCCCTCATCTTTCAAAAAGTCAGCCTTTCATAAAGGCCCCACCAAGAAACCAGTCCTTTGGGGAATCACAACAGTCTGTGGAAGTGTATAAAACACAGGTTCTGTGATTTGGTAGCTTCATTTGAAAATTACTGACTTGTGTTTCTTTCTCACTGAATGGTAAAGTAAACTGGAAACGCAGAGTGTGTCCACTTTGAAGGCTGTATAGTTCTCTAGTGTCTTGCCAGTTCTTGTAAAAGCCAGGCTTGTGTTATGAATAGGGCACCCCTCTGCAGATCCCAGGGTAGCAGAAGCAGGTTTCTCTAAACTGCTTCAATCAGCAAGGGGTCTTTTCTCCCCATGAGGAGATTGAGACAGGTCTTAAGATGGAGTCACTTTTTGACCTCCCTCATTATTTATGAATTCTTCTGGGATTGCACTCTTTGTGTTTGTATTTCAAATGAGGAGTAGGATGAGCAAATATATTTGCTTAACATTTGGCTACAAGCAGTCATTAGAAAGTAAACCTGTGGAAGGATGCAAGATGAATGTAGTAAAGGCTGGAACAAGTCAGTTTGTGTAGGATACACCTTTATTTCTGGCTATAGTCACTTCAGATCCAATTGATGATATGAATTTGGTGGCCATCTATGACCATGAAATAGAGTCCCATGTCCATGAGTCCAGTTGTCCGTGATACAAGCTGGAACAGTATCTAGTCTCAAAGAAGAACACTTCTTGTGGAGGAAACCTAGTCTAGTGACACATGGTAATGAATGGGTTGCTCTAATAAAAATTGAAGTGCTAACATAGTCTTGACTGCTCAGCAAATTGTGATTTCTGTTTTATGCCTTTTGGCAGCCTTGTCCTTTTTGCTTTCACCTATATTACCAACATACATAAAACATGGGCTCCAAGACTCTGGCATAGTAGCTATGTTCTGCTGAGGGTTAGCTTGAGTTGTTGAGGCTGTGTTTATCTTCATCACAGCATCACCTGTCTCCCATGAAGATCCAAGGGGCTCACGTGGGTTCACTGTCAGTGGGGATTGTTCCATGTTAGTATTGTAGTTCATCCCTAGCAACCAAACTAGAGCCATCCAGTACTGTCAAACACCTTTGATTCTCTGTCTGTCTCCATGCTTCTTATGTGCTAATGATGGCAAGATTTGGCCAGGCAGATAGGGCCCTTGCCTTCCTCCAAGAAGTTTCTGTTCATGTGATCCTGTTTCTTCTCATGCAGAGATACAGTCTTTGTCATGGAGACTCCATTACCTCTGACAGGTTCCTTTTGCAAAATAGGTTTAATATGAAAGTGTTACTAAAGTTTATACACTGTGTAATATGAATGCTGCTTCAAAATTTATTTTAATTATGATTTTGCCTTCTTTAGTTTTTTAAACACAAATGTTCCAGATATTTAAACACCATAAAAAAGATACTTTAAATCATATAAGTATGCCAAAAATCTTTCTATTTATGATCAGCATTTATGCTCTTTTTTTTTTTTTTTTTAGTGTGTTTTTTTTTTGGCATTTTTTCTTATTTTCAATCATCTTCCTGTTAAGTCATTTTAGTTGACATTAACTGCATAAAATATTTTCCCAAATTTCCATTTCTCTGCCTTCCTCCAAACTAGCATCTTGAAAGCTCTAAGAAGAGTTTGGTTGTGATCAGAGCTGTCCAGCTAAAAATTCCACCTTGCAGAGATAAAGAACAAATCTTGTTCTCCTCTGTTTCATACCATTTGTCCATGAGAACTAAGCCATTCCAAACTGGTGTCTTTGACCCATTTCTTGTGTCTTTGTCCTTTTTTCTCCCATGCTAGCTCATATTTGCAGGGAGTCAGAAAAGACCATCATAATGTTCTCTTTTTGTCCATAAATTCAATGAATTTATGACATTATTATTAGTGGCATTAGTATTATTTTGCCTTGGTTTCTGTCATACTTGATTAGGTAAGTGAATTTATGCTAAAGCAGTGTTGGAAAATTACTCTTTCAAATATTCTCCCAGGCAAGCAGTACCAGAACAAGAGGACACAGTCTCAGGCTGCGCCAGGGGAGATACAGGCTGGATGTTAGAAAAAAGTTCTATACAGAAAGAGTGATTGCACATTGGAATGGGCTGCCTGGGGAGGTGGTGGAGTCGCCATCGCTGGAGGTTTTTAGGAGAAGACTTGACGGGGTGCTTGGTGCCGTGGGTTAGTTGCTTGGGCGGAGTTGGATTGGTTGATGGGTTGGACGCGATGATCTTGAGGGTCTCTTCCAACCTGGTTTATTCTATGTATTCTATGTATTCTATGTAATATCCAGGTCAAATCCACTTGGAAGCCCATTATTCCAATGAGTTACTGAATAAGTTATGATTCAGTTCTGAACAGGATGTCTCAGATGTAAGACAAAATCTTGAGTGCCGAGCACAGCACAGTTCTGTGGTAATTCTTAATATTTTAGTTTTTCAGTATGCTGAAATACAAGAAATTAAAATCACAGACCTTTTTTTTTTTTTTAAACTCAATTGAAATCTTGCACTAAATTACAAAAGCCTAAGTTTGGGTATAAAGCAATTAAAATTTTCTGATGAAAACAATTGTTGCAAAGCTTGGTCATGGAGGATGTATTAACAAACTTTGGGAAACAATAAATTACTAAACTTCACATCCTTGGCTAGTTTTGGGTTGCACAATTGCAGGCCAACTCCTCTGTAGTTCCAGAGGAGATGGCATCTCTTCCCCACCCCCCCGCTTCCTGTTTACTTGCTTGCGGTTTCATCATGAGCTACATTTCATTAATACCTGGGTATGATCTTGTATTGCAGGACCTATTTGAGGATGAAACGCAGTAAATTATCAGTACCACCATTTTTCTTACTCAGAAAAGCCAGACAAACCTTCTCAGCATTCTTTGCTGTGCAAGGCATAGAGTTAGGCCCTTATAATCTTCCTGAACATGGTAGAAACTCCTTTGCTATAGGATTTCCTGCTATGTAATTGAAATGTTTGCCTCAGACAAGGAATTTACTTCCACCAGGCACCAATCTATCCTTACATGCCAGACTGGCAGCTTCCTTTGTTGTTTTGAAGAGACTGGAAATTCTTTCAGGAATTCTTTCAGACCTGTGGGACTAAGCCTACTATTTAGTCACTTTCAATTGTATCTTTGTGGGATACTGAAGGTTGAACAATGCCATTTGAAGAGAGCAATTCTCATTCTTCTTTTCTTCATTATTTCTTACATGCTGCCAAGTCCTAATTGTGAGCCTCTTGCAGTAAGTGTTCCTTAAACATTTGCACAGTCTCTTCTAAAGACCTTGTGATTAGCACAAGAAGTCAGTCAAGGCAGGGTTAAAGGAAAAAAGGCAAATGTAAATCACTTGGATGGGGTTGGTATACATTATGTCAGGCAGCACCATTTACTGTAATGCTTTCAGTTCTTCGTCCAAACTTCTTCCTGATTTCATATTGATGATTAAAATTGTCCTATTCTTATGCATGTTCCATTTTTTGTCTTTACTTCTCTCACACAAAATCCATTGACAGATGTTTTCAGATACAACAGACATCACACTGAATTAAATAATTTGGAATAAACAAGGAAAAATGCAACTTCTTGTAAAAAGGGCTCCCTCTGATGCCCTGTTGAGAGATTCATTCCCTTCTTTCAACACAAATCGTCAAGGCAATCATGAGTGACTTCACAGGGATGAAACCACTAAACATCTATTACTGGCATATTACAAAAGGTTTAGTCCATTCAAGTTCACTGTTCTTCTTTGGCACGTCCAGTGGAACGTGGCAGACTCCCAGTTGGCCAAGTTAGATACTTCCCAGAATGCAGAACCAAGTGACTGAAGTGGGTTTTCAGCCTTTTTAAAAGATGCTGGGGCATGGGCGATGAAAAGCAAGTAGAGATTGGTGGGATATGGAAAAAACAAACATTTTGGGGTTTGGGGAAGGCTTGGGGCCTTACTATAGCCTTTCATTATTTAAAGGGGGTTTTTAAGGAAGATGGAGAGGGACTTTTTACCAAAGGTGTAGCGGCAGGACAAGGGGCAATGCTTTTAAATAGGGAGAGGATAGGTTTAGATTTGACATAAGGAAAAAATATTTTATTATTAAGTTTGTGAGACATCTTAACAAATTGCCCAGAGGAGTTGTGGATGTCTTATCACTGGAAATATGCAAGGCCAGATTGGATGGGGCTTTGAGCAATCTGATCTAATGAAAAATGTCCCTGCCCATGGCAGAGGAATTGGACTAGATGGCCTTTAAGGGTCCTTTCTGACCAAAATCATCTGTGATTCTGTGAATTCTGTGCTTCTGTATTTACACATTCATAAATGTTCATCTTGAAGCTATTGACTATTTGTAACACCTATATGTGATAAACATCCAGTCTAAAATTAAAGTCATGCTCATTTTTAATTTATGAGTTCATTTTGTCACAGCTTTCCTCCTGTGTTTGATGTCACAGGTGGCCGCAGAGGTCAAGCACAGGAAACAGTCTCTTGGTTCTTCCTCTTGCTCTTGCATTTCCTTCTTTTCTTGCCCTTAGCTTGGAAGTAATTATTGATATGTTCTCTGGTGGATAAATATGAAAACTACTAAAGTTTGTGGCTACTTGCCGGATGGTTTCATATCTGAAGGGCAGAGCAACTTTCACCTTGTTCTGACTTTGGGCTACTTAAGGTTGATCTCAAATATCTCTGTTGACATTGCTTCTTTGTGCGGGTCCCTGTTTGTGTAGCCCACTGACAGTCATAGGAACATTGCAGTGTGTATTGGAAAATATGTTAGATGTGGGGAGGAGACAATTTGACTTTTCATATTTGAGAAATAAGATTTATGTTGTTTCCTTTTCTTGCACTTTTAGAACAAGATAAATGCTAATGTTTTTTCTTTATCACCTCATAAGCATTAGGTAATTCTCCAGCAATTTGCTAGGAAAAAAAATCAAAATGAACCATAACTGGGGGCAATAAGTAATAAAAGGTTTTTAATCAAGGCATGGTTATTCTGATCCATAGAAGACAGAGTAGATAAACATTCACAAATATTCCTAGAAATGTAGGAATTAAAAGCATGCTATAAGTGTGCTGTTAAAAGTGCAGAGAGGTCTGCTCATTTCTTGACACCATATGTCTGTTTCTTGTATTAAAGGGTTCGGAAACATTGTTTATGGATATTGCATGACCATGAATGCCAAAAATAATAATCCTATTAAGTTTAGTCCAAATAGCATGTAATGAGATTCAAAATGATATGTTAAATACACATTCTAATAATGAAACTCAAATTGCTTTACAAATAGCATCGGGAGAACATTAGCCTATTTGGATTCTAATAATTACTTGCATCCTGTGTTCCAAATCTATTCAATATGCTTTTCGTAAGAACAAATATTTGTTCTACTAATTGTTCAGCAATTCTCCTGGTTATTTTTAAAAGGCTAAAGGGCTACACAAGACCAGCAGTTGTCTGTTAGAATAAGATCTGCTTGTTTTTTTAACTTTAATCATCTTACAGTATTTGAAGAAATTAGGTTCTCTAATACCTCTGTCTTTTGTCCAGATTTCATTTGTCTGTTTTGTATACTATCATTAAACCACTTTTCAAGTGAATCCTTGCCAGACTAAACATAATCTTTCCTCATAGAACATTCCATCCAAACCACATACAACCACCATAGCTCTTTCTGCATTGTTCTAAGATGTGGATTCTTATTTCTCAGGCTAGGTACTATTCTTAGTTTATATATTAATTCTTATCCAACTATTAAGATATTATCATCGTATCATATTATCAGTTAATAGGAAACTATCTATACATTTCTGACTGCAGAAAAATGTAAACTATCTATAAAAAGACCATATGGTTTAAATGTTTTAAAATATTGTTTTTAAATAGAGACAGAGCAACTCTGAATGGGAAAGGATCTCAGCTATAGTTTACTTCTGGCTTCACACTGAAACAGCCAGGGATCTCAGTGGGTATTAGAAATGGACCAGAATTGTATAAATGCTACTTTATCCACCCCTTGAAATATTTATTCAGGTTTCTCTCCTTAAGTTTTCTACAGATGTGAAGTCGATTAGTCTTCAGTCTTACTGCCACAATCTCAAAGACTTAGTGTGTGGCCCCTATACACATGGAAAGATGACCAATGTGCAAGATGCACAGGGGACTTTTCAGATCTCAAGCCAGCATTCTGAAAAATAAAGTACCTGGGGAAAGTGTGTCTTCTTTCCACTGACAGTGAGATCAGGTTCAAGGAGAAGCTAAGCAGGCGAATTACATAAAACAAAAGTCAGGCAGACAAAACCTCATTATCTTAAATTTTCACCACATTGTATTTTGTTCCTTTAAAAAGTATATTCATTTAATTTTGTACCATCCCAACTATGCTTTTCTGAAGACCACCGTAAACTTATAACTTGTAAATAAATTCAAGTCTTTCTAAGTTCTCTGCAGTCCCCTTGAATGAAGGATGGGAAAACCTGTTAGATAACAAAAATGCCCACAGCAATATCTTCACCTTAAAAATATCTTACGTTTGAAGAGTGATTCCTATTTTTCTTAGCTGAATTGCGTATAATTCCTTTCATATGTATGGAATAGTCCTGGGTACCGAGTACAGCTGGGATTTTTGAATACAAATACAACCTCACTGCATACCATTGAAACAAGACTCAGTTGCTTGGAGAGTCTATGGGCGAATTCCTTAAGTCTCATTAATCACATATGTGGCGACTCTGGAGGGGGCGCTTTACGTTTTTATTTCTCATTTGTCTCTGATATTCCCTGTTTATTACAAAATCCCTTCCTTTACTGGGTTTATAATGTGACTCTTTTCCAATACAGTTGTATCTTTTCACTCCCAAGGGGAACCACCCATGTGTAAAAGCTGGGAACCTGGAGCTTCTTGATAAATATCCTTATTTACCACAGAGCAAAGAGACCATGACAGACCTCGGAGATGCTTGACAGTGTGGCCCACCAGGAAGATGGCAATTACAGATGGAGTTTGCTAATGCCACTTGCACAATCTGATTCCAGTTCCCCTGTTACAGAATGTATCTGTCACTCTGCCCTTCTTCCCTAAGAAATGGATAATTTCTCTTTAGAAAGATGCATGTCCAATTAGGAAATTTATGAATTGAAATACAGATTCTGTCTTCTTATGTTGGCAATGAGATCAAAATTTACAAAGGCATTTAGGCATCAGAATGTGTTTGAAGGTCAGGGCCAGGACTGCCTCATGGGATCCAGCTACTGATCTCTTGAAACCATCTTCTTTCATGCTTGTAATTTGCTCATGTCTGCTACCACATAAACAGATTGATAATTTAAGGCTGAAACTTCACCCTTAAAAGGCTCTGATCTGGGTTCCACTCTTGCTTCTGTGTACCAGTACATTGTGGTCAAATACTCTGAAGTGTAGTCATTCAAGGTGGCTTTATATTCAGAGATGCCATACTAGGTACATGAATGGGTTTGCAGTGGGTTTTCATCTTGTGTTCCCAATGTGGTAATTAACACTGCTCCAGAGGTCTGCAGTATTGCTATTGGCAGTGTGCAGTTAGCACACTGTGACTCCATTTGATTCGATGTGCAGGGGGCAAATTTTGAAGTCCCCATGAGAAGTATCTCAATCACTTTCTGTATGTCTGATGTCCATGCTTCATTTGTTCAGAGAGATAACAGCTGAACTTGAAAACATCATTATCTGTTACAGGCCTGTATGGTTCTTTTGCGAGGTTCATTGAAAACGTTCTTTCATTAGAAAAATGTGTCCTTTCAGAAGAAAAACTGTGTGAGGTGTAGATATGCAAAAACTTACCCCATCTTGGAGAAAGGAAGGGCTGAAGAGACATTTGAGTTCTGTTTTAAAACATGAAATGACAAATATACAGTATATGTGACATCTAAGCATTACTCATGTAAAATTAACACCTCAAATAAATTTATAACAGGATTCATGGAGTCTGACACCTTTTCCTTATTCTAAATGATGTTTAGATAGTGTTTCTTCTCTATTTTCAGGCTCTTGGTAGGAATTTGGCATAAACAAGAGCACCACTACTGTGATTTCTACTAATTGTCATGTTAAGTAATTTGAAACTTAGAGCTACCATAGGTGTTAACCAAAAATTGTTTCTAGAACATAAATGTGTGTTGCCAGCAGAATTTAACCTCAGGTGTAATATTAACAGTGAGACAGTAGGAGGTTGTAGTGGAGTTCTGTCAGATTTTCTTGAGCAGATTATTCATGTGCTTCCCTAAAAATAGAAGAGTTGATATAATGGCAATTTCTTCCCTCCAAAAGATAGCATAGACTAATAGAGTTTTGCAATGAGTTTTGACCAGTCCCACCTTGTCTTTATTTGATAGTGGGTTTCTCCCCAAAGGTCACATGATGAAGTCACACCTTGGCAGAGAGTGCAGAACTATATATCCTATAAGGTTGCATCTTCACTCATTCATAATAGTATAAATCAGTTAAAGTCACTGGGGGTTTGAAAGTGAAATGGAAGTGAAAGAGAAAAATAAGGGCCTTTTGTCCATGAAATCTGTCAAGTTTTACATGGACTTACATCAGCCATTGATGGTTTCATATTCCTGGAAGTGCTAAGGGAGATCTCTGGATCAGGAAACAGCTAGTCTCTCTCCATCCCTCAGAATTTTGTCTGTGGTGGCCACCAGAATGTTCTGGATATGAGCTGGATTGTGATGTTGTATGCAGATACAGATTTAACTCTACAAGCATGTGGCTGTCAGGTGGCTAGACAATCTAATTAGTGGTGAAGTGACTCAGGCTTTGAGGAAATGGACAAATGCCTTCTGTGGTCATCACAAACTTTTCATCTTTCTGGCCATAGAAGAGTTTGTAGTGTCCTTAACATTCCAAAGGTGAACAGGAATACACAGGAAGAAACATAAATGGATAAAAGATAGAAGATTTCAGGTGAAAAAAAATAGAACAAAATATTGGCAGATGAGGACTGTGTTATTCCTACAAAGTGCTAATCCTACAAAGTAGGTTATATATACATTAGAATGTAATTTTAGGCTGCATATTTCGTATTTTGGCAAGGATTTAACCAGTGGCAAGCAAGACATGGGTTACCATCTGAGAATCCTCACTCCATCGCATGCATAATTCCAAGGAAGAGTGAACCAAAATGTCTGGCAATTTTTTCAAGAGGCAAGACAAAGTGAGTAGGAGTAACTTCTTTGGAAGGAGGGAGAAAAAGGTGAGAGAAGGGAAATAGAGTAATATATAGGAAGAAGAACCAAAATATGTTATTGCCTCTACCAGTTCAGGACTTCTCATGGCCACAGATGGCAATGGGATTGCAGGTAGCTGCCCTGAGCTGCCTGTCCTCTCCTGCTGGCCTCTGCACTTGGCTGCTCTTTTCACCTCACAAGTATTGCCCAAAATACACCACAATTTAACTCCCATAAACCTGCTCAGTTCTCTCTGCCATCTTCATGCTTTCCTCTCCTCTCTGTTCCTGCATAGCTGCTTCTCTGCCTTTTAGCACAACTGCAATCCAGCCCAGTCCCTCCTAAGGTGTTGCTGTAAGGGAGGTGAGTAAGTAGCAGTCTTGGAAAGAAATTTCTTCACTTTGCATTACTTTTCCATTCCTTTTTGTCCCCTTTTACAAAATAAAATCACATGCTCAAATTAATTCAAAGTGCAAGTCATGTGAGCAAGTCACAAGTCAAATCAGAGGTTTTTTTCTTTATTTTTTTCATTCTCTTGGGTCTTTTCTTTCTTTTTCTTTTTCTTTTTTTTTTTTTTTTTCCTCTCTGTTCTTTTTAATGATGAGCCCAATCAGGGAAGAATTACAAAATTAACAGATGATCCATCAGCAGAGAAAACAAACAAACTAATAATTAAGTCTCCAATCCAGGAGAAGTACATCAGCTTTCAACCGGCATCAAAACAGCTTAGTGTAATCAGATTGAAAAACAGATAGAAATTTCAGATGAAGTCAAATAAAAGAGTGAAGATATATGTTAGCTTAGTTTTCCTCCCTTCCTGGTACCTGGGAAGCTAAGGATGTATTTCTGGCCTGTCCTTGACCTGCTTTGTGGGTGTGGTTAGCTCATCTCTGTGGTATCTGATCTAGTGTGATGTGCCCCTGCCCATGGCAGGGGTGGGGGAGATGGGGGGGTGGAGCTAGATGATCCTTGAGGTCCCTTCCAGCCCTCACAATTCTATGATTCTATGATTTGATATTTGTGCACACATATATGTGTGAGCTTATGTGTGTGTTAGGTCTGTACCAGCTGCTGGAGTTGGTGGGGGCTGCTGCCTTCGGGGCTTGTACGCCCATATGTGAACAACTGAGGAGACTGGGAGCACTACTGCGTTGACTGAGTGTCTGAGTCCAGCTGCTGGAGGGATAGGAATTGCAGATTTTTAGATACACATTATGCATTTTCTCCCAACAGACCTTTATCCTGATCAGTCAGAGAGGGAACTCTTTGTGTGTGTTTTGAGTGTGTCTCTGTGTGTGTGTCTGTATATGTGTGCTCACTGAGAATACGGGCTCAGATCCACCACTAATTGGATCTGGAGCTTGGAGCTACTGCAGTACCTCCTCTGTTGGCCTTTCAGATTCAGTTGTCCCTAACAGCCCAGAGTGTTCATGATGACAGAGCCAGGCAACTAAAAGTTGCCAAATTCAGCTGCTGAGGAGTTCAGTAAAACAATATTTAGTGCTTTGCATAGACAGACACTGGAGGAGGGAAGCCATAGAGTGACATCTGGAGCAGGGTAAAACAGTTAAGGTTGGCAACTGAGTGATCTAAGGGAGCACAGATGTTGCCCGGCCAAAGTTAAACTTGGTTCCACATCCACCCATCCATATGCTCAGCTATGGGCAGCCACTGCAGCCACAATAGACACCTGATTCCACTCAAGTTATCCTTATTGAAAAGAGTAAGATGTGGTCAAACCCCACAGCATTTGCTCAGAAGGCTTTCCTATATGTGCATGATACAAGACGATGAATACAGAAACGGTCTGCTTTGGGAAATGGCACTACTGCATGAATGTATCCTGGAGTGAACCAGCTTGGGAAAAACATCCTCACAGCAGTGACAGTCAAGTGGGATATTTCTCTGCACATCCCCAGCTATTCCCTCCCCCCCCCCACTTCCTTATATATGTACTGTAGAAGACAATTGGACTCAGTGTTGAAAGCTTAGAAATATTGTGAGAAACGTTGTTCTTGGAACAGCATATGCATGTGCTGAGGGATGAGAGGGGAACGTGTGCCAGCGTGGGGTGGTTAAGGGAACTTTAACCACATTTATATTAAGGCCAGATTTAGGCTCAGCCCAGGAACTTGGATGGGTATCTGTTTCCTGTTTTCCAAAGCTAAAAGCTGGGAGAGCTAAAAGCGGGAAAGAGACATGTTTATGATGTTAATCTATGTGGGGGTATGAATGAAGCAGGTTAAAAATGGTAGGGCATTATTGAACAAAATATATGCATTGAATCATTTCCAATGTTTGCTGTAAACACAATCACAGTTTAACATCATTTGAGGAGTTATACTGCAAGATGTGCAGAGCAAAGGCAGGCCTGGAGCTCTTTTCTACAACCAGGTTTCATCCCATTTGTAATGGGACAGTAAATATTAAACTGTGGCAAAGCCAAGGCACAAACTCTTCTAATTCTTCAGTATGACCTTTCCACATCACCTGGCATCTGTCCATTTCACTGAAAACACTGCTTTAGGAATATGTTAATGAGGAAATTTAAAGGCCTTGCTCAGAAACCAAACACATCTCTTCTCTGTATAAATCCTAAGAAAAAGAGTAACTACTAAATGGAGATGTAAATCCTTCTCGCTATTTTGAATTAAAGTTTTAGTTTTGCACTAATATAGCAATTTTTATAGTCTCCCTTTTCAAAGTATCACAGAACTACTAGAAAAAATGATTTTTTTTTGCTCAAAAGAAATCTATTTGTTTTGTTATTTTTTTTTTTCAGATATTTCATTTACCTTTTTAAAAAGAAAATGGATCATTGTGTCTAGACTTTCAAGTTTTCAAATGTTCAATATAATATTTCAATGGAAAATGCTTTTCATGCATAAATATTGAGCAGCTATAATAATGCAATTTTTGAAAAGTACCTTTTTTTAAAAAAGCAATGCCACTGGAGATGATAAAACAGTCACTGATATTCCAGGCTGCTCCTTGGTTTGCAGTGAGTGGCATAGGAAAGCAAACTTAAAATTCAGCTGATACTCTGGAAAGACTCCTGTGTCTAAGCTCCAGGAGCTGTAGAAAAGCAGAACTTTGTGTACTGCTAAGAGACATTTAGCTTGAATTGTATCAAGCTAGGTAACTTCAGGAATTAAAAAGCAAATCTCTCAGTCTCTGCTGAAATGTTTTTGCCCTCCAATTTCCTCCACAAAAGAAAAGACAAAAATAGAGTGGAATGGAGAATTTTAGCCATGCACAAGTTCAGTGAAAAGGTGCTTTTTTAGCTATAAGAACCAGCTCGTTGCAGATTTCCGACAAAGTAATTCCCCAGGTTAAATCGCGGTCTATTGAAGTCATTATCCAAACGCTCATTGGCTGTGAGGGGAGCTCAGGATTTGTCCTGTTCAATTCATTAGTGATGGTATGAACCCCAAGCAGTATTACGCTTCTTTTAAAGAAAGAGAAGCTTCTACTTACTGTTTATATACTAACGTTATTTCTCACACGTTTATTGTGTTACTCTCCTTAATTTGGTGCCATGCTGGGTCCCTGTGGGATGCCACTCAAACATTATGTCAATGATCTCAAAATTGAACTCCAGTGCTTTATTTTACAAATGGCTTCTAGCAGATGTGTGGCACACTTTATTAACTTAAGTATCCATTAGTTGAAAATTTCATTAGTTTGGGGGAAAGGGATCAGTTTTGTCAATAGATCTGGTATGGGTGGACCCTTTGTGTCAACCTGACCCATATCAAAACGGATTATTGTTGTAAGTGAGACAAGTGACCTAATGTTCTGCCTATTATGCACACATGATCTATAACCTTTTAAAATACTAGTGTGGGAAAGGAGCACACTTCACTGCATCCCCAAACCATGGATTCTTAACAGGTGGCAGTCCCTCTCTTAGCAACGTTGCCATGGGCTGTCTGCACGAGTGTATGAATTATCAGGGGGTACAGTTTCCAACCAGGTAACCAGGGGAAAACCGGGATGGAGAATGAAACCAGAATAATGAACGGCGGAGCAGACATTTAATGAGCAGAGAAAGCAGCCAGTGGAGCTGGGTCTGTAGTGCCATCGTCTGACTGACCGGTGCATTTCGGCCAAGGTGTTTCTTGTATTGCCTCCATCTCCTGAGTTACTACTAAAGCCGAAGAGGTAAAGCTGGATGTGGCTACAGCAGTAACATATGGTACATTTTACTCCACAGTTTTAATCTTTTGATGCTATTTGCTTCTTAAATGATGGCAGCAGTAGTTTCCAATGTATTCACTTGACCTTGTTTTGGAAACCATGTTAGGGCAAATTTGAAAGCCCAGTGCAAAAGCATTCGGCGAGACCACCCACTAAAAACTTTTTCAGATTGTTGTTGTTGTTGTTGATTTTGTTGTTGTTGGTTTTCTTGGAGGTTCTTTTGTTTTGTTTTGTTTTGGTTTTTTGCTTGTTTGGTTTGGTTTGTTTGTTTTTGTTTTCTGCTTTTGTTTTTTTCCAGCAGGTCTCACACCTGCCCTAAACTCCTTGACCTCTTGAAATGGGAAAAGTAAATCTATCTGTAAATAATGAATCATTTTACACAGAAAAGGACAGTCCTTGTTACTAAGTTATTACTCCATGTTTCTTCTCACCTTATATTCCACACTGTAACACTGAGATGTAAGCAATAATATTACAGTAGCACAGCAACCACTAACCATGATGCATCCTGCAGCCTACCAGCTGCTCTAACAATACACAGACATAAGTTTTCTGTTCATTGCATGCTGCGTAATAAGTGGAGATGAACACAAGAAAGAAATCTCAGATAGTCTGGTAAGTGGATTGGTAGAACAGGCTGTTGAAAGAGCTAGAGGGAAAAGGACAAATCTCCAGACTGCAAAACTGCTACCATGCTCAGGTGCCCAAACATCTTGTTCTGGTGGCTGAGAGACTCCTCTGGAAGTACTGGGAGATGATTTTTCTCCACTTTTCCATCATCATGCAGTGAGCAACATGGGCATGTGTGTACTAAAGCTGATCTGAGTCTGTGGCCTTAACCCAAAATAAAGGGACGTGTCATCCTTCATGTGTATGCACTATGGACATATACCTCCTGCACCTTCCTGCTTGGCTCTGATAGTGTCCAAGAAATCCCTCAGAGCAAGATGCTGTTACAGGGAAGCTCACATCTCCTGAGCCTGGTAAGCAGTGGGGGTGGGAAGAAATGTTAGGCTGGATGAACTACTCCATCTGAAGCAGCCCACTTCAGCTGTCATCCTCAGTGGGACTTCTCAGTCCTTCCCCTTCTCTGTATTGCACACTAGCACATTAGTGAGGTATGAGATAGCCAGGAAGATACCAGCTGGGATGCAATTGACCTGATTTGCAGGCAATTCCCCACAGCAGTGTCTGGACAGCCCACAGATAAGATGGGCTAGACAGGACCAACACAAAAAAAGCTCATTTTCAATGTCCTGACTTTGGGAGGCAAAGGGAGTGTTGGCTGTGTGTAGTGTTTGCAGAAAGAGAATCAGACCTTTGATAAAAGAGACATTTTCCTGAAACAAGACACATCTCCCTGCTGTTAATTAAAAGCTAAGGCAAAGCAGAGATTCAGGAAACTCCAAAACTGAAAAAATCAATATGGTCAAACCTAGAGTTACCAGTTTAGTGAAGGGTTTCCTTACTCCTCCTGCTAGCTTTTGTTGATTCTCAAAGAGGTAAATTTGTTTCTTTTTCAACATCAATGGAGCAGAAAGAGGCTGTCTAGGTTACTTCAGGAACAATGATTCATCTAAGGGATACAGGTTGGATACAGAAAAACATGGGTCAGGAAATCAAAAGGACATAGTCCATGCCTTGGCCCACACACTTCCAGTTGTATTTCTGGGCTTCTAACTGGTTGTGGGATGCTTAATTGCTCATGCCTCTTTCCAGCCTCTAAACTTAAGGTGCACACGCCTTCTACAGAAAGAGTTTTCAGGTAGACTGAAGAAAACTTTATGAGCAAATGATGTAAATTCTTATTACACAGTGTCACACCATCATAAATTGTGTTGTGAAGCAAAACCATGTTAATGTTATTACACTTAATGTTCTGTCTAGCGCTAAGCAGACAAAGAACTTATGGAGATTTAATTCTAGTCCTTGCTCCTGCTGACAAGCTGAGGACCTCCCTCTCTCAAGTCAGTAGGGAAACATGCACTCCAGTTGCTTCTTCAGCTCAGGTTCACTGCAGTAATTTTAGTATATTTTGCTGGAAAGTGCTTTCTCACAGCCAAGTCTCCCATGATACCAATATGGAGTGTACACTATATTCTTTCCTTGTTTCCTCCAGAGCCTAATATATCCTTTGCAGCACTTTCAGCTGGAAATAGAGTGTATGACCTAAAGTCCATAGAATAACATCAATCATTGAACTACAATTTATAGGGTCATCTCATAATTGCTATTATGACCTTGTTTATTGGAACCTATACCGCAGAAAGGTTATTTTTGAAATTATTTCTGTTTATTCAAGCCAAGATTACTCCAAATCTGAATGAATTATTTACATCACATTAAAAATAATTATTGTCAAAACAACTAAGGAGAAAAAAAAAAATCAGCCTTTTAAAATGGTAGAATCTTCCTGCTTGTGAAACTATCTTGAGGGAAGTGGGGAGTGGCATTTCTGCAAAAGGTGAATTTTCATGTGTAAAGAACTGAGATCTTCTTAGGGATCTGGAGCAAGAATGAGCTAAGCAAATGTTAAGAAAACATGTTGCATGCTGATGGTCAAAAAGCCACGTTGTATTTGGAAGGAAAGTAGGTAAGAATGAAGAGGAAACCAACAGCTTTAAGGGGAAAAGTTCTGTTTGGGGCTTGTTTTGCAGATTCTCATGTTTGGGCATTTATTGCCCCTAAATTATAACACCCCATGCTTTTCTCCATGGATAAGGTAGAAACAGCGAAGGGTTGAACAGGCAGTGCTCAAACCGCTGGTCCCATGGGTTAGTTGTTTAGGTGGTGTTGGGTTGGTTGATGGGTTGGACGCGATGATCTTGAAGGTCTCTTCCAACCTGGTTTATTCTATGTATATTCTATGTAAATGCAAAAAACTATTGGCAAAAAAAATTCTGCATAATTTTGATTATCTGGAAAATTCTGAGGGTCTGAGGATGAATTTTCTTTTTCTGTAACCTTATACAATTTTCAGGGACAATGAGTCCTTGCAGCTGAAGAAGCTTAATCTTGGTGCTACACCCTCCCACAGAATTTCTGATGTTAGGATGGGTGACATGACCTGTGCTCAGGACCCTCCCTGGCCTGCAAGATAAATTCTCCCTACTTTCCTGGCTGAGGCAGGAAGCATGAGAAACAAGCTGGGGGTGGAAAGGATATGGAAGCCTGTTGCCTTTTCTTGCTTGGGCAACAGCTGCAGTTACAGAAGGGACCATGGGGTATATGACTTTGCGTGTTCTTAAAGTGCAGTGGTAGGTGGCTGAAATACCTGGCTGGTGTTTAAGTAGATCTGTGCATAAGCAGCCTGCTTGAGTGTGCATTTTAGGAGGTTTCTAAGAATGGTTTTGCATTTTGGGTGGCTGAAGGAAAGACTTCACTTTTCCAGAAGTGTTGTACGAGGAGTCTACCTTTGGAATGTGTTTGTGGGACCACAGCCAGAGATCTGACTTTATTCTACCAAGATCTGATGGGTTAAAAGCACCAAGCACAAAAACAAAGCAGTGAACCTAGAGGCCTGCCAACCAGAGAAAATCAAAGCCTGTGCAAGAAATATAGTCAATGCCATGGTCCAGAAGCCCAATTTGTTTCTCTTCTGGTATTCAGGATCCCTTAACGCCATCATACATTCCAGATGTGCATTCCAGACTGCTCCAGTTCTGAAAGTATGCTTGGCTTGACCAGACACAGGGGGGTTTATCCAAGTAGAGATGTATTCATTTGCAGTCATCAAAAAGTGTATATTTATGGAGGAAAGCTTGGACACAGCATGCCAACACACCGATTATGAGTGTGTAAAGAGGCGCTGTCAGGCTGCATATGTTTTAAATATCTCAGTTCAGAGGCTAAAATACATAGGGACAGCATTGGATACATGTATGCTGTTAAATTATACAGTGTCAAAGCATGGGCACAGGCAGTGGAAGTTACTCATCCACATGGTTCAATTGTTAGATCAGTCCTTGGTGTAATTCTGGCCCAGATCAGCCAACAATTGCCCAAACAATTCTTAGGTATGGTTTGTGAGTTAGTACAGGTCAGGGACCACTGCCAGCAAACAACATGCAGACATCTGTCCTGTTCTAGAGGTTAAAAGAGTTTAATATTATGGATGTGATCAGATTGTTCCAGATGGCTTGATGGCCCTGACGCTGTTTAGTTTACTAATATAGTTGTAACCTTTAGGTTTTCAGACTCATCCACTTGGACCTGTGACTCACATACACCAAACAAGCAGCTGTGGTGATTTAAGATGTTATTGCACCTGAGCTCGTTGTTACTGGCTCTTGCTGGAGGTTGCTGACCCCACTGTAGAGCTGCCAAAAGTAATGTACTTCAAGTGTTTTAGACCAGTGAAGGTCAAGACACAATGTGAGGTCTGTGCATGTACTGAATGTGGGGAAAAGTCCGATTTAAGAAAATTCTTTCTCCTCCCATTACATTCATATATTTATAAGGTGTTAGCTAAGGCCAGAGCTCTCACTGGAGACATTGCTGTCTCATTTTTCAGCACGAGATGCCCTTAATCAAGACTGACCTTTTGGGTAATACTCCTTTCTTAAGGCTACTATTTGGCTTCCATGGGCTGCACTGCTTTCCTGAATTGTGCTTTTCCGACTGGTATTGCACAAGAGTATTGCACTCTAAATTCTATATAGCAATGATATTTTCTTCAGTTGCAGTCACACTTTCTTTTAACAACAGATAATGCTGGGGATGGAAATGAAAGTAGCTTGGCACAAGTTAAAAAGAGAATTTAAAGCAGGTCCTGTTCGTTGCACAGTTTTAAAGACTTGTTCTGCTTTCTGCTGCTGAGATGTGTTCAGGTGAAGGCTGAATTCTGGAAGCAAAATTCTTATCAAGTTGACTGAAGGTAACATTTGTCTCTTCTGGAATTAAAAGACATGTCTGCTTCCAAACCCTGCATCCATGAGTTACTGATGGCACCGAGTAAGTTTCAGTGAAAACTGCAAGACTCACATCTTTCTCTCCCTGCCAAGAAACAGATTTTGCCAGGGACTGTCTTGCACTTCAGTTGGACACTGGAACAAAATGCATAAATTAGCTTCCATCTCCTTGCTTCACTGAAAAAAATATTGTATCCTCTTTAACTGACAGGACTAGAGGCAACTGAAGCACAGGTCGTTCCCTCTGAACATCAGGAAACACTTTTTTATTGTGGAGGTGACTGAACAGTGGCAGAGATTGGCCAGGGAAGTTATAGATTCTCCTTCCCTGGAAATATTCAAAAGCCCTTTGTGCATGGTGTTAGCAATTGGATATGTGTTCCCTACTCTAGATGGGATGTTGGGCAAGGCAACTTTCAGAGGTGTTTTCTAATCTCAACCATTCTGTGATTCTGATTCTATGACAGCATTTAACAAACAGACACATGGTCTGACAGTCACTTACTGTGCCTTTTGGCAGCCAGATCAGCAGCCTAAACAAAGGATAGAATATGGGGAAATTCCCATGGCTCTCTACCAGACACTTTTAGGGCAGTATCTGAAGGAACATGAAAATGAAATAAACAACTCTGAATAAAAGGGTTTAAAGTCATTACAGCCCTCTGAAAAAGGTTCCCAAACTCTGGTGTCCTCATTTCTGTTATTGTACATATTGCAGTTCTACAGATTCTCCTAGAACAATGCACAAGTGCTCATGAATAGTCTTTTTTGGTGTGATTTGTTTTTCTCAGAAGGCCCTATCCCCAAAGCTCCGTGCTTCACAATCTGTTATTAGAAGACAAACTCAGAGATAACATTATTTTGGAATAGGCTGCTTGTCTTCCTCAGAGCCTTCTTGCTTTCTTATAATGCTTCTTTGACTGGAGAAACACAAAGCAGTAAATGTGATTTAAAAGGCATCCCCAACATTTCTAACATCCTTAGCATCACAGCACATGCCATTCTTGTCCTCCACAATATGTGGGGAAAGTGTGGTCATGTCACACAGTGCAAAAGGACAGGTGCAGGTTAATGGGTTTGCTAGTAGTAAGTGCATTCTGTAAAAAACAAATTCTACTGCTTTTTATTGTAAGCCAACTTTATGTGCTTATTTTAGGAAAAAAAGGCCAGAAAAATTGTAGACATCCCAACCCCTCCCTTCCCCAAAAGAAAAAAGAAGCCTTATCTGGTTGACTGCAACAGCAACATTCTTTGATTAATCTCGAAAAGGCATCTAATGAGTAAGAGGAATGCATTACGTCAAAACAAAAGATCACATTTATTGGCTTATCTTTTCCCAAAAACAATTTCGGCATGTGTTGAAGATAAACAACAGCAGCCAAGCAGGGAGTCTATGACCACAAAATGTCATCTTGAGCAATTTTCTGTGACTTCCAGATTGAGTAGGAAACATGAACTTCCTTAACTTACATTACACTAAATAGTTTGGGGAGCACAAAAAGTGCTGAGGCCAGATTTAATACACATTTGTGTGGCATGGTTGATCATGAGTTCCACTGTGAGTTTTTCTTGTGGTTAGGGCATTTGTAACTAATCTTTTCTTCGAGGAATCTTTGCCATTATATAGATGTGAACCCCCAGCCTTTCACTTTTTTGGGGGGTACTTATAGGATTTAGGTCTTACCATGAAATTGAGTAATTTGGGGTGGAGATCATCTGGTCCAACATCCTACATAAAGCAGGGCAAATTTTGAAGTTATAATGAATTTTGAAGTCAGATGGACTGATGGACTTTGACCATCAGAGTTTTGAACATCTCCAAAGCAGATTTCACATACTCTCTGGTATGTGTGCTGGTGTTTGATCACTCATAGGGTGATTTCTCTTTTTTCTAATAGTTTTGATTTTTTTCCCTTCATATGGCTTTTATCTATTGCTTTCTGTCTTTTTAACTCTGTCTTCCTTATAACCATGCAACAGGTCATGGAAAACAGCAATAATGTCTCTCCTTAACCTTTTCCTCTTAAGATTCAAAACCCCTATCTCCCTCTTGCTCACACGCTGTATTCTCCAGCCCCCTGACTAGGTTGCTGGCCACTGATGAACTCACTGTGATATGTTCCTGGCTTTCATTCATTGAGGATCCCCAAACCAGACACAGTAATGCTGATGTGCTCCCACAAATGCCAAATAGAGCAGAAGGAGCTTCTTGATCTGTTAGCTACAACTGCCCAATCAGAAATTAGCCTTCTTGGGCAACAAACCACAATGCTGATTCCTGTTCAACTTCTTGTCTACAAGGAGAATGCACATAGGTAAATACACGTACATGTAAATGCACATATTGCACATTGCATATTAAATATGATATCTCTATATATACTAAACTTTATCCTCCCCAAAGGAAAAAAGTGTGCTTAAAAAAGTTCTGTTGCAGCCTTATCCACAGCGGAACAAATGGGCTTTCTGCTAACTACATTATGGTGGATATCAGTAATCACCGTGGGAGTACTTGACTTCAGAAACAGAGATTGGCTACACACCAGATAGAGAGCAGAAGTGGAGATGGGGTGAAGAGGCAGCTGAGCTTAGCATCAGACTTTCCAGTATGTGCTGACTTTTCAGTATCAATCTTTGCAGGCTATGCTTTTCTACTTTAAACACTTTTTTTTGGTTGTTGTTGCAATTATTTCATTTTTCAATGAAAAAAAAAAAAGGAATGTAATTTTATTACATAAATCATCTTCTCCCTGTAATATTGACCAGTCTGCATGCCTTGCTAAACATTAAACCAGATGAAATGGGGCTTGGTTGCATATGGTTAAGTGGCATGTTTCTTGTGAAGGGTAAATGAGATAACTGTTTGTTATTTTAAAGCAAATATTCACCCATAAAAAGTAACATCTCTATTAGACAGAAAAGTGACTTCACAAAGGTGCATTATGTGGCAGCCAAAAATTGAAAAGGGGGGGCAGATTATTTCCAAAGTTAAAAGTTTATGGCGAAACCACAATATAAATTAACTGCTAGCAACCGTTGAGTCCATTCCTCGGATCATTTATCTGTATGAGAGTGTTATATGTTTGATGCCTGGTATGTATGATGGTTATGGGGTGGACTAGAGTGTTTTTGAGTGATTTAGCACATGAGATCCACTCCAAGTTTCTGAAACAATAAACATGATGATGAGAGAGAGAAGTCAATACATGTATCTTGATTTCTCGTTGCCTTTACAGTGTGTCTACCTACCTCATGGACTTCAGCACCATTACAGTTACTAGATTATCTCCAGGTCATGAATTAGTTTTATTCTGAGAACTCCATCAAAAAGTAGAGAAGGATAAGTCCCATTTTACTGCTAGAAAAATAACATATGAGAAAACGAGGTGACCAAATCGTGGAGCAGATCCAAAAACAGCCTAGGAACTGAACCCCAGTCCAGAAGGTGAGCTGTTGAAACTAGATCCTCTCTCCGTAATAGGTAATACATTGCAAAGGTAATTAGATATGGGACATGTATTAAGAAGACTGGTGAAAAGCAGAAAGATAGTGACAGTAGAAAACTTCAGAAGGAAGACATAGAAGTCCAGAAGGCACATACATAAAATGGCCACAAAGAACTCACTCAGGTTGTTACTGGGCTAGCCAAATATCAACAAAGTAAAAGGACTGGAAAATTTCAGTTCAAAACTTTTGGAGAGGAACTGGCCAATGTTGAGTAAGATCAGCTGTATCACTTCACAAAACTATACATCAAATTATTTTCTAATTTTCTGTTTAAACAAAAATTGAAGTTTTAGATTATGAACTTGATGGAACACTATTGGTGAGGCTGCTGAATTAATGAGACCTAAGTGGGAAGACTTACGTTGGCTAACCGGTGACAGAAATGCTGGGAAGACTTGGCCGGCTCCATGTGCTGAAATTAAGGGGATGACCTAAGGATTAAGGATTAGTTTTAGACTTTTAACTTGACACTAATGTATGTTCTAAGTGTGCATGTGTTTGCATGGATGTGTGCACATATAGACAGATGTGTCTGAGAGAGAGAGATGAGGTGGGGTTTGTACTGCTGTAATGCATTTGAGTTCATAGCTTTGCGTATATGGGCTACGTGTGAGGGATATGTGTTCCTTCAAATTTGGCTGGTTTCCTCTTCTGCAATTTTAAAATGAAATGCTTTTGCATAACATTCCATATTGTTTGTAAGTAGCTGTAAGCCAGTCATTGCCGTAGAGAAAAAACAAAGGTTTATTAAAGAAACAAATATAAGAACAATCAAGAAACAGAATTATGGAGAGACAGCCTGCTAACAATGTGAAATGCCTGTCTCAAGTGTCACACAGCACAAAGGTAGTAGGTGTTTGTTAGACCTTTTTAAAATTAAAAGTCTCTTTGAGAACATTCAGAGGTAGTAAACTTGAAATAGATTAAATTGGCACCTAATCTTGAAATAAATTAAGTTGACACCTATGCTGAACTTCAGAGACAGTGATATCACCTGTTGCAATGTCTTACCATCAATCTAAAGACACAAGTTCAGGCCTCCTAGCAAACGCACCCTGACAGATACTTAATTCAGCCATGACTGGTTATCAGGTTGCTTGAACTGGAGAGAAAAGATGTATGGAAGTGACCACACTATTTCAGTTTCCTGCTATTGGAATGTGCCTTTGGCATACCAGTTCAATAGCACTGAAAACTTCTGGTGTCTGCTAACTGGACTGTTAAATGATATATACAAATATTTTATCAGAAATACACTGGTATATGTATGGTGTTCAATGATGCCAGAGCAGTGGTAGACTAGTGACAGAAAGTATTCAGATTGGTGATTGTATCTGAGTTTGATATTGGGGTTTATGCCTTGGTTGTAATCAGAATGATAATTCATTTGCATAAAGGGATGTCATAAATTTAGAATTATGATGAAGACAATTGCTTTTACTAAAGGATAAGTACAGTGTTAAGCATGGAAGTCTAAAACTATCAGTTTAGTCACAGAGAATCAGAGAGTGAGTCAGACTGAAGAGATCTTGGCAGGTCTCTAGTGCAACTTGCTGCTAAAAGCAGGGGCAACCTTCACTCAGACTGGATTGCTTTGGATAGCCCAGTTGGTCCTTGCAAACCTCTAACATAATCTTTTGTTCTACACGGTCCTAGTTTTGCTTAATTCCTTGGATGGATAATGAAATAAGGGAAAGTAATGAGAGGTATATGGATATTTCCATGTTTAAAACATGGGATAGAACCCAGGATTCTTGGCCCTGGCAGACATTCTCTGTGATACTAGGTAAAACTGGGTAAAAATATACAAAGAGACTCTGGTTAGTATTGCACAAGCGACCTTCGTTCTGGCCTGTCTTGAATTTGTTACTGACTAATTTCCTGTCTACATGTTTTTTTAAAGATATTTTTGTGTAGATTTTAATAGATTATAACATAGCCTTTGTCCTACAGGATCCCAAAGAGCTTCTCAAATTATGCACCTAACTGGCCAAAGCCTACTCCTTCTGAGGCCAATAGACATTTTGCCATTGGTTTCATTCGGGCCAGGACCTGGCTGTGCAGAAATGGAATACAAGCAATTCTCTATGCCTGTATGGCCTTTAATAAATTCTGGTTCCCCACCTGAGCAATAAATCTGCCAGCAGAAGAGCAGTACAGAATTTGGTGTCACTTACTGAACAACTAAATGTTTCAATATAAACTTTGTAAGGTAGCAGTAGGCCATAATGATAGTTGCTCTAAAAGTATCAATAGCATAATTTAGAGCCAGAGGTTGATGATGCACCATGTGGTGTGTGTGAATGTGGATGTGTGTGTAGAATCTCTGTCTATGCAGCACATTATACATGTATTTTTAAACCACTTAGTAAAAGATCAGCTCTAGTTGGTTGCATAATCTAAAATTCTGGAACATTTTTGCTGTCCTACGTCTGCAAAAGTTTTTCATTTAGGAAAACACACACTTCTTGTCAGTGTTATTTCTACAATCACTTAGTAAGAGCAGGGCATATTGTTCTCCCAATTTCTTGTTAAAATCTTTCACATTATTAAACTTTTACAACCAGTTCTGCTCCATGTCTGATACTTGCTGTAAATTATAAAGAAAAGCCCCCCTGGAATTTATGAGAATTCAGATGATGAACAGTACAGAAAAAAACCCAAACAAAGCAGTGTCACTGAGGCCCAGGTAGTTGTTGATTCACTGTTATCTCACACACAATTTAATTTAATGAAATATAATATTACTTATTGTATAAACTAGATTTCAAAAGAGGCCAAAATAGAACTAATTATTATATTGTAAATGTTTCATAAGTGGAGGCAAATGCAGCATAATTTGAAAAATTGTGGGTTTGCCTACATTTCTATAACATATTACATGGACAAGAAGGCTAACATTTGCTAGAACCTGAAACAAACAGAAAAAATCATGGAAAACAGAGTTCCAGCTGGTTGCATGTGCCTGAGGGACGTACCTATGAATACCTGAAAACATACACAACTTCTTGCTTCAAAGGGGTGCTTTAGTTGACACCTCCGGCATAACAATTTAACAACGGCTAAATTCCGACCAGATCTGTTTTTTGAGAACAATGATCTGCTTCCAGACTCTCCCGAAACCAACCGTGGGGTGACTACAAGATGGATGTCACATCGATTACAGGACTGAGAGCTTTAATCCAATTGGCAGCGATGCTGTTATGAGATTTGGAAATCTCCTCTAACCTCTAACCACAATTTAGTGTGCAAACTATTGTGTTTTCTCTTGGGAAGCTTCACTCTTGCCAAAGACAGACAGTATTTATTATATTTGGCATATTTATTATTCAGTTAACCCATTCCTCGTAAGTAAATACTATTTTTTTTTTTTTTTCATTTGTAAACCTCCCAAGAAATATGGAAAACAGACAGAAGTATATAGCCATGAAGAGGAAAACAAAAGAAAACAAAACTTTAAATCTGTCTTCTCCCATAAACTTTTGTGATTTTTTTCTATTGTCCTCTGTTTCACAGGGCTATTTGTCATGATGAAGGGAAGCAAGAATCAGACAGTGACTGAGAAATCTGGTTACGCTTAAACATTTGTGAAATTCAGGGAAACAAATTGTGCAATCTGTCATCAAACAAAGATCAGATGACCCATAGGCTTCAGTTTCCTTGTGAATTAAGGTGAAAGGGCTCTGCAGCCAACATCTTCATTTACTGGTATCTCGTAGGACATGTAAACAGAGAATTTTATACCTCCGGTTCCCCTAAGCAGAGTGACATATGCACATTTCACGGAATCACAGAATCACAGCATTTCAGGGGCTGGAAGGGACCTCAAAAGGTCATCTAGTCCAAGCCTGTGATACTGTGATACTGTGAACCCCCGCTGCCAGAGCAGGATCACCCACACCAGATTATGCAGGATTCATCCAGGCGAGATCTGAATATCTCCGGAGAGGGAAACTCCACAGCCTCCCTGGGCAGCTTGTTCCAGTGCTCTGTCACCCTCACAGTGAAATTTTTCCCCTCATACTTACATGAAACTTCCTTTGCCTCAACTTCCACCCATTGCCCCTTGTCCTGTCATTGGGCACCGCTGAGAAGAGCCTGGCTCCATCCTCTTGGGACTCACACTTTACATATGTATTTACATATTTACATAAACATTGATGAGGTTCACCTCTCAGTCTCCTCTCCTCCAAGCTAAAGAGCCCCAGCTCCCTCAGTCTCTTCTCATACAGAAGATGTTCCGTTCCCTTAATCATCCTCATGGCTCTGTGCTGGACTCTTTCAAGTAGTTCACTGTCTTTCTTGAACTGAGGGGCCCCAAACTGGACACAATATTCCAGATGCAGCCTCACCAGTGCAGAGTAGAGGGGGAGGAGAACTTCTCTTGACGCACTGGTCAGACTCCTTCTAATCCACCCCAGAATGGCATTGGCCTTCCTGGCCTCAAGAGCACATTGCTGGCTCATGGTCATCCTGGTAGATTTGTTCTATCTAGAATGGAAACTCCTTATTTTATAGTTGACAGGGGACCAGTCCATCTCTTTATCTGATAATGCTATTTTTGTGATGGCCGAAAGCTCTAAAGAGAAAAATGATTTACCTTTTTTTTTCCCTGAGAGTTGCCTCCTCCACAAACAGCTAGATTGGTGTGTGTGATTGTTGCATTCTGATTTTGGAGTTAATGTAGCTCATGTGATAAAAATAATTACTGGAAGATTTACTCAGGTAATTATATTATCTGGAAATAGGGATAACAAAGTTGTGTAGCCCAGCTTGCTCTGAGATCTGCCTAGATTGTTGTGGACCAGCTGTGGAGGTGGGAACATTATAAACTCATTGTGGGTACTGGCCAGATATGGTAAATTGTATCCTGGCTGCACCAAAAGAAGCGTGGCCAGCAGGTTAAGAGAGGTGATTCTGCCACTTTACTCGGCTCTGGTGAGACCTCACCTGGAGTACTGTGTCCATCTCTGGGGCCCCCAACACAAGAGATACAGGGACTTGCTGGAGCAGGTCCAGATGAGGGCCAAAAAAAATGGTCAGAGGTCTGGAGCACCTCTGCTGTGAAGACAAGATGAAAGGATTGGGGCTGTTCAGCCTGGAGAAGAAAAGGCTCTGGGGACACCTTATAGCTGCATTTCATTCTTTGAAGAGGACCTACAGAAAGGCTAGGGAAGAACTGTCTGGAATGGCTTTTAGGAATAGGACGAGGGGCAATGCTTTTAAACTGGAGCAGGGTAGATTGATGTTGGCCATAAGGAGGAATTTCTTTACAATGAGAGTGGTAAAATACTAGAACAGGTTGCCCAGGGATGTGGTTGAGGCCTCATCCCTGGAGACATTCATGAACAGACTTGATGTGGCCTTGGGCAGCCTAATCTGCTTGGAGGTGTCCCTACTCATTGCAGGGGGGTTGGAAAAGATGATCTTTGAGGGTCCCTTTCAACCCAATGAAATCTCTAAATCTGTTAATCTGTGTAAACTGGAGCTCCTTTGTTTCATGTTTCTAACCAATCACACCATGGGATGAAACCAGAGACTCTGTTTACCCATTAATGAACAAGTAACAATTGTATTACAGAGTGAATTGATTGTATCAAACAGACATATACACAACATTTCTAGTATTGTTTGGTAAAGAGTTTATTCTCAAAAAGGCAACACTATTTCAGCCCGAGCATGCCTTTCTCAAGGACTATCTATATAGCATTCCAACAGCTGAAAATAAACTGTAACAGGTCAACACATTTTTCCACTCAAAGGTAGTTCTATTTTGTGAATGAATTCTTCAACATTATTTAAATTCATTGCTTAAATGGAAAATTCATTTAAATGAGCTCTAGCTTCAGTCTAGGAGATGAGGTGAAAACCTTTTGACTCCCAGCATACACAGTAATGTCAGTGAAAACTTGACAGTTAACTAAATTCATGGTAAGTTGAAGCTAGATAACTTGATGTAAATCCAGAAATATCATGGGTAAACAGGTAAGAAACCCCTGTATTTCTGAATTATAAATTAGCCAGTAGAAAGAAAGCCCATCTACAATGCATAACACAGTTTTCTGAAAACCAATGCATAAAATTATTTTTCTTAACAGAACATTGATATTATGATCTGCAGTTTCCCAGGACTCATATTTCGATAGAAGTTTATATTTCTATGGGATTTTTTCCCCCTTTTTAATGTAATTTCAAAAATTATTTTTTTTAAATTTGCATTTTTGTACATGCTCTTTCCTTTCAAACTTATTTATGAATGTAATAGATGTGTTTCCAAGTTGTTCTTCAGCTGGCTGATGAATGTGACCTTTATCTGAAAACCTGTTTGTTCTCTGTACTCCGTAGCTTTTGTAACTATTTACAATATGTATTGCACATTATTTGCTTGATCCAACATACAGTGAAATCAAAGCAAAGACTTCCCATTGACCTACACAATTGTTGGGTTAAGCCCTGTGGCCCAAGTAAAAGTAGCTGTAATGAATGACACAAAAATGTAATAAAGAACTCATTTATTGTCTTATTAAGCTTATTAAAATAACCTAGTGTAGATTATTCAGTTTTCATTTACAAATTCTGATTCAAACAGGGTCTACCTGGAGCTCCAGTATGCTGATTGCTGTTGTTTTAAATACATTGTGGTACAAACTTACTACCTCTCCTCTTCTATGTGTCCACTCAGGTTTTCACATGCTGCTAGGTATTTTCCATAATCTGCTGAAGACTCAGTTGCTCAGAGGCAAGTTGTTCATTAATGATCTTTGCATTTCTTCCCACTTCTTGGAGCCTTGCTCAATGCCTTTCTGAATCAGTGTGCATGTTTGTTCTACTTTTTTCCTGAGTGCCTCTTTGGTTTTTTGGGATGTTTGGTAAAAGGACTGCTAGTCAAATGGTTTGGGCACATCTATTCTAAGCTCTCCTTGACGAGCAGCTATATATGGCTTTATGCTTTCAGCTGTTATTTGTTCAAGCCAACGAAGAAGCTCTGAGATATACTGTAGGACTGAAGAGTAATTTTCTATAGTGAGATCAATTAACCTTTTGGCCTCACTGATTAGCTTTTCTTGGGAATTACTAAGCTGCCCATAGATCTCCTGCAGTTTTTCTTTGACTTGCTTGTTATATTCATTGATTATCCTTTTAACAGCTGCAGACCAAAATCGGACTTTTTCCTGAGCAGCAGATGAGAGCTCTGCAACCTTCTGTTTTCCTTTTCCTTCAACATCAGTTAGCAGGTCATAATATTCCTGGCTGTAGATTTCCACCGTCTCTCTTACTTGTTCTGTTAGGCGTGTAACAGAGTCAGCAACATCTCCAACATACTTCCTGTGCCAGTCCACTAACGCATCTATGAGATTCTTCAGCCATCCTAGTACCTTGTCTTCCACCTCATAGTATTTCACTGACCATCCAAGTGTAGTTGGATCAAAATACTCTTCCCGCAATGCCTTTACATAGAGGAGCAGCTGGAGCAGATTTTCTGAAAGGTCCTGGAATGTCTTCTGGCTAAAATCTTTAAACTGAGAGATGTATTTTTTAACTTTTTCTGCCAAGGATCTCAGTTTCTGTGCATAATCTGAAGCCACTGCATCTTTGTACAGCTGTTGCACTTGGACTTTGATATCCTCAAAATTTTTTGATTGCAAGCTTCTGACCATTTCTTCTGCCTTCTGGAAAACTTGTTGCACTACTTGCTTCAGTTGCTTAAGCCTGCCTGCAAAGTCCACTTCCTGAAGAGTAGCAAATGTTTGCCTGATTTTTTCCTGCACATGTTTTAGCATTTCTTTAATTCCATCAAGTACATTACGACCTCTAAGAATTGTTTCAGAAGCGGGAACTCTGACTTCCAGATCACTGATAACTGCAATCAAGGCATCAAAATACTCCTGAAGTTTTGAAAGGCATAAATCAGCACTTTTTGCTACCTTTTCTGTAGTTACAAGGTATATTTCTTCACCAGTGTATTTGTCAGACAGCCCAGGGACCTGGAATTTTGTGGTCTTCAGGAATTCAATGGCTGAGTCAATTAAGTGTTTTATTTTCTTGTGATACTCTTCTATTATGTCAATTGTAGCAGCCAAAAGCTTTGCTTTCATTCCTTGATAGTCAAAGTGTTCAGCTTGATCTGCTGCTTTTTGATACAGCTGTTTAGCTTTGTCCTTCATCTCTTGATATTTGACAGAGGCTTCATTGGCAGCTGTGCGAAACTGAGCATCTATTTGATCTATTTGTTTTACAGCAAATATGTATGCTTTGTCAGCATTATTCTGCATGATATTCTTCATCTTTAAGGTGGCAGCACTAATTTCCAGTCCCGTGTGCTCCTTATGACACCGATTAACATACCTATAGACTGTGTTCGTCATCTTGGGTAGTTTTTCTTTTAGACCCAACAGCAAGTCTTTGGCAGCATCATCTTTCCAGTTGAATTTTATTTGGATCCGGTCACCTTTCTTGAAAGATATCTCACCTTTTAGTATGTCAATGTCCTTTTGAGGAGCAGACTGAAAATATAGAAAAGGGGAAGAAAAAGGTAGCTTGCATGTAAAACAAATTTGATATCAGTTATGAATGTATTTAAACATTCTCATTCTGCATAGCAATTTCTGTTCTATATTAGGACAGCTATACTACTGGGGTTTGTGTGTGCGTGCATGTTTTTAGGTTGGTTTTTTTTTGTTTTGTGTGTCTTTTTTGTTAGTCTGTGTCTTTTTTATCTACTGCAAGTTTGTTCTTACCTTGAAAGGTTATTATGGAGGAAATTCTTTTGTATCAAGCTGCTTTTTCCCTCTTCAAACAACAAGATCAGAACATAACCTAGTCTGGTTTATTTTTTCTTCCTTTGTATTACATTCCTACCATGGCTTATAAGGCATGTGTGTTATGTGGGAAAATGAGCTTTCTACTCATTATTAAAGTGAATTCAAAAAGTGGATTCAAAAAGAGGATTTAACTTTGTAATAATTTAAATAAATGAGACTACTTAGAGAGTTGCTCAAAGTAATTAAAGATCCTTGAATCAGAATGTGAACACAAATAAATTAATAAATAACATTTCCATCTTTCAGTAGTAAATTGTGAATTATGAATTGGTTGTGGTTTCTAAACTGAGTATATAGTCTTTCAAGGTAAGATTTTAAATTTGAAATTGTTGTAGTATGCCAGTAGTAACAGCATGTTGTGTTAGCAAATCTAGTAAGGTTTTTATTCTCTTGATGTATTATGATATATTAATGGTTTAAAAAAGGTATTCTGCAGACAGTCTGATGTCTTCCAGTGTCCTGATGCTTACAATGGTGAATCTTGTAGTAATATGTACCCTGGTGGATGTACATTAAACCCTATGGGTAGCATATCTAAATGTGGCTTTGCACTCAACTGCCACTGGCTGTGTCTTCTTCATTATAGGAGAGGGCAAAATTAACCACGTGGAGGAGCTGAAACAGCCTTTTCACACAGACGCTACTCTTAGTACTGGAAAGGCCAGTGTAGGAAATAAACATTTTAATTCCTGATAATATACTTCTTTTTCTGTGGACAAATGGATGGTTAATGTATATCTTAACATAAGCTTACTAAATCTTTGAAAGGGATGTTTTTCTCTGACCATGCTCAATTTTTTTGATTTTTATTGTTCATATGAAACTTACCTGAGTTCGGTAGTAAACTTTTGCTGTTAGAATGTCAGTGTCTGTTTCAATGATGTAGCCCAAGGTCCCAGAAGAGGGTGATGATATTGACATGGATATGCTCCTGCCAGTCTCTTGATAACTTACATGAATGTCTGTGAAAGCCGGGCTGATGATGTCTAGTGATGCAGTGTTGCTTATGACTCTACAATGACAATGAATACACAGCTATGAAGGAATGCACAAAGCACAGGCTCAATGCAGCATGTTTAGATACAATGTCACCTATTATCTTATCTATAGGTACATAAAGAATGCTTTTGTCATCAAAAGAAAATGTAGGGCTTTGTTAGCCACATTTAGGATTTAGGATTTAGTCTAACACTTCAAAACTGTCACGTCACTTCAATTTTCCAGTTGTAGATAAAATTGTATTGAGATCTGTTGAGATTGTTCATTAAATTAGTGCAGCAAAACAAAACCTGCAGCTGTACCACTGTCAGCATTCTACAGGCTTCTACAAGCTGACTGCAGTTTTTTTCCACCAACACATGTACAGGTAGCATTTTTAATCTGCATTTGTTCTTGTGTTCACAGACTCTGTCCCTTGGAAGTATCAGCACAACACTTAGAGATCAAAATAGTCAGTTAGACCACCAACTCTGGCATCCCTAGTACCAACACTTGTGAATAAAATTTACTCTTTAATGGTTTGTGGTAACAGAGTGATCAATTGTTAAAAAACCCCATGTCAATGATCAGATCTATAACTGCTCTGATTATAAAATACTTTGCTTATATCACAGCAGTTTTGTGAAAAGAGACTGCTTAGAAAAGGTATTCTAGAAATTTTGAGAAGGAACAGATTTCCAGCTACTTCAAGAGGGAAGGCTGCACAGCCAAAAATGAGAGGGTAGCTGCATAGGTCCTTACTAATTACAGCAAAGCACTCTGGGGCATTAGAGATCAAAGCAAAAATAGATCACTGACAATTTTGTCTGATATAAATTATATTATTAGAGCAAATATTTACCTAATTCCTGAAAGAGCAAGATCTTCCTTGTAGTTTGCACTCATGTCACGATGTGAAAAGCTGCCAGTTGTCTTCACAATGAATTTGCCTTCTTCATATTTGTAGTTTGAAACAACTATGAGAAAGATTTCAAAGGTGTGTATTTCCAGAATGTAGCAGGAAACAATACAAAATACATATCCAGTTGTCAGTTAGATGGCCAGTTGTTTCAGTAGTATGTAAAAATATGCATCAAGAAGCTCAATGCTCACAAAGCCCCAGATAAAAAGATATGAAAATACTTGTTCTAGTGGGGTATTTTAAAATTCAGATTTCCTCTGAATTTAGAGCAACATGACTGCATTCGTGCAGATCTTAAATGAAGATTCTAATTACTTGAGAGCTTAGAATTTTATTCAGATGTGTACTTTTAGTATTATTAGAAAGTCTAGAACTCAATGCTATATAGGACTTCACAATTTTCTGAGTTGAAATAATTTCTTAAATCAAATATTCTTAGTTTCTAATGAAAGTTTTGGTATTTTCTTATCTGAATTGAGTAAGATTAAAATCCACCCTGCCATCATAAGTAACAGGGGAATGTTATGTTGTTCACAATTTAAAGTAAAAAACTTCTACACAGAAAAGAGATATTTTCTATTTTTTCCCCACAATATTCCATTAGCATACCATACATATAGACAACAGCCTTCAAGGTGACCGACTGAGACTCTGATAATAATTTATGAAATAAATGCTGGTGGTAAAACTATATAATCTAGCATTAATGCTAGATAGACAGCAGCACTACCACATGCAAAGTTCTTTGGGGAAGAAAATAAATTCTGAAAAGACCCAGTATTTGGTCTTTATCCCCAGATTATGGCATACAGAATTTTAATGTCTTACCATTCAAGTCATATTCCAAGAATTGCAATGTTGAGCTGCAGGTTGAGTCAATGGACTGTTCAAAAGAGTCCTTTTTGTTTGTTAAGTCTGTTGCCCAGGTGACATTGTACAAAGGGGAAACAACTTTGAAAGATCCAGCCAAAGCACCAAATGATGGGAAATAAATTCCAGCAGGCAAGGATATTTTGAGAGGGGGAATCTCAATTTTCTGTTCAGGGATTGCAATTGTAGGCAGATCAAAATCTGCAATCTTATTAGCTACTTCATCCAGATCTACCTGGAAAGTGCCAAGAGAAATAATCTTCGGAAGAGTGAATTGAGACATAGTTATTTGGTATTCAGGTATTGTCACCTCAAAATATGGTATTTTATATTCTTCTAATGTAATATAATTGGCTCCTACATCCACTTTGGGGAATCTTAGTTTCGGCAGTGTTGGTAAGTTGACATCAAATGGCATTGTGTTTAGTGTCTGTGGAATTTTTATGTTGCGCAAGTCAATGGTGTAAGCTGGGACCTGGAGAGTGGTGAAAGGAACTCTGAACCCTGGAGTGCTGAGAACGGGGCTTGGAGCCTTTAGGTGTAGCTCAGGAATACTGAAAGTGAAGCCATCAGTCAGCTTATTCACAGGTATGGGGAAAAAGTAACCATCATCACTCTTCGTGTACACAAGGGTCACTGAACCATTTAAGTACTGTTTTCTGTCAGGACTGGTAGTGACATCCAACTTCAAGATATCCCATAAGCTCTTCTCAGAAATGGGACACTTCACATTTTTGAGGAATTCCATGTACCCTTCCAAGGATCCAGAAATGTCAAACTTTGCCTTTGATTCTTCATTTAATAACTGCATATCATGACTGAAAGATAGCGACTGAATTTGGGCTGAACCCTTCCATCCAACTTTCTGGTTTGCAGTGCTGATTTTCACTACAACAACTTCATTAACTGAGGCTGTGTCCAGGAAGGAATTTGGCTGGGTGGCCTGAATCTGAAGATCTGCTGATATAACCCAAGGAGCCAGCTCTAAGGTGGCCTTGCATCTCTGAGCTCCCGTTGTTGAGAAAAGAGGTGTATAACGTGCATAGTTCTTCCCATTGTGCTCCCAGACCGCATACACACGACGTGTAGACGCTTCAACTGCAAGGACTTCTTTCATTTCATTGTTCCAGAGTCCATCTGCTTTGGAGTGAGCCTCAAGCTTAACAGATGACCGAGCTCCATTGGCATTCAAATAGCTGTTTGCCTCATGGTCTACACTTCCAGAAAATGCATTTCCAGTGAAAAATACTCCATCAATATCTGCATTTGTAGAAGTCTCTACTGATACATAAGATGTAAGGCTCTCCAAAGCAAGTTTGTGAGCAACTCTTCCCTTAGCACTTGTGCCATATTTAGGAGTATTAAAATCATAAGTTAATTTTAGCCCTGAGGAAAGAGTGGGCTTAGACTTAGTGTTTCCAGAAAGTTCTTGGCTGAAATTCATTTTTAAAACTGGTAGGTTGATTTCAGCATTTGTTGCCACTGAAGCTTCCATGTTCCTCTTTGTGAGACTAATAGTGCTGTCATGATTTCCTCCTAGAAATTTGTTATTACTCAGGGACAATGCTGTAGCCAACTTCAAACCCCTTTTTCTGGTCAAACTCGTTGAACCGTCCAGTTTAAATTGCAATGCATCAATGACAGAAGAGGATGAGACACCGAGGTGCCCAACAATATCTGACTGATTGAACACTCCAGCATTTGCAGATAAAGTAATCACACTAGATTTAAATGAGAAGTCATAAGTGATGTTTCCCATGGCAGGAATTAAGATGTGGTTTGATGGGCTGTTGATTCTGAATCTAGGGAGCTTTAGAGTGCGTAGATCCTGTGGGACATGAAGAACAGGAAGTTCCAGAGAGGGTAAGACTAGTGTGTAAGATGGTACTGAAAAGCCAATAAATGGGACTGTGAAACCTTTCGTGCTTATTTCTTTTGGGAGCACATAACCAAAGGCTGGCATCTCAGCAGTAAAAGGAGAAACCTCAATATTGACAATTGGAATGGTGTATCCTGGAATCTTGAAGGTCCGTGGTAGTTTGTTTAGTGATGTCTGTATTTTGTATTTGTCAAATTTTGTTTTGGCTTCATTATACGATTTAGTGAGAAAATCTAAAGCAGTGTTTCTTCCTTTCTCAAAATACCTGTTAAAAAAAATGATGTATTTATTAAGTGCTTCATGCACTGCTGCTAAAGGAAGTGGGATTACATGCATATCTTTGTTTTTGTCATATTGAGCATTTAAATTTAAATCAAAGGATTGTCTTGTTGTCTTCAGTAAATGTTTCAGGCCTACCTTTTCCCATAGCGAATAATCTTTTAGCTGAGGAGTTTTGATTCCAGTGTAGGGAACTTGAAGCTGAGGAATGGTTAGAGGAATATTTAGGAAGTCAAGGTTGGCATCTCCATTCATATCAAGGTGAACTTCAATTTTGTCATCATTGTTGCCAGCAGATATATTATGGGAGTATCTGTACTGATTGAACCTGCCAATAGCTTGCCAGCTGATCTGCTGAACAGAGGAGCTCAGTGCAAAACCATAGTTATTCAGGAAGTCAATTTTGCCAGTCAGTTTCATTGGGAAGCTGATTTTCACATTTCCATCATTGTTTGTTAATAAACGAATTTCAAAAGGCTGTGCCAAGAAGGATAACTCATTATTTACAGTTCCAGTAATCCGTCCATTGAGACGAGCATTGTGAGAGCCTGTTAATTCTACTTTCATTCCTCCAAGCTGTCCTGTGCCTTTCACATTGAGAATGCTGCGTCCCACACGCTGTGACTCAATTTCAGATTGAATCTGAATTGTTGCATAATTTAGAAAACCACATTCGTACTTGATAGCTTGGTTGACTTTCAGGTACTTATCATTTATTCTGTTGTTAGCAGAAAATGCAATAATGGGGCCTTCAACTCTGAAAGTGGCATGTGAATCATGAGTGCCTTCATCAGAGAAATTAGGAGAAGCCCATTTCCAATTCCCCTTACCAGTGGAGGTAAAAGATATATGCCCTGCTTCTACCTCTGTTGTCACATTATTGACCAGATCAGCCTGGCTGGAGAAATCAGCTTGTGGAATATTCAGTCTGTGGGAATATGCTGTTCCACTCTGCAGCCAAATTTTTCTTTGCATCTTGACCATTAAATTGTTCTGTAGTTCTACTGAATTTTTTGTTGTATAAAAGTTTGCTCTGGTTTCAGCTTCACCTTCTACCGACGTCCCTAAAAATGCCACTTCATTGGTGTGATCAGCTTTAAGGAACTTGTGGTTGACCTTCATGGAATTTTTAAGGTTCAGCTGCCTCATCTCAGGAGCCAAGAGACGTGAATCTGCAATAACACTAAAAACTAGAAAGTCTAATTTGGATGTTGTTTGAGCTGAAAGGGAGGTCACAAACTCTGGACTGTTTGCTGATTTTGTAGTATTATGAACCTCAGCATGTGCAGACAGTGTGAAGAATGGAGAGGTGACTCTGAAAGCACCAGATAATTTGCCAAATGTAGGGAAAGTCACATCGTGTGGGATATGTGGAAGCTCAAAATCTGGTATCTTCATGTTAGGAATCTCGAAGTCATTTAGATTTAGCTTTGGAACCAACAGTTCAGGTATTTGAAACTGAGGCATTCGTATTTCTGGAAAAGAAATGTCAGAAAAAGGCATATCTTTCATCTTCAGATCCTTAAAATATAAACCAATTGCAGGCAACTGAAATTCGCCAGAAATTACTTTGTCTATTATTGCCACTATCTGACGTTTAATCTCATTCAAGTCAATTTTCCAGGAAGGAACTTCAAAGGTATTTAGAACTGTGAATTTTGGGGTAGTAAATTCCATTGGGATTTTCATGTCCTTAAGTTTCTTAAAATTTATCTCATAGGAGTGGATATGCAAATCAGTCAGTGGAAGAATGAAGTCTGGCGTTCGAAATGTTGCTTCCCGAAGGCTTCGGAGACTAACCTCAAAGGCAGGTATAGTAACTATAACAGTTCTGATTTCAGGGACTCTAAATCCTGTTTCAACAAACTGCTTTATATTTTCAGCCCAATTTTTTAGATCATACTTTTCAGCCAAAGCAATGATTTTCTTAAAAGCTATGTTCCACTGGTCAGAAATGTGTGCAACAACAGAATTGTAGAACTGGCTTATCTTCTGAAGAAACCACTGGAATTCCTGGGAAATATCCATTTCAGAAATCCTCTCTCGCAGGTCTTCCAGATATTCATTTACCTTGGCTTTAAGATTTGCAAATGTTGTTGAGTTTATGAGCTCCCTGAACCAGTTAATTATTGCAGCAAGCTTGGTTTCCTTTAGCTGTTCCATGTATTTTGAAATCACAGCTCTAAAATCTCTCATATACTGTTTCAGTGCTTCTGCTTTCTGTGGAAGTTCTAGATTTCTGAGTTCTTCATTTATCTTGTGGGTAATTTCTCGGATTATTTTATTTGTGTCATCAACAAACTGGTTATAGTCAAATGATTTGAGTATTTTAATAATCATGTCAAGGAACCTGTTGACTTCCTTTATCATTATTTCATAATCAAAGGTTTGCACTTTCTTGACAGCATCATCAATCAAAGCAACAACTTTATCGAAGCATGTTTTCACATCGATATTTTTCAAGTAGCTGGTCAGTTTCTGGACAGTTTCTTTTATTCTGTACTGGTTAAGCAGTTCTATCATTCTGTCCAATAAAAAATGTGCCTGCTTATCTATTTCATATTTTACGATCAGATTGTGCACATGACTTCGAAAAGCGCTGATTTTCTCAGACACTTCATACTCCTCCATCCAGTTCAGAATAAAGTCTTTGATTTGTTCAAGAACCTCACTAATTTTTTCAACTGGTAATGAACGCTTCAATTTTTCTAAAACTTCTTTAGCATCAAAGCTTTTAATCTGCTGTTTCAAATTTTCTGCAAAGCTCCTGACATCAATATTCTGAATCTGAGTCTTGAGTTCTTCCAGATTTTCCTGCATCCTAGTTGTAATCCGGTATTCATCATCTACATTTTTAATCCAAGCCAAAGTGCTGCTTCCAATTTTGGTAGGGTGAAACTGGCGGAAAAAAAATTGCAATTTTTGAATAGTGTCAACTACAGTAATTCTTATCTTATATTTGTTATCTAAAGCTGCCATGGTTTCAACTATTTGGTCAAGAAGCTGTGCAATAAGTGCTTTAATGTCATACTTCTCATAATGATCCTTGATATATTGCTCAATTTGTATCAGATAGGCCTGCAGCTGAAATAGTATTTCTTGAAGATTGTCCATGGTTTTTTCCAGCATAATTTGGAGATCATCAGATGTTATTCTGTAGTCCTTTGTGAAAGCAACCAAATTATTTTTCATGCTTTTAACTCTGCCTTTCATATCTAATTTTTCCACGTAATCATTAATGTGCTGGGGGAGTTTATCCAAAGTTGACTTGTATTTTCTCATATGTTGTTCTATGTTAATGCTTTTCAGGTAATTTTGTATGGCCTGCGGTGTGGATAGAATGGTGCTTCTGATTTGTTCAAAGTACACTGGCAAATATTTCAAGAATGGCAGGTTAATAACATGGATATCTTTATTTTTGTCATACTTCACAGAGCCAGAGATGCTGAACTCTTGAGGCTCTGACACACTGCTCCTGAGGCCAAATATATCAATTAAATTAACTTTTTCAGATGTAAATGGTAATATGACTGATGTATCCATTACAGAGAGATCTGCTAAAGCTCTTCCACTAAGCTCCACACCAGCTTTTTCTGCATCATTGTAAGCACTGAGATCTTGTGTATAAACATTATTGTTTATCTGACTTTTGAATTTCCAAGCACTTGACTGCTCAGATGGAGTAAAGAGCACATGAACTTTGTTATCAAGTAGGGTAGTGTATCTTCCTCTAGACTTCAAGCTATGACTGCTAGATCCTCTGTAATCATGGGAGAAAGTGAAAGCAAGAGGCTCTGCTTTAAGCAGGAATTTGCTGTAAACGTCTCCGGTGTGCTCACCCATAGCAATAAGCTTTCCATTACCGCTGGTGTGAACGTCAGTAGTGATAGTAAATGGGGCCATGGTGGAACGCACGACATTGGCAAAATGGAGAAATTTGGAATCACAGTTTGTGTTCATAGTAACCGTGGAAGCAAGTCCTGCCACATTCAGATTAACCCTGTGAGTCACTGCTGCACCTTGAATATTTGCAACTGTATCTGATTTAAGGTTTGAGGTTAGATCAGCATATGTAATGGTGTAGGTATGCCTTATTTCATCTCCTCCATAGGCTCCTCTGATATTGCCACCCAAGTTCAGCTTCAGAAACTCAAGAAGCAGTTCTGCTTTGTTGGAAACTTCTGTTTTACTGTATTTAATATTATTGCTCAGTTTAGCTGTAAGTGAGGTAGGCTGCACTTGCAGGTCAAAAGCATGCTTGTGGAACTTGTCAGAGCTGAAGCTGTTGTCTAACTTTGAAGCAAACGTTAAGGATAAGCCAGGAATATTCAAGTCATTTGTATAATCCAGCTTGACCTCTTTGAACGATCCTTGCAAATTATTTGAAAACTTGAGTCCTTCTCTATTAACTCTGAAATTTAAAACATGCTTGTTGTCCACACCTAGGACTGTACTCTGATATTCACTTCCCACTGTTATTTCCATTAGACTCGCTCTTCCACCCAGGTTGAATTTTCCGCTGTTTTTACCATAGCGCCCAGAAGAGGATAGTGACATGGAGCCTCCAGCGGTATCAAGTTTGGCATTCACTTCACACTGCATTGTCAAGGGACTGAACTGCACATTTGTGGTTGCACTGCTAGCTAGACCATACTGATTGACATTGAGCGATGATTTATGTGCAACTCGATTCCTTTGATCAGTCATAGAGATATCAACATTGAAAACAAGATCCTGGGAATTGAGAGAACCTGCAAACAAGGCATAGTACTGGGTTTGCTTGTAAGAGGCTTGGGACTCAGATCGGAGTGCTGCCAGCTTCTTTGACAAAATTAGTTCAAGCTTGTTGACGCCTGCAATATGTTGATATCTCCCATTTGTTTCAGATGTAATTTTCAGCTGGCGCTTTTCATACTTCAGTGAAGCTGTGTTCTTCAGTAGTCCATTTTGTGCATCAGAAATGGAAGTAATGGAAAATGAATCATCACTGTATCTGCCAGATATCTGATTGGTAGTCTGAAGGTAAGAAGAATCCAACTTCAGATTTGATTTTCCTTCCCAAATCTGTCTCTTTTCATTGTATGAACTTGAGAGAGTGTAAACACTTCTTGCAAAGACAGAAGCCACTTCCAGCTGTCCCTCCATTTTAACATTCTTGATGTTCACATTATTTCCCTTTTCACAAACAATATCACTGGAAAATGAAAGCTGAGCACCAAGAGTACTGGATGCTGTAAGTGATATGGTGTAGTTTGCAACTGGATTAGCTTCATGACTCTTTGTCCTGGCCAACTTAAAATCTGATGTTAAGAGTCTGTGCTTCAGGTGATTTTCGTATGCACAAGTGAATCCAGTTCTACCATATGATGCTTCTCCAGCACCTGAAATAGGAGAAAGGAGAAAAATATGTCAATAAACTTATGTTACTGCTTGAATTGCAGTTACTGATATTATACCATTTTACTCTAAAGGCCAAAATATTTCAGTAAATCCTGAATATTTACGTACAAATTTTTACTGTTTTGATATTTGGGGTCAATGTTTTGAACTATGAATAAGCTAAATCTCTATACTACTCTACTAAATAAAATTATGTAAGGTTTCATAAACTTATATCATTATTAAAATGTAGATTAAGATAATGGACTCTCAAGAATAACCCATATCTAATATTCTTGGGTTTAAGGCTTTCTTTATCATGCTTCATTTAGAGTGGGGAGTTTAGAAAAAGACCAAAGTTAGCTTGTCCTTTTGCAATTTGAGAACTCAAACTGCAATTTTAGAGGAACTTACTTAAAAATACCAGTCTTAAGACCCATCCAGTCTGAGACCAGGATAACTGCTATGTATTTATGGCAGTATACAAACATATAGAAGTAATAAAAATAAAATAAAATGAAAAAAAACCAATGAAATACTGGTTTCTCCTTTAGTGCCTGAAGAGGCAGTATCATGTAACAACTTTAAAAACAAGGAGAAAGTGATTTAAGAAGTATTTAAGTAGGAAAATGAAGGTACTGTACTTGATACACAGGAATGAGAGTAATTAAAACACTTTTTGCCAATATTACAGTATTAGCATACATGGTTACCTTTCACACTGTAGGAAAGTAGCTCAAAAACAGAATCAGCGTTTGTGGCATAAGTAGTTCTTACGCTGGATGCTTTCTCTGTGGTGTTATTAGCCAATGTGTATGTTGCTGTCCAGTTGTAATAGTTGCTGTGCACATTAGCAGAGACCTCTAAAGATCCAAGTGAAGGCACATGGAGGGGATAGGATTTTGGAACAGTGAATGATGGGATTCTGTATTCCTGAGATGGCACACTTATTCCCATTGACTCCATTACCAGAGGAGGTGTTTTAACAGTCTGTGGCAACCTCATGTCATAAGATGATCTTCCACCAAATGGCAATGGGATATTAATGAGAAAACTGTCTTTACTGAATCGGTATCTGATCCGGCCATCACTAGAAAAACAGAAGTGATTATTAGAAACAGTATGTTCAAGAAGCATATAAAGAAATTTCCATGATTCTTATTGCTCCCATGATACTGAGCTTACTTACATGCTTATATCATGTCATAACTTTAGGCTTAGAAAGAAGTGTTATTATTGCTTATTATTATAATTTTTTAAGCACTCATCTATCAGGATTTACTAAAAGCACTTTCGGTATCAGTGAATTGTGTCAATGTTTTTTCCTCTTATTTTGTAGTAAGGGAAACTCATAGGTCAAGTAGTCCAGAAACAGATTCTTTCTGGTAGGCCCTGAATTAAAATTCAAAGGCTCCTGACTCTTTTGTTCAGACCATGGCTAACTTGAGCTCACAGGTGGAAAGTGTCATTCAAGAGGCTAAATCCACAATGGTTGTGATTCTTGTGTTTTAATTTTTAGCCTGAGAATCCAAATCTGCTTTATGAACATGAATGAAAAGATGTATTGGCATGAAAATGCTCCTTAAAATGAAAGAATGAGAATTAAATTAGCTGACATATAGGGTGAAAAAGAAATCCTCCAAAAACACTGCTGTACTTGTTCAGTGCAGCATGTTAAATACCAGAAAAAACAACTATATTCCTCTTAGAAAAAGGAATGGATTCTTATAGAAATTCATGACAAGACATATGAGCATTATAGAATAACTGAATTATTAAGATTGGAAAAGACCTTTAAGATTATAGAGTCCAACCATAACCTGACTACCAGGACCACTAAATTATATCTTGAACAGCCACATCTACATGCTGCTTGAACATCTCCAGGGATGGTGACTCCACCTCCTCCCTGGACAGCCTGCTACAGTGCCTCACCACTCTCTTAGTGAGGAAGTTTTTCCTAACGTCCAGTCTAAACCTTCCCTGGCACAACTCATTGCCTCTCACCCTATTGCTAGTTACTCGGGAGAAGAGGCCAACACCAGCTTCACTAGAGCCTAAACCCATAAATTATATAGATTTTATCTTTCTTATGATGTGTTTCAAAAGTTTTATTCAAATATTCCTTATTTATTTAATTCTGAAGAAAAATAAATAAAAATCTAACCATTTGACCAGAATCTAGGAATGGAAAAAAATGGTTTGTCAGCTGAAAAGCTTGTGGAGGAAAAAGTGTAATTATGCAAATGCAAAACAGGAGGAAACTTGGCCTTAATTTGTGTATGAACAATAAGCTGGCAAAAATGATTTTCTTGTTTGCCTATCTGGTCTTTTATATTACAAAATCTTCTTTTTTGCTCTTAGAGCTACATCCTAAAATTAAAATTAAGCAAACACTTTTGAAAATTTCTCCCTTACATCAAGTGGTTCAAAAAGCAACGTCACACTGGAGTAGAAATTCCTATTATTCTAATTATAACGTGCAATTCTGATGAAAATATAAAGAAAAAACATTGTTTTCCTTGCTTATCCTTAACTTAGGGACACAATGGAAGCAATAAAGATGTGTATCATTAACATACAGTGTCATATCATTATAGTGAAAGATGGAAAAAAAGATTGGAAAAGATGGAAAAAATAGTGCTAAGAGAGATACAATGCAAGTTTGTTCTCCATCCAGATTTTGTATTCCAATCTTACACTAGCTTCTGGTGTCCTTCACATTCATTTCAGCCATCAATATTTCCCTAGCTCATGGGAAAACTAATACAGACATGGTTTCTATTTATCACAGTGGTAGCTGGGGGTTTATTCTGAAGAATCCTTGAATTCTTATACATATGCAGAGCAGCAATGCATTATGAACACTAAATAGCAACAACAATATGTCCTAGGAACTGTAATGAAAGCAAATCCTGGTAGGTACATGAACATTTTAAAGTCTGGATCAATTCTGGCTGACTTACAGTATTATTTCTTAGAAAAAAAAGAAAAATTGTATGGCTTATCTGCCTTACAGTCTCCCTTTTTGCTTGTCAAAGCCTTTTGTTTTGTATGTGAGGGAGAATGGGAAGAACTGTCCAATAGGACTGCACAGGAAGAAGTAGAGGCACTAGGGTTATGGCCAAAGGCAAAGGATCTGTAGGGATGCAGAATGGGAAACCTGGTTTCATTAGCTCTGTGGCTTACAATATAGATTACTGAATGCAGTATATTTGTTCAGTTCTCATTACTACATAACACAATACTTAAGGATATATTCATATATTGTAGGACTGACCACTGTAAAGACAACTCTGTATTGAAGACATGCATAATTTTCTCCATATAATTTCATCTCTCATTTCAATTTTTTTGTTATGATTCCTATCTTATGCTGAAGCTTACAGCAATTCCACTCTGTTTTATAAAAGAAAGTAAAATAAAAACCATAAAAATACAAACACAACCCCCCCCCCCCCCCCCCCCCAACTGTTTTCATTTTCCTAAGTGACTATCCTAATTTCCATACCTTTTCAGGAAAATTTCTTCAGGAATGGTGATAACAGGCAGCTTCATTTTCTGAATGTTGAATTCCTGCAGTCCACTTAGTTTGTCTTGCAGAGTCTGGGCATAGGGGACATCTTTTGATGCCTTTTGCAGCCAGGTGTTGGTTGCCTGTAATGAAGAGACAAGTTTTTCAAAGTAAGTTAGTTTTAGGGCTTCCCAGGAGGCATCTGATAAAGTGACTAGTTAGGTAAAAAATTGAACTATACATTTTACTTTATCTGATGAGTACTTTTACAAGTAGTTCCCATTTTGACTTCTCTGAGGGAAGCAAGAATTCACCAGGGCTATGTGGTTGAGCTGTGATATCTACTATAGGTTGAAACATACCACAATGAATTGTGATGCAATATGTCGCAGTGTCATATCTGTATAAGTCACTTTCCGATCCAGTAGTTCATTGGTATGCTTCTGTAAAAGTTTTGGGTAGCCTGAAAAGTCAACTGGGAAGCCAGAAGACAATTTTTTTGCAGCAGCAGTGATACCTGAATTCCACTCTACCTCAACTTTCTCAGAATCTAAAAATCACAAATTGAAAAAGAAAAGGTTAAAATTAATAATATTCTTATGCTGTCTGGGGATATACTATAAATGAATATAACAAGATGTTTAAATTTATAGATTGGACAAGTGGGTTATTCTTTTGTCCTTACCATATCTGAAAACAACTCTTTTTGAAATGGAGTTTCCATGTGTTGTTGCAGCTGAGCTCAGCTGAAGGTATCCTTTAGCTGGTGTATAATTAACCAGCGCTTCAGTTCTAAGTTCCGTTCGCAGGCGAGGAACTAAAATGGAGCCTCTTAACACTGCCTCTTCCATTCCAGCATATCTACAAAAGCAAAAAGCAAATGTGAATATAAAACCTTTCCCTCTACTTTTTCACTTATATTTTAGGAGTACTTTCAATATGTAAAGGCATAATAGATGTTATTAAAACACAGATTGAATTAAGCTTGTAAATTCTCGACCAACTCATTGAAAGTTTTTCAGCTTCTGCTTGTTACATCTGGAAATCTGTGGTAAATTATTACAATGCTACTGGGCAGAAACACACAATAATTGTTCTGTATTTATTTCATAATCCTAAAAAGGATAGAAATCTGTACCTGTCTTGGTAAAGTTGTACTTGAACCAAGTTTTGAACTGTTTACTCAAGTTGAATTCTTTACTAAGGATATAGACTGTGGCCATGAATCACATAGAAACAAAACACTTGATGAAATATATTATGCCACTGGGCTTCATTTTCCTTTATCCACATTTATTTTATATCTTTGTAACTTTGTTGACTTGAGGAAATTTCTAATATTATGCTAGGGCAAATGAAAGGGAATTGAGGTCCCTGACATCTGTCCAAAGCTCCTACTGATATCAGAGGCAATTCTGCATGAACAGAAAAGACAAAGACTCCCTGGGGCACCATCAAGATCACAGAATTCCATGGAAGATTGAGGTTTATTAAAGAATGTGATCAGCTCATTTCACTATGGACTTGTGAGGCAGACAATTTTAGAAACCCTGGCAGGCTGAACATTTTTGCTAGCTCCCCTGTAGATGTTCCCGGAAATATTCTCATCGTGAAGCGTGGGAATTTTTACAGGAAGCTCTCAGTTATTTTTGGTTTTGCTGCTTGTTGAGTGCCATTAGATTTCTTCACGGGGAGATGTAATAACTTTTTTTAGAGCCAAACACACTTGGTAAAAGAGAATACCTCTCTGAACAAACCTACCCTTGTTTATATCTTGGATTATCACACCTGCAATAACACTAGTACAATGCTATGTGTGTGCAGAAATGGAAGAATTAGCTCAAGGAACTTGTAATACAAATTATATACATACACATATAGTAGAAAAGATCAGTTGGAGTACTGGATGTATTTATTTGATTGTGCATAAAATTCTTCCAGGATTTTCAAAGAAGTTTTGAATGAAAAGTGTGTATGTTTCTCTACATAAGCAGTTTCTCCTAAATAACATAAAATTTCCCAGAATTTTCTGTCTTCAATAAAACCTTCCACTATCTTAATCAAAGATATCTATAAAAGTCCAAGTGGTTTTCTGAGTTACCTTATCTGGCCAGTAAAAGTAACTTCAGAAATCTTCTTGTTGTTGAAGTCTAAGACAAAGGTGTATGCTTTCTTCCCAGGAATGGATTCATCAGTAATTCTGAAGCTTGTACCAAAGTCAACATCAATATCTGGAATGCGGACATCGCTGGTCAAAATCTTTCTGTCTCTGTTGTACCTGAGGGTCAGTGTGGCCTCATGCTGATTTACACCTGGAAAATATAGTGTACATTGGTTATTTGTAACTATGGAATCTGTTTGGACTTTCCATAAAAGGAAATTTTAAAAAAAGATTAACTGGAAATGATATCACTCCGGAGATCCAATGCAATCTTTGATGAATTTGAAGCAGAAAATGGGAAATTTCTTTTTTCCTTATCTAGTACACACACCATAGGTTGATCCAATAGCCCTGTCACTGCTTTTGTTATGTAACCTTATTATCCCACATATTCTCCCTTTGAACAGTTTGCTGTTTATGCAGTTCTCAATTTGTATGTTTTACTTCCACATTTTATCAGAAACAGTATTTTTTTCCCCTTATATAGGACTCGTCAACTTCTATTCCTTGATGTCATTCACCAATGTAACACTTATTTCAATCACAGGGAAGCATTTCTGAGATACAACATTAGCTACAGATTATGGAAATCTTGCACTGGGATTGCATACACGGAAATGAAATGGAGTTAAAGTGTTGTCATGTTTGGTTGTGACAAAGTTCTATTTTATAGTGTAAATAATTGTGTCATGGTTTATCCATTGAGAACTTTTTCCCATTAAATGACATAGTTCAAAAGTGAGCTAAAGCATTTTGGTTTTTCAGACACTTACCTTCTGCCTGGACAGCAAACTTTAAGGTGTCTATCAGATCACTTCCTTTTCTCTGCAGATCATAGTTTGCACTTGCAGAGTACTCCTTCACTTCTCCTGTGGACACCAATTCAACTTCAAATCTAAAGAAGAAGTAAGTAAGAGTCTTGTAAACAACTACTTGTAAATAACTACTTTTACCATGATCACAAACAGAAGAAATCACACAGCTCTCAATAGCTGCTCTTGCTAGTCTGTTTTTTTAAGGTAAGCTTTAAGTAAGAGGGTACTGTAGATACTAAGCCCTAAGAGAGAAGGCTAGTTAACATAAAAAAAAATATAGTTAAAACTGCTATGACTAACCTAGATTCTCCAGTCAAGGGAAAATATGGAGCTGCCTCTGTGGCACTGGCATTAGAGTAGAGATATTTGGTGCAGACATTTAGACCAACAATGAAAGGCTTGCAAGAAGTCCAGGTTTCTTGGTTCTCAATCACAGGTGGAATCTCTTCAGTTTTGGCTGGAGACACCAAATGTAGTGTATTGCTGGAACACAAAGATGAGCCATTTATTCCCAAGACAGGTGTTCAAATATTGTCCTATTAACCACGCTGTTTTGTGAATAAAAATAACCTTTTAAGGTGAGGGCTTAATGAAATAACATGTAGGGGTTAAACAATCAAGGGGTTTACTACTGTAGGTATTATTAAAACTATGTGTATATTTACCCTCTCTAAAATCAATGCAAGTAGTTAGTTTAAATTAAATAAAAAATATGCATTGCTATTATAACAATTTTCTTTAAAAAAATCCCCAAATAATAGAAATTGTAAGAGTCTTGATGCAAATTTCAGAAACTAGTGACAAATTAAAGAATCTAGGAGTCATGACTCCCACTTGCAATGTAACCGGGCTATTTGCTTAACTTACAAATTAAGTGATCCCAGCTTAACAATGTATGGGATCTTTTTGAACTGAAAATTTCTCCATGCTTGCCCTAGCCTTTTAATTCCATTACAATAAACCCTAAAAGGGTAAGGGAAGACCACTGCCTTGAAAGTTCTCATTCATTTCTCTTTACCTGATACTGATGAGCTTTGTTGGAGTCTTTGGAGCAGGAATGCTGAATTTCAGCTGTCCAGCTTTCATACTAATATATGCTTCAATTCCAGACTCATGGAATATATTAGAATTCATCTCCACGCCACTTCTAGCAAACTCAGGAACATCTACTCCCAGGTGTGTTACAAACTCAACTGCTACTGAAGGTTTAGCAGTGAGTTCTGCTTGCATCTATTCAATAAATTAAAAAAAAAAAAAAAGAGAAAAAGAAAAAGAGGTGTTTTATTTAGCCACACTTCTCATTGGTTTTATACAACAAATGTGATATTTTTGATAATCTAAAAGTAGATTTTATATAATCTGATGTTGCCAAACAAAAAACTTGATTCCAAAGTCACGCAAGTAGAGAGACCACATTAGTGGAAGCTGTAATGTAACAAATTCAGCAAGATAACACCATGGAATCTTGCCTACTTTAACATGAAAATACTCATGCTTCAGAAAGGTTTTGTACATGGAGTAATTTGAATGTAATAAATCTGAAGACAAGAGTCAGTTTTCCATTGTAAAAAACAAAGGGCAATTTTCAAAAACAATGAGCACAGTATTTGACAAAAAAAGAAACAGATCCAAGATTTGAATTTCTCTAAATAGAAAATGCCTTGCCTTATTTTCAAGCTTTTGGTTTGGCAATTACAGAAAGAAGGAGCAGAATGCAAAAATCTGGAAACAATTACCAAAGGTAACTAAAAGGCAATCAATATTAAATTTAAAGAATAATTTATTATTATTATTACTATTATTTTAAATTAAATCATTGTGTGGTGGAAAATTAAAAGTTAGGTGAACTGAAACTATTGAGCAATTGATATAAAATATTGACTAAATTAGAGCAAAAATAGCTATTAAAATAGTTATTAAAAGCATAAAAAGATTTAACAGGACAATTAATATTGTGTCACATGTTCTTTAATTGTTACAATTTTAAAAAGTTTCCTTTCAGATTAAAAAATAAGTTTCATTTAATTAAGTTTTCAACATCAAAACTTTCGCTTTGAGTTAGCCTCATTAAAACTTGAATATTTGTTTTGAAAAGGAAATTCATATGCTGTAACTTTTGTACTATTCTCATTTGAGAGAAGGAAGAGAGACAAACTTATTGAAATGATTATTTTTGCAAGAGTGATTAAAATACTTTTAATACATAAATCTGATTTTGTATCATAATTTATTATGTTTACTGCTTTTTAATTTAATATAAGTGTCACCCACAAGTTAGCTGGAGAGCTATTTTTTTTTCCATTTCAAAAGTATTAAAAAATATCTTCTACTGTTACAGTTTTGCCCATAAATGAGATTGCAGGTTATTAGGAGGAGACAAAATATAGATGGCTTACGCTTTTTTGATGAATCTTCATAGCAACTTTGGCCCCAGGTGTTACTATTCCAGACAAGGCAAACTTCAATTGCATACCTGCTCCAGTTGGGAGCTCAAACTCATTGTCCATGAATATGTAGTGAACAAATAAATCCCTGTCAACACCTTTTGAGATGGCTTGTGCAATCTGTGAATCAAACAAGGAAATTAATGTATGCTTTGGAATATATACAGTTTGCACTTTAAAAATTGATCATGGAATTACTGAAACTGCATAATCCAAAAACTTAATTTCATTTAGAGTGCAGAATCTACAGTTTTCTTGCTTCAAAGAATTGGCTAAAGATTGTTTATCAAAATCTTCACTTTAAATGAATACAAGATTTTATCACCTGCCCTGATACACAGAAATTGTCTACCTTGCATATACATACAAAGACAAATTAGTTTAGATAATGTAATATTCTGGCTTCCCAAAGTCAATCACAAAGGGGTTTTTTTACTTCAGTGAAAGAAAGACTTTACCAAATATTCCTAAACTGTAATTATTAAATTAATTATTAAAAATTAGTGGTATAGCATAATGACCAACGGTAAGACACTGGGCACTGTTCCAGTATCATACAATCAGTTCTAAACCCGTTTTTCCTTCCTATCACCACCTTCCAGGAGGACTCCACTTGGTTACTGAAGAATCTTCATGGGTTTCTCAGAGTCCTTCAGACTAAACCTGGATATTTCATTCAAAATAATTTTATTTTCATGTTGCTAATCAAATATCCATTCTTTACATAATAGATAAACACAACATAAAACTTAAAAAAAGCTTGTAGAAAACCCCCTTATTAATAACGCACATTGGTGCATCCAAAACATACCATTTCAGGAACACTCTGAAGAATTTTAGCACTCTTTAATATCATGCTTCCCAGTAATTTGAAATCATTGAGTTTCATGTACCCAAGTTCTTCTCCCAGGATTCTCAGATATGCTCTTCCTTCAGGAGCCTCTTTTTTGCCCAATTCTTTTATCAGTTTTTCAAGGTTAAGCATTATTCCTTTCATGATGTCCTGAAAATTTAGTCAGAGCAGTAAAACAGATTCATGAGAAATCTGTTTGATCATACATTGAGAACAGTTGCATCTAGAACAGTTACTTCTAGAACAGTTGCTTAGTGAATGTTAGGAAATCTGCACATGCACTTTATACAGATTTGATTCCAGACACTGTTCCCACATAGAATAAGAAAAAACATTGTTAAATGTAATTAATTATTTCTAGTTTAGCCTACCAGAAGAGGAGAAGGCTCATGAACAATGAAAGAAGGAGTGCTGTAATTATTATGTAAAGATAGGGATGCTGTGTTGTGCAAAGAATGTTTTCAAGCTGTACCTGATCCTGCTTGCCATCTGGGGAGTAGCCAAAATAGTCAAACAGTGCCTTGGAAATTGGCTCTGGCACTTTTCCATGAACCCAGTACAAGGCCTTGCTTGCAGCATCTGGGAAAAATCCCTTCTCTCCAAACAGAGCTTCCAGTGTTGGTTCAAACCCCTTTCCATCTAGGCCAAGCTAAAATGAACAGGACAATGCAATAACTGAGATGTTTTCCACACTTCTTTGGGGAACAGACTTTCTGGGGAACAAACAACGTGTATCCTACAAGTCTATTATTCTTAAGATAAGATACAAAACACTAGGTTTTACAAGTAATTTTATCTTTGTGGTGAGGTCAAAAAAACCCTACATATAGGCTATCTCTCTGTGAGTACCTCACTGTGCCAGTAATGATTCATTAGCATGAAGTCAATTTGTTACAGATGGGTTCATTTTACCCTGGCTGAGGCCTTTAATAACTCCAACAGAGTTGTCCATCCAGTCAGTGGCAAGTGACATCACATAACAAAGGGCTTGCTCTAAAGCCCATTGAGATCAAATGAAAATCCCCTTGTAAATAAGCACAGTGATCTTTAGACTTCTCCCAAAGCTCATAAAAACAATACATTATTCAGAGAAAGTTGTTATAAGAAAACAGAAATGAGAAAGAAAACAAATGAGTACAAGCAAAAGATTTTGATAATCATTGTACCTCAAAGATGTCACTTGGGCCAAATCCATACACATCCAGGGTGGTTTTTAGCATAGTCTCTTTAGGAACATAGCTGCTTGGATCAAATACCACATTGCCCTCTACTTTGGCAGAGATGGGATCAAGTCCAGGTACAGAAACTCTTTTGGAAATCTGATAATTTTGTGAGAATTTTCTGAAATCTTTGGCTGTGGGAACTTGGTTTCCTTTCAGAGCTTCTTCAACTCGGCTTTTTAGACTAGGAAAGGGGATTGAAATGCATGTATGATTACTATGAATTCCAGAAACGCATTTCATCTAAGTTAAGAGATTTCTTGTGTCACTTGCAAACATTCATACAACATAGGTGATTATAAATGGCTATCTCGCTGCACATCTTAATGGTAAAAATAAGTCTTAAGGGAAACACCGTAAGCTGTCACTGCTCTGACGAAGCCAAAAAAGCAAACAAATAAACGGCAAGAAAAAAATGCTCTGATGAATAACTACCCCTGCAATCATGGTCACAACTTCGTTCTTCCTACGAGGCCAGAATGTAACTAAAGTTTACTTACTCTTCAATGCCTACTTCTTCAGAGTTAAGAATGTTGGAGATGTGTGAGGCAATAAAGCTTTTCACTTGCTCATTCTGCTCCTTTGTGAGGACTCTCAAAAGCTTTGCAAGATCACTTGGGGAAGGATTTTTCATCAGTATGAGATATGCTGCTAGACGTTTGTCTGTAGGTGCATCCCCTTCTTGGAAGACTTTCAAAAATGTTGAACGGTCCTAAATAGTTAGAGAATGGTTTGCACTGATGAGCTGGCTAGTGCATGATAATACTAAACTCTTTTGGGAATGGAATAGAATAGAATAGAATAGAATAGAATAGACCAGACCAGGTTGGAACAGACCTTTGAGATCATTGAATCCAACCTATCATCCAACACTATCTAATCAACTAAACCATGGCACCAAGCACCCCATCCAATCTGTTCCTAAACACCTCCAGTGATGGTGACTCCACCACCTCCCTGGGCAGCCCATTCCAATGGCCAATCACTCTTACCGTGAAGAACTTCTTCCAAACATCCAGCCTAAAATTCCCCTGGTGCAGCTGATTTTCAGGATGCAATTTTTTTCAAGACTGCATAACTGCTTCTAGAACTTATTTCTATAACTGATCTAAAACATTTTATTGAAGCTATTTTGATAATTTTTTTTAATAGAAAAAGTCATAGAAATTATGGCTTTATTAAAACTTATTGCCTTCTATATTTGGCAGATCTACTGAAAAACCCAAACCCAAACCTACTGAAAAACCCAAACCCAAACCTACTGAAAAACACAAACCTAACCAGTCATATTAATAACAATGATAACAAAAGGCCACTATAAAATAGGGACCTGATTTTTTCTTAATTAAATCCATTTAAATCTGGAGTAATTTGATAAAATCACCCTTTAATTAGTAGTATTCCTTTTTAAGACATTCTAACAGCAAGAGATCCAAATATTCCATTTAAACTGAGACTAGTTATAGAAAACAACTGCATCTCAAAGGAGCAACACCCACTAAGTCAGAAATCTACAGATCTTCTCAGATATGTGTATGGAAACTAAACTAAGAAAAGGGGTTCTAAAAATGCTAGAGACAGCTACAAGGGAGATAGTAAAAATGTGGAATAATGAGGAATGATTTTACATATTCGATGACTTCTATGAAGATTGAAGGTGAACTAAAGACAAAATGCAGAAGTTTACTTCTTGTGCCCCAATTTACCTCTTCAGTAACAGTCATTTTCCTGAATGCCTGGATAGCTGCCTTCTGAACTGAAAGTGATGCAGCTTCATTTCTGATACATGTCTTGAGAAAAGATTTCAGCTTGGGTTTAGCTTTCTCCATTACTGCACCCATGTTTCCAATAGCCTGTCAGCAATAAAAACAAAGATGATAAACATTTTACTCTCTACTGAGGGAAGTAGTCTAATACATGCATTGCCATTTAAACTAACAGTCTGCATAAGGAAAAAAGGAAATAAAAATACCCTAAGTGTGAGGTATGTGAGTTCATCTTCCCCAGAGCAATCAGCACCAAGCAGTGATATCATGAAGTCTGCAACATCTGTTATTTCCTCTGTTACAATCCTCTTCTCATTGTAGAACCTAAAGAAAGAAATATATTAGAAACAAAAGGAGAAAATAAATGTCTTTTTATTTTTTATTCTCTAAGAGAAAATTAATGAAAATTTATAAAAATCTTCCAAAAAGTGACTACTTTTAGGATTTACTCTGAGCACTGTAGTGTTATCTTGAGGTTATTTTGTACAGTTGCACACCATCATTACTTACTTAGTAACAGAATGACTCAAGCCGTAAAAGGAAGCTCTGCTTGGCTGATACTGGGCCATGTTAAGAATTTCCTTTATTCTTTTTGGTGTTGGAGAAGGCAGCAGTCCCAGGGTATAAGTGATCAGGTCTACCACAAGTGGATTCACATTTCCAGTTCTTAGAATTTGAAGGACTGCACCATAGCACTCTGGAGTCCCACACTGAATAAGGCCCTGAACTGTGATGGAACTGAAAGGAAAAGGGATGAATTTAATTAATTCCCTGTTTGGAATTATTGCTGCATGTTGTATGTTTGAAATAAACACTTGACAGGTTTTATCAAGGTGTTTTAATATAAATGGCATATTGTGGTGGTTTGGAAGGAAAGGCTCTGCTTTCCCTCCCCCACTGAGAAAGAGACCACGGCTAAACCCAGTCGGAGAAATGAGAGTATATTTTACAAGGAGACAGATTATATGTAACACAACAAATACAGGTATTTTACAATATATACAGGAATACACAGCAAATGAACTCAACCAGAAACCAGACCCCCCACAGAGGGGGCTTCCCCCTGTGCCCCCTTCACCCCCCTACCTCCCTTCTCCCCCAAAAGAGGTAGAAAAGAGATGTGGACGGTTAACAGGGCAGGAAAGGAAGAAAGGCCTGGCACAGGGAGTTAGTATCTTATCTTAGTTGGCCAGAATCCCAGAAGCAGATCCAGCCGAGAGGGACAGCGAAGGAAGGAAGACTGAGAGAAAGTCCCAGCTACCCTGGGTCTAACAATCTCACCTCCCACAATTCTACCAATGAAATTTGTTTAGAATACCAAAATATTTTATAAACATTTAGCCAGTGTGCCCCTTTCTTAAAGGCACAGCGTCAAACAGCCACACATATCCTTATCCATGACTAGAAGAAAATTGCTTGTCAAAAAGAAGCATCTTAGTTTTACAAGTTATACTGATAATATGGTTAGTTATGAACAGCAAGAAAGTACTAACCATACTGTCACTACACAGATATATCTTTTCTCTACAACAGACTTCCTCACAATTTTAAGTATTGTAATACAACATATTGAACCAGACTGAGGCTCTTGTCCCTCTACGGAATAAAGATACAAAGTATGTATAATTTGAGTCATGTCCAGCCAGGACAGAAAAGTCAGGGAGGTGAGTGGACAGCAGGCTCGACTAAAGAATTGTATCCTTCCATGCCTCCCAATATTTCACCATCAAAACTGTGTTCTTTGCTATAAGTCAGACTTAGGAGTCTGAAATTACAGTCATTGCCCTTGAGCAAAACTGCATGAAAGATTTTTTGCTATCCTAATATACACAGGACTGCATCTGGCATATGCTCCTGTGAGGGAGAAAAGCCCTGTATTGGGCTGTATTATAACATAATTCATAGTTCATCTTCTCCAGTAATTACGTTCAGAAGATTTGATGAAGGAATGATCAATACAATATTAGTTCTTCATAGAAGGCTAGAATGTTCAGATCTATTTAAATCAGACATTGGAAAAGGTTGCTCAGGGAGGTGGTTGAGTCACCAGCCCTGGATGTGTCTAAAGGTTGTTTAGGGGTGAACTTTGTGTGATAGGGTTTATAGTTGGACTCAATGATCCTGCAAGTCTTTTCCAACCTGAATGATTCTGTGAAATTATTATACTGCTCTCATATATTTAATGCTCTGGTTCCAATTAACAACTGAGCATTTCTGATGGAAAAAAATGTGAAATCCACAGGTCTTTGCTCTCTTCCTTACTTATTTCTCTAGATAATTCTGATGACACTTACCTTCTTGAAAAACACCCTTTATATCTAATTAACCTCTAACTTAAAGCTACATGCAGTAAATCAACTTTAGAATGATTTTACTATGGCATTGGCATGTGGTACATTTGCACAATGAACTGTTATAACATACCTTGAAGTTTCCATCATCTTTGGTACAAGAGGGCTAAGAGTGCTGTTATGTAAACTTCTAAGTCCAGAAACAAATCTGTAAAAGAGTCTTGCTCTCTGTTGGTTGTCATTGGAGGCTGTAAGTTTCTGCAGTTCCTGTAGGATTTTCAGAACAGCATCCCCCTGCTTGGGGAATTTGGCATCTGTACTTTCCAGTGCAAGTCCCTTTTCTTCCAGAGAATCTATCAATTAAAAAAAAATATGCATTCTTTATGCATTTATCAAGGAGCTAGGCTAATTTTTATATTCTGTCATACATTCAGTGTTAACTCTGCAGATTATTTCATATAACTGTTGAACTTTAAACAATGTAACAGTTTCTAAAAATAATGGAGTGGAATTTAAACTGAATTCTCCCAAAAAGCAGAATAATATCGATTTGCATAAACTCTTCTAAAATTTCATGAAAATGATTCCTGAACTAACACCTTTTGTACTAGCATAGTTTGTGCTTTCAACTTTTAATAAATATATCTTAGGAGAAATATGCTATGACTAGGAATAATAACTGCATGTCAAGAAAGTGTGTTCTTCCAGAACCAAATATAGAATAATCATGGACTTGGTGGCTGAAGCTAAAAGTTGCATAATAAAATGTTCAGGCTTTCCCATTTTATGCTCCATCCTTTTTCCTGCCTAAATTGATCAAATTTCATTAAAAATTATGAATTGTCACAGCCTCCTCAACTGCATCTTTAACTAGTAAATTGATTTAAAAATACAAATTGTTCTTTAATTTGGCCTGTATTTATATGTTGTCCCTGCATTTGTATGACTGGGAATTGCAGCTATACCTTCATCGAAACTTTTGCTATTGATCTTTGGGGTGTCTTCAAGCTTCAGTGTCTGGTTGACCTCCGTCATCACACCATAGCGATTTCTAGCAAAGAAAAAGTCAGTGCTTTAGTTGAGTCTTAGTAACTTTGAGGGGTCTTATCATGACTCCTCCCTTCTTGAGAAAAAATTATGCACATTTAGAGATGAAGTCAGGGCTGAATGTGATATTTATAATGGGTAATGGCAAATAGTAAGAAACCTACTTGTATGAGGAAGGCAGAAACAGATGTTTTTCACTGCAGACAGCATCTCTGATGTGCCTTTTCTTTGCATCAATATTGTAATGACAGAATTGAGTGCTCCTTAGAAGAGTAGATAGTGGGAAGTTCTGTAAAATAATTTGGCAGACATTTTACTGAATAGTATAGAAACAAGCATAGTTTTAAAGGCTGACATTTTACGGTAGTATTAACAACTACAGCATATAGGAAACTGATGCATAACTGGAGTCATTCTCACACAAAGAAAAAATTGCGCCAGTATCAATCTTTAGTCTTACAGAATAGAATAGAATAGAATAGAATAGAATAGAATAGAATAGCATAGCATAGCATAGAATAGACCAGGTTGGAAGAGACCTTCAAGATCATTGTGTCCAACCTATCAACTAATCCAACCCATATAATCAACTAAATCATGCAGCCAAGCACCCTATCAAGTCTCCTCCTGAACACCTCCAATGATGGTGACTCCACAACCTCCCCAGGCAGCCCATTCCAATAGGCAGTCACTCTCTCTGTGTAGAACTTCTTCCTCACATCCAGCCTAAACCTCCCCTGGGGCAGCCTGAGACTGTGTCCTCTGTGCTGGCTGCCTGGGAGAAGAGACCAACATCTGCCCTTAAAATTATGTCTCCTCACAGACAAAAATCTCCCTAAAATTTTCCCTTAGACCTCTCTGAAGTGTTTGGCCTAGTAGTTACTTCATAACTGATCCCCTTTAGCATGCAACAAAGGACTCCTTCATAGAAATAAGTCTGTGACTATTACAGTGGTTCAAGTACCTTGCAACACCTGATATTCTTCCTAATTTCCCTGTTACATACATTTAAAAAATTTTTGCAACATGCTGTAGAAGTGGCAGAAATTATAAAATATGTTTTTAGTGGGATATGAAATCCTAATTATTATCTTTTTGAGGGAAAATATTCACAAGTACAGAGGCTATGACACCAGGAACAAATCAACAACATTCATGCAAGCAAGCCTTTTCCTCCCACACACCATAGACACATCAGGGGTTTGGTGGACTACATGTTTAACATGAAATTGGAATGTTGAAAAGTTTGACCCACAAAACTAAAATCTGAATATAATTGGATAGAGTTTAATCAATACTACTAAATCCATCTATAAAAAGCTGTCCTTTAAAAACACTGAGAAGAACATGAAAGAAGGTAATTTCTTTCTCTGCATCTTTTTTTTCTCTATTGAGTGTTATAGTCTGACCTATCTCAAGGGTAAGAAAATCTATTTAAACTTTCAGAAGGTAAAGTGAGAAAAATAGTTCTTCTAGTAGTTGTTTATCATTTTAAGTGATATAGAGAAGAATGTTATATACTGTTTACTGGTATACTTACTAGTCCCTTTGCAATGGCAATAGGGCTGACGTAATTTCTGATGGGACTGAAGTTGTCACAGGCTTTCAGGTCTCTGTTAATTGAAATATCTTCTGCAACATTTCCTTTTCTAGACTTGAATTCAACTTCACTGTCACACTTTCCATATACAGTATCCTGCAAAGAAGAAAGAAATCAGTGTCTGTTCATGTTATTGGATGTTTTCTGACCTAGGCATCCTTTCTCATCCGAATGTTGAGGTCTTCTGAAAACTCTGCTAGGTGAGCTTTCTTCCATTTCTTAAAGAAGCAAAGTAAGCGCATTCAAAACACCTACCATTGAAAGTGTTTTTACATCTTCTACTGTTTCTGCTGGCACAAGCAGAGCTGAGATGATCCCCCTCTTGAGATTCAGTACATTCAGAGGTTCATCCTCATCTGGATACAGCTTGACATTTGTTGCATCCTGAATGCTGAATTTTAGCTCATGCCTGTCCCAAAAAATCCCAACATTAGTATGAAATCACATTAAAGTCACCTAGTGAAAAACATGTTTTCAATAAACTGTTGGGCTATAGATAAAGCATAATGCTTATCTTGGATTATCATTATTCACTACTCAATGTTGTTGATATTAGAAAGCATTACCCTTAAAGCAAAAAAACTCTAACCAAGGACATTCTGATATCACCAGACTACGTCACCTAAAGACAAGCAAATACCAGGAGCAATGGCTGGAAACCAGAATTGCACAAATTCAAAGAGGAAATAATTACATTTTTAGAATGAGGTAATTATTAACTACTGAAGTAGGCTACAAAATGATGGGAAGGATTCTCTACTAGTTGCAGTGTTTAAATAAAACTCTGCTCTTTTTCTGCAAAACATATTTTAACAGTCTCAAGTCGTTTTGAGATCTATTACTTGCAAAACAAGATGGAGTGGGTACTGAGACACTGAAACTTGAAGCATGAGTAAAACATACAAGCAATAGAGAGCAGTTGGGTGGAGGGAGGAGTAGCAATAAGGTATGAAAGCAGATAAGTAAGGAAAAAATAACTTTTATAGGTCATTAAAGATTGGGATAGGAAATCTGGACTTCGGTCTCGAATGCCTTTCTATTGCACAGTCTTTGTCCTGCGTCAGCAAAGCAAAATTATCTTAAGATGGCTGTCATTGGAGAATTTGCTAACAAGAAAACATTCCATTTGCAGTAATCATTTAGGGGACTACCAAACAGTTGCCTGATGTAGATGATATAAATGACAAAAAGATTTCAGGTAAAAATTCTGGATGGAAAAAAAAAAAAAAAAGCCTTCCCAGCTAGCAACTGAAATCTGCAAAAGTTTAGCCCTAAACTATATCAGGGAGAGTTTTTCTGTGAACCAGATTATAAATCTACCATGTTATGATGGAAAGTGTTCTATGCTTGGGAAAACACAGTCAGGGTGCACTGTAACATTGCAGCATGTTCTATAATAAGGCTACAAGTACTGATGATAATTGATATTGCTTACTCGGACATGGCATTTGCAAAGTCCTCAGAGACCTTTGACTTTTTCAGAATGGTCTTTCCTTCAGTATCAACACCAAATGTCTCCCTCAGGGAGCAATGCATTGTCCTCAGGATGAAGTGGCACAGCTGTGGAACCTCCAGTTCAACCTGAAAACAGAAATATGATGTATTCATCCTTTTTTTGGGTTATCACATATTATCCAGGATTATCTAGGTATAGTTTTGAAAATATTCGTTGGGTTTGTAAAGTGTTGGAATCACCCTACTAGCAGGTGTTGGGAAAGATCCCAAAGTACTCCAACTAGCTTAAGGTAACTTGAGGGAGAAGATATGAATGTAGGTATTTGCTTGATTAATAACATGGAGTATACTATATATACAGTAAACAATCACCTTAGGTTCTGAAAATTTATAGTACTAGAAGAAATGCATGAAAACTTGATTTATGACATGGGTGACCGGTTGGACTCTGTCAGAACAGTATGTGCTAAATAAAAAATATTTTCCCCAGTTGATCCATTTCAGGCCCTGATCCTGGCTTGATTATCAACAGGCTATCACATGGTTTTCATCCCATAAATGAGCTGGTGTAGTTTAACTTCCACAGTTATTTGATGGACATCGGTAGACTCAAACTGAACTACCCAGTTTTCCCCTTCCCTCATGTAAAAGTACAGCCAGATCAGGGTTTTAAGTGCATTGGCGCAGTGGTATGAAGGACTTCTGCAATTCTCAGTGCCTTCTATCTAGGACAGGGAGGGCTTAGTCTTCAGGAATCTTAACAAGTGCCTTGCAAAAGAATGGTTTTAGTTTGGAAAAAAGATTGAAGGATGGTCCCCAGCTGCCAGCTCCCACGTTATTCACTTTACAGCTCCAATCAGTTGTATTTACTTCTCTTTCCCTACCTTGCAACTGATCTTTGAACCACTTTGGGAATCTGCTGTTCCCATGACGCCGTTTGATGTTTCTGCTTCGTATGAGTAAACATATTTTCTGAAGGGTTTAAATCTGGTTGTATCTTCTGCAATTGGAAAACAAGAGTGCTTTTATGACTTGGGTAAGATATGCATATGTAGATGCTTACAATACATGCTTTGTGTTGTGTAACCAAAATGAATGCCACATATAAAGGAAGTATAAGGACTCTCCCACTATTTCCTTTCATAGAATAGCTTTCAGAAGAAGTAATGCCTTCATGATAGCTGGATGCTTTCTGAAGTGTAAGACAAAATCTGTGGGGGAAGCACAAGTTTTGAGGTCCAATGCTCTGACAATATGATGCTATCTGGCAATATGATGCCATCTGGCTTTCAAATCATAGAATCATAGAATTCTTTAGGTTGGAAAAGACCTTTAAGATCCTCAAGTCATGCCCCATTAAAGGTAATGACAAAAAATGAGAGAAAATTTCAGATGTGGAACTGTTTTTAGAATGACCCTATTGCTTCTAAATTAAACCAATCATATGGTAGTTTTCAAACTGGTAATGAAATGAGTCATTTCAGCTCAGTTTTTCCCACCATAATTCACATCTAAGCAATTGCTTGATCTAAGTCACATAACTGGGACTAAAAGGCAATAAACACAGAGACAGAACACCAAAACTAGCATTCCTCAACACCATTTCAGCTGAATCTACAGAGTATCTCTCTGCCCCAGAGCCTCCCAAAACATGATCTCTAATTCACTTATTAGATCAGCAAATTTTACTAGATTAGTTTTAATGGAGAGAAACTTTAGTTACAAGAAGAAAATCCAGAACAAGCTAAAACCACCAAGTTATGAGCAAGAATAAAGCAGGATGAAGCATTTACAGAGGTGTTTCTCTTTTTATCAAAGGAAGCCCCAAAACATAAGGGGCTTTCTCAAAGTGATGATTTTCACCTGTGTTTAATCTAGCCCTGTTGCTTTCAGAGGAAACAAATTTGTAATTTTAAACCCTAAAAGCAGGAATGAATATGGTAATAGAGAAATAAAGAAAAATAAATTTGTCTCAGTGTCAAATATTGGGATATAAGATCTTCTTTTGGTGTCTGGAATGCATAACACAGGCCAAACAATGTACTGAATTACAATCTACTCCCACTATAACTACAAGCATAATTTTAAACTAAATAATGATGATCAGGCATTTAAAGTGACTGTTAGAGCAGTTTAGTTCTGTCTATACCAGAAGCTACTGTTCCCTCTGTGTAGACTGAACAACTCACTGTTCTGATGCTGAATGAAAAGCAAATTCTAAATTACTTCTCTGTGGCTATTTGTGACTGTCTGAATTTTTTTACAGGAAAAAAATAAGGTAAAGTCACCTTGGTGTAACCCCCACATGCCCACCATCAAATCCATACGCTTTTGCCTGCCTACACTTGCCATGAAGGTATCTTATTCTTCCTCTTAAGAAATATTTGTCATGTCAGAGGCTAATGGACATGTTATCTCTTCCTGTATGTCACAAAATTGCATATTTAGAGAGGAGAACAGAATAGTACTATAAAACCTCAAATTTCTCACTTTTATCACTTGGCTCATTTTTATTGCTTTTATGAGCTTTACATACTTTATAATAGTGTTTAACTGAGATTACTGTCACATAATTGCTAAATAGAGAGAATAAAATTAATATTACCTATTGTACAGTAACCAGCATCTTATAAATATTTGAAAACTGAATTAAATTATTTAATTTATCTTAATTAAAATTAACTTCTAAAAAAAATAATCAAGACTATCCCCATGACTATTGACTATAACATTGCTTAACTGTACATTCTCATAAGTTTTCACAATGCCAGTATCTACTGTGCTAAAGAGAAAAACTAATTATTGCTTAATTTCCTGATTTTAAGCAGAAATAAATGGAAAAGGAATGGTATGATTAGAAATTCAAATACCAAAAAAATATTGTATCAAAAATATTCAAGAAACTGGCATCAAATCCCAGAAGTTGTTTCAGACAGCTGAAATAAACCAAATTGCCTGGAGATGGTGCTAAAGTAAGAAAAATGGGATAAAAAACCCCCTAAAGACAAACAAGAAAACAACTGGCTTGGTACTTTGACCCGACTGTGGAACATTATGTATCTAACCAAGAAGTCAGGGCCAGTCAGAGTTCATTATAAAGATAGGGCATGAAGTCAGCACTTCCTGAGTCTTGACTTGTTTATAGAAATTGCTGTCCTTGCTGAAGGAGTTGATGATTTATTCTTCAGGTATTTAGTTAGATATCCAAGTGCAATTCTGTGGGTTTAGCAGCCACTGTGATAAGTGAGATTCAGCCCATGGTAAAGTGTGATGTGAATAATCTCACTGCTAAAGCCTTACATCTGATAAATGGAGATTTCTAGATTAAGGAGTTTGCATCTGACACCTGTTGATTAAGAAAACAACAAAATGATTGAAAGCAGTTTTTTAATGGGAGCTTTTTAGAAGTTTAGAAACCCAATCTGAGCTTCTTCAGTCTCAAGAGACTTCTGAAATTATTTGAGCCAAACCTTATGGATAATTAAATACCTAAAATAAATGTAATGAAATACTTCAGAATATTGCCATCATTTTTGCTTCAGTTATTTCTGAGGATTTATGGGAAAGATCAAGCTTTGAAAGATACATTCAGCTAATACAGGGAAAACAAGGTAACAAAGCAGAGGCAAGAAATTACTTGAACATTCTGGATTTCCATTTTCAGGCACTTCTTCCTCTGTAAAGAATAAAAACAAGAATTATAAGCTGGAAAAGCAATTTAAAGCTATAAAACATGGGCTATGGAAATTTAAATGGAAATACTACACTTATTGTACAATTTTAAAATTTAAACAAACTTTTGATGTAGTTTGGCACACTGATGCAAATAACAAAGCTGCTATTAACATTGACAGTACAGAGACAAATATAAAGGGAATTATAGTAGTTGCCTTGTTATTGTGAACTAAGACCTCAGAATAGGATCTTTAATTGATGGAATGAAATGATTTTGATTTAAGTTGAGAAGGATCAGCTTTTAGGTCAAAAGTATTTGTAAAAAAAACATGTTATATGAAGTGGAAAGTTTATAAATGATGGGCACAAAATGTAGAGGTAGACACATTAAATGTACCATATAACATGGTTTATTTTAAAATTTTAAAGTATTTGAGCACACAAAAATACTGCATAATGGGTGAATGGCTATGTTTTCCTTTTTGCACATTTAAAAAAATTACAGCTATGATGATTTATACTACAATTCTCTGCTACTGATTTTTTTTTCCCTTCTGAATACTGAGAGCTCATTCTCTGGAGGAAAAGAACACATTTTGGAAGCCTATTCAAGTTAAGAATACTTTGCACCGATCTGTCTTAAGTATGTCCCATATAACTCAATTTAAAATCAAATGAAATAAAATCTAGTAAATTTGTTGCATTCACGTGATGCTACAGCATTTTTTGGGATATCACACATGAACTGCATCACTTTTCACAGTATTTCCTACACACTTGCCAGGTTGTCACTCTGGGAATTCTAAGGTAAGCCACTCTATAGAAATGGAGTGTAACATTACTTCCAGTAACGGTAATGACAACACTAACACCGTTGCTATTACAATAGCAATAATAATATTATTATTAACAACCATTAGAAACTACTCCATCCTTTAAAATTATAAAACCTCAGTTAACAACAGAATAGTAGTTCAACAAAGATGTATGCATAATGAATTTAAAACCAGACCTGCATAACTGGCCCAGACTAACTTTCCTCCTTAAGGTTCCTTAAGTCTTAAATAACACTACAGTGTTGTATTCCAAAAAACTTCTTGGATATCTCATAGTCCATAGCACCATAGTGATCTAGGCTGTCTTTTCTAATCTTAGGAAAAAAAAGCCTCTACTGGCCTAATTCTTATATTACTACTAGTAATGACTATGTTCCTTCAGCAAAAAATTGTATTTCAAATGCCAGTATTGCCTGCCAGATATCTTTTGCTTTATTGCTCTGTGTCTTCGCATTTGCCACAAAACTGCTTAGCAATAGCTTGGATAAGTCTGTGCGATATCTCCAAGCCACTGCTATCTCCATAGGGGTTTAAAAGGAACATCATTATAGAAAAACTATTAGACCAAAATGAATCATTAATTCCTTAGAAGTGCAAATTACACTAAAACTATTCAAAAGAGGCGACATCAAATGAGGTGACATTTGTGACTTTTCTGGCATTGTGATCCTCATAGGACTACGCAGTCCTAGAAAGGGAGAAAATGGTATCTTTGCCACACTTATTCTAAATCTAGAAGCCATTGTTCTGTTATCTTTACATTATTACTGTTTTAACAGTTTCATAAATAAAGCAGCAAAAAGTATTAATGTGAAGGCAGTACTTACGTGTGAGAACACCACTGCTGAGCAACAGCAAGAACAGCAAGAGCTGTACAGGGCCCATCGTGAGCCCTGAACCCTCTTGCTGATCTTTCTTTTCCACTCCCCTCTTCACCTCTTCTCTACCACCTCAGAGGGAGAGTGAGCCTTCTGACTTGGACCTTCATTTATATAGTCTGTGGCAAGCAGCTGAGGCAACGGTTTAGAAACCTCAGAGCAATTGCCAAAGGTCCAAAGGTGATAGTCCCAGATCCTCACTGTGCCCTGCTTTAGTTACTGGGAGTCCCAGAAGGCAAAAGATTGAGCATATACTGGAGAAGAATCACTCTTCTAGTTCATTGTTTGTTTTAAGGAGTTTTAAAACAAAAATTCCTCAGCTACAACCTTTGACAATGCAAGGAATGCATTTCCCACATCTACAGATGAACAATCAAAATACATAAATTATAGCTGGAAGAATTGAACACCGCAGTAACACTTTCAGTACAGATATTGAGAGGCTTAAGAGTACTAATACTTGAGAAAATTAGAGTATTGTGCAGTTTAAACATCTCCCTTTTACAGGGCAGATAATGAAAGTCTGAGATACCATATACCATTTGAAAAGCAATTTTATATTTACCTGCAATATTTTGGTAGAGCAGGTCATGTCCATGTTGAAAGTAAGCTCTGTATAATTCTTCTCTTTCCTTATTCTTAGATTAAATTTATTTTGCTTGCTAATAATAGCAAAAATATGAAAATAAATTACAGAATTAATGAATACAAGCAAACAAAAATGTTTTTACAAATATGCATATTGGTAAAATAAAACACAAAACAGGCTCATGTAATGAGAAATTACGGTAGTTTGAATTCTTTACTTACATCAGAGCTAAACCAAAAATGTTTTTATGAATATATTAGTTAAAAAAAAAACCCAACAGGTTTATGTAATAGGAAATTACAGCAGTTTGCATTATTTCTCTACTTACATTGATCTAATTACAATAAATAAACCCCACTACTACAGCAGCAGTTAAGAACATTTTGTTCAGTAAATTTAACTTTTAAATAGAGGATCAAATGGAAATGTTTTGACATGCCCAAATCAAAATATTTCCTCTTATATTGTTGAGTCAGAAATAAAAATTTGGCTTAGCTAAGCAGTAATTTATTTTCCCTTGAAATTTTACCATGGTAGTTATCCTTAAAATCTCATTTATTCATACTCTTTCTCCTTGGTCTTCATAGTGGCTTACATTTCCCAACATGCACTCTGATTATGAAAAACCTAACGTCAGTTCAACAACACAGAATCATAGAATGATTTGAGTTGGACAGGATCTTTAAATGGTAAGCATTGACACATGGTAGGGTGTACATTCCAATAAGGGAGACATCTTCCTTGTAATTAGAATTCTGTCTCATGGCATTAACCAGAGCTTGTGGATTCAGCAACATTGGAGGCTTTTCTTAGTGTTTTTCTGGTTTGGTTTCTGTCCTTTACTTATACCAATCATAGACACAATAGAACAGCCAAGAGATTTATCATCTTTTACTTCCAAAAAGATACACAGGGTTTTGTTGAGGCGTATTGAGTTGCCTCAGTATGTGTTGTGGTACATAACAATAATTTTAGTTTGTAATATGATTCCACCAAAGGCACTGTACAAAAATATCTTAGTTTTGCCCATAGCATTTGGTCTCATTCTGGTTTTGACTATTATTTAAAATGTATTTATTTGTTCACTTTACTACTTCACATAAATAGAGCTCTGGAGTGCCCAGCATTCAGAGAGTTGCTGTCTGTTTCCCTCTTTTGCCTATTACTCCTCACTGCCTTCAGATGCTTACTTGAGCACATGCTGAGGCTGATTGATTATGTTAATATAACATCATATGGTCATAAACAGATTACAGAAGTTATGGCTTGTCTCATAAGCATGCAGGTAACATGGGTGAATCACTTTGCTATGACAGGTTTATATTGCTGTATTACCTAGTCAAGAAGCATAATTGTTTTTCACGGTGACACAAAATGCCACATACTAATTTTATCTAGTCATCTAAAGTCACCTAGTCCAACCCCACACTCAAAACAGACCTTAGTAGAACAGGACACTCTGGGCCTTGTACAGTGGAGTCCTGTCAATTGATGAACACAAGATCATTTGGTATTTTGTCTTTCATGGACTTTAGCCTACCTGTGGTATTAACAGGCTACTGTCTTCTCACATGCACATGAAGAAGTTATATACTTAGGTGTGTTACTGTACTCCAAATGATCGAAACAGCTGCATTTCCCTTGGAACTATAGCACGTATTTGAGATGTAGATGACCAAGTTTCCTGCTTTGCCATCATGGGGGTTTGATCCTACGCACGTGTACTATCTCCAAGGCTACATGTAATTCTGGTTGTGAGCAGCCTTTCTGATGAACCTGGGCTACTATGTAGCCACAGTTTGAAGTCTGTAGAGCTAGAAAATTGAAGAAGTAAAAAACAAAACAGCTTCTGTGCGTGTTGGGACATGTACAGGTCCTAGCTTCAGCTATCCATGTATTGTACATGTGGATTAAACACAAACATGACACACATACTAGGGAGCAGGGCTCAGGACTGACTACAAGTATTGCTTACTTTCAAACTGCTGAAACTGTCACTTGTAAGCTGTGGAACATCATACACATGAAACTATGGAAAAAGGGATTTGAAGGTCACAGTCACCTGTAGAATCTATAAAAGCTAGGGAAATTGAGTCAGTAAATGAATGCTGGAATACAGCTGGGACTCAGCAGGGAAAAGTCAACACAGGCTATAGTGTCCTACATTTATTCTACTTATGGCATGTCTTTATGGCCTTAACAGTACCACAGAGGTACATTCAGTGATCCCTTTCTTTTCTGTGTAAATGTCACAGTATCACAGTACCATAGCACATTAGAGGTTGAAAGGGACGTCAAGAGATCATCAAGTCCAACCCACCCACCAAAGCAAGATAACTTAGCGTAGTCTGCACAGGAATGCATCCAGGTGGGTTTTGAAAGACTCCAGAGAAGGAGACTCCATGACCTCTTTGGGCAGCCTGTTCCAGTGCTCTGTCACCCTCACTGTAAAGAAGTTTCTCCTTATGTTGAGGTGAAATCTTTTATGTTCAAGCTTGAATCCGTTGTTTCTTGTCTTATTACTGTGTATCACCAAAAAGAGATTGCCCCCCTCCACCTGACACACGCCTGTAGCAGTTTAGGCTGGGTGCTTCCTGTTCCTGCCACATAAGCTACACCTCTGGTGTCCAGTGTCCAACCCAATAAGGTGGACTCAGGAAACAGCGTATTTCATACCCATAATATCCTGCACCCTATAAATCCATCTGCAAAGTCATTCTCTTCCTCTGCCCTCTCTGCTCCCGTGGGAGATGCTCCCTGTTGGGTAATGGTGGGGGAGATATCTCAAGGTCTCTTAGGCCTGAATGGGCTTAATGCCAGGAGGAGAAGGGGGGGTGGGAGGGGGCAGTCTCAGACCTGGCCAGCCTGAGACTAGCCTAGCAGTGGGGGTGGGTGGGGTGGGAAGAAAGAGCCCTTGGGGCTTTGGGTATACATACATAGAATACATAGAATAAACCAGGTTGGAAGAGACCTTCAAGATCATCACATCCAACCCATCAACCAATCCAACACCACCTAAACAACTAACCCATGGCACCAAGCACCCCATCAAGTCTTCTCCTGAAAACCTCCAATGATGGTGACTCCACCACCTCCCCAGGCAGCCCATTCCAATGGGCAATCACTCTCTCTGTATAGAACTTTTTCCTAGCATCCAGCCTGAACCTCCCCTGGTGCAGCCTGAGACTGTGTCCTCTGTGTCCCACCCTCAGGTGGGGAAAAGGGAAGTGCTGGGAGACCTTTGGGTATGCTATAAGGCACTCTGTACACTTTGGGATTCTTTTGTCACTATGTTTTGTAGCTTCTGTAAAACATTTACTGCTTTCTGTTTAAAATTTCCATCACTTTTGCAATCCATTTGTGTGAGTGTCACTCTTTTGCCCCTTTCAGGGGCAAGACAGGATCTGCCTGGCCTCAAACCAGGACAACACCCCTCAGGTATTTATACACATTGATGAGATCCACTCTCAGTCTTCATGGATAAACTGCTGTCCACCAGCACTCCAAGGTCTTTCTCCATGGAGCTGCTTTCCAGTAGGGCAGCCCCTAAGGTGTACTGGTGCATGGTATTATTCCTCCCCAGGTGCAGGACCCTGCACTTGTCCTTATTGAGCTTCATGAGGTTTGCCTACACCCAGCTCTCCAGCCTGTCCAGGTCACATTGGATAGCAGCACAGCCAATGTGTCAGCCACCCACCCCCCCAGTTTTGTATCATCAGTGAACTTGCTGAGGGTAGTCTCAATCCTCTCATCCAGATTGTTGATAAAGATATTGAACAAAGCTGGACCTAATACTGATTCCTGGGGAACTCTACTGACCACAGGCCTTCAAGCTGACTCTGTGCCACAGATGACAACCATTTAAACTCTGTTGTTGAGCCAGTTTGCAATCCACCTCACAGACCAGCCATCTATGCTGCATTTCTTGAGTTTTCTATGAGTATGCTATGGGAGACAGTATCGAAAGTTTTACTGAAGGTATATGACATCCACTGCTCTTCCCTCATGTACCCATTTGGTCATAGCTTCATAGAAGGCTATCAGATTGTCAGGCAGGATTTCCCCTCAGTAAATCCATGTTGCCTACCCCTGATAACCTTCTTGTCTTCCATGTGGTTACAGATGACCTCCAGGATGAGATGCTCTATCGCTTTTCCAGGGACAGAAATGAGGCTGACTGTTCTGTAGTTACCTGGGTCCTCCTTCTGACCTTTTTTGAAGACTAGAGTGACACTTCCTTTCATCCAGTCATCAGGCACCTCTCCTGTTCTCCATGACTTTTCAAAAATGATGGAGAGAGATGTGTGCGTCTTTGTAGAATTTCTGTTGTATTTAGGGATTGTCATATGAAATCCATCAAACATCAAACCCATCTAACACTTGAACTCCAACTGAGAACTATTAAACTGATGAGATTTAGGCTTCAAATTTATTTCTTAGCCATACTGTGCTTTAACACTATTTTTTGTAAAGTCTTAGCGATAGGAGTTCTTCTGACATTCAGAGTCTAGACTTGAATCTAGAAAGAACAATTTAATTTATCAAATTTTATCTTTAAACTTTATTTCACTACACTTTTTTCCACAGCTACACAGAGGAAGCTGTTATCAATTTGCTTGTTTGAAAATGGATCCCCTCCTTCCTACACTTGTGCTTTCCAGTGAGGGATTATTTTTGCCATGCCTGTTCTGGCAATGACAACAATGGCTTTCCTAATAGTAATACAAACATTAAAAATCCATTAACTATTAATTGCATGTTTTATACTTTATATATATATATATACACACACATGCATACGTGCACACACATATGTAGATATAATGTATAAATTACACAGTATATTATACTTTAAACATTACACTATATATTATGGACCATGGTTTTTTATTCTGCTTGATGATACTGAGAAGTGTTTTTTCTACTACTGGTGACTGGTCAAATGTTTTGACAGCACTGTTAAGAGAGGGATGTGGTAACAGCTTCACTAGAATCATCCATTAGAAATCTTACCTTGCGCTTGTTACTTCATTGTTACATATTTGGAATTTCAACATCCTGTCTACTCTGAGTAACAGATGTATGATGGTTTTGTATAAAGAATTAGGATTACATAGAATAGAATACATAGAATAAACCAGGTTGGAAGAGACCTTCAAGATCATCGCGTCCAACCCATCAACCAATCCAACACCGCCCAAACAACTAACCCACGGCACCAAGCACCCCATAAAGTCTTCTCCTAAAAACCTCCAGTGATGGCGACTCCACCACCTCCCCAGGCAGCCCATTCCAATGTGCAATCACTCTTTCTGTATAGAACTTTTTTCTAACATCCAGCCTGAACCTCCCCTGGTGCAGCCTGAGACTGTGTCCTCTTGTTCTGGTACTGCTTGCCTGGGAGAAGAGACCAACATCCGTCTGTCTACAACCTCCCTTCAGGTAGTTGTAGAGAGTAATAAGGTCACCCCTGAGTCTCCTCTTCTCCAGGCTAAGCAACCCCAGCTCCCTCAGCCTCTCCTTGTAGGGCTTGTGTTCCAAACCCCTCACCAACTTTGTTGCTCTTCTCAGGGTAAGGCCCTCTTTAATTAACTCAGATATATACTTTATTAGATTTTGCATCTAATTTTCAGTCAATGTCTTTGCAAGACAACAATATAGTTTGTGGAAGCAATTATGCCAATTGCTAAGTTACCTATAGTTTTAAGAATTCTTGTGCACCTTCCCTTCCGTCTCTCTGTCCCTTCTCTTTTTCGTCCTTTCGTCCTTTCTTTCCTTCTTTCCTGCTGTTTTTCTTTCTTCTTTTCTTTGCTAAGAAACATGCCCACTACATGATTTAAAAAATTATTTAGTTATTTATTTATTATTACTACTTATTCAGGTTGAGGTCCAGCACTTCTGGTTCTTTGGGAGCTCCTTAGAAACATTGGTCTTAGTCTTCTGCTGTGTTTCCTAGATCACAGTGTCATCTGTTTAGGTTTTAGCATGTCCCTCATCAGAAAAAAATGGTTGTATTTTCTGGCGAAACACCTATGGTGCTAACTATAACCCAATGGCAATTGGAGGAAACTGTGTCTCCCAAAGGAGGTGTTGGAGGTGCATAAACACACACTTTGTTTGTCTAAGAATCACTGCCAGATGCCTGCTGAGGCATCAAGAGTAGAAAAATATTTGGCATAAGCCATCTCCTCCAGAATTTCTGTCCTTGAAGGTAGTGGAAAATGTTTCCTTTTTACATATTTATTTAGTTCTTTTGAGTTTATTCCTGGACAAATCATCTGTCTGCTTTTTGCGCTAACACGAAAATGTACTGATTCTGCTGAACCATTCATACACAGTCTCAAGTACTAAATCGCTCCAGTTTCTTCATTCTGTTTTGTCCCTAGGCAAAGAAATGTACTTTTGAACTGTGGTAGGCTGAGATTTCTAAATTCAGTTTTGAATTCTGCCAAGAGATTCCTGAAAAGATACTGCAAACCTCTCACCAACAAGACAACATGGTGAAGTACTTGATGTATTTCTAACCCAGCATGTTTTCCAGTTTTGTTGTTGTTATTTCTTCCCAATTTCTTATTCACCCATGCTTTCCATTCAGATGCTCCCTTCTAAGCTCACCACTGGAAGATTGATCTGCTACTGTCTCTTTTTGTACTAACACCACCATTTCTGGTACAGATGTTCAGTGCATCTGCAAAAATGGTAAGACTGAGAAATAATCTGCTTGCTTTTACAATGACAATCTAGGGATTTCCTATAGCAAAACTGCATGCTGCTGTTCTAGTAACTTCCACTGAACCACTGGCATGTTCTTCACCGTTTTTGTCCAGGTTGCAGTGTTCCAGTACAGCCAGCCCTGCCAAAATATCATATTTCAGTAGAGTGTTATGACACAAGTGGGTCAGTGAACCATGTTTTTGAGAATTCCAACTTGAAAATCTGTGCAGCTTTTGACTTCATTTCTCCTAGGGTTTCAACTCTCCATCATCTTCATACTGCCAGAGCTCATGCTGTCTCCACAGGCTTTCATGTACACAGGATGCCATCTCTGCCTGCAAAATTCCAACTGCTTTCCCAAAATTAATTCACGCCACCACTGTGCTTTCTATGATGCTTTTCCTCATCTCCGCATCTGGCCACTTCTCAGAGACTCAATTTGTTTTCCAGACTCACAAGCTGAGTTCACTAACATAGAAATAGTTTCTTTCAATTTTTCTCCCCTTTCTCTTAAATATTTGTTTGTCACATATTACTTTTCTACACAATACCATGTTCCTCAAATAGGTATATACACTACAGTTAAATACTTATCCTTCATCACTTCAATTAAATGGAAGCTTTGAGTGTAGGAATTACCATTTATAGAACTACTGCCTTGCTGTTTTTCTTTTTGCTGGCTTATGCTGCTCACAAATACACTGAGGAGTAGTGTTTAAATCTTTCCCAGTTGTTCTGGGAGGTATTTTTTCCACTACTCTGAGCAGATCATTTTTCTTTCTGCTTTTGAGTGCTGTTTAATAATCACTCAAAATCAAGGAGTCTGACAGGTCAGCTTCACTTGGTGTCTAAACTGATCAGTTTTAGCTGATTGGTAATTTGCAACATGTATTTCTACACAATATTACATGGAATTTTGCTAGATCTTTTGTGAGCCTTTTCAAGGGAGTGTTCTCCCCTTAGGGAACAAAATTGTAACTTCACATTAGCAGTTGGGAATAGAACCACTAGTGAGTTAACTTGCCTTGCAGAGCATAGGAAGTCCTCACAACAAGATTTCTCTTAAAGTTATATAATTAACACTGCAGATGTCTGCTGTGACATACTAGCTCCTTGAAGATCACAAAGAAGGCTTTGTGCCTAAGATCAAACATAATAGTTAAGGAAATAGGTTTAACCAGTGCCTTATCTGAGGAGGAGAAAGAGGTGGCCGTTGTTTTTTATTCTTTTCTTTTACTAAGGCAATGATATTATACAAGGAAGAAGGGGAAAAAATGAGTCAGTACTTTTTGCTTGACATTGACAGAAACAATAATGAAACCTATGAAGCCACAAGTATGATAGTAGATATGGCTGTCAGGTGGGGATTGAACTTTAATCTATACATAGACCTGGTTATAAATTTCATTACTGGCTGATGAACTGCACCTGTTAGGCTTGAGGCTCTGAAAAGTTAGAAAGGAAAGGGAGATGTCATTCATCTTATTCATACTGACCTCAAAGTCTTTTCACTTTCTGGTCACCTTTGTAAATATCACCTTAATGAGCAGTGGGGTTCAGTTTCCTTCCCAGGGTAAAAATGTTTTCAAAATTAGAACTATCATTGTGGTGGTTATGATGTTAAATTCTAAGACAGGCCATGAGTCCCAGAGTTTTGAGAAAAAGACATACCTTTTATTTCTAAAGAGGCTTTGCATTGTATAAATGAAGTACCTTCAACTTGCACTTCCATCTGAGTATTTTAGTGATTAAGCAGCATAATTCTAATTCTTGATTTTTAGAAAAGTCCTCTGAGAAGAAAGGTCTTTTTACCCTTCATTCTGGGTTCTTTTCTAAACTCAATACAGCAGCCTAGATTAACACACAACTGATAAGGACCAAATGCATATCTTAAAGATAGATATTTGGGATATTTTAAAATTATTATATGTAGCATTTATATCTTTACTTATATGCAGCAATGTTGTGGTGCAGGAAAATACTACAGACTTCCTCCTCGCAGGTAAGACCTGTCTAAAATGTCCAGTCAAATCTTAAACATTTTTAATGTATTTTTTTTAAGCACAGCAGTTTTGTATACACCATGAATTTTTCAGTTTAGTAGTAAGTATTCTCCTTCCTGTTCCTCATTAATTTCTTGTTACACCTTTTCTGTCCAGCAAAATCACAGTGATAAATCCTCTTCCTATATTGCTTTAATTCCAGAAACTGCTCTCTGAAGACACCTTATGTTCAGTCTTTTTAAAGACTTTATATCTCTATAGCATAATTCTAGCTTATATATATGAGCTTTTACTTATTTCTAAGTGCTCTTTCACTCCTGGATGGGGCTCTGAGCAATCTGATCTGGTTACAGATGTCTCCACTCATTACAGCAGGGCTGGACTGGTCCTTTCCAACCCAAAGCATTCTATGATTCTAGATACCTTTGTACTTGATATACCAATAATAGGTAATGGTAAAAATACCGCATTAATAAGCAAAAGGGAGGAAATGAGATGAAAAAGGAGGTAGGTCTGAGAGAATGGAGAACAGTATCCCAGTCATGCAAACAATAGCATGTTCTCAACAGTATCAATAATAATAATACAAGCAAACAGAGCTCCTGTAGTTCCAGTTCAAAGAACATACAGTGGAAACTGAGAAGGATAAGAGACCATGGAAAATATTCCTGTCTGAGAGAGATTGAAGAGACTGTAATGTTTGCTCTGAACAGGAGATAAGAAGAGATAAGATAAAGTTAAGAAACTAATTACAAATGTAGAGGAAGATGAAAAGTACTGAGTCTTTTTTCACAGCACTAGAAGACATTGGGGCAGTGATTCTATGTGGAATCAGTTCCTGAAACATAGTATTGGCTATTAAGGACATCAGAATAGTGGTTGGAGATAAGGCAGAGATCCTACAGGAGATTTGCATTTTTACAGTTAGCAACTAAAGGTCTCAGAGGATAATCCACTGAGTAAAAAAAAAAAACAAACAACCATCAAAACCCCCAAACTAGATGCTCAAGTATATTTAGTCTTGTTTTCAGTGAATTTGAAAGTTGGCAATAAATCTGAATGTAAAACCTAAACAAACTAAATAAAACCAAGTATTAAACATGATACATGGGTAGCTTTGGAGACCTCTGTTTTAAGTTTATTCATTCAGCTTATCTCATGGATGTCTTATTCTACCAGAACTCTCACAGTAGTGTTTTACAAAGACAGAAAAAAAATACTTTTTTGCTTCACTAAACTGGCAATCCAAGTACAAACTGAAAAGAATGAAACAGGCAGGTTGAATAATACAAGAATACAGAAATTATGTACTTGTATGTATCTGCTAATACTTGGACAACTTAAGTAATTTCATTTACTAGTGGTTTCCAGTCACCTCTTCAAAAGGGCAAGGACCTGAACATGAAGAAGTCTGGAAGACAATGAGATGCATTCCAGAGTCCTCAGGACACTGGTTGATGTAGTTGCCAAGCCACTCTCTGTGATATTTGAAAAGTCATGGCAGTTAAGTGAAGTCCCTGGTGAGTGGAAAAATGGAAACAGGGCACCCATTTTAAAAAAGAGCAGAAAGGAGGACCCTTGGATCTACTGGGAAGTATTTCCTGGGAAGATCATGGAACAGATCCTTTTAAAACTATTCTAAGGAACATGGAGGATAGGGAGGTGATTCAAGACAGCCAGCATGGCTTTACTAAGGGCAAGTTCTGCCTGACCAACCAGGTGGTTTTCTATTATAGAAAAACTATCTTGGTGGAGAGGCGCAGAGTTACTGATGTCATCTACCTGGACTTCTGCAAGGTCCCCCAAAACATCCTTCTATGTATTTGATGGGTTGATTGTCCAGTGGATGAGGAACTGGTTGGATGGCTGTATCCAAAAAATAGTGGTCAACAGCTCAGTGTCCAAACAGAGATTTGGACATACACAAGTGGTGTCCCTCAAGGGTACATAATGGGACCAGTGCTGTTTAGTATCTTCATCAATGACATAGTGCACCCTCAGTTTGCAGATAACACTTAAGCTGAGTAGTGAGGTTGATATGCTGAGGGACAGAATGCGCTCCAGAGGGACCTACTCAAGCTTGAGAAGTGGACCTGTCTGAACCCTACAAGATTCAATAAGGCTAAGTGCAAGGTCCTGCATTTGGGTCAGGGCAATCTTCACTATCAATCCAGGCTGGAGGATGAAGGGATTAAGAGCAGCCCAGTGGAGAAGGATTTATGGGTACTTGTGGATGAAAAGCTAGACATGAGATGGCAATGTCTGCTTGCAGCTCAGAAGGGCAACTGTTTCCTAGGCTGCATCAAAACAGGCATGACCAGCAGGCTGAGGAGGTGACTTTCCCTCAAATACCATACTTCTCATTATTTTACTAGTGTAGGTTTAGCCTGGGAAAGTAGAGTGCAGTGTGATGTGAAGATAATATCCAAAGAACTACAACATTAAATGGAACGCCATACTTTAGGATTTAAGAAAAGCTGGGAGGAAACCTGCTGGGACTCATGGCAACTCCAGGAAAGGTCAGGCCAAAAAACCAGAAAGCATCTTACCAAGCAATATTTAGTAATGCATTACATTGTGTCATCAAAGTGCATCCAGTGAACAGAAGTATGCAACACTTGTGAAAAGTAAGGATATGAGATACAGATCCAAGGAAGCTTAAAAACCACTCCATTTTTAGGTATGCTAGAAAGCAATGAATATGCTGGTATCATACTGAAAAAGGGCTTAGGCAAAATAGTAAGGAAACTGGTGATATTTCTAGTGATTCTTCTAGTAGAATTTCAGAGAAATATTACCCCAAAAGAGGAATATAAAGATTTGACAATGGAAGGAAAATAGGTAGATTACTGATTGGTATTCCTAGGAAACAGAAATGTTCAGCCACCAATAAGCATTTATAAAAAGAGAAATATTCTAAGGGGAAAAAAGAATTCAAATGAAGAGCATGATCATAAGTATATGGAAGAAGAATGTGGCTTCTTTAATGCAGAATCACTTTGGAATGTCCATATTAAATAAGAAGAAAAAATTGAAATGGAGAACTTCAAGACTAACTGAATAAATGTGTCAGAAAATACTATTAAAATAAGAGGAAAATTAACAACTAATAAGAAAAATGAGAAGATCAGCAAAAGATTGTATCTTAGAAGTTTAAGAGAAAACTGTAAAAACTCCAGGGGGAAAGTGTGAGTGTTGTGTAAAAAAAAAATATCAAAGGAAGTCTAGGAAGAAAGGAATTGACAGAAAGATGCTTGCTTTGAAAATTAAGTTGACATCAACCTCAATTCTCACTGTCAAAGCTTGGGCCACATGCAGGAACACAACTGCAATGTTATTTTCTAGTGATACAGAGAGGTACTTAGCGATGACAATGCCATCAGAGATAGTGAGCCACTCTGCAAAAAGAGCAAATCCAAAACTTGGTCTGAATCCTACTGCATCTTTCTGTGGATCCAGCCTATAATCAACACAAAAGAGATTAGAAGGGCACCCAGCAATGAATTAAATGATCTGAAGAACTAGAACATTAGGAACAGGCTGCCCAGAAAGATTATGGAGTCTCCTTCTATGGAGACATTCAAAATCTGCCAGTATGTATTCCTGTGCGACCTGCTCTAGATGATCCTGCTCTGGCAGGGCCATTGGACTAGATGATCTTTCGAGGTCCTTTCCAAACCCTAATGTTTTGTGATTCTATAATAATATGAATTTCAGTAGTATGGAGGAAAAGGTCATTCACTTAAGAACAGATAGGAGGAACCTCTGCTTCAAGCTAGAGACTTGTATATTGGGGGAAAAAGAGAGGAAGAATTTATATATATAATTTCTGTGCAGGATAACCATGAATAATTAGCTGAGACATAAGTGGAGAGCAGTTGCCATATTCAACACATATCAATTCAAACTAGATGAGAATGTAAGGACTATTTGAACCAATATGGAAAAGAAAGTGCATTTTCAATACCAGAGAAGGGAGAAACTTCTCTCCTAGAAAGTCTGAGAGGGCTACGACTTAGCTCTTTAAATACACAGGCCCAAAACAAAGCAATAAAAGGTGCATGAATGCTGAAGACAAAAAATTATGCATCAATCTACAAGCCATTGGACAGAAATGGTGGTATCTAAGGGGCCAAAACTAAGCCTAGTATATTTACAGCATAGTATAATACATATTTGACTAACGTCAGAAAACACAGTTGCTGTGACAGGTGGCAGGTCTTTGGTCCTAAGGATTTGAAGATTCTTCCAGCTTTATCTGTCAGAAATGCTGCAAGACTTTGATAAGCAAAAATGATTTGTGAGAACAATGAAAATGCACAGTGGTTACTTCTTTGATAAGATTAGTAGACTACATCTAGAGTTCTTAATGAAAAACTGTTCTGTTTGCGTACATTTACACCTAAGGTTAAACATTACCCTGAAGCCCCTCGTTGCAACATCAGATGGTATTTTTCCTCAAACACTAATGGTTTTTTAAAAAACAAAACGACAAAAAATGCCACTAAAATCCTACACTGAAGACTTCAGGAATGTTGTTTATAAAATAAGAGCTGTGCCTGCTGTCAAGGGTTGACAACTATGCAGAAAAACCACAGATTATTAAACTGTTATGAAACAGAAATACTCCAGTTTAGTATTGTACTTTCTATTTTTTCTCATTAGATGCATGATTATGTTAGGGAATGCATAAACAGAGAGGAAAACAAAAAGCAAGATTTTTCAAAGGCACTGAGAACAGTTTATCAATGGAAATTAAGTACCTAAGAGCTATTACCCTTTTGAATACAGATTTGATAATTTTGTTAATCAATGATGTATATGCAGTATATGCAAAAATGCATGCAATCATAGTAATAAATCTGGGAGTTCTGCCAGAGAAACTGTTCTGCAGTTAGATACATTCTTTCTCTCAGAGATTCTTTCCCTTAAAATCTGTAGTCAAATATTGCCTTGATTAAAGATATTGACCTCATTGCACCTCAGACAAAAATCCATACTTTTATATTGCAAAGGTATATTACAACCTGCCTCCTTTTCCACAGCATTGACCTGGTAAAAAACATCAGTTTTCAAGGAGGCATCTATTTTTATGTGATGTTGTTTCTCTAAATTATCTCATAAATTCTAGTTAGTCTGCTCTCAAGATCTCTGCCTATATAAAATACTGTTTTCATTAAACACTCTATTGTCTTAATTGAAGCAGAGGAATAATTAAAATTATTTCCTTCAAACAGTGTAAAGTCTGGAGTAAGTGGTGGACAGGATTTAAAGAGAATTACTTCCATGGATGCAGACTTCAGCCATATAAGAACACACACATGGATCATTCCAACATTCTTTAGCAGGAGGGTTAAGCCACCTCTATTGACAACCACATCGTGCCAGGTTCCATTTCACCCTTCACCGCTTTTTCTCTCAAAATGCTTATACTTTTTTTTTTCCTACAGAGAGGCTTTTTATTAAGGAAAACCAATGTTTTAGATTGCTGTTAATTAAAATATGCTTGATAATTTGTATCAACTTGTGGCAAGAAAAGAATTGTGAGCAATGGAAGGGAGTTCAATGAACTGGTGAATGACAGCAGAACTCATCAAGCTCTCTATGAAGTTTATCTTTTTGCTAGCTATGTAAAGAGCTTCATAAAGCACTAGCAACTATTCTTATATTTGTGGGGGAGTCTATTAATCTATTAAGATGTCATAAGCCATGATAATTCTTAATAGTATTTTAAAGATTTCTTTCCATTGGCTTACGGGTAGCTACTTGTCAGCTAAGGAATGACTTCCAAGTAATGTGGGAGGACATGTATACTGCATTTCACCAGCACAGGCATAAATTCAGGAGTTAAAAACTCATTGTCATGAACATAGTTAAAAGAGGCATGTTGCTTATTTATTGGTGTTTGATATACCTGGTGATCAAAAAAGACCTGAGCCAAAATTTAAGAAATGGAGGAGGCTAACTGTGCTAAATATCAGCCAATTAAAATAAACACCACAGAGATGTTATCAGAATCTATCAGGCTACATTAAATAATAACAAAAATGATTAAAAAGTAAACATTTGATCTTGTTAGACTAATAACTCATAGCCATTCACCTGTACCTTTTTTTTCCCTTGTGGTGGATTTTCAAAAGGACTAGTGAGATGCTTTGTGATCACTAATATATCTGGAAAACTCTGGCATAAATTAGTTCCCAGAGTCCATGGCCATAACAGCAGCATCTGAAATTGCTTAAAGGTAATAATTCTTGATATGCCATTTCACTGCATGTGAAAAGTGTGCCCTGTGTTGACTGGGAGTTCATGTGAAACCCTGGAGGGGCACAAGCTCAGAACACTTGCTTCTTGGATAGAGCAGGAGCTGCTTCTATGGAGTGTCTCAAAAAAAGTAAGCAGTGCCATCCAAAATGCTGTTTGAATTTGCATTCATTTTAGCACAATGCACTTCTGCAATTACAGACACAAAAATGCAGAGCATCACTTACTTCTGCATCAGTAAAGCTGCTAATTTTGTAATGTCTTGCTATATAAAAGTAACAATTTTTGGGTTTAACAGCAAATAGAAGGAAAGGCAATTTTAGGTTATTCTCAATCATAAAAACAAAGCTGAGAGGAAGTAGCAAAAGCCATCTTAGAAGCTGGGTGAATGACCGGGCAGTGAAGTTGTGCTGAGCTTTGCCCTGCTCTGGATCCGCTTGAGAACAGAACCCCTGTTACCAAGGGTAAGGGCACTGTGGCCCTTATTACACAGATATATGCTGAGTAGAGCTAACCAAGGAAGGGGTCAAGGAGCAAAGCAGATGAGATAAAAAGAAGAAAGATCAAAGTAAAGAAACTCAGCATAAACTTGTTAACCTAACAGATAAAGGTGGCATTAAAAAAAAAAAAAAAAAAAAAAAAAGGGAGTTTGCCATGATATAATTGATTGACAATATCTATTTTTATTAGATAAAAACCAGCCAAACGTGATGGAAAGAACTTCAAGGGATATCAGGGTAGGCTCCGTTGCAGCTGATATGTTCTTATCACACTTACATGGCATGACCAGTATATCCCATACAAATAGACAAGGATGTTGTGTGTCCTAAAAATACATGGGTAGCTAAATGACTTATTATGGTTCTTTCTACAGTAATTTTTGTCAAGTGAGTTGCAAGCATTACTGAAAACTCTGGAATTTGTTTGCTTCATGAACTATAGGGTTCTTATTTTATAAAAACATAACTTGAGCACATTGACAAATCAAAGCCAACAAATGTGATCACTGCTTCCATGCAGATTCTTTGGTATCCTAGCTGAAGACAGTAGATGCTGTGTCTGGAGTTGAGAAGTAAGCAAACAGTACATTGAGGAAACTATGTTCAGCATCCTGAAAAATCAAGCACACAAAATTTCAAAGACTATAGCCTGTTTTTCAGAAGCATGTGTGAGTAGAGGGTGCTGCACTGGGTCCATAGTGAAATAACTTGACACAGAGCCAAAGTGTTCTTCATTGTTCAATTTGGTAAAATTGATTTCCATACCACACCTCTTCCATTAGGATGAAGAATGCAAACTGTATTTCCATTCTTTTTGTCTCTATACTAAATCAAATCTGCTACACATGTATTACTTGGGTTTTTTTGTAAGCAACTAAGAAACTAGTCAATGTGGGATACTCATCTCTAGCTCAAGCGTATATGCAAATGCCAACTAATTTGTGGAGATAAGCATAAAATGGAAAGCAAGTTAATTAAAATCTTTATCTTCTTTCATGCTTTTAAAGCAGTTTCAAAATTTCCTGACACTTTCATACGCACTCTGTTAACTTCAGTTGTTAGTTTTTACTTTCTATTGGAAAAAGGTGGAACAAGGACTGTACAAAAAGAATCCAGCTCTCACTTACTTAAACATTAAAAAACAGCTCATAATCACTATAAAGTCCTGTGCCATTAGATATATAGCACCACTCTGCCACTTTTTCTTTATTAATTATTTCCTTTTGAATAGCAATCAGTGAATCCAGATGTCTGAATGTGAGAGATCTTAGCCATGGCATCTGGATCCTTCACAGATTCCAAATGTAAGTCTGATATTGGCACTTAAACTGAATCACACTCTGTCTGAGTATTTATACTGCCTTTGGCTTGCTGTATTATTGTGCATTTATTAATAAGCCAGCATGCTTACATTTTGACTTGGGAATACTCTGTGCACTTTGGAAGAAATCCTATCCCCATTGAAGTCAATGGGAGTTCTGCCATCAACTATGAGAGAGCCAGGATTTCATCCTTTGAGTTTTTGTTCACAGAGAGGAATAGAGCTCACCCTAGGCAGGCACTTCAAAAATCTTTCTGTCATGTAAGTCTTCATGACTTACCCATTAAAAAAATCTGCTAAGGGAAGAGGTTAAGCTAAAAAATCCCATTTGCTCTGTCTGTATTATCAGCACACTCATAGATCTCTGATTTGGACAAGGGTTGGCACAGAACATAGTCAGACTGAGACTCTCAAGTTCCTCACAGACACCAGGTAAAGGCTACTGAAATACAAAGTTTTTGGCTCCAAGTTATAGTCAGGGTCTATTGGGTTCACAGCTCTACTAGATTCCTCTTGCTGAAAGCTATCATGTTCTACACGTCATGGACCCTCCCAGTGGTGTATTTGCAGTTCTGCTCCCTTCCAACACTACGTGTAAGGCACAGATATTTACAGTTAAAGAGGTAGCATTAAAAAAAAAATATATAAGTAATATATTTTATGAGTTTTTCAAACCCTTTTAAAGACAGAAAACATTTCCTAGAAAACCCTGCACTGATTGAGGAAGAATTTCTCATGAAAAGAATAGAAAGCAAAGTATTTTGAGAAGAAATATCTCTTTTAAAAAAGTTATTTAATTTTAAACCAGTTTTCCACAAAAAGGGAACGAAAATTGCTGGGAGGACTTCTGTGTACTTTTCAGTGTCCTGATTATTTTTCCAAAGAAATCTAGGGCAAATTTATTTTAGTTAAACATTTATTTGGTGGCCACTCTTTCTTCAAAGGTTATTTTGCTATCCTCACCATTAACCATTTGCTTCTCTGAATGCCAGTAAATGCCACGCTATTCATGCACAGAGAGGTTTAAGGAAGTATTGTTTGTTAATGATAAATTAGAAAACTAGTTTTCACAATTCAAAATCTTGGATTTTTGCAGCTCAGTATAATTAAAGTCATGAACCATTTCCAGTGCTCTATTGTGACTTATAAAACATATAAGTCATTATTGCCCCAAAGAAAAGAATAATATAAAGGTACGTGGCTGTATTTTTTTTTTCATATGGTTGACTGCTTATCCACTAGGAATAAAATGAAGTTTTAGCCAAAGAGCCAGGATACCAGAGTAATCCTCCATGTGCTCACTCCTAGCTTGCAGCAAATGAAACTCAATGTCAGGTTAAGTTCACATCTCCTTAGGGTTAAGCATAGGTATGTTGACAGCTAGATCAACTTAGCTGACGTGAAATAACTTCAGAAGCCAGAATAAATTGCACTTATATTTGAGTTGAAAGCTGAATGCTAATATTTAGTTTTTATTTATTTTTATTTAATAAATACAGTATTTTGGTCATGGATTTCTGAAATGGATCAGCATATGGTTACAATCCTTCTGATCTGTCTGCACTTCACATCTACTGCTCCTCAAAGCCACATAAATTTGAACATTTTTAGACTACTGGTATTGTCCAAAGCTCTATCTGCTTATATATATTTTAGCTTTTTTTTCTAAGCTACAGGGTATTCTGACTACAGAGGCATACATGTATTTTAAATTTCTGTTGCAAACTGCCTTTCATGTCAGTTCTGACATTGCTTCAAGTATCTTTTACAGAGCTTGTTTTTCTCTGCAGTGCCCACTGTCAGCAATTATCTGACACTGGTCTTCTACCTTGTCATATGAGTTTACTACTTTGAGCTGGCATATTTAGTTTACTTTTGTATTCCCTTCTGCATATCTTGTCTTCTGATCAGTCTTCCTCTGGGGATTCACATGAAAACTGGGGGAGAGCTCAATACTTCTTATTGCTGTCTCTATTGACCCAGCAGAATGGATTCTAAGGAAAGCATGGAAGTGGTAATGAATGGTCCAGGAAAAAAATTAATAATGCATGCTGAGGAATGCAACAATATGGAACAAATTTGAAACTGAACTCTCTATTTGCCACACATTGACAGTGAGGAGCTAGAGGCTCATGTGGTGGCTAATGCCCAAACTAAGGGAAGGGGAGAAAAAAAAAAAAAAAAGAAAGAAAAGAAAGAAAGAGAAAGAGAAAGATATTCACTGTGCTTGCTCAGTCACCTAGGCACTGACCTGGCAAATCTTTTCATATTCACCTATAGACTTTCTGGGTATTAATCATGCTTTACCTTCACTGACAAGTACTGCAGATCAAAAGGGGAGGACATGCAGAGCAAAACTGGTCATGCTGACGACCTAATAGCCATAGTATGGCCAGTCCATTTTTTGTGGACTTCAGACTAATTTGATCTGATCCTAAAGACAATACAAGTTAAGACTGGAGAGCTTATGATGCACACCTGGTTTAAGCTCTTTTGGAAGGAATCCAGTTTGTGCTCTCCAAGTGTGATTCAAAGCAGAACAAACACGAAGTTGAAGGGATTCATACCTTTTTTTGAGTACCTATCTGCATCACAACCTACTTCTTATTCCCTTGTCTCTTTCTCATAACAGAGATAGCTAGAATAATAACCTAAAGGAGTGACTTGTATCACCTCTTACCCCTGCAACACTATCAGATATCCCTGGATAAGTTTATCTGTCTACTTTCTTGATTGTTCAATTAGCTCATTGCTTCTTTTTAATTACTTTGCTTTTATTTTGTGTACCTTGGAAAGCAAAATGGTTACAGTTTCTTGTCCACTAAAGAGCACATATGATAAAGCATCCCTTCTCAGAAAGCAATATTTTTAAGCTGAGGTTAATTCAAGGGATCAGTATTACTATCATTATCATCTCCCTAGAAATAATAAAAGATGGTGCTATACTGTCAATGTTATATTCGTAAGAAACAGAGCTTAGCCTTGTATTCTTTGCTTGCTGAGAACTTATTATCCAGGCTGGAATTTTGACTGAGCATGAAATGCTGGGCTATGCTACACAGATAAACTTCTGAGTAAAAATAAAATGGTCTTCAAATTTACTTACTAAATTATGTAGTAAGAGGAGTGGTCACTCATTCACACTACATTTTTGTCTGTCAGCTAAGGGACAGAGCAGTCACCTGAAAGCTGAGCAAAGTCAGAACATCTATGGACTGAGGAGCCTGGAAAGCCTGACTTCCATTTCCTGAACAATTGGTTTAACTCTCTAGACTGTTATACACAAGCTTGATGGTTCCTCCAGCTGTACTTTTGGATGAAACTATCTGTGACTGTTGTACTTTGTGTTGAAATAAATGCTGTCCATGTGTGTCTAGAGGTGCTCAGAGAGCACTGATTGAACTGACTTCTCAAAGGAGATGTTGAAATGCCTTCTTTGTAAATCATAAGCTACCTTAAAAAAGAAAGCAGCACTGAGGAGCAAAGACGGTGATTTTTCAGGGAGCATAAGATATTTGGGCACCAAATTAAATTTGCACTCATAATTAATATTACACACTCACAAAATTTTAGGTGCCCCAAAAAGATTCATATCAACAACTCTGATGAACTCATTGCCTAAAATCCTAATTGCACAGAATTTCATGTGTACAAAGGTCCTTTTTTTTTTTTTTTTTATCTTGCCCTTTGAAAGCAAATGGATGACAAGCAGGCTTTGTGCTACTTCAGATCATTTCCTACACTGTATTCTATACTATATCCCTGTAAAACACATGTTAAAAATAACCTGGTAAGTCTGAACACTGGGAAATAACAAAATATTAATATTTCTGAAATTTACATCTGGATTGCTTTTTTATAGAAGAAAGAATAGTGATTTATGAAGAGCTTGCATTTCTTTTTCTAATCTAAAACAATTAAAACTAATGAAAAGAGAATAATGGCTAGAGCAAGCTTTCCAAAAACATTTAAGAATCTTGTAATACACAAAGGCATCTAATGTGAATACCAGCTCATGCCACTACTTCAAGCAATCCCATTTATATTACTTGTACTCTGCTGCCTGGATGTTTTAAGAAATGCTCTTCCAGGCACAGTTCTCTTACAAATTCTGACTCTTAACACTGTCTGGGGTCTCTTAACTTGACTGAAAAATGCAAAGGGGAAATATATGAAAATATCATTTGTATTTTCTCTGCTTTTCCTAGGGGGTAAAAAGTACATGAAAACAAACAGAATTTGAATTATCTGCTTTTAGTTTTCCAGGAAGTGTATCAGAGTACATCTAGTATTACAGTTGGAACATGTTAAATTTTCTTGTGAAAAGGTACAACTTCTTGTTTGAGTAATTCAATTATCACTGTAAAACTATGATTAATTAACAGTACTGATAGACAAAGACTTTGTTCCTCTATTAAGGTAATTTCTTTATTCAAATTAAATTAGAACATATACTTGCTGTAAAGCAGTGGTTCCTTTTGCACTTAAGAGCATTTTTACATGACTCACTTCAAACTCTTTCTTTGTTTTTCTGTTACTAACTCCATGAGCTCACTGCCACGCAGCAGATGTATTTATTGTGCTGTGCAAAGGTTGCAGCCAACAGAGATTTGCTATGTGCAAAGTCCAGGTATCTGGAATCTTAGTAATTAAAGCATGGTATTTCTTGCTGCTTCTTTATAATCCAAATGGGTTCAGATAGAACAGCTTCTTTATAACTTCTGTGATAAGGACTGGGGTAAACAGGAGGTACGGGCAGACACTGGTTTCAGGCCTGAGTTCATTCACTCACTGACACCAGTTTTAACCTACATTCACAATACTGATAAACAGCAGTAGAGTCAGCACGACTGATAAGAGTTGCTCCCTGCACAAATACCACACAGGTCCTGCAGCTGAAAAAATTCACAAGGGTGCCTGTCAAAATTGGTTTTGGCTAAGAACCTACTACACTGGACTTGCATCTATAGAGTCTAACTTACCTGAATTCCTCTGAGTCCATACAACAGACAAGTCTCTTCAATGAAATTGAATCTGAACTATTGTATGTAGGACAGTTTCATTGTTCTACTATTAACTAGACATTACAAGTACACCTGACACCTCATTCTCCACTGGATCATAAAACTATAAAATCTATCCAGAAAAATGAGATAACTGAGTGAGCAAGTACACACTCATCAACAGCTGTCTAAATACACACACTCCTGAGTATGACAGTACAGAAAACAACTGATTTAGTTTCTACTGCCAGATAATAGTGTTACCTGGTTATAGTGTTACAGTCTTAGTGTTACCAGGAAATGTATTAAAATTTCACCATTATTGTGCCCATTGTTCAGTTTTCAGAGCTGTCACTGTGATGTTTGCTATATAACCTGCAAGACCATCATGCATTATAAGCAACTGGTACTGAAAACTTTCTGCTTCAGAGAATAAGTTCTCTTTAATTTATATGACAGCTGGTGACACACTGGTGTTTCTTCCCACGGCTGTTTCATGGCTCATATGTGTGCTTATGTAAAAGACCAACGGGGCCAAAATGGGTTTCAGTTTTGCTTCCGCCCCACTACAAGTTTTCTAGCAGTACATACAGATAGACTCAGCACATGTTTGGTTTCCTCCTGCTCCCCCACCACCAGGTGTGAAGCAGGTAAACAGGGGGGGGGGGTGGGGGGTGGAAGCGAGCTACAAAACCTTGGCTCCACTCTAAAAAAGCATTAGCCTGCTACTGGAAATGGCCAAAAGTAAATTACTGCCTCTTTGAGGAACTATTCCTGTGACAGGCAATTATTTATCATTTCTACATGGAACTGGCCGTTAAGAACAACTAATACTTGAAGCAGTTAAGATACACTCTAAAGATAGTAAAGATACACTATAAATATGTGGCATTGAATATTTTAGTTATTAAGCACCAACAAGAATTACAATACTGTTAGCAATACTTGAGTTCCTGCCACTTCAAAATGAAATGAAGAAAGAAAAATGCTAATTAGAAGTTACCAAGGCTGAGGAAGGTAATGAATCTAATTAACAGAATCATTAATTGCCTGGCAATAATCTACAATCAACAATAGCATAGAAATATTCAAGATAAATTCAGGACTTGCATTTTCTAAATATGCACAATTTCTAGTTTGAGTTAAAGGGTAAGTATTTACTAAATGTAATGGACAGCCTCCCAAGCTTTAGGGTGATGTTTTGCAGATTGAACAACCTTCACTCACTCTGCTTTATCAGTAGATCAGATATACTGTTTATCTTCAGTGATTTACTCCCTGAAATGACTATGACTCTTGCTTAATTTATTGATTCCTAAGAAAGGTTCCCATGAGAGATCACACAGATTAGCATCCTTACCCTTTAGACTATTTTCCATAGACCTGTTTGTGAAGTTTGTCTGTAAAACTGTTTTTTTTTTCTTCTTGCTTTTCACGTTTGTTTGCAAGGACCCTTTTCTCAGGTATTGCTCTATCAAGTGGTAGATCACTATTGAAACATGGCCTCAGTCCATATGGGCAAACAGACTTAATTCACAGAGTAAGTTTCACTATTTCCTATGAGGGAAAAATAAAGCAATCAGACAAATGTAAACTTCTAAAGCAGCTGTATATTTCTTATAAACTGAGACTTTCTTTCACATACTTGCAACGTACCTATGTGACACAGATATAAGTATACTGATAATCAGGTATACTTAAGAGATGCTAGTTATCAAGTCTTCTTCAATTCTGAAGTAGCTGGAAACAAAGATGCAGAGTTGGATCTGTCCACCCCAAGATTGTTTCTACTTGGATAGAAAATGATAGTCACCACTTTACATGGTACCTGTGTCACCTGTGGTTATTCTAGTGGAATTCTTCCTACCCATGGTGAAAAAAAATGCTTATGAGACACAAGTTCAATCCCAATGGAAGGTGGAAGCTTTGTGATACAACCTGATCTTAAGAGAACTATGGGTATCACAGCACTTCCCTACCCCTCGTTTAGGATTTACATCAGATTTCTGATTCAACCTGATATCATTTGAGTTTTTTGATATATATTAAAACTATAAATGAAAAGCACTGGGCTGTCTCCACACCTGTGATTTTGAAGGCATCTCTTTTGAATATTCTAAGCCAGAAGAGGTGGTAAATAAATGTTAAGTTTGATGTGGCGTTAGTAAAGTGACATAACTGAGAAAAGCTAAAGAAAGTTTAGGCATTTAAAATGCAGAATTTATTGCTTAAGAGAGAATTCTCTCAAAACCCATTGAGTTGTGAAGTTTTACGCACCTTCTAAACCTCTATCAGTGTGCTAGATACTTCTGGATGCTAAAATTTTCTAGTTTCATGGTAAGCATCAAAGCCAAGGATAAAGGCAGATTAGGAGAGAGCTCTGGATGAATTTCAGCAGTTCATAGCTAACATTACAGAAATGTATTAATTAGTACTCATGAGAAATTTAGAATTGGCACAAAAAAATCCTACCAGAGCTCTTTTTCTTTTATTTTTCAGAAAATTACCCCTATCTGCTAAAGTGCTTCACAAGTTTCTGGATTGTAAAGAGGAGGGGTTTTAATTTTTTTTTTTCTTTTTAAATGTTCAATTTTAGTAATGTTTTAATTGCTTCCATGTATGTACTTGTGGGGTTCTCTTCTCTTCAGGAGGGAAAGTCGCAAAAATGTCAAGCCTGTTAAGAAAGACATAAATCTTCAAAATTATATACTGAAACGATATTTGGATCCAACTTATTTTGTGTGTGTGTTTATTTGGTGTTTTGTTTGCTTGGTTGGTTTGGTGTTTTACACATTTGTGAATACTGAAACTCAAAGGTCTTAGTGCACAGTTTGACTTTCAGTCTAGCTATTTTGTGAGAATCTCCAGTTATTCTTTGATGTATATTAACTCTGTACTTGAAGGTGTGACTACAGTGGAGAATGCTTTAAGCTAGTACAAAATATGTTATTTGAAGACAGTGGATGTCAGAGCAATTAAAGAATATGCACAGGTCCTCAATGTAATTGCAGAATGAATGAAGTCTGTACAATCTTCTCTTTACATATAGAATACATAGAATAAACCAGGTTGGAAGAGACCTTCAAGATCATCACGTCCAACCCATCAACCAATCCAACCCACCTAAACAACTAACCCATGGCACCAAGCACCCCATCAAGTCTTCTCCTGAAAACCTCCAATGACGGCGACTCCACCACCTCGAAGCCAGTTCAAAGCTACTATCTGTATAAACTTCTGATACACAGCACATATTCATGTTCTGACTTCTATTTTTCTGGATATGTACTCCCAACGGAATGTAGTTCTTGAATAATTTTATATTTTGTCAATTACTTATATTTTTGACTTTCAGCCGTGGCAATTGTTGCTACGAAAGATTCCTGATAAGACCTTTTACAGGTATTGCACATTGTGTAATTTTTTTTTTTTTTTTTTTGGGGGGGGTGGGGAATGATAAGAATGATGCAAAGCAAACACTTTAGTGCTTGGATCAACAGATAATGCTCCGTGTCAGACCACACTGACTTGTTTAGCTGAAAGATCACCCTGACACAGAACACATGAGAGAATGAATCACTTCCATGACCATTTGAACAAATGTGATCCTCAGGCACCTCATACCTGTTCCAGTCCCCTACATTATCCCATGTGATGGTGAAAATTGCAGTGAGAAACAGCTAAGCTTCAAACTGATTTTGCTTGGACAAAACAGAAATTGCTTGCTTTCTTATAATGGGATGTGCTCTCTGTAGAGGAGATAGAGAAATTTCTGCTTTTAATAATCCTTCTTTTACATTAGGGAAGTGACAATATACTTTGTAGAAATATCTAGAAAAGTCACTGTGCATCCTGTTTGGTGGGAATGAAGTCAGGCTATTAGAAATGCACACATAGAGGCTACATATGTGCCCCAAACAGTACCTGGGATTATTCTCTGCCCCTTCACTCAGATAGCGTAATACAGTTGCTCCCTCAATATTAAACTTACTTACTTTTCAAAATAAAGTGACTGCATCCAAACTTTCTACTGTAGAATAGTTCCTGACTCAAATGGAGTCTATAAACATGCTGAGAAAGTTTTTGAGTTTGCTGGCTTCTGAGAAAACCATAGCAATGAGAAAACCATAGCAATGAGTACCCTATGAGGAGAGGCTGAGGGAGCTGGGATTGTTTAGCCTGGAGAAGAGGAGGCTCAGGGGTGACCTCATTGCCCTCTACAACTACCTGAAAGGTGGTTGTAGCCAGGAAGGGGTTGGTCTCTTCTCCCAGGCAACCAGCACCAGAACAAGGGGACACAGTCTCAAGCTGCACCAGGGGAAATTTAGGCTCAAGGTGAGGAGAAAGTTCTTCATGGACAGAGTCATTTGTCATTGGAATGGGCTGCCCAGGGAGGTGGTGGAGTCACCGTCCCTGGAGGTGTTCAAGAGGAGATTGGACATGGCACTTGGTGCCATGGTCTAGTCATAAGGTCTGTGGTGACAGATTGGACTCGATGATCCTCGAGGTCTCTTCCAACCTTAGTGATACTGTGATACTCTGTCCATAAGAATTCTCACCCTTTCACTTACATAAAATAGACAAACTCACCACTAAAAAATTCCAGATTTCTCCAGATTCAGTGGTAAATTCATCACTGTCTTTCATAAAGGTAAATGTTCTTCTTCATTTTGCAAATGATGTATGTGAAAATTTCATAAAATGTTACTTAAGTACAGCCTTTCAATAATTACTTAATATTACAATGTAATAGAAGGAACAAAGTATTCCTTCTGTTTGTTTGTGTCTGGTTTTCAATTGACAATATCTATCCATAGATTATGTAGCTTAATATGTATAACAAGTCATATTTTATGAAGACTGCCAGGGGTGAGCTGTGACTTATACACTGCAAACCTGCTAAGAATTTAACAACCATCTGCTTCACAAACACTAACATTTGATTAAACTCAAAACAGAAAAAGTGCACGAGAGCTTAGTTGTTGTTTTTTTAAACTTCAATGATTTATTTGTTTTTTAGCCTACAACAACTCTCTGAAGCATAAACTTTAGTTTCACAGTAGCGTTCACTGGGAATAAGATATTTGGGAAAGATTCAGGATTATAAATAAGGATCTTCTTAAATACAATATATGTGGTCTTAAAGTTTCCACAGAAACATTATAATGTTACATTCATCTACAAAACCAGAAAACGTCACAGCACTTATCAACCATAACTTGAAGCAATTAGACCTGAAAATCTCTACTTGAAATAAACACAGTCCTACCTTTCCTATGCAGATCAAGCATCATTATGTTGTGTGCTAATTTATAGAAGCATTGACCAAGAGAACACATTCACATGGCTTCTGTTAACTGGGAGCTCTTAACAAAGTTCATAATATACTGTAATAAAAGGAAGGGAAAGACAATTTCCTTCTCATAAATCTCACCTAAAATCCAGACAAAAAAGGTATACTAAAATATTATGTTCTCTTTCTGGTGGAGGTATGTTCTGCAACAGTGCTATGAAAGTGTGAATTTCCTTTAATCAATAAGTAATAGCAATTATATATTTCATTTGGTACACTTTGTTTGCTGTGTTTTAAACAAAATAGAAGGTCATTGTTCTATACATGCAAATATCAAGAAGGATAGAGATACTTATTTCCCACCAAAAAAATATTTGTATCTGAACATTTTAACAAGGTCAGAAGAAGAGAAGAAAAATCTTCAAAACAAATAATCTTAGTATGAAGCAGGTAAACTAAGAACTAAGTCACATGTAAAACAGTGTGAGAAGCAACAGACTAGATTTGTAGATCAGGAGATGCCTTTCTATTCACACTGATTTACAGATGCATCTGGTTGGAAGGAACCTCAATGGTCAGCTTGTCCAACCCCCAAGAGTCAGCATGGACACCTCCAACTAGATCTGGCTGCCCAGGGCCACATCGAGTTTGTTCATAGACAGGCGTTGCAGACCTCTGACCATCTTGGTGGCCCTTATCTGGACTTTTCCAGCAGGTCCATGTTTCTCTTGTGTTGGGGTACTCCAGGTGAGGCCTTACCAGAGTTGAGTAAAGTGGCAAAATCACCTCTTCTAACCTGCTGTCCATGCTTCATTTCATGTAGCCCAGGATGTGATTTGCCCTCTGGGCTGTAAGTGCGCAATTGCTGGCTCACATCCAGCTTCTTATCCAGCAGTACATTCAAGTTCTTTGCTGCAGGGCTGCTCTCAATTTCATCATTCCCCAGCCTGTATTGATATTGAGGGTTGCAGGTGCAGGACCTGTCACTTTGCCTCTATTTCCAAAAGCATCCAGGTTTTCAGTAATTATCAGTAATGCATTTTTTTCATATAAAAATAAAGCAAAAACCTCTTTAGAATATGATGAAAGCAATTTATATGTGAGGTTTCTTTATTGACCTGCTATACTTCTGTATGTTGCAGTTACATCGTCATTTATTGTTCAGGAGCACACCAGTTACCTTAAATGTTGGTCTCATCACGTTAGGTATCTCAAAGCAAGACTGTGCATTATGTAAAACATCGGTTACAAGCACTTTGGTGATATTTATGTTCAGCAGGATGTGGGAATCAGTTAATTTCTTAGTTTGGAACATTCCTTGTTACTGTATAAAGGAATCTATATGCAAAAAAAGTATTTATAAAAATTTATATGGAAATCCATTGGGTAATATTTGGAACGATGTTTATTCAGCCTTATTTAGTCACTATTTTAGAGGTTGCTGTTTTGAAACCAAGGTATGAAGCACTTGTAAACCTCATAGCACATCTGTGTCGAGCATAAGGGGACTACGTTTTGCACCAAGGCATTTGAGCTGGTACCAAAACCCTACTATGTACAAGGACTGAATATGTTTTACATGGCTTAGACTGCAAGTAAAAGTAAAGTATATGAAGCAGAAATCTCTACTTGCCCAGAAATACCACTTTACATGACAGGGAAGGGAAAACTTTAGAGTAGACTGAATGCTGGGAAAAGAGCTTAACACAAAGTCTGGATCAGGAGGTGTGACTTACATAATTTCTCAAATACAGCCAAACTCTGGGTCAAGTGGGAGCGAATTTCAAATGAAAAATTATGCTACCGAGTAAGTTCTGTTTTTCAGTTTTGGTACTGTCATCTTTGGGATCTTGATCCTACAATCAAATTTACAGATGAAAAACTCAGTGAAATGCTCTCAGGTGCATGGGTAGACTTGTGCAAGTTTGATTTTGCAAGCAGATACTTGAAAGTGAAAAACTTCCTGCGTATCACTTTTGCTTTAGGGACTTGAAACCAAACAAATCTGCAACACGAAGAGTGAAAAGCCAAACAGATACTGAAAATCTTTGTTTTTTTACTTTCCATACAGTATTAATAACACATAGACTGCCTCTCTTGTTGCTTAAATATATGGAGTGAAATCCTTGTCCCAGTGAATTCAGTGGGAGTTTTGCCATTGAGCAAAGTTTTCACTGTGCTAGTGTGATTTTCAGCCTGTCTTTCCCTTTTTAATAGATGTGATGACAAAATCCTGTACTTCAATTCCAAGGATGGATCAGCATCTTACAGCAATTAAAACCACTGTAGTATATAATAATTTTCCAGAATATTGTCTGGAAGATCATGGAACAGAAATATTTTTGCTTTGTTTTATAAACCAAAAAGCCAACCAAAAAAACCTAACCAACCAAAAAATACACCCCAAACCCCCCAACCAAGCAAGAACCCCCCTCCTCCCCAAAAAAACCACAAAGCCCATAAAAAAACCCAAACCAAAAGTAGTTCTAAAATATTTTACCTTAAAATCTATTTTAAACAATATCTAAATGGATAAAATTATTTATGCAGTTATTACTATATGTAGTAAATAAACCTCTACCTACTTGAGGGTAGGATTTGGTAATTAATTAAAACTAGAACTAAGGCTAAAGGTCACACACATATGTATGAACAACTGAGAGCACTAGGATGAAAGAACAGGTTGCGTTTAAAGTGTGAAAAGCAAACACATGTGGTAATGAACATTGCTATTGTTTGCACTGTAATTTTAAATTCCCTACAAATTGTCAGTGACAAATGCCAGAAAAGAGTTTTAGAGAACTCATTCTGTTTGTAAATAGAGACAAGATGTAAAATATTTACAAGATGGTCATAATGATTAACACTGAAGTCTAATATTGTAAGGCTTTTAAGAAAAAACAAACAAACATGGGATTAAGTTAAACCATGGACTGGAAATCAGCTTGAAAAAGATGCTGAGCAGTGCTGCAGTGGGAAATAGAGGTAGATCTTCCACATTCCTATATAAAAGGACTTTTGACAGATTATAAACCTGAACAATGAAATGGAGGAGCCTAAGCAAACAAAGCCACTGTCTTTTCTGACATATGTTTCTATGTTTAAATCAAAACTGTACCTAAGGATGCCAGGTGAGGCTATGCTCCTTAAATGTTACATCCAGTGGACACATGCACAGTGTCTAAACAAAAAGAATTTTTTTTTGTTGAGAATGTGAAGAGTTTCATTTTTACTTGAATGTGCAAAATTCACAAATGGTTCACAATTATGTGAATATGAATTAAGACCAAATAAGTACTGTCAGATATGCATAATCCAAAATGTGTAACTCTGCAGACACAGTGTTCATTAAACTCAGCAAGGGGCAGTAGCTCTTTCTTCACATACAGCTTATAAGGTTGGGGCCAGAACTTACTTAATTGATATGGACCATAAAAATGAATAATGTTAAAAAACTATTAGATCATTCAGTTCATTTCTTCAGAGACATCTAGATGATTTAACAGGTCTTTTTACACCTCTTATTTGTTGTGATTTCATGACTCACAATCCAATTAGCTCACCCACCATCACTACATGCAAAGTTTGTTTCACCACTAATCAGAAACATTTCAGTATTCCTAATGACAGAATCGCCATTGCATAAGCAACTTTCTTTTCCTCCTCTGAACTAATCTTAGAATGAAAAAAATACAACAGAAAGTTTCAACCTTTTTGATCTACAGATCTTTAGAAATATAGTATTTGCTATACAAAATGGAACCATTTGAATCTAAATAATTGAAATGGTTAAAGTTCTATTACAGAGGTGGTTACTCCTTTTCCTGTATGGTCATTTGTGACCACAGCACACAATTTTATTTTTTTTTTCTAAATGAAACTAACTCAAGAAATGCTTTTGAAATGCTAGTAGACATCCAGTCTGTATGACTGCACCAGAGCTGGTCTTAAATAACCTCCTTCCCTTAAAACATGCTGACTTGGATATTGGGTCATCCGCATCAGTCATTTAACTTTACAGATCTACTCTGTGCCACAGGAACTGCTAACATAGATGGAACCAAACATTCTTTCATACCACACAGCAGATACAGATGTCCAGGGCAAAACAGCAGTGTAGGGTTTTCTTATACACAGTTCTGCATACCGGATGTTTGAGATGACACAGTGGTGTTGCCTTACCACACAGCACCATACAAATTGCAGAGAAACACAGCCTCAAGTGCTAAGGCTGTGTATCTGCACAGCTGTACTATTGCGGCATAGTCTGTATGGCACAGCTCACCTGTTCTAGGAGGGTCTTACTAAGAGAAATCCTACCTTCTGTATCTTCTCTCTGTTTAACAAATATCGATTCATTCTCTCACCTGTCAAATGGGCATATCTTCTCTAACACTTATTGCCACCAAAATGTGCAATGTGCATTTGTGTATTTTAAGAAGCAATAGTAACTACTGTCAAGTGTCAAGAGTATTTTTTAAAAGCTGTTTCTACCCTCTGCTTTTTCATATGTAAGCTGAGGAGCTAATGCCTAATTTCACATAAGTGATGACAGTATAAGTGATGATAGCATCATAATTGTGAAAAAGATAGCAGTGGTAAGATTGACATGTGATCTAGGAAAATATTTGAAATGAAATTTTAACTGCTTATTAATACATACTGCTAACAGATTGAAAATACTTCAAGAGTTAGTTCAGCCTATCTGAAAACACTTGAAGTGGTTTCATACAGTGTGATAAATGTGATGATCGTTTTAGTGAAACTCCACAGCACATGCACTCTCATAATTCACTAGAGGTCAGTCTGAACTACCGCTCCCGTGATCCTTTCTACAGGCGCAACAGAAGCACATTTTCAAGCGCCCAGCTAAACTTGTGGTTGCTCCTGCCACCTAGTGGCGATCACTCAAATTAACAGAAGTACAAACGAAGAACATTGAGAACACACTTTCCAGGAGAAAATAGCGAAAGGTGCAAAAAGTTTTGTTTGACTCCCGCTTGTTTTTCGAGTTTGTTGACTACTACAAAATCCAGCAAAACTTTTTCACTGACCAGGAAAGAACCAACCAACCAACCAACCAACCAACCAACCAACCAACAAAGGTATTATGCTGATCTTGTATTGTGAAAGGTTCTGAGGAGACAGGTTTTTTCAGTGAAATCTAATAGAAAGATAAGATTATTTCTAATGTAATTGTTTAAACAATAAATCTGGGCTTTCCTAAACTGGAAAAAAAAATCCATTTATTGTGAGATTTATCTTAGGTGGAGGTGCTTTCACTCTTAAATTTTTAGAACTTTGAAAAGTCCTGTATTTCTGCTGTTGCCACTAACTTGTATGTAACACCGAGGTACAAGTTACAACTTCCCTGTCAAAGCTATTTTTCTTAAAGGACAAATACAGATGCTATTACATGGAATGCTGTAGAGCCTTTTAGAAAAGTAATTTGTTTACATGCAATAAAAATATCCAGTTTTGATCTCTTCTCCCAGGCAACCAGCACCAGACAAGAGAGGACAGAGTCTCAATCACACATCACCTATGAATTTTCAGGTGTGCACAAGATTCAAGCTTGAGAGGGACTGACCTAAGCCACGGAGCCTAAGTTCCTCTGCTTCCTCCACTTCAGCATACCATGACCTAATCAAACCATGTAAGAGACAACTTCAAAGTACTTTGTTATGACATGCTGTCCCTCTTAAAAAAGAAGTAGAACAGTTATCTATTTTATTAACTGGTTTTATGATATTCCTGAAGTCTGCATCATCTCTAAGAAGTACTTGAGACTCCTTCTGTGGCTTTCTGAAGGAGTTACCTAAAGAAAAGCAGGTATGTCCAAAGGAGTTACCTAAAGAAAAGCAGGTATGTCTAAACCCTGAAGCATATTGCTGTTATCTGGGCAGGGGTAAGAGGAGATGGTCTGAATACAAAATGGGAAGACTAGGGAACAGAAGGAGCACAGAAAACATTACTGCATTGCATTATGGAAAAAAGTAAACAACTTCATAGTTCAGAATGAGTATGTATACTGTTATTTTCTGTTAACAAAATACTCAGACCAGGCAAAATTCAGTATTCCAGATTTGCTAGTAGTGGATTTACGTTGGCCAACTTAAAAGATGCAAGAATAAACTAGCCATTTGGTCCAGAAACGTAACGCTAAATGTGTATTGGTGATAGACTGGTACAATCTTTGTTCTCAGTAGTTCTTACAAAAAACACTTGAGCAAGGCAAATATTCCTGCTTGCCTGCAAATTTAAATTAAGAACTGTAAATTCTAGGGTTAATTCAAGTAGCTATGATACTGCTTTAAACATACATTGTCCAAATTTCAGTACCCTAGCTGTGTTTTGAGACAACCACTATCTATAAGAACTGCAAGAGTAGTTTGTTGGTTTTTTTTAATTTTGCAAAGTAGAACTATGATGCAGTAACTCCAACCATAAAAATGAGAAAGTAAATCCTTAGAAATCATGAGACACATCTGAACTTATTCTAAAAAGTTAAATTGGTAACAGGTAGCATCAGTTGGTATTTGTTTGACTATACTTCATATCTATTTTCTGTATTGTTATTATATTAGCTGTAAAAAAAAAAAGCCAGAACGTCACAAAACATTGCCCAACACCTCTCCCTAAAAAAATCCCAACGACCATCCTCCCAGAAAACTCAAGACTTGCATGCAAAAGCAAGTGAGGCATCTCCTTCCTCCGTGTTAAGATGTTCTCCTCCCACCCTGGAGAATTTTTCTCTGATAAGAGGGAATGAGTCAGAGCTCGCAAACCATCTTTTCATAGCTGGAGAAGACTCAGTGACCCAGAGGCACCTTTCTTATACAGAGCCCATCTGAGAAATAACAGCCAGATACAAAGCACAAATTTATAAAAGGCAACAAAACCAAAGCAGACAAACAAACGAATCCTTAAAACAAACAAACAAAAAAAGGGCACAACGCCAAAATGAAAACTGACCAGCAGCGGCAGGACCCCACCCCTAACCGCGGCGCCGCAACGCCCTGCCCTGCTCTATCATCGGTGCGTGTGTCGATTGACTGGGCCCTGCCGCGGCGTTCCTGTCAATCAAACCCTAAACCCTGTCCTCCCCGTAAGTCCCCGGCGGTGCAGCAGCGCATGCGCGCTCTCCACACGCGTGTCACAGCTGCTTTTCGCGACGCCATTTTTTTTGTGAGCGCGGAGGGTGCTGCGGCGGCGGTGTTTTTTAGTTGATCTTGGGCTAGTGTAAAATAATCGTGCTCTGGCGGTGACGGTTCTCACGCCTGTGAGCGGTAAGGCAGCTGCTGGCTAGTGCTGCTGAGCGGTGGCAGGCTTCGTTTTCAGATTTCACCTGCCCGCGGTCCGCGCCCTGCCGAGAGGAGCCCGGCGGACCGCCCCCTCCTTCGCGCTGGCGAGTGCCTCCTGGGGCGTGTGACAGCCCGGGTCAAAGCTGCTCCTTCGCAGAGCAGCGCACAAACCTGTCACTTGTGTCCTGCCTTTTGTTGCATTTATTATTATGCAGTGTTTGTTTGTGTAGTAGTAATTCACCATAAGAGTATAGATTTTGATGGCTGAAGCATTGCAAGCGAAAATCAGGTGTGTAACCGTAACCACCCTTGCTTAAAAGTAGGTGGTAGATTGCCGGTGTGGTGTTCTGACCATTGTGGGTTTTGAGTTGCAGTGAAGAACGAATGGGCTTACTGTGGCATTAAGGTTAGGGTTTCAGTTTTGTAATACTGGTTTGGTTTTTTAATTGTAGCATGAAGATTAAACTGGATATGAGGACCTCTTCCTGCCTGTATTTGTTGTGCAGGAGAAGAACGTAGAGAAGTGGTACAAGAAATTAATGTACAGATACTTTCCTCATGATTTTTTTTTTTCTGTCATTTTTCCTTGTAGAGATGCTGAGTTATTGAGAAGAGGGCTGAGGTGTGTTGTGAATGAATCCGCCTATACTGGTATATAGGTGAGTAAAAAGCAAACCCGGTTGTTCAATAGATTGTGCAGTTGTGGCTTTGTCAGCGTAATGCTGTTATTTTGGGCTGTGAGAACAGGCGAGTGAATGTTGATGCACAGATTGTGCATCAGATTCTTATGTGTTTCTGCAACCAGGGCTCTGAGATTGATTTTATTTAGATTTTGGGGGTTTTTTTTGAGTGGCTGGTGGGTTTTTTTGGTGGTGGTGTTTTGTTTTGTTTTCATTTGGTGTTGCTTGGGCTCTTTGTTTGACTTTGTTTTGGTTTTGAGAACTCACATAGTCTTCATTCTCTACCCTTCCTCTTTCTTGTGTAACATCTCCTCCTGAGATGTTCTGGTAAGCTTTACAGTTTAAGTGCAGGGTGGTTTTTTTTGCTGTTTGTTTTGTGGAACTGGAATAATCAGGATCAATATTTGTCTGCTCAATGCTTCACAGTTTTTTTTATCACGAGCATGTATCATGCCACTTCAGTTGAAGATTTTTATTTTTGCAGGCTGAGGAAGATCTTGCTTTAATAACTTTCAATTTCAGCTGTAAACTTCACTTTTAGCTTTATACATTTACATGTTTATGAAATTGTAATCATAAATCAGGCATATGCTTTGTCCAGTCTATCCTTTATATCTGCTGTCTTTGCATTTTACAGATATTGTCTGTTTCTAATTGCTGTGGTAGAACAGAAGTTTATTTCATAGAATTGCTTGATTAAGTTATGGGCATGCATAGCCTTTTTAAAAGATGTGAAATCATAGACCCATTGACAAATCTGAATGAAACTGGAAGCTGGTCTTGAACACAAGAATATAGATGAAGGTCAGAGAAGTATCTGAAGGGTTTGAAGATACTTCAACTGTCAGAATTGATGTGTTTTGAGACAATACAAAGCACCTAGCAGCATCATTAGCTGATGAGCAGTACAGGAATGTTGGAGGTAGATAATATGTTCTTATAAAAAACAGAGTGCTACATCTACACATTATAGTGTATAGACAGACAGGTTAAGTAAACAGTAAAACACAGAGCTATAACATGTCACTGATCTGAAGTGATGTACACAGAAAAATCAGGATGACTAAGGGGGAAGTCCTTGGTCTTTCTCATAGCAAAAAGAAGGAGAGAAACAGACTGGAAATAACTCTGCAGGTAAACTCTCCTTGTAAGCGCCAGGTCTGGTGCAATGAGTCACTGGATTGGATAGCCTTTGGAGAGATTTGCAGTTAAATTTACTGGATGCCAGTAACTTTTGTGAGATGAGCAGTGATTGTATAAATTACATCAATTGGTTTCTACTCTTTTGTTTGAGAAGAGTTACATTTATCTTCCTGGTTGTTTAGCCTGTCCTGTTTAACATCTCTGCTTGTCTAACCCTCTTGTCTTTTGTCTACCTTCTATCTGTTGTCTTCCCCATGTCATCTCTTTCGTTATGTGTGTTTCTCTGGGAATAGCTTTATGATAATGAATCATTGTCAAGTGATAAAAATAGTCTGTAGCCACAAGAGCAAGTCTAAAGGTGGTTTGTTGTGTGGTTTTGTTCCCTCCCCCTCTCCCCCCGCCCCCCGACATTACCTGAACGTGTCTTTACAAACAGTTGTGGGGTGTTATTCCACTTGCGTAAAATAAGACATTGTTCAATGTTTGGTATGCATTTTAGATAAGTGTAATTGTGTTTATTACAGCATTTTGAGAACAAATGTTATGTATGGAATTAGTTCACAAAAACTTTGGAAAATTATTAGGCTGATCTTACTTCTTTTCGTTGCAGACAGGATGGATTCTCTGACTTTCTCACCAAACAGAGTAAATACAAATCTGAAGATAACTGGTGTAGAATGCCATCCTGAATCTTTGGTTATAGTGTTTCAGGGTCAATACAAGGCAGGATGTGAACTTGACTATTACATACTACAAAATGAAATACAACGTGTGTTCAAAGTCAGGGGTAATGTTTACGTTGGTGAATCTTGTTTGGTGGAAGATGCAGAAGGAACATGGCATAGAGGAAGAGTTCTGGAAAAGAGCAAGAATGGCTATGAGGTTTATCTTATAGATACTGGACAAGCACTACTTGTTGAAGAAACACATCTTGCTTGTGCTAGTGATGAATTCTTTCAGCTGCCTCCAAAGGTGGTTCTGGGTGTTTTTGCAAGCATACTTCCTCTTGGAGAAAAATGGGATCCAAAAGCTGTTAACTACTTTTCATCTCTGGTAGGATTACAGATTAAAGGTCATGTGAAAACTGTTATGTCATGCCAGCTGTTTATTCTAGAAGTGCCAAAGATCATTAGTGACATTGTTGAACTGAAGCTAGGAAAGCATATTGATGGAGATTCATTTTGTCTTATTGTAGATATGTTAAGAGCATTTCCTCAAGAAATGCTTTGTAAGAGAGTGCCACAGGTGTTGCAACAGAAGTATCCAGTCAGAGGATTGCTTGCTTTCAGAAATTTTGAGAAACCAACAGATTTTTGGCTAGTTCCACATAATCTCTTTCCACGTCTACCTGTTGGCAGTGAAGAAAATGTAAAAATAACTGTTGAAATAAGCCAGAATAGATTTTACTGTCAGATTCAGAAATGGCAGAAAGAGCTGAAAGATTTGACAGGAGCTATGCATTTGTACTATGAAGCTATCAATACCAAAGATAAAAAATCTGTTGATAATTTAGGGCTACTGTGTGCTGCCAAAAGGCAGACTGGACAATGGCACAGGGGAGTGATAAAAAAAGTTTTCTCTGATTATATGGAAGTCTGGTTCATGGATTTTGGCAGTAGTGAAGTTGTGCCATCTAGTTGTGTTCAGAAACTTAAAGCAGAGTTCATGGCATTACCGATGACTTCCTTTCCATGTTCACTGTCTTGCTTCAGTAGTCGAGATGAAAATGTGATTAAAATTCAGCTGAAAGAACTCACACAGGCTTTGATAAGACAAACTTGTGTCTGTGTCCGTATTGACATATTCAGTGATGTTAAGCACTTGTATTACATTACGCTGCAAAATCAAAAACTTGAAATTAAAGCTGAACATCCAAAAAACCTGGATGAGGTAGCTGTACCATGTGTCTCTCTTTCAGGCACAAAAATCACAAGTATTGCTGAAAGAAGCAAACCCTGTCCTGAGCAGTGCAGTTCACTTAAGAATTGTAATGGAAATAAACATGTAGGAAACCGCTTACCTAAGCAGGATATTCCTTTGTCAAACTGTTGCAAAAGAGCTGAAATGCGAGTGAATTCTTGCTATACTGCTTCTGTGGTACATGTCATAAATCCGTCTGACTTCTTCATTCAAACGTGTGAGTATCAGAATGAATTTCAAGCTTTGATGAGAAATATTGCAGACACGTATACCCAATGTGGAGCTGATGAAATGGTCCTTAAAAACCCCAGACCTGGAGTTCTGTGCTGTGCCAGGTATAGCAAAGATATGCTTTATTATCGAGCTGTCGTTATTGAAGTGCTTCATGTAAACATTATTGTTTATTTTTTGGATTTTGGAAACAGAGATAGAGTACCCTGTTACGATGTGAAAACATTGCTTCCAGAGTTTTCTCATTTACCAGCTTTAGCTATGTGTTGTACGCTTGCTCACATATTTCCTGTTGATCATGTGTGGGTTAAAAAGGCGATTGATTTCTTCAAAGAAATTGTGTTTAAGAACCTTCTGCTACTTCATGTCATTGGAAAGGAAAACGACAAGCATATTGTTGATGTATTATATAGGGATGGTTTACAGCAAGTGAATCTTGCTAAATGTATGGTTCAAGCTGGATATGCTGAATACTTGGGAGAGACACCAGATTCTGTTCTAAACTTAGGGAAAAAAAGGCAAAATCTTAATACCCACAAATACAAAAAAAAAGAAGTAAATGTACAGAGCAGATCTAATGTTCATAAAAATAAGATGCCTGGAAATGGAGAAGTATTTCAGAAGCAAAAATCATTAAGCATGTCTTCAGTGCTGAAAGAACCTGTTGTACTGTCTTGTTTTGGCAAAGGTAGTATCTCTACAAGGCATAAATTGGTACCTGAGGAAAAATTATTTTACAAAGAGTTTGTTTTTAAACCAGGAGCAGTTCTTGAAGTGGTATGTTCTCGCTTTGTTTCTCCAGCAGATTTTTCATGTCAGTTGCAAAGCAAACTGCCAGAGCTAAATGACTTAATGGAACAAATTCAGACTTTCTATAAAGAGCATACCAGTCCTTATAAAAGTGGACAGGTTGCCTGTGTTGTTAAATATGCCAAAGATGGGAAGTGGTACAGAGCAACTGTTATGCAGCAAGTATCCACAGATGAAGCTGATGTGGTTTTTGTAGACTATGGTTATCGAGAAAGAGTTTATCTCGCAGATCTTCAAGCTGTTATTCCAGATTTCCTAACTCTGGAAAGTCAAGCATTTTGGTGTGGACTTAAAAATGCACATGTACGGACTAAGTCATTTCAGTGGTCTGAAGAAGCATGTAGACGTTTTGAAGACTTAATTTCCGCTTCCAGGGGACCACTGACTTGCGTCATTTATGCTGTTGTTCGTGTGAGCCCCAACTGTTTATGCTATATTGTTGACTTACAGACTCCCTCTGTTACAGCTGAGGAATTCCTTGAAGAATGTGGTCTCACGCAGTCTGGTTCTGTTGATCTGAGAAACCTTGCATCTTTGGGTTCTCTGGACAGTTTCTGCTACTCATCTTTTAATATAAAAATTGGAAGTGAAGAGGAGGTTTATATAACTCACGTATATAGTCCGTCAAAATTCTATTGTCAGCTGAATCGAAACAGTAAAACAATAGAGGCCTTGATGAAAAAGGTTAATGCCATAAGTGAAATGTCAAAGAATTCAAAATATGATACCAGCAGTACACGGTTATGTATAGCCAGATATTTTGAAGATGGTCTCTTCTATAGAGCTTTGGCTTTTCCTGTGAAATCAACATCCTATCTATGTGCTAACTTTGTGGATTTTGGAAATAAGAGTATGGTAGAGAGCGACCAGTTGATACCTATTCCTGACATTGCCACTGACCTACTATTCACACCCATGCAGGCTATTAAGTGCTGTCAGTCAGGTCTTAGAGAGAGAGAAATTCCAGCAAAAGTTACTAAATGGTTTGAGAAAACATTCCATGGTAAACTGCTGAAGGCTGTAATTGTATCCAAAGAATCAGATGGACAGCTTGTTGTGGACTTGTATGATGGACAGGTCAGTGTAAGTCAGAAAATTGAAGAAAAAATATTGGAAGAATTTCCACTGAAGAAATATACAGGAAAACATACTACAAGTAACAAAGGAGTGATATGTCACATGAAAGATGACAAAGAACTTAGTAAAGTAGTTGAATTGAAGGTAGCTGAAGTAGTCCAGTTGAAAACTGAAGTGAAATCCCAAGTGTGTAAGTATTGTGAGACAAATTTTGAGCAGAACTTTGGAGGTGAAAAGCAAACTGCACTTAGTACACAAAATTTGTGTTGTGGGTTCTCAAAACTACTTACTTTACAGAACAGTGAAGAACCATGTTTTAGAAATACTGTCAATGTTCTACTGGGGCACAGAGAGGAATCTCCAGTTGGAAAGCCTGATTCTCACTCACTCCGTCATCCTGCTTTGAAATCAAAGGAAGTAATTGGAAGGAAAATGAGTAACAAGACAGTGACTGGCAAGTTCTTACAGCAACATATAGAACAATGGGAAATAGATATATATTGTGCTGGAAAGTCTGTATCTGATGACCTGCAGAAAAAAGGCAGGACAAGGTGGCAAAACACACCAATGCATAATCGGAAAAATAGGCCCAAACAAATTCTGGTTAAAAATGATAATCCCCAAGTTAGGAAGTCTAGGAGTGTGTTGGGTGGTTGGAGTAAAACAGATCTTACTGGGATGAAAACTACCTCCAAAATGCCCTTAAATGGGTTTCCTCAGGATATAAATTCTGGACAGGTAGAAGGAGCAAAAGTAACCAGTATTTCAGAAAGTGGAGAATTTCATATACAGTTACATCGGAATTTGCAGATACTACAGGAGTTAAATGTGACACTTATTGAAGAAGCACAAAGAAGTGATTGTCTTAGAGTGGATGACATCAAAGAAGGGTTGGAATGCATGACAAAATCCGAAATGGACTTGAAGTGGTACCGAACAAAAGTCCTGAAGACATTTATCAGGGAGAAGTTAATGCTAGTTTTTTTAGTGGATTATGGAAACTGTGAGATGGTGTGCTTAAAGAATGCAAAGATGCTCAGCAATGAGATAAAAAATATTCCTAAACAAGCTGTGTTTTGCAGATGGGTTTGGTTTAAAAATCTGAAGAAAATTCAGTTTGTTCATATGGTGAATGCACTCCAGAATTTTGAAATAAGGATCTTGTTTTTGAGATACTTGAAATCCTCTCATATCTGGGAAGTAGATATTTTAATAGAAGAAATTCTGCTTCAGGAGTATTTGAATCAGCTCTTAAGTGACTTTCAGACTATTGGACCAGAAAAATCCAGTAATACAGACTGCAAGGAGTTTAATCCATCATTCAAGATAAATTCAATTGTGTGGATGCTACTGCACAATGACAGAAGGCATCCTGGGTTTCCAACTGCAGTTACTGATCCTTCAAACTTTTGCATCCAGTTTGAAATCTTATTTAATGTAATGCAAAACTTGTCTTTGCTGCTCTCTGACCTTCCTGACAACTTGCCAACTTTGCCAAAAGACCTTGTATCTCCCGGTACTAGCTGCTTGATCAAATTTGGACTGGAAGCAGAGTGGAACAGGGCAGAAATTAGTGAAGTAACAAGTCAGTCTGTTGTTCTTAAATTTATTGATTATGGCTTTCTGAAGAGTATCCCTTATTCTGATATCCATAAACTTAAAGTTATTCCAGACAGTCTGTCTTATTTACCACACTTAGCACACCCTTGCTCTTTACATGGTATAGTTCCTGCTACAGGGGAATGCTGGAGCAATGAAGCTAAGGTGCTGTTTCACAGGCTTCTTAGTAAACCAGGTCTGATAATTCATTTTAAACACTGTGGCCCTGGAATGAAATTAGAGGTGGATGTTCTGTATGAGGAGTACAATGTAGCTCATGATTTAATTGCTGCTGGCCATGCAGTCTGCCCTAAAATTAGGTGCTGTCTCATTCCACCTTTCAGAATGAAATCATAAAAACCCGATTTGCAGGCTAAGTGTCCAAATTATAGTTTCAGTCCTTCCCTTTGTGAACCAGATTATAATTGTGACAGAAACTCTTTCTTGATGCCTCTGTCATTTTAGTGACAGGAAAAAAAGAAGTGAAACAGTATCTGAAGCATAGTACTATCTGTGATAAAGTTTCAACTAAGTCTGGTAAAGTGGCTTCTGGAACATCAGTAATAAAGCATCTGATTTCATACAGCACTGTAAGAAAAGTTGCAAAAGATGGACAATATTGTGAAGAAGTTGGTTTCTTTCAGCATTGTGCTAATAAGAAAATTAAAAGTGACTTAGAGTGAATCTCCTACCAGAAGCAGTGTAATCTGGTTGAAAAAAATGGTGATTTAGGATGTGGAAATTTAGTGTGAGGGGTTGTATTTATTTTTTGGCAAACATAGTTCTGAACAGTTTGATTTGGTAAAAGTTCATTGGAAACTAGTAGGTTTCACTTGCTTGTATTTCCAAAGTGTATTTCTGAATTTGTTTATACTGTGTCATCAGTTACTTTATAGAGAACCAGTTGCATCTGTTTGGAATGAAAGATGTTCCCATGTATGCTGATGTATTCAGTAATCTGCCTTTTTGTTATGAACAATAAAATGCTTATCTTTTGTAACTTGCCAAAGTAATTCTGAATATTTTGAAGGTTTCTATAATCCTAAATAATTTTCACCACCATCCCAGTTCCCACCAAAAGCCTTCATTGTCTTCCAGGACCTTTTGCTTGTATCTGGTGATCCAGGTGACAGTCCTGATGATGGGAGAGAAGAGACTAAAAGAGGAGCACTTTGGTCCTGTGCACTAATACCTGGTTACACAGCTGATCTTATCATCAGGTATTTTGCTTCTATGACAGCAGGAACCTTCTTTTGAGAATTGAGAACTGCTGGGCAGAGACAGGGTCCACCTGACATAGTGATGAAAGAGCAACTCTGCCAACAAGCTAGTTGATGCAATAAGGAAAGATTAAAACCAGCAACAATTGCAGTAAGGCATGAGACTCAAGTTATGGGAAAATAAGTTAATGTCACTAGCCATGGTAACTTCTGGACATGCCTTGTAACTGTTCCTGATCAAGGAACAGTAACAGCTTGGATGTGATAGGCTCTAACCAGGGTGTAGTATTTCAAGACTTCTGCCTAACAGTGCCAGTGCTGCACAAGATGATTTGCCTGCTTTCTAACCCCCACAAAAGATTAATGGCTTCTGTATTTAAAAGTCAAGAAACTCTCTTTTGCTGCTCCTTCAGAAGGGAATACAGTCTGTTCTTTCTCTAGTCTATCCTAAATCAGAATTTTGCCACCATTGCTAACTAATACCACAGATCAGAAGCACTGGCTGGACAAAGTACAAAATAGCAATAAATTTCAGAACTCCAGTTCTCAGTAAAAACAAGAATTGGAGTTTATTTTCAAGTATTTTGAATACTAACCAAATCTCACTCATTTTGACTTGAAGTTTTAAACATTGTGATCTGAGGTCTTTAGACACACACACATGCACCTGTATTAGAGATACAGGAAAACAGCTTGCAATATGGGCATTTCATAGTTTTCTACTTTGTCTCCCCATCACTTTAGCAAACAGCAGTTAGAAGACCACGTATGAGTTGGGGTTTCTCACCATGAAAAGGTCCTGCATATCTTCCTCAGATGCAGGGGAAGCTATCAAGCAGCTCAGCCAAAAGAGGCATTTCTAAAATTGTCATCTTCTGCCCCAAGTTTGAGATGTATTTAAATATCAGAACTGAAATAAGCAAAAAAAAACAATAATTGAGTTCAGTGGCTCCCACAAATCACGACTTTGCAGAATTACTTGGAAGGGAGCATAAATGGTGAGAGTGGAAACATAATCAGATGCTGCTTTTAAAAGCTGAGAAGCTCGCAGGAACAAGCTTCGCTTGCTTCTGAGGCATTGTTTGAGCTGCACTGACACCTGGTGGCTTTGCGCACCAGGCATGGCTCCTGGCAGGTGTTTGCAGGGTACTTACCCCTTAATTTCCTTTAAGTGATGGTCTTTCTGCTTTTGTTCTGAGAAAAGATGAAACGTCAGAATAAGCAGAGTAGCAGACGATGTTTGAGGATACTGTTTTAGGACAGGCCTCATGTAAGCAGAAGTTTGGTGGCAGTAGATACTATATTTGCAGATTAAGTATTCAAAAGCACTCAGAAATGTACATTCCCATTAATGCTTAGTAAACATCTATTAGTTAGTTACATTTGAAATTCACGGATTTTTTTCTTTTTATCTTCCAGAATTGTATATTTTTAAAATACCATTAACACTGTGGAAAAAAAAATCATGCAAATATTCAGCTCTGAACTGACTTTAGGGATAGCTTTCTTGATTCCTCTCGATTTAATAAGAATGTTTCTAGGATTATCACACCTAGGTCTGCATATTGGAGGAATTAAAACTGTGACTGCAGAATAATTTTCATTGAGTTTGAACATTAGGAATTCAGCTGGGTGTCACTGAACTATAAATAGACTTAGTTCTGTGAATTTTTTTTGTACTTTAAATGAATACTAAGGTGTTAAGAGAGAAGACTCTTATTTGACAGACTTTGATTCTGATTAATTCTTTATCATTTAATCACCCTGATTTCTTAGGAGTTTGAACTTAGCACATGATACAGGATCAAGCTATTTAATTATGTTCATTTTCTTTTAAGCCATGGAGCCACTGATCTGTGATCTGACATTCCATATAATGTGGAATTTCACTTAGTTTTTGCATTAAGCCAGTATTCCCCCTTCTGCCTCCAAGGGTTCAGGCCTTCATCTCTCACTCATTTCCCACCTTCAAGGTATAAGATTGCTACTTGTCCCCTTGAAGCTGTTTTACTGTACAAAAAGTATTAAAGAGCTGTGATACGTTTCTTTTTCTAGCCACAGGGGTCAAGTCAGTTTCTTGGGCATGAGGAAACCTATGCTCCAATTTCTCCTCCAAGGAATTGTTAAACATTTTTATGTGAAACATCTCCTGATTAAACAACTTTGGGAGCAGACTTTTGTCATCTAATCATGTTCCCTGCATTTTGCACCTCTTATTTTCCCTCATTAATCTTGAGTCCTTTTCTGCAGGACACCTTCATCAAGAGCAATCACATGACTGATATGTCTGGCATTAAAGCACAGACCTAAAAGAAAAGAAAACAGAAATAAGAGGAAAAAAACAACCCACCCAAACAGTCTTGGTCTGAAATAGAGAATTAGCTTTGCATTTTCTTCACTTGGGTTGAATACACCAGTGTACTTCATAAAAGAGTGTATCCTCCTTTTGTGTTTTAAAGGATAAAGCACATAAGAGCATGAGGCAAATGAGGCTTCTAATTTTATGAGGAGCTACCGGGCTGTGAGTGAGTGGATGCGAGAACATACCTGCTACATAAGTTGACTAAAGAAGGGTACCTGTACTCACTGTTTATGGTTTAGACATTTTTACCTTCAGACTTATGAGACATTTAGAGCTTATGCTAAAACATCTGCCTTGTGCTGTAGTGTGGGCTGTAAGTTTGCTCTGACAGTCAGACTGGGAAGCTGGCTGAAACTTTGTGTGCCTGATTTAAAGAGAAGTAATTCCCTACAAAACGTATGGCACTAGATCCAGCAAAGGACTTGGGACACATACAATCACTGGCTTTCCAGTGGTGAATGTCATGGCTTCCTGTAGATTGTAAGGGGAATTGTCTTGCCTTCAATGTGGGATTTAGAAATAGCTGTAGTTAATTCATAAAACAAATCCACCACTTCAGAACATAATGCTGATTTTTTCATACACTGTACACTCTTTAAATCACTTGCTCAGCTTTTAGGAGTTCCAGGAAAAAGTTTCTACTAAACCACAGCCACAACCCAGGGAAAGCATGTACAGGCTGTATGGCATTTTGAGAAAACAGTTCCCCTTCTTTCCAAGGCCATGCAACAGTGCAGTAAGGCACTTGGGATTCCTTGTGCAAACGAGGAAATAGTACAATTTTGCAGCCTAATTGTTAGGGTACAGAACAAGAGGGATTAGGATATGTGTTCTAAAATCTTGCTTCAGTGACCTGTCCACTGTTTCATCCACAGTAGAACAGTTTCAAGAGGAGGGACTGAAAAGGTTCCTTGTGCTGTTGCAGCTTGGTGATGGCAGGAATTTTTTTTTACTTTCTCAAGTTGTAAACATCTCTCATTTTCTAGGTGAATGACTTAACCATTAACCTGTTTAGTAGTAAGTATTTGCTGTTGTTTTCTCTGGCAACTCATAAACAAACCCAAAAAAGCTAGTAACATTGCCCCATGATTTATATAGTCTCTCAGAGTAGCCTTTTCATAACTGGGGACCCCTAAGGGCTAGAAACTAAGAACATCTGCTTTTTTGGATTCATACCCCCTAAAAGATGTGGGCTGATAAAAGCCTGCACTTGGATTCAAAGTGGGTTTATGTGAGAGATAAGCACTGATGTATTGAGACTGAAGCAGCTCAGGGTGTGCTCAGGAGCACAGTTCCTGGTGCCTGAGGAATCAGGAAATCAGACAGGGAGGCATCTAGTAATTGCAGGTACCTACAGGTACAGCAGCTGCTGAACAAGGTGTTTTCAATAAGTTTGAACCTGGACAGTACAATTCTGTATAATGCTTGCTCTAGGATTTCATTACCTTGAGTCCATGCACTGTAATTCATGCTGTTAGTTTTTTTCAGAAATAATTTAATGTATTGGTAAAAAAGTTAATGCTGGTGTTTTGTTTTGTTTCTACTGAAAACTGACACTTTCTTATTTGAGGATGGATTAGGAAGAGTTAATTAGGGACCATTTTTGAGCAAACTGGACACGGAAGTCCAAGAGACAGACGCCTGGGGTGGAACAGCCCCATACACATTTTGTGGTGTAGCAGCTTTTTCCCAGCAAGTGCCCTGTATGGGGATATATGACTAGGAGTGTAAATTTGGCTGAGCTAAAAGGGCATATTAATAAGCAGGTAGGTTATTTTGTTAATCCTGGCAGTAAGAATTTATGGTGAATTTTTGCCCACTTCCCTCTTACTCTTCCATTCCAAGTATATTTCAGAAAGGAGGTTTTTGATTTCAGGGAGTGGACACTTGCCTATGTCCATGGTACTGGTAACCCTAATTTTAGGATAGGATAGGATAGGATAGGATAGGATAGGATTAGAATAGAATAGAATAGACCAGGTTGGAAGAGACCTTCAAGATCATCGCGTCCAACGTATCAACCAATCCAACCCACCTAATCAACTAAACCATGGCACCAAGCACCCTATCAAGTCTCCAAGTCTCCTATCAAGTCTTTTGGAATGGGCTGCATTTGTAGGATATCTTAAAACATTACTATAGCTATAAGCAAGAAGAATTTTTACTCAGGTTTTTATTTGCAACCTTCTAACAGAAATAAATTAATTTGCAAAAGAAAGCCTTCTTGAAATTAGGAATCTTAATAATGGCAAGGGTTACTTTTTACAAAGAGAAAATGCTATTTACTGTTTTTCAAAAAAGCTTATATATATATATAAAACTAGAAGTGATCAGAGAAAATTAAAAATAATTTAAACTTCCTGAAAATGACTTCTATTAGACTGTAGAATAACTTCCCAGAGGAAGCTGTAGAAGCCTCATTATGTGACTTATTTAAAACTAAATTAGATGAGGTGCCTGAAGGGAGCAAGCTTGGGCTGTTTCTTGTAAGGCTGAAGGATATGACCATAGAGGTAGTTTTTTTTCTTCTGAAATATTTTATTCTGTGATGTGGTACATCTGGAAAGCTCTTGTTTGTTCTTACATGGGAATGTTTTGTAGATTCTCCTCTTTCTACAATACTTCTGTGTGATTTTTTTAAATGAGTTTTTTTTCCATAGTAGGAGTTTATAGCTCTTTGTATTGATCACGCTGAACGTGAGTAAAAGTAATAGCTTTTTTTACTACAACATCAGGAGTAACTTCACAGAAATTCTCTGTCCCGTTCCCATGAAAACATCAGTCACTGCTCAATCTTTATACTGCACTGGGGGTGCAGGCTGCATCTTTGGGGAGGAGTGGACAGTTCAGATGACCCTAAACTGAACAGCAAGGTATATCTGTTCAGTATAAAACTGAGGGATCACAAGAGCCTCTCTTCTTCAGTGGTTGGTATCTAAGGAGGAATTTGTTTGTTCTGCCTTGAATCCTGACGCATGAGTTCCTGAATTCCTGGTTCCTGAATCCGGTTCCCATCTGCTGCTGAGTCCAGTCTAGGACTTCTGTCACAGCATCAGGGTGATAGTGACTAATTGCCATCAGGGTTAGGTTCAATACAGGTTTTTTAAAATACAATCCCTTTCTTTTTCCTGTTGGGAAGGGAGAAATGTTAACAGAAAGTGTCTATCACTTGCTTAGTGACTGCCAGCCCTGACCCTTGGCAATTGCTCACTTCCCTGAGAGGAGACAGTTTCTTCTACAGTGGCTTTAGGAAAGATTTCCTATTAAAAAAATAAAAATAAAAAATTACTAGTCTTGATAGCATTCTATTTGGGCTTTTTTGGGCAAATATTTCATCTGAGTGCAAACTCTTAAAGTTGCTGAAGGACCAGTGTCCTGTAAGTTTACAGTTCTACAGTTTGAATCCACAATCACTGCTCCAACAAGTTACAATTTGATAGCTGATGCCAAAGGGAGTGTAGACATACATTTAATTTTGGATCATTAGATTCAAAGCTGTCCTGGTGATTATGACATGTTATTATTTTTGTTTGTGTCAAAATCAATGAACAGTTGTAATTGTGATGGGCTTAGCTGACCAGAGATGCTCAAAACAGAAGATTAATGAAGAGCTGGATCATGCACAACAATGTTTCAAGGGAGATTTAGAGAGAGAGGAAATTAAGTTGCTGTTTGAAATATATTTATGTAGTGTTTGCATTACCCTTGCAATATAGTTGCATACTTTCATCAAGAAAAAACAAACCCCAAAAACCCTATAGTTCCTGTATGTCTAAACAATTACTATAATTGCCAAAATTTTTACTGACAATTATTTTCTTGGGGCCAATAATTAGACAAGTTCAGCGTTACAAAAATATCCTCACCATCAGATGTCACATTGTTATCCACTGCAGCACTGCTAAGTGACCACTCAACCATCATGCATGGCAAGTGCCCAAACAGATTTTTTAAAAACTGTGATTGAATTTCACCACTGCCAGTGATACTGCATTTGTGTGTCAAAGTTTGGGTAGTGGTGGGGCCGTAGAAATGGCTTCCCAAGGCTTCCCCTGTGTCTGATAGAGCCAGTGCCAGCTCCAAGACAGATCTGCCACTGGCCAAGGCTGAGCTCATCAGCAAAGGTGGTAGCACCTCTGGAGTACCTGTGCAACAGCAGTTGCACATGGAGAGGAGAGAGGAGTGAGAGAACTCTGCAGACACAAGGTCATTGAAGAAATGAAGGTGATTCAGGTGCCAGGGCAGAGATTCCTCTGCAGCCTGTGGTGAAGACTGTAGTGCCCTTGCAGCCCAGAGAGGTTAAAGGGGGAGCATATATCCACCTGCAGCCTGTGGGTGACCCCATGCCAGAGCAGGTAGATGTCCGAAGGAGGCTATGACCCTGTGGGAAGCCTGCAGGGGAGCCTATGATGGAGGTGGTTTGCTGGTAGGACTTGTGGCCCAGTGGGGGATCCAGGCTAGAGCAGTCTAATCCCTTCAAAGGGACTGTACCCTGTGGAAGGGACCCACAAGTTGACTTAAGAAGAAGGAAGAAGTGGGTGGAAGGTGTTTTTAAGATTCAGTTTTACTTCTCATTATCTTACTCTGATTAGTAGTAAAACTAATTTTCCCCAAGCCTTGTTTTTCCCACAGCAGTAATTAGTGAGTGATCTTCCTGTTCATGTCTTGACCCACAAGCTTTTTATATTTTCTCTTCCGTGTCCAGATGAGGGGGGAATGGTAGAGCAGCTTTGAAGGGCACCTGGCTTCCAGACAGGGTCAACCTACCACAATGAACTGTGTTCTTTGACCAACTGTCTTCTTCCTCTAATTGCCTTTCTGTTTGCTCAGTTTCCTTTAACTCAGAAGGTGTTCCATTCCTTATCTCCAAATCTGCCATGAAATTTTCAATTTCTGACAAGAAATACTTACAGGGTTTTTCAGTCAAACTCATCCCCACTTTTTTCTCCACCTGCCTGGGCTTCTTAGTGATTGTGTTTATCAGAACTGACAAATACGGGCTTGAAAGAGGTAGTTCTGCCGCTCTGCTCTGCTCTGGTGAGACCTCACCTAGAGTACTGTGTCCAGCTCTGGGGCTCCCAACGCAAGAGAGACAGGGTCCTGTTGGAGCGGGTCCAGAAGAGGGCTACCAAGATGATCACAGGTCTGGAGCACCTTTGCTGTGAAGACAGGCTGAAAAAATTGGGGCTTTTCAGCCTGGAGGAGAGAAGGCTCTGGGGAGACCTTATAGGTCCATTATCAGTATCTGAAGGAGACCTACATGAAGGCTGGGAAGAGACTATTTTAGAAGGCCTTGTAGGGATAAGATGAAAAGGAGCAGGGTAGATTTAGTTTGGCTGTAAGGAAGAAGTGCTTTACAATGAGAGTGGTACAATACTGGAAAAGGTTGCCTAGGGATGTGGTTGAGACTTGATGTGGCCCAGGCAGCCTGTTCTAATTGGAAATGTCCCTGCTGACTGCAGGTGGGTTGGTCAAGATGACCTTTGGCTATTCCTTCCAACCCGATTCGATCTGTGAGTCTGTGAATATAATTGGCCACGAGGTGGAGACTTTGCATTAACTTTTCCTAAACTGAAGCTGCAAAAGACAAAAGAAGATATCAGCATAAGAAACCACCTGCACAAAAAAATGAAATAATCCCATTTATTTTTCAGGTCTTATTGTAGATAATCCTTGCAATGAAAAGTTTCCCAAACTGATCTGAGGACACAAAATCTTAATTATTTGGAAAAAGTGAAGCAAAGGTTTAGCAACACAATGCTGAATTGTTTCATGAAATGATAAAATTTGTTAGATCTGTTCCATCTGCTTGATTTTGCTTTTCAAATGACAGAGAATTGACCAATCTCGAATTGTCATTAAAAATGACCTAGTTATGAAAACTCTTTTGCCTTTAGAATTTGCAGCAGGTTTAAATAATATTTATCTTTGTGTAGCATGGTTAATAACAAAGACATAATTGCATGCTTTTCTGTGAGTCAGAGTCCCTAAGTGCAAATACTAATAGGCAATATCATCTATAATAATCTTTACATTTATGGAGGAAATTGGTTTTCCAGGCTAGCTATTTATTTATATGGAGGAAAATAATGTTAAATTGTAGTGCCATCATCTTCCTTTGGATTTTTATGTAATGAAGGCGATGCAGATAGAGGTGAAGATGCAATGTAACTAGCCTGGCTGCAGAATTTCAATAATGGAGGAGAAAACATAAAACCAATTCTGTTCCTCTCTGATCAGCAATAATAACCATTTTTCAGCTACAGAGTAGTTAGTCATAAAGGGATGATAAGTAAGTAAATGTGGGTGCTGAGTTGTAAGTGAATAAAGGGAATTAAAGGCTGAAACTGTGAATCAGATAATTTAGTTTGTGCAGAAGCTTAGCCAAAAAAAACTAAAGGTGAGCTGATCTTGGATGGGTAAAAAATCCATATAGACATGGTTTAAAAGGCCACGTGTGAGAGTATTGGGTGACTGATGAAAGCTGCAGGCAGGTGAGAAATGAGGGTGCAGTGGAAATGAGGAGCAGAGAGCTCTCATAGGGGTTGCAGCAGTATTCTGCTATTCGGCACTTTAATGTGCTTGTTGATTTTCATCATGAAGGGCTTTGGGCAAAAGAAGAGTTGCCAGCCCTGTTGCTTATTCTGGCATGTCAAATGAGTGGATACATTTGAACACTCTTCATTTGGAAGAAAGAATAAAAGGGGTTAAAGCTTAAGCCAGGGCCAGTGGAACCTGCTTTGGGTCTGGGAGCAAACACAGTATTTGGGGCAGTGAATAGGAATTGTGGAATGGAAGGAGATGCTCTCGTAGAAAAATGGTAAATATCAGTACCTCAAAAGAGGGGAAATTAAATAAACAAATAGAAAAATCAGTTTTAAAGATCCTGAAGGACTTTTATGGTCAAGTAGTTAGATTTCCAGCTCATGGTAGCTGGGCAGTTAAGGAATTTGCTACACATTTTTATTTGGTATGAAACCTGCAGTTCCTTATAAAGCTGGGAATGGGTACCTGCTGGGAATAGTTACCCAGGAGTTCTACTAAGGTTACTGCTGCATCTAAATATTATGTCAGGTCACATTTGTGTCTTGAATGCTGTGAAAAGAGCTGGAGGGCCTTAGGCCAGCTATGTCTGGATGAAATTTCAGTTTTCAGTACAGAACTAAGAACTTGTTTCTCTATTATCCCTATCAATCTTCTGATTTTTTTGTTTTTACTTGAGATACAGACCAAATGATGGAAAGGCATTTCACCTGAATTTGAAGCTATCATGTGACATTCAGTATGGCTAATTTGCCATTTGTCATTTAAAAAGTACATCTTTTGTTTTATTCTCATAGAATCATGAGATCTTGAAGGTCTCTTCCAACCTGGTTTATTCTATGTATGTATTCTATGAATTGGCCTTTTTAAACTTCCATCTACTGATGGTCGTTGGTGCTTGGCAGTCTGGCTTTCTAAGGAGTTAGTTATGAATCATTAAAAAAAAAACCAAAGAGTTTTGAAATGGAAATAGAGCTACATAAGTCATGGTAAACCCCTGTATTTTAGTGCTGTTTGTACTGTTTATTTGTGATATGTAACGCTCTAATGGCAGTTTCTTCTGCTTTTGTTTTGCTTCATCAGTATCTTGTAGTGGACCACTTATGCAGTAAAACATAATTCACCCAACATGGTTTAAAAGAGGAGAATCTATACCTCAAAGTAAGATCTGAGAATTACATTGTGCCCCTCATACTATTGTATGTGAGAAGCAGTTCTTTTGGTGCCAGTGATAGTGGAGGAAACCTTGTGCTTATATCCGTAGGATTAATTTTCTTATGCACATTAGACCTTCCATGATGATGCAATCCACAGTTCTTCAAGGTGAGTTTTCAACTTTCTAATAATGGATTTGATTTATAAAAGGGAACTGTTACATAATCTGCAGATTTCAATGGCTCTTTTGCTTTCTTTTAAAATGTACACTATTTTCTTCTGTGTATTTCAGAGGAAAAGAATTTCAGCAGATTCTTTAAAGGGCATTGAGGTTGGTAGAGCTTTTTTTAATGATTGGACATTATACTTAAGCCAGAGAGGAGCATTAATTACAGCAAAATATTAAACCTCTTATTGAGATTATTTTTTTTAAAATACAGCTTTTGAGATTTGTTGAAATAAATCAGAATAACAGACTGTCATGGACATTATTTGCATTTGATCAATGCATGTGCTGGTCTAAGCTGCTGAACTATTCAGGCTGAAGGTTTCTGCCATTGTCCTTGTTCCTGTAGATACCATAGAAGAGAAGATTAAGAGCATTATAGCTTTTAACATAAAACTCTGAAATAATATAATAGGAGAAAGATAGTCTGCATAGAAGAAAAGGCAATTTTGCATAGAGTTACTTTTATCCAAACATTTGACCTCCAGCTTAGATGGCTTAAAAAGGAGGAAGAAAAACCTGTACCCATTTGTCTTGGTGCAGTAATCTGGAAGCTAACACATTGGGAAACATTTCTCAGTAACTCTGAACTGGATATTCCAATTATTTTTTCAAAAATTCAGATCTGCAGTTCTCATACCAATCCTGTGACCATCCTGTTGGACAGGAATAATATTTATTCAGCATACTTAATGTACTTAACAAAATCTAGAAATGGCTTTTCTGATATATGAAGTTGATTCGTCATTCAGATCTTTCATTGGCTCTTCCTTCAAACAACAGAGTATGAACTGTCTTCAGAGCTCTTGACAGCTCTGTCTCTGGTTATGTCTTGGATTCTGTGTTCTGTCAAGTTCCCTTGACCTGGCTTTTTAAACCTTCTAGAGGTTCAAACAGAAGTTTTGCTGGTAGCATTCTCACAGTAGTTTATGATTTTATCACGCCGTACTTCAGGAAAAGAACATTTCTCTTTTCTCAGTTTACTAGATGACTCATGTCTCTTTCCCCAAAGACTCAGAATTTCATGTTTTTACATGCATACTACAACTGAGTCTATAGCAATATAAAGTAAACTAAAGGAGTTCTTAAATCTGAATCCCTCCAAGAGTCTCTTAAGTCCAGACATCTGCCATTTCAAGTTGATAGAATTTCCCTTTCTTTCGTTGTGATGAATTGCCCAGCACTGAATACAGAATTGATGGCTGTGGAAATGGGTTTCAGCTGTGCAGGTCTTGCCACTGGCAGGTTAGAGGCACTTAAGGAGAAAGGAGAGTTGAAGACATAATTTTTTGTACCTTTATTGTCTTCAGTATTATTAATGTAAAGAAAAGTTCCAGTTGCAAAATGATGGCTTATATTTTTATTTAAATTTTTATATTCCAGTAGTGGTATATCAAAACACTGTTTGATTCAAGAAGCATTATATTAAGTAAGGGAGATTCTGCAGGAGTCTAGCTAAAAGTACTCAGGCAACAGCTTCCCAGTCATCCTCCCTACCTTCAAAATTGGATCTGCAGGGATTTAAATGTGCTCCCTGCATTTCTAGCTCTTTATTTGAATCCATTATGTATTTTATATTTCTTCTTCTGACAAAACAATCAAAGAGAATAGGAATGACATATTTAAGGCTGGTTATAGTAGCATTTTAAGGCAGTAGAAAAAAGTGAGATGGTCTGGTTACTAAATCATTCTAATAAAAGATAGCATTGCTTAGTTTTACTTTACAGTCTCCTGACCAGTAACAACAGTAACTTCTTTACTATTTTAATTTTTGGTGAAATCAACTGTTCTGGAGAATAAGATGGGGAAGACATCAGAAATATTGAAAAAAATATGCTAATATTTGAAACAATGATTTGCAAGTCAGTGTTAGATAAGAAATACTTACTTCTTTTATTCCTGATTTTTGTTTTAAACATGAAACATCTGTCAGATAAACAGGAAAAGAAAACTGTCTTTTTCTGAGTGTTTTCATTTCCAATGTTTCTTTGGCGTCCCCTCAAGGGTCAGACTCAATAAACAGCTGTGCACTATGTGTGAATAAAATCAGTGTTGCAGAACTGCATAGCACACCAACAAAAAAAGGGTTTTAATTCTTTTCTGTTTGAGTGTAACACTTAGGATTTTAACTTTTCCTGTTCCAGTATTTACTCATGGTGCTTGCACCAAGGAGGAATTCAAAATAAGAAACAGCTGGAGCCTTTTCTTTACACTTCACCTGCTATTCAAAACACAAAAGTGCTGGCAACTCATGTATTTTACTGCACCCACTTTTGTGTGGAGAATAAAAGTAACTTCATCTCACTTGGGATATTCAATATTAGAGATATGCATGACACCATTTTCTGGGAAGGCTCATATTTCCTGTATTACAGGACAAGACTTGACTCACATAATAATGTTTTGATCTATATTTACAAAGAGGGACATACATGTTTTATTTTGTGCATCTCTTTATTCTTGGATTGTAAAGAAAAAGATATACCTGTTATTAGGCATGAAACGTGAACAGCATCTCTGTGCATAGAAGTTGTTTGTATGTGATTTTACTGTTCCCTCAATGGATGCAGGAAACTTCTTGACCACCCCAAAGAACTTGGCTGAAGAGGAGTGCTTGGCTGCATCGTACTTGGCCAAGAAAGCACCTTCTGAGTGGTGCACCTTCTGCTATTGATTCAAGTGCCTTTGGGTTAATCAAGTTGCAGGGAGGGAGCAGTAGTAGATGCTTACATTCTGTACATCTGTATCTGCCACAGCGTGTAACAAAGCTTTTGGTTGTTCTGTCTTGCAGCTGCAAGGATGACCAAGAGTTCTTGCAAGTCCCTGGGACATCTTCAGCTTCCTGTTTGGGCTTCTTGACTGACTGCAAATGTACACTGTTTATAAGGACACCATGGACATTTTTAGGGTAGATTTCAGGGACCTCCAGATTTCATTCAGCATCCATCCCATGGGGTCTGTAGTGAACAGTCATGGAAAAATGTGAGGATAGGAGAAGGGCTTAGATCTGTGTAAATTTTTGTTAGCTGTTTTTGGGCTGTATAACAAGTTTGTATCTCTATCTTCCCTGAGTAGTTTCCTGGGAACACTTTACAAGGACAAGGACACAGAGATGGATGGGTTGTGGAGCATTGCAAAGCCTCTCAGATTTTCTCTTGGAGACTCTGGAGTTTCAGACCAGATTCCGTATTTCATTCTATGCCAGGCTAGCCTGCAAGCACGGAGTGAGTGAGTCTTCTTTGATCATCAGATTTCATCTGCCTGTCTTAAGTCATTCCAAGAAGTGGGAACATTTTTTGCACTGATCTTGCAGATGTCCTCATAATGAAACATGGGATAATGAAACTTTGATAGTTCATGGTTAAGATTTGTAAGTAGAACATCTTAGAGTTTTCATATGTACAATGATGTATGATACAGTATTTCTTGCTATACACATCCATTGAAAAATTGGAAAGGTGAGCAATTCTGTGACATACGATAGTTTTGAAAGACTGTGTTCTGCCTTCCTGTAGAGATCTTGATTTGAATGGAGAGGAAGGAAATAGAGCTGCAGCATGGCCATTTAAACTTGTCACTGGGATAAAGTCATGTGCTTCACATAAGCAAAGACTTAGTTTTGCCTGGTCAAGTTAGAAATTTCTCATGAGTTCTGATTTCAAGAGTGTCAGGATTTCTCTTAGGGAGATACACTTTGAGAAATGCAGAACTGCACTGACAACTAGGGAAAACACAGGCTATTTCTTTTGGTTCATATAAATAAACCCCAAACAAACAAAAACCCAACAAAACCCCAAAAATGCACATAATTAAATCAGATGCAAATGAATAAACAAATAGGGAACACTAGTAATGCCTATAATGGTTCAGCCAGTGCAAATAAGTGACATCTTTCTCATAGTACCGTGTCTCTATATGCAGTTATGTGACTCGTTGGGAAACTGTTTAAACCAGCTGTGATGACTTTCATCTCTCTGAAATACGCATATTCCAAAGTTATCACTGTAGGCCTGTCAGTGGAGATCATAGAATCATAGAATTGTTAGGGTTGGAAGGGACCTCAAGGATCATCTAGTTCCAACCGCCCTGCCATGGGCAGGGACACCTCACACTAGATGAGGTTGCCCAGGGCCACATCCAGCCTGGCCTTAAAATCCTCCAGGGATGGGGCCTCGAGCACTTCCCTGAGCAGCCTATTCCAGTGTCTCACCACCCTCATGATGAAGAACTTCTTTGTAAGATCCTAGGTGTATAGGCACATCTAGGGAAATACTCATCACATGGAATAGGTCTCCTGGAAAGTGATTTAACTGTCCTGCTTTTGTATGTGGACTACAGAGTTAGTCTACAGACAAAACTGACTTTTAGATGCATAAAGTTAGGGCAATATTATTCTATCTCTATCATACAGCCTTGAGTCAGACACGACAGTTAGTCACTGTGCAACTCTCGAAGGCTCCACAATCCCTGTGTAGGGTACAAGGGCCGCTCTTCAGGAGTAGTTCTGCATTAATAGGCTGAGATGACTAAAATTTCATGACTCATCATGCACCCAGACACGGCACTTCATGATTGTTTAATGACCATGGTTGTTTTAGGTCAACAGTCAGGCTTGATGATTACAGAGGGCTTTTCCAATCAACATGATTCTATGATTCTAAACCTAAGCATCTCATTTTTAGGTGTTAGTTTCCTTAGGTTGTTTGAGTTTGACCTTCAGCCTCTCTCAGTGAAAAAAACAATGCCTAATTTCATTCATTTATCTATTTAATCCAAACTGGTTAATTAGTTTCCTTGTAGCTTGAGCTTTGGAGGAGTCAAAGGCCTTAGTGTGAATTGTCAGTGGATCATGATGAAGTATCAGGATTCTCACTGCTAGATCTGTGTGCTCACTAAACAGCATACATTCAGGGACAATTTCTTCTGCACATTGACAGTTTGACAGACATGATTTTTTTTCCCCCTGATCCTTACAAGAAATGACAAGATTTCTCAGACTTGCTAGAGATGCTAATTCCCAAAGTTCTGTATTGTGAGATTTTTATTAAAGCATTCCAGCATCACAGCATCCAGACTTGTGCCCTTCTAGTTGATAGTCAAGGGGGATATTTGCAGGACTGACTGCACAGTGACCTCAGGCTTCCAGCAGAAGCAAAAATGCCTCAGGGAAACTCAAGAGATTTATCATCATGCGGTTTGTTTACAGGAACTTTCAGGTACAACAGAGACTGACAGGTACTGTACCACACAGGTTAAACAGTAAAGAGCTTAGCAATAACAATATAGAATGACAGGCAGTCCAATATTTACATTGTATACTAAATTTCTCTCTGCTGGATGATGTTTAGAGTTCCCTAGAGCTGTTTTCCTTGATATGCTGACGTTGCTGGGCCTACAGTTCAACACACTGTACTGGGTAGTAATTCACAGGGCTTTTTTTCTCTATTATTTCTTAAAACTGGTCAAACTTTGCAGAAAGTTGTATGTTTTAAGGAGGATCCAGCTTAGTAGATGTATGCCATACAGAGGTAGAATAAGGTAGAGAATATTTGCTAGCCACAATTTGGCTTTGCTGTTTAGTGTGTGTAAAGCAAGGGTAAAGTCCTCACTGTTGAACTGAAGAGATGGTTAGCTGGAAGGCAGGTTCTAAGTAAGAATCTCAATTTTCCTTTGATGTGAAATATCTCTCTTAGGCCACCTACATGACCCATTGCTGCCAAATCTGCACAGAAATACATTTCTCGTCCTAAACTTGCTGTGTGAAAGCAAGGGATGTATTGGTATCCTTACCGGACAGACAGGGCTCCAAGACTAATGTGGCAGTCCACAGACCTTCATGTAATTTTAGGAGATTGAAATTAAACACTGAATTCCATTAAAATCTTTATGCAATACCCCAGGTATACAGAAGTTGTACAGTACAGTGAAGTTTCCTTAAATGCATATTCAAGTCTTAGAGTGGGATGAATCACTCCCTGCATATTCTCCACTGACTACAAAAGGAGCATCAGCTTCCAAATTAGGGCACCTGTCTTGCATACCTATAAGGATGAATGATCTAAATTTAGGGCTAAACATCTAAGTACCCAGGAAGCATGTTTTCAGGAGAAATCCCACCTTGGTATTTGCTGTTGGTTATGCAGGTCACTTTTTGCTAGCTTGCTGGCTGCTACGAGTAGTCACACATCCTTCTCAGATATACTGATGCTTTCTGGGATGTAGGACTCAAAAAGTTCAGCAAGTAACTTAATCTGTGAATACAGATCAGATACCATAACCCTTGAATCCAGGATAGGAAATTACTGGAATATTTTTCCATTCAATAATAGCCATAAATAGTTATAGAGTTGGTTTCAAAATATTTTGCAATCACTAGGTAATTTTTGGCAGTTTTACCAGTCAAGACATTTCAAGTTCAACCATACTTGGAGGTGTTCAAGAGGGGATTGGACATGGCACTTAGTGCCATGGTTTAGTCATGAGGTCTGTGGTGACACGTTGGACCTGATGAGGTCTCTTACTACCTTGGTGATTCTGTGACTCACAAATATCTCCCTCAGGTTCAGTACTTTCTAAATGCTTGGCTTTATTTACTGCTTGTACCTGCTGAAAAAGTTACTGTGTCTGTACCTGGAGATGATGCCACTTCTTCTAATTTTGGATGTTGAATAATTGTGTACTTAGGCAAGTAATTGCTGTTCGTGAAAAATAAAATACAGTTATATATGAAATGCAACACTTCAGAGTTTCTGCTCTCTTAAACAAGGAAAACAATATCATTTACAAGGTGGATGATAGTAGAGAGAAAAAACAAACAAACAAACAACAGAACACACAAAACCTGTAATGTAAAAGTCACTGTTTTCAAGAATTATGTATACCTGTATCTCTATATACTACATATTATATGTATCTATATATGCTATATACATTTATATATATACACAGATATGTATATGAAAAACTAATGCATGGCCTTCTGATCACCCATTCTTGAAATAAACCATGAGCAAAAAGGACACAGAAATGACACCTATATAATAGTGTCTGAAGGCCAAAAGCCCCACCCAACTATTGGGTTTACAAATTGGTGGTTGCTTGAAGTCGACTGCAAACCACATTGGATTGTGCAGCTCTCAAACCACACAAGAGTGGAGAGTATTACAGCAGCTGTTACTGTGGACGTTTACAGAAATCTGAGAAGTGCAAAGGATAAACTTAACAAAAAAAACCCCACCTTTCCAGATTGCTGTACAACTTCCTAAAAATACACACTGCCACTGAAGGCTGGCTAGATTTAAAAGACACATTTTCTAAAGTAGAAAAAAGTGTAGAAGCTGCTGTATGTAAATAATCAACCAAAACCAATAAAATTTAGAAGATAGTGGTAACTGATTTTTTTTCTCCAGTCTCTGTAGAACTCAGCTGCACAATGTAAGGCACATAGAAGGTCTAACCAAGAGTGGTGCATAGATAATAATGTCAATGCCACTCTACAAAGCATGGATGGATGGTTCAATGATAAATGCCACTTGGCTGCATTTTGATAAATCAAATACAATGCTGCTAGAGTAAGACAAGCAACTAAACTCAATGCTTACTAGCAAGTCTGCCTGCTCATCATGTGTGCCCATGCCCGTGTCATCTCAAAATTAGACTAATGTAACTGATTTATAGGAGTCTGGTTTTGGTATGTGGTCCCCAGCAAGCAAAAGAAATAAAGCTGGAACTCATGCATGAGAGCTTGTCAGTATCTGCAAATTGTAGTTTACTTGAATAACTGCTTTCTGGTTAAGATGAATGGCAATTCCATATATCATGACATGTAGTGAACACCATTAGCAGATACATTTCTGGATGTCAGGGTGTTCTTGGTATTATGTTCTACTTTCAGAAACTTTCAACAGTTTGGCTGAAAGTTTCCTGTCCCTTTTGTCTGCAGGAATAAAACAAAAACAATTACAATTCTTCCCATAACAAGTCTTAAAGGACATAGGGCTCCATCTCACGTGGTCTAAAATGAGAAGCTGGTCAATGTTTTCCAGTGTTTAGGAGTTAAGACTACTGCAACTGGAAAGCTAAAATTTAGCAAGGCGTTTGTTGTTACATCTGTCATCAAGAGGCTCATCCAACAGGACGTTCTTCCAGTCTCTAGCTTAAAATTGTTTGGGGCACTTTTGTCCTCATACCATTATTTTTTAATTTAAATAGTTATTCTATTATTTTTGTTGTATCATCTGTGATATGTTTCTAATCTTCCTACTCAACTCTGATTTGACTAGCCCAAACAAGCCAACAAGCGTTCCTTTGTTTTCGTCTCATAAAGTACATTTTCCTTTCCCTTGATCAGCCTTAGAGGCCTTCCCTCATTTCCCCCACTTTGATCACAGGCAACAGCCAGAGGTGTGTAATATTCCAGTGCTGGTAATGCTCTGGGAAACAAAGGAGCAAAAATCACTTTAACTTAAGAATTTTTATTTCTGAGCGTTTAACTATGATGTCTTAACATTCTCTAAACATTTTTAGTTCCATAGAGGCACACGTAGGGAAGAGAGTGGTATTTTTGGGATAACTAAACTTGCACTGCCTTCAGTATAATTCCACACTCTATTGCTAATTTCAATCTAAATTGCTTCCTTTCAGGCCTAAAAACCATGCAATCTAAATAATATATTAAACAGGAAGGATCCAAATGAAGCCTGGCAGTCATTCAAGGTGAGATTACAGGCTGTTTAAAATGAGCATGTGCCATTTTAGAGGCAGGTGTCTCAAAGGTAATTGTCATCATCTTCTCCTTTGGATTATTCCAGAAATCATCAGGAAGATTGTGTACTTCCATTAGCCTCGACAGCTGGTTCCGCTGATGCCGAGATGTCATAAAGAGTGCTGTTAGAGTGATACATTTCTCACGGAGAGCACATGGGTACATGGAGGAAATGCTGCTCTGAACTAGGTATATGCTTGAATGACTCTTCCCTCCTGTAGGATATAGCAATCACATATTATTAAACTTGAAAGAAAACGCACTATCCAAGACACTGTCTAAGATGTTGCCTTGGATGCAACCTCCAGTTATCAGTTCTTAGTATAAAGTCCCTTTACAGGAAAGTGATAAAACAGACATCTCATTTTAGATGATAGACTCTGCTTTCCTAACCACATTTCCTAGTCAATCAACATAAAATGATTTAAAACATATCTATGATTTTATGATTGTATAGACATTGTATAAAATCTACACTCTGTGTTATTCCACAGCTAAATTAGGAAGTTACATCCTGGGTGGGTAAAGTACTCACATAAAGAACAATTACTTGCAGTATTTATAGTGGTTGCTTAGGTGTTTCCTAGCTGTTTTGATTAATTAAGCCTGTAGAAATCCTTCCTCCTCAACATCAGCAATTTTTGTTTATTAAAACCATTACACTCCTTTCTCAGGATCCTCCTGTTTACCAATAATTTCATTATCTCAGTGACTGGCTCCACTGGCGTGTTTCTGTTTGAATGCAAGAAGATTAGCATGTTAACCCTTTGGTTTGTATATTGCACACTATCTCTGACACAATTATAAATCAGTCATTGTAACTGCACTACATGCAGTGGATCTAAGCAAAGCAGAAACAGCAAAGTATAGCTTTAGAAAGCAATGCTTAGATTGCTAAGCATGACAAAACCCAAATAATCTCCATTCTAGATTACTGAGGGAGCTAGTGCAGGAAATACCAAGTCCAAAAACAAGAAGTTTTAATAAACATTTTTGGTACAGTAGAATTGTATGATTATAGATTGCCAAAAAAGAGTAACAATCACTCCCCCATTTCCCTCACAATCCTCTGCTCTTGTAATGGAGCAAAGATGGATTTTGGAAAGGAGTAGGTAATAAAGAGCTTGAAGATATTTTGTTAAGTTCTAGTGAAATGGAGACCGTTGAAAGAGACTGATCTGAGGTGCTTTCCCCTCTGTCCTGACCCTGCCAGTCAAAACCCTGGTCTCTTCCAGAGAGAGCCTTCACCCCATAGAATGAATGCTGACCCACACTTAGCATGGACCATGTGCTCAGGACATACTAGAGTCTACCTTTCTGGGTGTGAGAAGTAAGGACTGTAGCTCCCAGGTTTCTTAGCTCCCCAAAGATTCATCTGTTCCATGGAGGACATTCATAAAAATAATTTATTTCTGTGTCTCTGCCCTTTCATATATCCCTTCTTTCCCTCCTACCTGTATCCCTTTACTTTCCTCAAGGACCCCTTTTTCTCAGGGGTCAGTACTGGGGCCAATAGTGTTCCATACATTCATCAACCAACTTGATTGAGTAAACAGAGTACACTGTCAGCAAGTTTGCTTATGACACAAAAAATATAATTAATGAATGAGGGCAAATAGAAAATTCAATAAACTACTGGAGAGTTTTATCAAAGGTAAATTTTTCTTGACAGATTAACCTATTATCTTTATTATTTTTTTCTCGTGTAAGTTAGAGGAGTGGCTTTATCTCTTTAGATTTCAGAAAAGCACTTTCTACAATGCATAGGAATTGGTACTGTAGGTGTAGATAATGGCAATTAATAGAGAATGTGGCATGGATTAAAGAACTGTTGAGGGGATGTACAGAAGGGGATCACAGAATCATAAAATCACTTTTATTGAAAAAGACCTTTAAGATCATCAAGTCCAACTATTATCTAACTCTACCAAGTCTGGTTCAAAACCAGCACCACATCTCTGTGTCTTTTAAATACCTCCAGGGATGGGGATTCAACCACATCTCTGAGAAGCCTATTCCAGTCTTTGGTTACCCTTTCAGTATAGAAGTTTCTTCTGATCTCCACTTTAAACCTCCATTGGTGGAACTTAAGGCCATTTCCTCTCATCTTACCGCTTGTAACTAGGGAGATGAGACTGACACCCGCCTTGCTACAACCTCAGGATATACTAATACCCACTCCACAACAATGTTGGGATGGAAAAAGGGTTCATATTCTCAATGAATTAGCCAATGACAGACCTTGGTTAATGCATTCATTAATGACCCCAATGTCAAATACAATAAATACAAATAAATACAAATAAATACAAAATTCAGAAGTGGAATACAACGCTGAAATGGGGCTGAGCAGGTAATCATGCTTTAAAAGTTAGCATGGCGTATCAGATGACTCGGGCAACTGAAAAGCATGAGATGAAACTTGAGAGTTTTGAATTACAATACCAAACACTCAGAAAACAGTAATAATTTTTGTTGTTGTTATACATAGAGGATTTCTAAATTGGAAGATTAAAAAAAGATAATTTCTTAGCTGGAAGATAACTGCTAGCGTAAGCCTATCCAAGTACTTGAACAGATTGAGGTCAAGAGCCCAGGTATTCTAACTTGACTGTATACTGCTGTATGGTTTCAAGGATTCTTGGCGTGCCTCTGACTTGAGCTAACCAGCACTCCTCCAGGCTATTCCTAGGGATAGCCCAGGAATAAACCTGTGACAGGGAGTATTCCCTGTTGGCAGTTTAAATGTGGCCCTTTTTTTGGAGTACAAGGTGGGGTTCTAGCATGGGCATGAAGCTGATTGTTCTGGGTTAGTTCATTAATGTAGAAAAAGCCATATTATACTGTGCTAGGAAAATAGAACGTAGGGGCTTTGTCTCAGATAAATTATTGTGTGCCTACCCATAGAATCAAGTAGGTGTGAAACAACTGGGTAGCTAAGGTTGGTGTAGAAAACATGTCCAGGTCAAGTAGAACAAGGAGCTGATGTTCACTGAAGAATATCACAGGAGAAAGATTTTCTGTCAAATGAAGAAAATGGTTGCGTGGCTACTTCAAGTGTGATTGCAGATGACAGTGCCAACTATGTAACATTTTGGTTATGTGGACATAGGGGTGATAGACTGATGGATGAAAAGACATCAAGAATTTCAAAGAACAGACTTTTTTTCCAAAGGCAATAGTGTTGCTTGAGGAAAAATATAGCAAAGAAAAGCTTCCCTACAATGAGTTTGAATAGACCGTGAAATAGTTTTTGAGGTAAAGTGGAGAAAGCTGTGCTAACTACAGATTGTACAACCATAGTGATTTTGGCTGGGATTGAGTTAATTTTCTTCAGAGTAGGTTGTATGGTGCTATGCTTTCAATTTCTGTTGAAAAAAAAGAGCTGATAACACAGGGATGTTTTAGCTATTAGTGAACAACACTTACACAGTGTCAAAGCCTTTTCTCCTTCTCACTGTGCTCCCCCAGCAAGTAGGCTAGGGGTGTGCTAGAAGCTGGGAGAGGGAACAGATGAGACATCTTACCCAAAGTCATCAAAGGGATATTCCATACCATATAGCATTGTGGTCAACAGTAAAACCTGCTGCTATTTCTTGGGAACTGGCTATGCATCATTTGGCTAGTGGTGCATGATTGGGGGTTTTCCATAACTTGTTTTTTTCCCCTCCTTTTCTTATTAAACTGTCTTTTATCTCATCCCACACGTTTTTTAACTTTTACACTTCTGATACTTTCCTCCATCCTATTGGGAGTGAGGGAGCAGCTGTGTGGTGTTTTGGTGCTGGCAAGGTAAGCGTACAACAACTAAATTGAAAAGGACTGAAAACTATACTACCTGGAAAATTTTGCCCCGAGAAGTTTGTCTATAACTGCCAGAGAAAGACAGAGGTGAATAAATTGGAGTCCAGGAAAGTTGCACAACCTGGAGTAGCAGTACTCCAAAGCGCGTCATCTGGATCACAAGAAAAAATTATTATCATTTTTTGTGTCTAGGGAGACATTTGATATTGAGTGGTAAAGTACGGCAGATTGCATAAAAAGATAGGAGATGAGAGTGCATTTAGCATTAAGTCATAGAATATTAAACCAAAAGTGGTAGTATGTTCTAATTATATTCCTTCTATAGACATTTCTCACCTGGAGCAAATCAGCAGATTTGTTTTGCAGTGAGAATTCTGGTGTTTTATAAACAGAGGTGAACTTGGCTGTCTGTTTCTGTTCTCTCACTGTCCTTTTAGCACTGTTTGGACCAGAGACATTCATACTCATATTTTCCTGAATTTTAAGATACTTTGGACTGTGAAATAGTTGGCAGCCTGGGAAGTGCCATCTATCACTCCTGTTAGTTTAATGAAAAATCTGTTTGACCAAACAGAATACATCACAAAACCAGCAAAATACAAACTAATTTAAAATTCTGATGAACAGAGAACGATGAGCCAGTCTTGAAAGGTCCAAAACATGCACTGCTTTCATTGGAAGTGAATGGGGCATATTTTGAAAGAAAGAAAGAAACAGTTTCTCTAGGGCTTACTCCTAAAATGAGCTGAAAATCTCCTAGGAAGTGTAGAGTGCTCCAGATTTCAATTTAATTCTTATGTTTTTGTCCTTCCTCTCTCATATCTTAAAAACAAGTATACAACATTGTGCTTCTAAATCTGGAGGCTGATATTTTTTTCTTGTAATGAAGTATAGTTCTATTTTAATTTCAAAATACTTGCTTTTAGAAACAATAAAAAATATATTTTAGCTGACAAAATGAAACTAATAATTTTGTTTGCTGCTAGTATCCTCCAAGCAGTAATGTGAACTGAGGTATCAATTATTTAGTACTATGCTACGCTAATATGGATATGGTGATTTCTCATTAATACTAACAACTTCAAAACTAATTCTCATTAGCTTGAAATAATTATTTAGCTGCTTAGTAAGTGATTAAATTCAAACAGAAGCATATAATGTGTTTACAAAAAAAAGAACGGGTTGCCATTATAAAATGTTAATGGCTTTATTCCTTAAAACTTATTACTGGATTGGACCATACATTTAAGGAATATTCTTTAAAATGTGGGCTGCTTTTTATTTAGTGTAGAAATTGCATCCAATTTGGAAAAAGCATTTTGGATCTATCAACTACGAATTAAGCAATAATCACAAAAATAATGAACCCCGAAATAAGTCCTAGAAGAATATAATGTAGATTTTAATGGAAAAACAAAACTGTTTGCCCATAATTGTTTGGCTAAGGCTGTTCCTATTTTCCCTTCTTATGTATAATTTTGATATTTAAAGGTTGGAAATAGAATAGCAGAAAGAAATCATTTCACACATGCAGAGTCCAGAAACTCAGAAATAGGAAAGACTGAGACTTTTACAGAGACATGAAGTTTGGGTGGAACAGTCTCTGGAAGCTTTGCTTCTCACTGCTTCCTACTGTTTGAAACACCAAGGCTTTTTGTTAACATTTAAGTCTTGGGTTTTTTTGTATCCTCCCTTATCTTTCAGATTTTAGGACTAGGTGCTCAGTGGTAATGAAAAGTACTGGGAAGCAAGTGTGAAAATAGAGTGATGAGAAATGTTCTATCTGCTTTATAGCTTCCATCTTGGATGATACACAGGGAGCTTAAGTTAGGAGCTCAAGAGCAGATGCATGGATGCTATTAAGCTTATGTACCAAAGCATTAAAGCTAGGATTGTTCTCTGTAAAGGACAGAAAAAAAGAGGGCCCTCTAGCCATAAATTTGCCAGTAAAATGCATGTGCACTGTATCATTTGGCTCAATAAACAAATGCAGCATGTGGCAAAATTTTAGACAGATAAATGTAATTAACACTGAAAGGCAGATGGCAAGGAAAAGGGGCAGGGGAAGAAGACAAATACATAGGATGGGATGCAGTGACACTCTCTTACATTATAAGTATATTAAGAATTTTGTCCTCATAGAAAACAATATTTAAATACTTTCTTAAGCAGAAGAATATGCCACAGATGTTTTTCCTGAATTAGAGCCTTGCTTTTCAAACGAGGGTCAGTGTATATTGGTTTATGCATTCACTGTTATACATTGTTGTTATCCAAAGTATAAATTTCAAGCATCCTGGTGTTAAGAAATGTGTTTCAGAGTGGCAGTTATACTATTTCTTAGAGGTATGATAAGAAGTGTCAGTGCCCTGCATAACAAATCATGTTTATGTTACAGTAGAAAGTAAACATTTGCATTTCAAACCCACACAAACTGTGGGTAATATGTTAAGGTTGCTTTAAGTCAGCCTTGCAAAAATTCTGAGCAAGGTGACTGTTTTTGAACAACATGTACTTCATTTCAACCCTAGCAGCCTATGGTTAAGAGTGTCAAAAAGTGGGAGGTTTTCAGTACTTGAATTTAATGGAGAGATAATGGCAAGGAGTGCCTTAGGAAAGGGGAGGAGTGAGCTGGAATTAAACTGGGATTTTAAAAAATGGAAAATCAAAGTATGAGGTTTCAGGCCTGTCAAAATGTTTAATTCTTCATGTTCGAGCTACAGATGGTTTGAGTCATCTTGTGCCAGAATTAACTTGGTGACACAGTAAAATAACCTTTCAGAAATACGTTTCCCATATTTTATTCATTGTTGCACTTTAGCTGAACCTATTCTTTGCATGAATAAGGTATTTGAGATCAGATGCCCTCTTCATACTTGCTTGGTGGGAATTGGAATGTGACTTGTTAAGAGCTAAGCCTAATTAGGAAACAAAGGCAGGAAATGTTTCTTTTGCTTACAGTGTGTTGTGCACCTTCATCTGTCTATGCAAAATACTTACGAAGTGTGCTAAAAATGAAACCCTTGTGTCTACATCATGCAAACAATCTGGAATGCCACCTTCTGTTATATAATAAATGCAGGCTTGTCTACAGAGAAGGAAAATACACCACTTTTAAAATTCATACAGTTGAACTGACTGGTTTGATTTGAGAAAGAAGGGTCTGTTCTACTATTCGAATGCTTCTTCAGATCCCAAAACATTGGACACCAATAAAGTAAAAGTTATGATGTGGCTGCTGGAATATTCCCAGAGGTTTACAGGTCAAGATGCCAACTAAAAAGCTGGGAGTGACTAAAAAGCTGGGAGTGAACATCAAAAGTTTCTGAGGTGGCATGTTTTATTCTTTCGACCAGGCAGTCAAGTTTATACTGCTGACGGGGGCTTTAGAGTGTCCTTTGTAGAGCAGAGAGCATTAGAGCAGAACTCTCTGCGAGATCTGAAACCTGTCCTGTATATCTGAGAGACAGATTTTGAGTGTGTTTTTGACATTGGTTGAATCAATTTTGTTTAGTAATGTTTCTCTTTAAAATGGAATGTAGTCTTCCCATACAATGCACTTAAAGAACAGAATCTTCATTGAACCCTATTACTGGTTCACATGCCTGTTAAGGAAATAATATGTGCATATATGTTTTCACAATGCACACATCTCATAATACAATTAATTAAAAATGCAGTATTTACCCAATGCAAGCTGTATGCATCTTCAAATGGTTTCAGATTATTTTGAATGTTAAATTAATTTGGAATTTTCTTGGTTTTGTATCACAAGAAGATTCTCTGTGCTTCAGATGAAGGGTTTTATTCAAGCATATGACATCTTTCAAATCAGAAGCAGCATTTTAAGTTCAAGTGCTACATTTTGGTCTGAGGCAGGTGATTACTTTTATAAATCAGCTGTAAAAGGTAATTCTGGAAGCTCTCCATAAATAATAACCAAGACTGAAAATTTCTGTGTAGTGTGTGTGTATAATGGGAGGAAAATAGAGTTGAGGGAAATGGAGTTGGGGGTTAAATGACTTTCTTCATGTAGCTAAATGGGTGTTTCTCCCATGGAAATCAAATGAGGGGTATAGATACGGAAAGAGGGCAGGATCTGGTACTAGCTTTGCAAATGCTTCAAAAAATTATGCTGAGCAGCCCAGTCTGTTACAGCTTTTGAACAAAATCTGGAGGAGTGTTCATAACAAGTATAGAGCAATTTACATATCTTTCAGTTGTCAGACACTGTGTGCCACAAACTAACAGGGATGACTGGGTAGTATGGAAATCTACTGAAAAATTTTCCAAATAGATTTCAGTTCAGCGTATTCTCCCCTTGTTGTACCCATAAAACTTTCTTTGGAGGTGGTGACTTGTAAATCGGCACAAAAGGTTGATTTAATCAATGCTGTATTTGTGACAAGGTGAAATACAGTTTAGCACAGTTAGGTCTCTTAATCAGGAGAGAGCAATACTATTTATTGCATGATTTGGATAACTATTCATGAAGCTGCAGTAGTGAAGTAGTGAAGTGCAGGTATAGTCAACAATTGCAAATAGATAAAACTCTAACACTTTTTGGAATTAATTTCTCTCAATTTTCATGTAAATTACTTCTCAATTTCTGGAAAATATTTTTTTCCCCTCCCTTTACTAAAATTGTAACAAGTTACAAATAAAAATAATTTAACTGGAATTATTTGGGCTTGCCTCATTCAGCTTTCATATCAAGTAAGTATTAATAAAGTCACCTGTAATCTTTCTGACTGCTTCATAAATGATCTGATAGGGCAAAGTTTATTGAATTAATAATTTGTTGAGAAAAGTGTAATTTTCTTGTTCAACTTGAATGTAATATTTTTCTTTAAAATTTAAAGAGACATATAAAATATGGTGCTACCTGTCATGTATATCTGGATGCAGTTCAGATTATACATAAATGGAATCTTGATGTAGATGTGCAAGTATAGCTTTGTAAAGGACACTCTTTAGAAAGTCGTACCACCACTATAAAAATGGTATTTTCACACCAAAGACAGCAGCTTCTCCTTTACTTAAGGCCTCAGTATTTTTGGTTTTCCCTTGTTTCTGTCTGGACTTTTATTAATAGAAAGCATGTTTTAAACTACAGTATGTTTGTTATTAAGACTGATAAGAAAACATTATTTCCTGTGGAAAAAAATGGTAAAAAAATAACTTTATCAGGAGGAAAAAGGAAGTCTGCGTAATTTTTGTGATTAAGAACTGATGGAAAATTCCATTTGAAAAAGCTGGAGTGGAAATTTTCAGCTTTCCAACTATGGCCGTGGAAGCATTTTGTCAGGTGAGAGAAAGGAAGATGGTTGGGAACCTCCCAGGGCAATATCTGGGGAGCCATCATTTTTATTTTTCCCAAATGAAAAGTGTTAGAAAAAAATTTCAGTGACAAGTTCTAAACCTGTTTTACTTGTTATTGTTTCAGTCACAGCTGTCCACTCTCAGAATTCCTCAGACATGCTAAAGAATAGATGAAGGTTTGTTTTCTTAATAGCAATTTGATTTTCTTGGCGTACTACCTTCTTCATTGTGCAAGCCTTCAACAACATGCCATGTTCCTTGTGGTGTCTTCCTTTTTAATCCTTTATCCATCTGTGTTTTTTATTGCTTTTGATCGCCACATGTTTTGTAGCTCACCCATTGTAGCTATTTCAATACTTGTGTGTTCCTTTGTTCCTGTTGCAGCTTTTCTTACCATTCAAAGGTAACAGCTTCACCAGAGCAGCTCAAAAATACTGCAAAAGATCAGGAAGCATTTTCACTTTCATGAATCGTGAAGAATTTAACAGCATTTAAAACAGTGGCCAATCTTAAAACTGTTTGTCTACACAATGTAAGTTATTAGCTCCCTCCCAAATTGTAAAAATATTCTTGTCAAATTTCAAAATTATCAAAAAAGTCAGTTGTGTCTACACCTGACAGAAAGTGATATTTAGTTAGCACTATTTAAAGACTCAGAGACAAACTACTTGCAGGTTACAAAATGCTTAAACTCTTATTACAGGATTTGAATATGTGAGTTAATAAATGAAAATAGCAAAATTTCTTTAAAATTATTTTTAATCTCTGGAAGAACATCTTTCAGGTGCATATTGATCAGAGGACTTATTCTGACTCCATAATAGCTTGATTTTCCTGCTGATATCAGAAATGAAATTCTAATGGTCTGAATGTAAAGTTTCATTGTCAAATCAATGCCTTGTATCTATAAGACGCCAGAGTGATGAGTAAAAGCATGTTGTATTCCATAATGGAATTATTTTGACCAGTGGTTTATTCTTGCTCTTTAATAGCAGTCACTGGTCATGTGTATAGTAACTGAGGGCCTAAAAATTTTGTCTTTCTGAAACCTTCATTTAGGAACTTGATGATTTTCATGCTTGTTTGTATCTAAAAAAATTATATTTTTGAGATGTTGGTGCAATTGTTGAAGTAAAATTCCTTCAGCTATTTTTTGAGTTATAGGTCTGTGTTGAAAGAACAGTTTTCTATTGTTTAAAAATACACATAACTGCATTTTCTTTTATTATTTTGAACAGAACTGCAGCAAAATGTTTGAAGCTTGAAACTCATATCTTCACACGTAGGTTCTTTTGTATAAGGCGTAAGTTCTTTTCTTAGTGGGAGAGAAAAATAAAAATAGAGAGTCATACATGATTGAAAAAGCATTTCTTGCTTGCCTAGCTTAACACAAAGCCACAGAAAATGTAAATTTACTCACTAATATTCAACTCTGTGAATGAAGAACTTCAAATTCTAACTAGAACATTCAAAAATCAACTTAACTATGCAAGGGTTCTTCCCCCTCCTTTCTTTTTCTTAGCAGAGGAATAAAATATTTGGTAATATGCTGCTATTAACTTTTAAGTTCCTCACCACTGAAATGTCAAAATATAATACAAAAGAAAGTTTCTAATAACTACTCCAACTTCCTTTTTTTTTTTCCCCTACAGAAGTATATAGATTATTACTGCTTTAAGTTGCAAAATGTAGCAAGCAGAGCTGTTTTGGGAATCAAGTACAATTTTGATTAGTCTTTTAGTGGAAAATGGTTTCTTAAGCTCAGAAATGAGTCTCTCATCAAAAGGAGAGAATAGTCAATAACCTAGACAACTGAAGAATATGCACTTTCAGATCTTTGGCATGTGTGGTTCAAGTTATTGATGTGGATGGAGGCATGTTCATCTAAGGTAAAGGCCTAATCATTGGTTTTACTGTTTTGCTTCAGTGGGTGTCTACCAGTCCTTTCTGCTCTGTCTCCTTCAGATAGTATTATCTTGGCCTTGTGTGGAGTTGGAATATTTTAAAGTGTGGAAATAGTGTCTGTGCGACAGGAAAACAGTTTCCAGCCTGTTTCCAGTTTCCATCCATAATTACACATTATGGATGGTGTCTGCATTAATATTGCTTTTGCCACCTTATCAGGATATTCACACAATTTTTTTTTTTCCATGCTTCTTGGTCATGCAGAATAGTAAAGGTCTAAGCACCTTAGTTTTAAAAGTCTCATAAATTTTCAGTAAATGTTAATCATCACTGGAAAAAATACTATTATGATAGGTCTATGGTAGGTAGAATATAGGTTTACAATTAAGAGAAGAATAGAATAGAATAGAATAGAATAGAATAGAATAGAATAGAATAGAATAGAATAGAATAGAATAAACCAGGTTGGAAGAGACCTTTGAGATCATCGTGTCCAACCTGTCATCCAACACCACCCAATCAACTAAACCATGGAACCAAGCATCCTGTCAAGCCTCGCCCTGAACACCCCCAGCGACGGCGACCCCACCACCTCCTCAGGCAGCCCATTCCAGTGGGCAATCACTCTCTCTGTGTAAAACTTCCTCCTAACCTCCAGCCTAAACCTCCCCTGATGCAGCCTGAGACTGTAAAGAAGAAGATAATGCTTTATAATAGGATTGATCTGACAAGATGGACATCTATAAAGCATTGACACATTTTAGAAGTGTGCTTCAGGATCAGATGAATCACTTCCTGAAAGTCTTATTTAATAGACTAGATTAGACTAGACTGTTTCAGTTTTAAATGACCTACAAAGATCATGTAGTCCAAGTCCAATTGGGTCTGACCAAAAGTGAAAGTATGTTATTAAGGTAATTATCTAAATGCCTCTTAAACACTGACAAGCTTGGGACTTTAACCATGTCTCTAGGAAACTTGTTCCAGTATTTGACCACCCTCTCTGTAAATAAATGTTTCCTGATGTCCAGTCTGAATGCCTTCTGACACAGCTTTGAACCTTTACCTTGTGACTTATTATTCAATTCTAGGGAGAAGAGGTCAGCACCTCCCTTTATACTTCCCTTTTCAGGAAGCTGTAGAGAGCAATAAGATCACCTGTCAGCCTCCTTTTCTTCAAAGCAGACAAGCACCGAGTCCTTAACTGTTCCTCAGAGGACATGCAGTCCCCTGGATGCATTTAAGGACTATAACATCCTTCTTAAAATGTGAGGCCCAGAACTGTACATATACACTGCCTTCCCTTCACCCACTAGATGAGAGACCTCATCATAAAAGAATGTCAAATTAGTTAGACAGAACTTTCTGTTTGTGAACCCAGGTTATCTGTGCATGATTCCATTATTGTTTAAATGCTTTTCAATAGTACCCAGTATAATCTCCAAAATTTTCTTGGCAGCTGAGGTAAGACTAACAGGGCTGGTTTTTCATGGGTCTTCCCTCACATCCTTCTTGTAATCAGAATAAGATTTGCTAGCTTCTAGTCAGCAGGGACTTCCACAGGTTCTTGAGAACTTTGGTAGATGATTGAGAGAGGTCCTTCTCTAACATCTGCTAGCTCTGGATGAATCCCATCAGGTCCCATGGATTTGGTAATACAGAATTAACCAGGTTGGAAAAGACTTTTGACACCACCGAGTCCAACCTATAACATTCAGCTGATACAGCTGGTCCCTTACAATTTCAGTGTCCACATTCATGGTTCTCTGACTAAGGGAACCTGGCAGCCATAGTTCGATCACTGTTAATAAAGACTGAGGAAAATGAAAATGATGCATTGAATGTGTCTGCTTTTTACTTCATCTCTGTTAGTCAGATGACCATCTTCAACAAGTATCAGTCCAATGTTTCAAAAGCCCTTCTTGTTATATGATATGTCAGTGGGCAGTTTTAATTCTAACTGAGGTTTGTTTGGTCTTTTGTATCCTTTCCCTGCATATACAAACCACAGCTCCATGTCATTTCATTGACTATAAATAGAATATGAGGTGACTAACAGAAATATAAGTATCTTCATTGTATACATATAAAATTAGATGACTTCAGGCTCCAGTACTGAAAACTTTACATGACTTTCCATGTATGAATTAGGGATACATGTGAATACCACTTAGGAGCTTAACTCTATCAGGGCAACCTCTGGAAATTCCCTCTCTAAGGAGTGACTGAAGCACCAAAATAAAGAATGTATTTATAAGGAATGCTGGAAAGCTTTTATCTCTTCTGTCAGCTCCTGTTACCCAACTGTGATGATGACATTATCTGATTCCTACCTCAGCAGTGTTTTTCGTATCTGTACACTGGCAATGCAAACAGCATGAGACTGAGATGTGGAAGATGGAGACAAGTGGGAGATATTGTGACTTTCTTCTGTTGTGGCATAGAGCTGATACTGTTAAGAACCTCATGATAATATTCTCAATAGAGATAGTCCATCCTGGGCAGGCAGCCTTAGACTCATTTATAATGTTTGTGCAGACCTTAAAGGGATTTGAATCTCCTAAACTTTTCCATGCCATTTGCTGGAAATTTTGCAATGCATAAGGACAGAGTAATAGAATGTATGAATGCAGGCTTTATAATTTATCCTTTAGTGGAGTGGATTTTACTGAAATTGTGTATATTTGCATCTAATTCACTGAATATAAGTTAAACAAATACAATCAGAGTCCAATGTCTGCCAAAATGTTGACAATGTCCAACTGACAATGTCAGTCCATATTGATCATGTCCATTCATGAACCTTGCCTGAAGCATGATGTGGCAAGTAATTCTCCACAGCTAATCATACAGGAGTCTGCTGCCTTTTGTGCCAGTTAGCCTGCATGTTGCTGGAATGCACGTGAGGCATATATAGCCTTTTCTTATTTAGGCTGTACATGCATGTTGTTATAAGGATAGATACTCCCTGAAAAACAATGAGAAACAATTAATGTATTGCACAAGGTGCTTAGGACAGGAGCCAGCCAAATGTTGCATATCCATAGAATCACCCAGTCTTAATGATTTAATTACTTACCTCATCTGAGTGGATATTGTAATTCTGATTACAGAAGCTGAGAATGAACATGCTTAAAACTAATAAATACAAAGTGCATTCATCTGAAATGAGCATCATCAGCACTCACAATGAAATTTCATTTATGGGCATTGTTTCATTAAATGTAACCTCTAGCTTATTACAGAGACAGTATTTTTCATTTTTTATGCATGATGTCATTCCTTTATTTAAACAGACCACAGTAAATATTTTATGAAATCATTAAAGGAACAAATAATATATTTCTGCATTAAAAATGGATCTGTGAAAGTGTCTGGCAACTAAAATACAAACAAACAAACTAAAAGGGTGGAATTATGTTGCAATCTGTCAAAAATTCTCCTGGAGTTTTATCTGTGATTTGACCGCTGTTATTCGATTTCTCACTCAGTTGGCCTATTAATATGAGACATGTAAAATGGTAGAAATATGTGAGCTGTCTTGGGGCAGAATATGATCATCTTGCTATGCCTCAGACTTTTAGAGAATGCTAATTGTATGCTGAGCTCTTTGTTTCCCTCTAAGCCCCATTTCATGTATTTAATTAGATATATTTAAGTTAAAGCATTTGCTGTGCACACTGGCAAGTATTTTTAAGAGCCATGTCCTATATACTGAGGCAGTTGTGCAGATTAGCTAAAAGAGTCATTAAATATATCTGCTTGCACAAGACTGTCATAATCCAGTCTTCTAACATAATTTCATGACTGCTGCAAAAGACAGGATACAGATGGGGTCTTGAACTTGCAGCTTAGCACCTCCTGTGAATCCCATTGATTTCAGTGAGAGCTGAGAGAATTCTTCACTTTACAAAATCTGCCCCCTTAAAAAATAGCAGTTAATCTAATGGCAAACTTTGCAGTCCTTATGCAAATGAAACTCACACTGAACCTATTGAGAACTCAGTCCAGTTTGACTCAAATGAAGAGAAAAATACCCACTGACTTCATAGGAAGCTGGATCAAGTAACTAATTACTAATTATGAGGTCCTTCAGGAAGCTGGGCCAACACTTCTTCATCTCCCAGAAGGGATGGTTGTGGTGATGGTGGAAAAAATTTATTGTGCTCAACATCTTCTAGCACTTCTCTCTACCTGACATTTTCCCCCTGCTCCAGAAAAAAAATGAAAGCCACAAACAATGATAGTAATCCAAGTACACAGATTTGAGTTTCAGCTCTAATGTCTCATTGCCAGCTATTACTTTTCAATTTTCGCCTTGCAAAAAAGAGAAGCTTTGTCAAGGTCATGCCACAAATACATAATTTCTGTATTTCAACAAGGCCTTGGTAAAGCAACAGTAATCAAGACCTTCAGTAAATTAAGTTTTCTTTCTATGGAATGAATTCTTATTTCAGATGACCCCTTGCCTCTTTCTTCTTCTGTTTTTAACAGCCAAGTGATTTGCAAACTTCTCGCATTTCAAGGACATAATTAAGAATGCTGATTACATTGACATCATTCTCAAAGCTGAAGAATGTGAACAGGATTGCACTCACTGCTTTTTGAATACGTTTGTCCCATCCTCTACAAATAAACGTAATTAATGGAACTTGAGAAATAAAACAGGACATGGTCTTTCCTCCAAAGGTGCCAGGTTGAGAGTGTAGGTCATCGGGAAGAGAATTTAGTAATATGTTGACTTCAAAAGAGAATAACCTGTGTTTATGACAAGGCTTGGATTTGATGAGAGTAAATGAATGCTGCTCTGATACCATAATTTCTTCAAAGTACACATTAATGTATTTAAGATGCAAATCATGACTCTCATTAATGCCATTATTAAGAATTACTAAAACCTCTATCCATGATTTTGGTCACAATGTTCTTAATTAATAGGTGACCTGTCTTTAACCAGATACCGTATTTTACATAGATTGTCTGCTGATAACCTGAGACAAATAACAATGCATAATTAATTTTATTTTTTAATTAATTCTCAAATATGATGCTGTATGGATTCAAAACCAGAAAGGTACTAATTAGAATTTCATTTTAATTAGCCTTGCATATGCTAAGTGAATTCTGTAGTGCTCAGTTCAATAGAATTGGTGATCAGGAGGCTGGTTTAGAACTCCTAATGGGTTTAGAAATACAGCTCAGTAGTAACAAAAGTGATACCCATGCTGCTCAAGAAGGAAAACTGTAGAGCCATTTTTCCATAGTTCTGGTTGTGCAGTGGATCTGGAGATCCCAGATGTGGTCCTGGAGCACTTTCGTATTAGTAAAGAAGTTAAGGAGTTGAGATGTTACTGTAGTGCTCTGTAACTGCCAAGGCAAGCAAGTACCTTTTCATCTAGTCATGATTTAATCACCCACTTGGAAGATACTGCAAGAGCTTCTATATGTCTATTTCTGTAAGGCTGACATTGGCAGATAGTGAAATTCTCTATCTGGAAAGTTTGTATCAGCCTAATGCCACCTGCTCATCTAAAACCACCTGGATTATGGTCCTGCATGTGACAGCAATTAGAAGGGTAATTTTCAGAAATTGCTAACAGGAAGTCTACGGCACGTGACACAGTACTAAGGATCAGATTAACACATGAGAGGACCTTCTTCATATTTGCCAGGGTTTTTGTTTTTTTCTCATACTATCTTGATTTTTTTTTTTTTGCTTGTTTTTGTTTTTGGTTTTTTTCAAATGCTGATAGGAGCCTGAATCATTCAGCTGGATTGAAAAACATCACCTTTCTTTGCTGTTAGCAACCTGGTCTCTTAGCCCTGAGCTGCTTCCTTCCTTCTGTTACCTTCACAGAGCTCCACAGAACAAAGTTTTTCATGCAGTTTTCCCTACTATTTGACAAAGCCACCATTATGGTCTTCAAGGCCATCAATAAAAGCTAGATTGTGGCCTGTCCTTTCCCTGTCTTGCACCCTTATTACCTGACTGTGCTTCTGAGGCCAGGGGTGCTCTGTAGCCATGGACCTCCAGCAGTTTTCCACATCTTGCAGACAAGCCCTGTTCATCTCCTCTTGTGGGGAGGAATGTACTGAAAACTGAGACGTGGATGTCAGTAATGAAAGTTCTATAACTAGAGATCTTTCCAAAGACCTTTAAAACAAGTTGTGAATATTCAGCATATTAAGAGACTGTACAGGTGAATATCTGTTCATGCAACACTATTCAAAAAATCTTGAGTAAGGAAACAATGAGAACTTTCAGAGAACAAGAACTTTCTGGGAGATTTACAGTCTATATAGATTTTGTTTTTAAATTATCTTTTTTTCCACTGGTAATTCTCTTTCAAAGAGAAAGCTTTGTAATTTTTCCAGGCAAGTGCTCCTAGCATTGGGTTAAATATCCTCAGTAGGAAAAAAGAAAATGCTATACTAGCAAAGTGACAATAGGCAAGAGCTATGTATCTGGAATTAAAGTAACGCACTGTGGCATTCCAACTGAAGATTTCCATTCAGTGCTAAAGTAAGCATATATTATGGATAGGAAAAGCAATTTTTGTACAATTACTCAAGTGGCAGTATTCTTGTAAGCTATTATTTTTCTATTTTCTCTCAGAAGGAAAGCACTTTTTTATTTTTTTTTTTTTACTTTTCTAAGGAAAAAGTTTGGTAATGACTGAGAGTTGGAAATACGACGCTTTACTTCAGGTGACAGTGTGAATTGTTAAAGCTAAAAATTTTAATTTTAGCAGTTTTAATGGCTATGTTTTGGAATGCATATTTGAGGAAAAATGTGATTGTCCTATTTGCTGTCAAACAGATTCACTTATTTTCTAGTGACGTGATATTGCAGATACGAAGGATATCATCATTTGGGTCTTTCTGTGTAAATAAAAATTGCATCAGATCAGAGCCAATGGTGAAAAGTAAGATTACATTTATTATAAAAGCTTTTTGAAAAAAGAAATAAATCCTGTGATCAGATCCAATTCATATGTATCCATTTAAAAATAATCTTACAGTTTTTATTTGACCTTAAAACAATTCAGTGTAATGATATAGCATAGACCACAGCAATACTAAGTACTCTATATATTTGTGGATGGGAGGTATCATTGCTCATCATCTAGCACCATTTCTGCTTGCAGTGTGCAATGACAGCTTGAAAGGAAAGCAGCATATTAATTCTGATACAGAAGGGCATTTCTCAGCTCTCATTTGTGTCACAGATACGTCCATAAAATCAGCAGGTTTGAACTGCATTAGACGATAGGAAAGTACATCTCTGCAATCATGTTGCGTCTTTGTGTAAGGTATCTTCCGCATGTAGTTCATCTATTATCTACTAAGAGGATAAGAGAGAATATTGTCTCTTACCTTTCTATTTGATGTTCTGCGCTAAGCTCCAACCTTTGGATCAGCAGAGTTTAAGGGCTTGTCTCTTCACTGTTGTCCTTTCTAGCTGCAGTAAAAAAGTCTAATTTCCTCACCATGCATGTTCTTGCCAGCCCTTGAAGAGGAGATCCACCTCTGCAGGCAGGCCATGTGAGAAAGTCTTTGACCTTGCAGGTTCTTTTGCTTCTCTCTATTGTACTCAGTGTGTATATCTGTAGGAAGGCAGAAAAGTGAGTTCATAACCAGATTTTTATCTCACTTGTGTTTTTTTAGAGGATAATATATGGCAATATAATTTGTAAGAATGCCATGCACAGTATAATGGCAAGCTGGTGTAAAAACATGTTGTGAAGTCAGCTGTAGTAGACCTGATCTGTCTCAATTACATCACTTTGAATGTAACTTTTCAGGGGTATGGAGGAGACCAGAATCTAGCACCTTATAATTAACAATCATTAAGGAGATTAACATCTTAACTTCTGGATTATCAGGCAGAATTGTTCTAGATATAATGCTATAATGAAGCAGTAAAGCCCAAAGTATTTTTAATGATTATGCCAGTAAAAGCTCCATTTGACCAACTCATTATAGGCAAAAGTAACAGAAATTATCTTCAATTATGTTCACTATTAGGAGATTTAAAAGTGTGGGTTAGTTTTGGCTATTTGTTAAGCAGAAGAAACTGTCATGTAGTATGAAATAGCTGTCCTGTGTCACAATAAGTTTATCTCCTTCAATAAAACGTAAAAAGTATTCTTCTAATAATAGTCAAAGATGGTGTCCTTTTAAATTAGGTTTTTCCTTCATTTCTAATTGGCTTAAAATCTGGTTTAGCTACAGCGCTTTCACTCATAACTTGTTTAAAGGATTCTAATTCTCATAGATAAATAGGTATCCTGACATTTTTCATTTTCATCCATCATTAAGTTTCTTATGGCTGAGGTTGCTGGTTGCACATTGCCTTTCCAATATGCTATCAGCTTCTGAAGTAACTGGGTTCAGATTGGATCCATTTATTTTATTCAGTGCCTTATCTGCCTCTTTCCCCCACTTTTTTAAGCACTACCAAGGGTCATATTGAAAAAGTATCTCCAATTCCAACTGAAATCAACCAGGAAATGGCTTTATTTTACTTTTAACTGTGATTGAACTCTAACAGGACTATATCATCTTATAAAATGGTCATTTAAAATACAGTAGCTTATATGCTATTTTGAATGCACCCTAAATTTCCTACATATGCCTGATTTTAATTTCATTCATTTAGAATTGCTTAAGAAATAGCAAATACTGTGAAAAGTAGAGTTTCATTAAAGAAGTCCATATATTTTGGAAACGAGACATTTCTGTATACTGGAAAGAAGGAACCTGTGTGCTTTAGGTGGATAAGAGTAATAGACTCTGAAGGGCAAAATAAATCAAAAGGCCGTTCCTTTCCGGTAGCACCGAGAGACTGAAAGTGAATGTCAGACTGCAGAGCCAGTTTGTGCATTTGATACACTATTTTCAATAAAGGGGAAAACTGAATAGGAGATTCAGAATTACAAATTCCTTATACTTTTGCTTTTATTTACAAATGCACTTCCCCACGGACTGCTTTCTGAGGCAATCCTCGGAAAATGTTTTCATCCTGCTTTAATCCTTCCCCCTGTTTGCAGCGATCCAGCAGAGTCATCAGGGTGACTTTTAGAGTCTAGGACTGGTTTTTGAAAAAAATAGGGCTTGTTCTAGATTTGTAAATATGTAACAAGTGTATCTTTTACAATTCTGAATAGAATGGAGTGATGACTTCAGGGCAGATTTTTCTGACACTGCGGGACTACTGGAGTTTGGGGCTTTAATTCTGTACTTCCCAGTTCTTGCGCTCTTGTTTTTTTAACTTCCTATGGTGGTTATTGATAGGTTAAGGACAACCAATAAAATGTGCATGATGTGTGTGAGGATACAGTTGTTCTTGAAATTTCTGGCTTATAGAATGGGCTATGCTTTGGCAATGCCTTTTTTTTCCTTTCTCTTTTTCTTTCAAATGAGGCTGGAATTAGACAGTCATATTAGACACATTAGATCAGTCTATTAAAGAGAGTATAAATCAATCAGTTATGTTTTATAGCAGTTTCTATATCTTCCTCTGTTCCCTCCATCTTTATCTTCACTTTTTAATGGAACTAATTTTGTTAAAGGAGGATATTAGGAAATTACCTCAATTATCTTACATGAGACACTCAAGAATGCTAAAGCAAAAAGTCTTACATGTGGGCCTGATAAATTGATATAAGAATTTTTAATATCTGTGGTACAGATCCAACTCTGTTTATGAAATTTAGAGAGTGAATAATAATTTTAGTGTTGTCTCAGGCTGTTTTGTTGTAAACAGTCCACTAAGGAGTATGGTATTACCCATCTGCTCCTGAAATAGTTACCACGTCTACCTCAGAAATGTCATCTGGCTCACTGGGCTTTCTTAGTGTGCCCTGGATACAAGGTCAGGACTCTTCAGTGTTTTCACTGTAAGCTTTTTGAAAGGTTTTGCATCCTATACTTGCTTTGTTCCTTATACTCTTTTACCATGTATCTGAGGCTGTAAGCATCGAAAGAATATTGACCTGGATAAGTACTGCAGTTCATTGCACCCCTACAGGTTTTTGGGCACTTTCTTTGTGTGCCAGCAGGGCATAAGCATTATTTCAATCACAGGGTGTCTTTGGCAAGCGCTACTCTCTTCATCTTTGTAGCCCTTCTTTAGACTCTCCAGTGTGCAGAGCAAACCTAGCAGAGAGAATGCAGCCATTGTCATCAGCCATTGTCACCAGGGGAGGTTCAGGCTGGATGTTAGAAAAAAGTTCTATACAGTAAGAGTGATTGCACATTGGAATGGGCTGCCTGGGGAGGTGGTGGAGTCGCCATCACTGGAGGTTTTTAGGAGAAGACTTGACGGGGTGCTTGGTGCCGTGGGTTAGTTGCTTGGGCGGTGTTGGATTGGTTGATGGGTTGGACGCGACTCTTGAAGGTCTCTTCCAACCTGGTTTATTCTATGTATGTATATATGTATATCAAATATCCTCAGGAACAGAACAGAGGACCTTCAGGGCTGACTGCAGGATGTCCAACCGCATGTGTTATATCTCAGATAATTACAAGATGCTCATATTGGCTCCCATCTCTCCGTGTGAAATATCTTTAGCTGTTTGTTGGTGGTGATAAAGGAGAGGAGGCTGGGGAAGGGTAATATATTTGTCTTTCATGTATGGTTCTTCACTCATCCAGTCCTGTCCTTCGTAAGCCATGAATTCACAGACATTTGGCATAAGCTTCTTGACGTCTGGCAAGGGGATAGTGCAGGAAAAGGAAAGATGAACGGAACAAAGCTTAGTATGTTGTAAATGGTTTACAGAACATTAAGGGGAATATTTTGTTCCAGTAGATTTTAGAATTCCTTGCAAATAAAGCTGGAACACAGAAGTGGTGCATTTTAGGTTTTGGAGACTTTGATCCCTTAACTCATTTCTAATGATTTATTTGAGTGAATTGCAGATTTTAAATTGCATCTCCTGTAATGATTGAATGCACTTTCCTTATACCCAGTATTTATGGTGCAGCTGTTGGCAATGTTAATGTGAAAAGCACATCTCCTGAACATTGTCAAGCTCTTATTGTCACCTTTAGTTCCCTGGTAGATGGGGACAGAATTTTATTTGAGATTAAGAGGAAGAAAACTGTTACCTTTCAGGGAAAACATATATTTATGTTTCTGGATGTCTCTAAAGTGACTCAGACAAGGAGACACATATTTGAGTTATTGTTGCTAGATTTTATTATGCCTGGTGCCTGTGTGGCTATGCTATATTTTATGCTGCAAGGTTTAGAGTTGTTTTGGAAAGGAAGAGAGGGAAGCATTTTTTGGATCTTGATGAGGATGATAAAATGTAAATTCTAAGGGCAAAATTCAGAGGTGATGCCATTGGGAATATAAGTTCAATTTTTCATACATGACAGTCATTTAAATTCAGACCTCATCTTAACTCTTCTCTCTTTTCCACCTATTTATGCCTGTTTTTTCAATAAGTAAAGATGTCAGAATTGGTGAAATGTATATGCTGGTACCCTACAGAAGATATGAATTAAAATAAAGTAACAAAGCTAGGCTCAAGCCCATCACACAGACTCATGTGCCTTGCCAATAAGTTTTTCTGAGGTAAATGTGTAAATTGCTTGAGTGATCACCAGACAGAGGAGGAGCTTCTGAAGGACTCTAGAGGGAGAATCTGCCAGTGATGTGTTAGGTACCACATTACATAGATGACTTCTCTCCTTCTAACGCCTCTATGATCACCTACCTTATATTTGAAGGTCTGCCTCATTAGGCCTCTAAAATTTAGGAAGGAGTTTGGCGCAAGAAAGATGAACTGGATCCTACTCTAATTGAGTCTCCCAGGGAGTCGTAGTAAGTACAAGGAGAACATGTAACTGCAAGCCAAGAGTTCCCAAAGAACTGTTTCTCCTAGCTCAGGCTGTGACACTGCAGATAGGGTCACCAGCCCAACAGAAATTCAGTTGCTAATTCAGGCTCCCAGCTGAAAGCAGGGTCAAAAGCCCAAATATGAAACCTAATTAGACATTGAGTATATGCAAAATAGAGCTCCTCCTTCCAACTTAACACTGTATATACATTGAATAGTACAGTAGTATTATGTGTGAATGCAGCATTTCTAATTAATAAGAGGTAGCATAAAGACTTTGTATTTAAAATTCATAACTTTTGATGGAAAAATGTGATGCTATTTCAATGTAATTATTTCATCTCATTGAAAGTAACAGTAACTAAAAAATATTAAGAATGTTTACTTGCACCTCTTAACTGCTGTATATACAATGATTTATAATAAAGTCCCTCTTTCACTGGAGGGAAGTGAAAGCACAGCAATATAACACAGCATGCAGGAAAACATAGAGGATGTGTTTTGACTATATGCTTGCTCTGCAAACCAGTGCAAGCATAAACGTGTATGTGTATATGCACAAACATATAGATCACAGTATCCCAGTATAACCAAGGTTGGAAGAGACCCCAAGGATCATCAAGTCCAACCTGTCCCAACAGACCCCACAACTAGACCATGGCACCAAGTGCCACGTCCAATCTCCCCTTGAACACCTCCAGGGACGGTGACTCCACCACCTCCCTGGGCAGCCCATTCCAATGACGAATGACTCGCTCGGTGAAGAACTTTTTCCTCACCTCGAGTCTAAACCTCCCCTGGCACAGCTTGAGACTGTGTCCCCTTGTTCTGGTGCTGGTTGCCTGGGAGAAGAGACCAACCCCTTCCTGTCTACAACCACCTTTCAGGTAGTTGTAGAGGGCAATGAGGTCACCCCTGAGCCTCCTCTTCTCCAGGCTAAACAATCCCAGCTCCCTCAGCCTCTCCTCATAGGGCTTGTGCTCAAGGCCTCTCCCCAGCCTTGTTGCCCTTCTCTGGACACGTTCAAGTGTTCAAGATCTTACCAGTTTCTAGTTTGAAAGGGGGTAAAGTTGACCATCAGATAAAGGAAGTTGACTATTAGTAAATTTGATCATTACCTCTTAATTAACTGGAATTATTTAGTAACAATAGTATCATGAAAAGGAGAAATAACTTGTAGATTGTTAGATATATGCAATAAAAGTCCTCAAGTAGGATGCTATGTGCACTGTGGAAGAAAAAACTTACAAACAAACTGGGGTATTTGTGAAACTCCATGGCACTGTGGCTCTACAGCGTGTTCCTGGATCAGAATTCATGCCCAGGGGAGCTTCAGTTGTGCAAAGCTTGTGTGGTTTAGCAGAGTCTTCAACTGGTGTGAGTTTGCAGACCATCAAAAAAATCTTGAGCCTTTTTTTGACACGTTTGGTTTTGTTTGTGGCAGCATATCTTCCTAATGTTTTCTCCCAGAATTTTAAAAAAGTCCTAGGCTACTTGTGCAGAAGTGTGTTTTTAGTATTATCTTGAAAAAAAATAGAAATGTGCTATTTAAAATTCATCTGAGTGTGTTTGCTGTCAACTTCTCATTCAGAAGCAACAGAGATATTTTTTCTTGGAGGAGAAGCTTTTATCCATTAACTTAAGAGTTAGAGTATATCTTTGTGTCACGGTACAGTGCTTTGTGGTGATACACAAGCTCTGAATTATCTGTGTAATTTAGCTGAGGAACAGTGCCTTAGACTGTCAAAGGATTCTTTTTAGGGGATCAACATGGTTTCAGACTTTTGAGCTGGCTTTTTCGGGACTGGCTGAGTACCACTTTGTAACACTGTTGTGGTATGCATCATCTAGTGTTTGGACTTAGGTTATCCTTTGTGTGGAAAGCCATGCCTAAAGCTAAAAAAGAATAAATTATGATTTTTTTTTTTTTCCTGATAGAGAAGAAAAAGATATCTTGGGGCACAGGTACACTCTTTGAAGAAGCAGGTCTGTCCTAGGAAAACTGAGGAGTACACTGCAAAAGCTCTTTATGTAGGCTCCCTCATAATCAATTGAGACGGCGATTCATTCTGTGATAAATTTCAAAAGTAGATGAGCCCTTACTTCATGTCAAAATCTATTCTCATTTGATATGAACACAACTCAAAATCCTCAGAAATTACAGAATATGGACAGTGAAGGAAAATCAGTGAAACAATATCAGCAATGCTGCCTCTAGAAACTTAAATTTTAGAAGACTTGTGCTCACAATTTGAATTGACTAAGGTGAACATCATCGTGAAGAAGCTATCTAGACTTTCTCCTTTCTTTCTTTTCCCTGGTGGATTTAAACACACTTGTATCCAAACACCGATACTTAATTCGGATAAACTTCAAACTGGTATGAGTGAATTGAACTTTGTATGGAATAGCTAAGGAATTAATTTGACACTTCTAGAAATAGAAAAAGAAATCACATAATACACTATAGACTTTTTTTTTCTCCCTTATGCTGGCATAACTGGCAAGAGCTTTCTTTCGTTATTAGATTACTTTTTTCATTTTCCTTTTTTTCCCCTGCTATTAAGTTCTCAGTTTTCTGCCAAAACATGCACCAAAATATACGTGCCCTGGATTTAAATGTATTTAATTATTTCAGGTTGTCTAAAGTTTCAGTTTGCTTGAGAAATAATGAAAATAGCATATGTCACTTATTTCCCGTAGCAGCTAACTTTCAGAGGAGCTTATGTACTGCTCGGCTGCATTTATGGTGCAGAAGAAAAAAAAATATTAAAATGTCATACCCTAAGCCAAAAGCTGCGTTTCATCCAGGGTCGGAAATTATTTATGAATTTAACATTTAGCGCTAGGAGTGTCCCTTCAGCAAGAGCTGTGCAGTGTGGTGTTTTGTTTCCTTGGGCTAGATGGCGCTGCAGTATGCAAAATGTACCTCCCTGGCAGCCAGCAGAAGGGCTGTGCTCCAGCCGTCTGGAGCTGCAGGCAGGCTTCCCTCCTGCTTGGCAAAGAAAAAAAGCCTTTCCTTCATGCAGACATTTAGTGCTTTTTTGCTCTATCGACAAACAAAATGATAACTCTTCCTGTTTTATTTGTAAGGTTAGTATAAGTTCCTCTTGGTATATATTCTCTTTCAGAGAGGCATTTTATACATCCAGTATTAGATATGTCACCAGTTGGACGTGTATACAAAAGCTGCACACATTTTCTACAATGGTTATACTGACTTTTAGCCTGGAGGAGGAGAAAGCAGCAGAGAGGAGGAAGTTGTGGTATTCCCTGGAACAGTCTGTGTTTCTGGTACAGGAGATGAAGACCTCAGTCCAAAGATCTGGAAGTATTGAGATCCAACAATCCTAGTTTTGAATACCACTCTTGTCTGATGATGCTCTGTTATGCTTCATCCTACTGGAGACGGACCTTCTTTCTGCTCTCCGAATCCTGTGTCTCCTTTTCTACTTTATGCTTTATGCCTCAAGCTATGGCACAGTCTCTCTGCTTCAGCACTGGGAAGAAGTGACTGTACATGAACTAAGTCCCCATCTGCATCCTCTGTCTTGATGGTGGAAGAGAGGATGAGATCTTCATGTCACCCTGTGGTGAAACTTGAACAGTCCAGTGGCATTTTGCAGGAACAGGGAATAGTTCACCTAACAAGACCAAATCTGATCTCCTTAGGTTGGAGGAAGAAGAACCTGTTGAGGAGAAAGAGAGAGCCATCACAACCCATCATCCCAGGGCTGAGCTGTGTAATTATGCCTACTGCCCTAATAAATTTCTGAAATTTCATTAAATTTCATGAAAGTTTTGATTATTAACCCGGCTTTGAAGGGAAGAACAAATATAGGAGTTAGAAAGAGGTGGTCCCATGGCCTTAATTGGCCACAGAATGCTTTCTGTAAATAAATTGCCAAACTTCCAACACTGACCAGAGGTGCTGTTCAGGTGCACTTAGGCAGAGGTAAGAGAGGAGGTGCACTAAGCTGCAGTGCTTGTGCTGAAGTCCTTCATTTGAAGATAGCTGTCTAATAGCAATAAGTACAGACTATTGCTTGAACAGCTATTTTTCTGCTAATAGTGTTACTCTGAATATTGTATGTACTTCTTTGGTTTGGGAATAGAAATGAGTTTCACTCAGAGGCTGTTAAGCTTGCTGGAGTTACTGATAACTGCTTATGAGTTTTTACATATGTGGTCTAAGGTTAATAATGTTTTATGAAAGCACAGATCAGGTCTTGATCTTCAGAAAAGAGTTAAAACAAAGTTCAGAAGAATAGTGAAGTAAGTTCTTGCTTTTTAACCAAGACTGCTTATACATCACATTACTGTGCTGATGTTGGTGTCACTGTTCCGTATCACAGAAATATCTGAGGGGCAGTAGCTGGAATTTTAGATGTAGGCATGGGTTGCTCTGGCACCCTTCTCCATCTCATGCTTGGTATCCTCTGTTTCTCCATTAGCAATGCCTAACTCTTTTGTTTCTGTCTTATGCCTGCATCTGCACCGTGCTCTCTGCAATGCTGTTTTGGGGAACTGACATGGGTAACTACAAAACATTACTAAGATTGCTTTCCCGAGGGGCTAAATTGAGCTGCCAAAATGAGGTTCTGCACAAACAGTGGTGTTGCTGAATGTGGAAGCACATCTATTGCCTGTCAATGGATGTGCTGAAAAAAAAAGCTACAAATCTCGTTAATCTATTGGCAGTGTACTATTGCAGATGAAAGAATAAATACATATGCCCTCTTTGTTAAATCCTGGTCTTGGGTGTCAATGCTGCTTCTCTCTTTCATTTGGAAAAGCAGGCATAAAGTGTGGAAAACAGATGGTGGAAAATTTCCCCCCATGATTATCTTTTCTCCCCTTGCAGATTCAATGTGATCATTGTTTATTCCTGCTCTGAAGAGATATTGTCCTCTCTCTCCTCCACACAGTCACCTGCAGGCCATTGGCTTGACAGTGGTGCTTATATTCATTGCACAGTTAAATTAGCACAAATTGGAAGCAACCAAGTTGATGTTAGTAGGACTGAACTTACATATTCTGTCACACTGCTTGATATAAAACTGGAGGCAGATTTAGAAATTCTGGGCTTGTTAGGTTTTCTTGGTTTCCTTCCTTTAAATTTCCTTAATGAGGTTTTTAAGTATCCTGAGGAAAACAAACAAACAAACAAACCCACCAGTATTAAATTGATTTTACTTTTTAGTATAAAGTGGAAATTTAAATTGACTTTACTGTTGGAAAAAAGCAACACTGCCTACATCTCAGATCTTGCATACTTTGCTCATGTTAGTCTTATGAACTATGCTCTTGTGCAAGTTGTCTAGGGTATGAATCTCAGTAAATATACAAAAACCATCTGTTTGGAGTCTTGGACACTGCAACCTGCTAGAAGATGCCTGGGTTCTCTTGATTTCGATAGCAACTGAGGGCATCTAGGCCAAGTTGAGTCACTACAAGCTCTCCAGGGAAAAATCAACCATTTCAAAAGATTTTATTAAAATCAAAGATTAAACTGATGAGACTGAAATAATCAGCTTGATCTGCTTCTCTTGGCTAACAGAATTACCTTGATTCTCTAGCCATTGTTATAGATATTCTTAAAAAGAATATTAAAAGCAGCTGTCACCTATTTTTTCATCAAAATGTATGAGTTTTAAATAGCTCTTTCTATGAAATGCAAGTCAATCTTCTAGCCTGCAGTGAAGAAACACATTTGTACATGTAAAGCAAAAGATAATAAGGATAATTTAAATACGTGTTTCAAATAGATAAAAAAGTACCAATATTTATGTTTATTTGCAGTCTGGTGGAAAGGAGGATCCCTGTTTTGTTGCATCCTGTGAGCAATCTATACACAAAACCATATCAATAACAAGATGTTTCTTCATGATGAATTGCAGATGTCCTTGAAGACACACATCTCCTTTCCTAGTACATTAGGAAACCCCACTTCCAGAAAAGTCTGATTAGTCCTAGGCTTAGTGTATCAGTGCATCAGTGCTCAATGAAGCCTTCCCAGACATGGACACCAGATACATTGCCCTTTTAATCTAGGATGTTCAGTCAGCCTCTTGCTTTTATTCTAGTTCAGGTGAACTATTTACCATGTTTTCTGCATATGTTTGGGGTTTGTTCCCATTACCTTCAATACTGCTTCACATCCTCCTCTGATCACCATAATTTCTGACCACCTTCCAGTTGTGTATTATGAGACAAGACTAATACCTAGTCATGTATAGCTAGGTTTGGTTTTATTCTGGGTCTTCCCCTGGGTTCTTGCCAGTGCAAGTCCTTATTCTTTCAGCAAATCCCTCCACTTTCAGGATGCCTCACTTTTTATGTGTTCAGACTACCTCTTTCTCACACCATAAATGAAGTGTCATATCTGCACATGGAGACAGCAATATCTAGCATGCAAAATAATTATGGTAAATTTTGGAAGCAGTTTAATTAGTATGTAAATCTAAAATGCGTGTGATCTACCAAGTATCTCAAAGCCTGGCTCTGGAAGTGGAATTCTCTCCAGACACTAGTAGAAGTGCCTTCTCATGTAAAAAGCAAATCATCTTAGGCAATCTTTACAGCTGCTTCAGGAAGTACGTTCCAAGCAGGCTTAGGCACAGGGATCTAATAAGTTCACATTAATTTTCAGATGTTCACAAAATCACAGAATGTTAGGGGTTGGAAGGGACCTCGAAGGATCAACTAGTCCAACTCTCCTGCCAGAGCAGGGTCCCCTAGAATCTTCAGAGTGACACAGTGCTCAGAACAAGAGCAAAAATTAAATGCTGAAGTGAGGAACTTGCCTGTTAACACAGGAGAAAAGTTTACCACAAATGATGTGATGAGAAGAGGGAGGCGGTTTAACTAGCTGACCTCTGGAAGTCACTTCCAACATAAATTATCTATAAACCTATAATTTGTTCAGTGGGTTGGCAGAATACTTATTTCTCTGAATACTTTTCTTAAAAATAAGGAATAAGGTTTTTTTGACCTCTGTGAGGTGTCTGGGTCCATTCCCACTTTGTCATTCATGTCTCAGAACAAAGTTACAATCACCGCAGCAGCACTATCTCTTTTTTTGTTACAGGATAACACTAGTTCCAAAACACTTCGGTATAATAAACGGCTCAAGGGTGATGGGGAGAACAACCATAAAAAACTATGAATAATTTGTCCACATTCACAGAAAAGCTCTATGGCCAAGGTGGAAACATATTTTTTTCTAATTCATGGGTGCTGTTCTGTAATCTGTGTTCACTGCTGACTGTTTTGCATCCAAATAGATTTAGCCTTAAAAATATTTTTGAAGCCAAATGACAAATTTCACAGCCAAAATCATATGCCAAGCAGGAGACACTAAGCTATCTGCTTACATTGCAGACCTGGGCACATTTTAATAGGAAAGTTTTTGTTTGGCAAAAGACATGAACTGCGATTGCACTGAAGGGAAGCCTACACTCCTTCTTTCTCTCATGGGTGATACAACTGCTGATGGCAAATTGACAAGATTTTTAGATTCTTGTACATTGTTTAGTTAAGAAAAGAGCAGTCAGAGCACTTAAACCCATCTCATTCCTGACTTAAGTTTAGGCTCGAGGTGAGGAGAAAGTTCTTCACAAAAAGAGTAATTTGCCTTTGGAATGTGCTGCCCAGGTGGAGGTGGTGGAGTCATTGTCACTGGAGGTGTTCAAAAAAGGATTGGATGTGGCACTTGAAGCCATGATTTAGTTGTCAGGAGGTGTTAGGTATTAGGTAATAGGTTGGACTTGATGATCTCTTAGGTGGTTTTCAACCTTGTCAGTTCTATGATTATCTGTATATACACAAACTTAAGCCTGGCACCTGGAGCAGGAGCAGCCACAAAGGTGGGAGGAGACTGACCGGCAGGTGTTTTCAGCACTATTCTATGTTGTGTCAGGTGTCCTCATCTAAACATTTCTCCATGATCTCTGTTACGTGGAATGGGGGGTCTTGATATATGAAGAAAAACTGAAGGAACAGTGTTCAGCCCAGAGGAGGCTCCAGGGAAATCTAATCATGGTCTTTCAATACTTGAAACATAATTATTTGGGAGATAGAGGCACTCACTTCACAAAGATGCATGGTAACAGGACAAGAGGCAATATACACAAGCTAGGAATACTGAAAACTTGGTTTGGCAGAGTCCTCAATAAACCAGCCTATGGTCTATTTTTAATGGAAGACTGCAAAGATTCCTTCCCACTCTGACACTTCTCCTATTCTATGATTCTTTTATTATCTGCATATTGAGCTCAATAAAAACCTAAAACTGCTTGATGCAGCTAGGAATTTCTTTTAGAAAATCAAAGATATATTCTGCTGTTAGCTTGATGACACTAGCAGCTGAGAAAAACTTGTTTTAATTTTGTGACTTCTATTAATTAGTTACCTTGCAGATTTTCCCATTGTTCCTTTCGTTTATTGAAACTGCTTACAGGAACCGGTTGGATTTGGCAGATATTTTTTCTACCTGGTACCTTACTATCCAATTAGAAAGATAAATAGATAGTGGAAAAATCAATTAAAGCAGAAAAGTTTTAATGTGTTAAACTAGAATTGGTTCTGACCTGGAAGAATTGGGTCATTATCTAAATATTCCCAAGTCCTGGAATTGCTTTCATCTTGTGATTGAGCTCTGATTCCTCTGTACTTCTTAAGAAAATTAATCTAAATTTTATTCTAAAGTAGGAGTTCTGAAGAGTTTGAAGATTGCTATATTTACAACATCAAACAGTTTAGAGGCAAAACTAATGACTTTATGCTTCTGTTCAGACTTGTGAAATTATGAGGTCATGGAAAGAGAGGGGTTCTCTTGTTAACTATTTCCATAATTAACATTCATTTGGCTACTTGAGGTTTAGCATGCCATTTCATTAAAATAATGCAATCTCAGAAAGAGGAAAAAAAAAAGTTTTCAAAGTATAATTGGTTTTCGCTGTCAATATATCTTAAAATCCCATTAGCCACAAAATTTAAGCATTGTTTTCCTAATGACTTGCATAATTGGATCATCAGATTTTGCTCCTTAAAAAAAAATAATAAAAAAAATCACTTGGTGGTTTTAAAGGTTATTATTTGCATGAATTTTCCCCCCTCAGTGTTACATTTCCACTTCTATTTCCACCAACGCTGAAAGGTCAGGGACCTAGCGAGTTAAATGAAATCATGTCAAGAGCAACTGGATCTGTTACTTCCCCCTCCTTTTTTTTTTTTTTGAGAGAGGGAGACTGACAGCTACTGGCAAATGCATGCGTGTTAGTAGTTTGATTTGAGATACTTGTCTGCCTCAACCCATTAAGGCAATTTAGAGCACTCTTCCGTGTCTTCTGTGGTAACGTGCTCATGGCAAGTTTTGTCACTTCATTTTAGAAATTCCAGTGCACTCTTTTTTTTTTTTTTGACCATTTTAGAGATACTGTAAAATACAAAGTGTGACAAAGAGATGTAGACAATCACATCAATAAATGTTTTCCAGAGATACTACATTCATGTAAGTAAACTAAATCTGCCATACTTAATCCTAGAAAAATGTCCTTCATGTATTCCATGTCTGTGTTATCACAGGAGTCAGACATAATAAAAATCATAGAGAAATCACATTTCTGCAAGAGATCTTGAGAGGTTATCCAGTACATATTCTTGATGCTAGTCATGTTCAACTCAATCCTAAAATGCCTGACAGATGTTCAGCTTACCAGTTTTTAAAAATCTCCAGTGCTGGAAAGTTTGTATCTTCTCTAGGCAATTAATTCAAGTGTTTAACAACACTCACCATTCTTTCCTCTGATATTTAATCTAGATTCCATTGATGCAGTTTAGACTAGTTCATTTGTTCCTTTCCTATTTGAATTTACTCTTGCTTTCTGTGAAGTAATCTTAAAATATTTAAAGACCATCAGAATACTCTTCAAACGCCGCTTACCTACGCTAAACAGCTTGACATATGTTGATTTGTCCTCAAAGGTCTCATTTTATACGCCATCCGAGCCTGCCTATAGGGAATTGTCGCCCTGCCCCGCCGGGCGGTTCCCGCCAGGACCACCCCGACGGAGCCAGCACCGGCCCTGCAGGTCCCGAGCCTCCAGCAGGGACCAGCCCCCGGCAGCCGCAGCTTCGTCGTGGGACTGCCCACCACCGCTCAAACCCTTTCCAAGGGAACCTGCCGACCGGCAGAGCCTAAGTCCACATTGGTTGATTGTTACTGTCTAGATTTCGAATATTTGAACAAGAGATTTTTAGGTAATTGAGATTAGTTTGAAACTTTTTTTTTTAAAGATAAGAACTATGATTGCCATTTTCTCTTTTTCTGTTTACTGAAACTTTAACTGTCCTCACTGTTTTCAAAATAATTGCTAAAGGTTCTGAGATCACTTCAGTGAGTTCTCTAAGTACTCTCAGGTGAATTTCATCAGGGCCAGCCAGTTTAAAAACATCCAGCTTCTCAAAGTAGAATTAAACGTGTGCTTTACCTTTTCCATCCTGAGTTCTTACCCTTTTGTCATTGACGCTAATTGTGTTAGACATCTAATCACAGGCACTGTATCAAGGAAAGACTGAAAGAAAATCCTACATTCTACTCTTTGTCCATCTGTGCATCATTGAGCCCTCTTGTACTTAGGAACCTAGGAAATGTTTGGATAATTTCTGCTTTGTATAGTGATAGAATAAAGAAGAAGAAAACACTGTTCATATTACAACAAATTTTTGACCTGAGAAGGAAGTGAAGAGTCTAATTTAGGCCAGATACATATGTTAGATTCAACAGGGTCGTTCGCCATTGGAATGGGCTGCCCAGGGAGGTGGTGGAGTCACCATCCCTGGAGGTGTTCAAGAGGGGATTGGACGTGGCACTTGGTGCCATGGTTTAGCCATGAGGTCTGTGGTGATGGGTTGGACTTGATGATCTTTGAGGTCTCTTCCAACCTTGGTGATTCTGTGGTAATTTAAGCATGCTTTTCAAGTGTCCCTCTAGTCAGTGGAAGATTGAAAGTCACTTCAAGGGTTGGATTTCCTGCTCGCTTTCCTGATACCTGTATTAGATAAAACCCAGCTTGTAAAGAGTCCATGAAGACGATACCAATACAAGCAGACATTGAGTACTGCAATTCGATGAGGACTCGGCACTTGGAAAGTCTTTATTAATGTTTGATGGCGCACATCACTATGAGCAAATGGCCAGGTTTTGTTCTAGTTACATGATAGGCTTTAAGATTGCATTGCCTTAGCCCTTTCTTTTACAGAAATTAATCATGATTGATATTCTGGCTCTTGCAATGTTTAATATTGTGTGCCATTGTTTTTACTGCTTTTTTTTTTGTTGGAAATACGAATTGTGCAGCAATTATTCATGACTCTGTATGGTGTATCTATTTCTGTGCAACAAAGGATGTTACCGGTGGCCAGAAATTAGCTTGAGTTCTCTTCTTCTGTCTTCCAAAATGCATTTCAAGTCTAGGAAAGGGCTGGTTTTTAAAGCCAGTTTTAAAATTGCTTCTGAAAGATGATTTTGAAGTAGTTCAGTTAATAGTGTGGTATAATTTTAAGGCAGCTTATCATGTAACAGTGTGGTCACCTTGCTGAAGCCCAAGTCTGTTTTGCAGGGCAAATTATTTTTTTTTTGGTACCACCAGTGTATTTAAACAGTTCAAACCCACTGTTTCCATTTCCCTGCTTTTGGGATATTTATTCCAGCACTTATTTCATCTCCATCCCCTTAAAGACTGTGTCTTCCCTTACATGTCCCTAGAGGCACAATGCACACAGAAATGTGAATCTCTCATACTTGCTTCACGCTGGAAGTCAGGAAAACCAATCATATGTAAGTTGATCAAAGCACACAGTAACACTTCACTCATCTTTAAATGTTTACTAATGTTGGAGTTTCCTTCAGATCTGTTTTTTTTTTGTTTATTTTTTCTTGGGGGTTTTTTGATGTGACATAATGAACTTTTTTTTTTTTATTTGTAGAATTTACATCCTCCTGTCCTTTCTTTTCCTGCACCTGACTAGAATTTGATGTATGCACTGTACATTATCCAAGTCTCTGCTCTGCTTGGCTACAAATATGAGCATGTGTGTGTGTCAATGTGTGCATGTCTGTGTGTATGCACGGACATATGCATGCCATTGGTTCTTGAAAAGAATAAAAACAAAGAAGATTTTCCTTTCATGCCAATTTGAATGATTACCCTTCACTTGATAAAGTCTGGCACATACCTTGGTGTTTTATATGATCTGTCACAATAACCTGACTGTAATGCAGATTCCTGCCCCAGGTTTGTGATATGTTTTCTTATTCCATTAGCACTTTGTCATCTGCTCCCTTGATGCCACTGTTACACGAAGAAGGGGTTTAGGGTGAGGTTCCTGATACAATACAATGTCTCTTTCTATTGTACTCTGTTTCTTTCTACTCTCAATTTGCACAATACCTATTTATATGTTTCTGCTTATCTCATCTCACCAACTGATATATCTCACATGCAACTTGTGCAGTCTTATTGTGGAAGCTTATGAATTTAAATATTTGGGGTTTATATTGAACATGATATAGTATAATAACAAGGCTGTTATCTGTTCACTTCTGTGTAGTTCCTTATCAGTCTTTCAGAGGACACTTTGACATGACAGTAAGAATTGGCTGAACTAGTTTCTGGAATGTCTGCAAGGGAGGGATCTTAGCAACAGCTTTCCTTCTGCGCTGGTGAGCTCCTTTATGGTTTTATTTGTTTGGTTTGGGTTTTTTTGTATGTGATTCTTAATAAATTCCATCTATTGCAGCCCCCCATCCCTACAAAAAGGGCAGCAGAATAGGAATACATAGAATACATAGAATACATAGAATAAACCAGGTTGGAAGAGATTATGACTGATGAATAAGGAAAACAAAGCAGAAAGGAATTTTAAAGACATTCAAAATGTTCCTTTAGTTAACTTACCTCTATTAAGCAACCATATGTGATCATAGTTTATGTTAACTTTTTATATTATTGATGACTTCATATTAGCATCATTTATGTTACTGATATGAAATGACCATAAGTATATATTTTTTACTCGACATGCCATTAATAGGCTATTGATGATAAAGATGATGTAATATTTTTTATATTTATAATGCAGGTGAAGTAGATTAGAAAGATTTTGCCCAAGCATAGGAATAGAAGCCAGACAAATATAGCTTGAAATTTCTTTTCTTTACATCTTACTGCAAATAGCTGCTCTGCAGCAATTTCTGATCTCTGAAGTGGGGATGGTAGCTCAGTGTTAGTCCTTGGTGAATGGCTTGAACAAGGCTACATTTCTATGACTGAAATACAGAATGTCTGTGGAGGCTTTTTTTCTGTTAAATTTCTTATTTCACTTTTATGTAATTTATTTCAATTTCCTAAGTAACTACTTGGTGTCAGCTTTCAAGGTTATATTGAATTGCATTTATTTTTCTGATTGAATCCTTATCAACATAGGAAAAAAGTTCTTCCTTTTAGATTGTAATTTGACATAGTTGTGAACTTGCATATGACATTGTTAGTGCATTGTGTCCAATATCTTTATCTTTGCAGATTTGCAGAGCAAATTGGAAGAACCTTGTAGGACATTTGGAAGTTCAATTTTACTGAACAAGGACATAACTGAAAAATTAAATGCTCTGCTTTCTGTCCTATATTCTGTTACTATAAGGCCACTTTCGACTGTAATCGTGATGAGTGGTTTCCTATGTTGTGTGAGTAAGATGAGTCTGTTTACAAAACTGGAATAAATTCACTGGTCCCTCTCAATGCAGTAAAGGCTACCATTAAACACAAACTGGTTTTTGGCTCAGTTCTGTGGAATCAAAGAATTTTCCTTGCAGAATAATTCACAATTTTTTATGCATTTATTAGACAAAGGATAGATAAACAGCAAAGCCCTGGAATATTCTGCATATTTTATACCAATGTGCACCTTCCTTAATCCATTAGTTCTCAGATATGACTCATCACTTTGTCTAGACACATTCTGTATAACAGAATGCTTAAAATCGATCCCTTCCTGGCATCAAAATTATCATGTGTTGGAAGAGGTGATGGTCAGTCCCTGTGCTCAGAGATAGAGATGGTGCAGAAACCTGTGGTCCATACTTCTACTAAGGTGAACTTGGTGTTAGTGGAAGCTCAACAGCTTAATCACTTTGTGCTCCCTTATTGTGAGTGCAAGCAGCATTGCCTCAGACTGCTGGCTTGGTAACAGGATGACAGCTGCCATTTTAGGTGTCATTTGAGACTTAGCCTGGGAATGAGCTGAACTTAAAACCAGAAGTCTCTGTGGCTTGAGCAGAAAAGAACGTATTGGTGGCCAAGAGAGAAATAGTTGTATATCCCTTCTGTAAACTGGGCAGCTCAGACAGGTTCATGGTGTTGTGAGGAATAGTTGCAGCCCCAGTCTGAGTGAAATGGATACATAGTGGTGTCAAGTAATCTGGCAGTGTTTATCATGATGATATTGTGGGAATTGGGAAACTAAATGTACATTTGGCAGGTTACATATTTTTAGTAAACATAGAGTGAATATGTATTAGGAGTAGACTGCAGAACATAGAGCTGCCAATTCATTTCTATTAATCAACACACAAACACCCAAGCCTTTCAGCAATTAGAAAACATGCAGAAAGTAATGATACTAGTGGAGTCTATAAGTCAAGAGCAAAGAAACAGTCGTTAAAATTCTTCCACACTAACAGAATCTGGTAGTGACTCAGAAGCAGTGAGTGAGGAGAGTCCAGCTCCATCCCTCATGGAGAAGGATTTGTGCAAGACAAAAATTTTCTGTTTCTTTTAGAACATAAGTCCAAGTATCCTGGATTGCAGGCTGGATGACTATTGCAAGCTGAATAACCTATGTTCTGAAGTGTATGCACAATGAAATGAAAATGTATTTATTCACATAGTCACCCCACACATGTTTCTGTAATCCTCGTTGACGTTAATAAGAAATAACACTGCTATGTGGGCCTGTAAGGTAGACACAATCAAAAACTTCCCATCTTTCCATCCTTCTTAGGCAGAGATTGAGAACAGTTCTTGTGGCTACATTCTCATACAGATTAAGAGGGAAAAATGTGCTCCTTTTTCTCCCTTCGCATGTAATCCTAGATGAATGCAGGACATTGGTTATGACAAGTTATATAAATGTTGCTGCTTCTTGGAGAAAACAGAATGGCTTGTCCATATTACACCATATCAATATATTGTTCTGTACCAACACATATTGTTTTTCAGCAGAAAAGCAGAAAAGCTGAAAAACAAAAAAGCTGTATACAAAACATAAGTTACATACTTAAGATGGATTTAACTGTTCCCAGTGAAGAGTTTTGAAAGAGCTGGCTGGATCCCTCTCTGAAGTACTTTTGCTTGTTTTCCACTAGTCACAGAAACCTTAGCCTGGAAAAAAGAAGAGGCTTGGCAGAAAATGAGTGCACTGATATTTGGGGAAGCTGCAGAGAACAATGGTGATAATTATGACCCTATTTGCCTGGCATTGATTTTAGGAACACTAGTGAAATGGTTGATGCATTTGAAATGAATAAAGCACTAAAAGAAGTTGCTTTTATTATCAGTAGTCAACATAAGGCTTTGTTAATCTAGTTTGCTACATTTTTATAAGATTACAAGTTTGAGAAATCTACTTAATATAGTTAGACACCTCTAAGGCATTTTATTTGCTACAGAACAATATTTCATTAAGTGGGAAGAATGATGCAAAGTTATTCAATGGATAAATAATTGTTAAAAAAAAATAATTCTTGTGCTTTAAAATGCAGTTATATATTGGGTCTGGCTGCCCTCACAATGTTGTGCTTTGTATTTGCAGGCATAAAGGTGTTGATAACACCTGCTGCTGAGCAGTGCTGGTGGAGCATCAAGGCTGTCTCTAACATTTTCCCACCAAAGGACATTAGGCTGGGGGTGGCCAAGAGATTGGGGGTACACAGCTGGGACAAGCTGACCCAAACAGACCAAAGAGATATTCCATAGCATAGGGCATCATGCTCAGCAATAAAAACTAAGAGAAGGGAGCTGGTGAGCGTTCGTTATTAAGGAATTTGTCTTCTGAAGCAACACATTGCATATTGAGGCCCTGCTTCCCAGGAAGTGGTTGAACATTGCCTGCTAATGGGATGTAGAAAATAAATCTGTGGTTTGCTTTGCTTCCACACACAGCCTTTGTTTTCCTTTGTTAGACTACCTTATCTCAGCCCATGATTTTTTCATCTTATTTTATCCCTGTGTGTTGCTGAGGAGGGAGAGTAAGAATGTATCTTCATAGGCATCTGTCACCAGCCAAGGTCAACCCACCACAAGCTGTAAATGGGGAATTATTAGGAAGCAGCTGTCTTCTCAGGGAAGTCCCAGTAAGATCCTTTCTTCAGTAAACATGCATTATCTCACAATTTGCAAAATACAGAATTGTACTGCTAAAGCTTGTGATTGAGAAAAATATAAGGTAAGAGGTAAGTAATGAAGAAAATAGGTTAATGAAATGCATACATCTTGATTGGTGTCCTCATATTTGCACAGGCAAATTATTTCCCTGTATTGTCCAATACATAATCATAGGGGCAGGAATAAAGTGTCAGTTATGCATAGAGGATTGGAACTACTTTCTTGGAGGCAGGGATTGTGAGAAAGACTTATAGGTCGTGGGAGTTAATCTGATGAAAATGAGCTGCTAAAGATAACACTGTGGCAAAAAAGGTTAATGAGATCACCAGATGAATTCACAAGAGGATATGAGAAGTTATAGAGATATTAAATTACTGTATTGTTGGGATCCACACTGACCCTTCTGTATTAGAATCATTTCTGATATCCAGTGGAGAGTGTTATAAAATGGGAGAAGATTTAGAGAAGAGCTATGAGAATGATGAATGAACTGGAAAACATGTTATACTGAAGGACTGAATTAGTTCCGTGTATTTAGTTTATCAAAGAGAAGGTTAGGGAGTCAATGTCTCTTTGGTGAGCAAGCTGTAATAGTGCATTCTTCAATCTAACCAGCAAAATATAAATTGGATCTTCATCAAGAACATGAAGGTAGAAAAGCTAAGACTGGAAACATAAACACGTCTTTGAAACAAGAATTGTTTGGTTTTAATGTAGTTTATGAAGGGATTCTTCATCAGCAGTAAATTTAAAATCAGGCTTGGGTTTTCTTTTCTAAAAGCTATCTTCCTGTTGGGATATATCTGAATAAAGAGTTCACAGAAGAATAAAGTCTGACTTCTGTGAGAAACTGTTCTAAGTGACCACAAAAATATAATCTGGCCTCATCATCTACACATCTGACACTGAAATAATTACAATAAAAGACACTGTAATTAATTAGTGCTTTTTGGTAGACGGTTGTAACTAGAGTCAGGACAGAATATTGATCTTTTTAAGCCAACAAAGAATAATTTCCTTCCATAGTTGATGTTCCAGACACTTTTATTTTCCTGTGTTCTTATGATCTCCATTTGTAATTCCATAGCATCACTGCTGAATGCTAATGAATCAATGCTATAGAAAACACTGTTCATTGAGATAATGTTTACTTGTTTCACAGCAGCCAGAAAATCCATCAGAATGGGAATCTTTGCTTATTAATAATACCTTATGTACCCTGAGCTTGTCTAAACAGAACTGAACTTTTGGTGGATATTCCAGCAAGAAGAATGCTGCATCAGTGAGGTTTAGGCATACATTTCAGTACAATTTTTCTGGTTTCAGTTGTTTGCTAGTTAGACACCTATATAGTCTAATCTCTGAGCTGTTGCTGCAGTCAGGGATAAGAAATGAGCAGGCCCACTGTCAATAATAGTGGCTTGGGCAGCTTTTCCCAGGCAATGCAAAGAGCATGGATACAATCATAGCCACTGGCACTTCATTTCATTATGCTGTTAAAGTACTTACTATTTTGAAAGAGTACTTGCTGACATACAGAAGAATGACTGCTGAGGTTTTTCTGTTTTCTCTCTAAATGGAATGAGGCTGGGAACAAAATTTCCAACAGCTGGCACTTGTACCACAGCAGAAAAACGAAACAGTCTTGAGAAAGGTGCAGATAGCTGAATGGACATCAGTGCTCTTTGGTTCTTCTGCCTTAACCAATATTACTCCTCCCTGAGCAGATTTTCATGATTTAATTTTGAAATAATGCAGAAGTGCCCTGTATATTACAGAAACTGATACTCTGTTTTCACAAATGCTATGAAGAATTTCCTTGTGGATAATCTGTAAAAACAATATTAACCTTGGGTGTTTGTTTTGTTTTTTTTTAAATATGACTATGTTCTTAACTGGAAAATGTACTGATTATTTCCAGTAAGCAGTAAGCTTTCTTCCTTAAATGTCTCATAAAAAAAGTTTTAAAGCAAATTATTCATTTTCAACTAATTTGGAAATAGAGTTTTTTAAAGGATTGCCATGTTTTTCTGAAATAAAATGCCTTTGAACCTCACCTCTTGCTTTTCAGAATTTCTGTGTACTAACTGAACACTCATTTGTGTTTTCTTGGTGACTCCCTCATACAAGAATTTGGAGTGTAATTTTACTAAAAGTGTTGCCCTTTTCAGAAAAGTTTGTTGTGTGGTTTCTTTTCTAGTCAGAAGCTATCTGTTGTCTCTGTAAAGCAAGAAGTAATTTTTTTATGCCTCGCATCTATAAATATTACACTAAAGCTGTAGTCCACACTGGAACTAGAATGTGATATGCAAATATTTTGCTGAATTTCTTTGTTTTTAAGTTCAATTGTATTAATATCTCCTTTGTTTTCTACCTGCAACCATCATTTTTAGATTTTGTTGATATTAATGCTTATTTAAAAGGTATCTCATACAAATTTATAAGTATATATGAGGACATTTGTTTTCAGAAATATCTCTATTTACTAAGTGCTGCTTTCCTGAGGACCATTTCCCACCATTTCTAAGATGGAAAATTAACAAGGAGAAGTAGAAAGAGGAAGATTATTTGGAGAAGCACGTTATGAACAGGAAAATAAACAATTGTAACAGGCTGAGACCAACAGTGTAGAAACTTAAATATGCATCATAGTGTTTCTGTAGTGATGATGAATATATTTGCAAGTGGGCACTTTCACTTTGAAGAGTCCTGTACTGCTTATTTTAATATTTGTCCTATTTCTCCCCTTACAACTTTCTTTAATTTTACTTTCTTTTTCCATTTCTTAATAGTTCTGGGTCAGCCTTAAAAAATGAGACATAAAATTCAGTGGAAAACATTCATTTATGCAACTTGCTTGATCCCAAATAAAATAAGGGCTAATATATTTTTCATATGACAATATCACATAATCTGGGGGGGGGGGGAACACACAAAACCAGGAAAAGCCTCAGTTCTGAGATTATCAAAAACAGTTAATTAATTTAATTTTGAAGCAATAACTACTAGGATTTATTTTGGTAATTGTTCAGGATAATAATTGCCTGGACTTTTTCTCTATCAAGTCACAGTAAGATCCATAATCATTTAATTAGGAGGTGACTGTGACTATGTATGGGTAACACATTCTGCATTAACTTTATCTTAATATGCTGTTATGGAAGGGAAAAACAAAAGGATAGGATGTTTTGAAATGAAAACACTTAAGTACCTTCTAAGTAAGTTGTCCTCTTCTGAAATTAACAATTGTCTCTTTTATTGTAATGCTTCAAATTACATCCCATAGAAATAGAAATGAACCTCATGTCTTCAGTAGCCATGCCATGGAGATCCAGGCATGCTTGGTTAGCTTTTCCCTATCAGTGCAACAAGCATGCTCACAGTCATGCCTATTAATCTTTCATACCCTTAATCTAGAATAAATTGTGGAATTGGGTTCTCTCAACGATTGAAATTTCTAGGATATATTTGTCAGATGTCCCAAATCCTCCTGAGGAGATTAATACTGGCCTCTCATGACATATTTCCTGAAGAATCTTCATCTGCAGATGGTGAATACAGTACATTTCTAAATGGAAGAATTTACTGAAGTCATTTATAAAAATTTGTTTTCCATTGGTAATAGTGACTGGTAGTGAATGTTTATAGGTTGAGTTATTCTGCAGACTACTATTTATTTCCTGATAAAGCACGTGAAAGTTTCTCATCCAAAATCACTTATTTTCCCCTCTATTAAAAAAATAATCACATTAATATTGGAAGCTTATTATCAATCATGGTTGTATTCTGGGAACATAAATGTGGCATTCATTTACATCTTCCTGCTACTTTGGTCCAAGAACATCATGAGCAGTACAGATGGCATTATTTGCTCCACAGCTCATCTCCTTGACATGTTCTGGATCTGTGCTCTGTTTCACTGATGGGTGTCTTTCTGGAAAGGTTGTGTTCTGCCAGCATATTTACAAATGCCCCCTTTGCCTTCACACTTAGCAAAAATTTATAACTAATGGTAAACTACTGATTACCATTTACCAATTTCAGCTTGGTAGTCCTAATCACAGAATGTAAGGCAAGGTTATGCCCTTTGCCACTAATATGTTCTATAGAGTTGGGCAACAGTGGCAGAGGAAATAAATTTTTATTCTGTTTTGCTTTTTGACTCAGAAGAAAGTATGAAAGATGGAGGACAGGGAATAAAAATGTGTTTCACCTGTATTCAGTCTGATGATCTCCACTTGTGTCTTCATCATCCAGAATGCCTTCAAGACAGCAGTATAAAATGGGGAAAAAAGAAGGCAATCCAGATCAGAATGAGCCAGCAAGCTCTGATACAAATCAGATTGCAATGAGCTAAGAATAATTCTTATTTTTCCTACAAAATGAATGCTTCTGAATCTCAATCTTCTGTACTGTGCTGTCATCCCTCATAATAAGACAAGTATGTTAGCAGAAAGGCTGTTTATGTATTCAACATTTCAAGTTGCATATTAAAACTGGTAATTGGTGGTAAGAGAAAATAATGCACATTCCAGTGCAATAGCACATGCTAGTAATCACAACATACACTGGACAAAAGAGGCACAACTGCAATTACTGATTGGTGTTCCACAAGGAGTATTAGAAGTTCTGTCATATACAAGTAAAAAAATGAATGTACTATATGTGTTACAGGCCTGGAACCCAAACTCCCTAGCTTATATGTGAATCTACTACAGAAAAAAAAAAGTGGCTATGTTTAGGCATAGCCTGTCCTTCAACAGCTGCAAATTTTAGGCAAATAATAATCCCTCTTTGGTTCTTTGAATGATCATCTTGAGAAGATCCTAGCCCTGAAAAAAATGTCAGCCTCTGCAACCCTGAAAATCCACTCTGGGCAGCACATCCCAATGGCCAATCTCTCTTGCTGGGAGGAACTTTCTCCTCACTCCAGCCTGGGCCTCCCCTGGCACAGCTTGAGACTGTGTCCTCTTGCTCTGGTGCTGGATGCCTGGGAGAGGAGACCAACCCCCAGCTGGCTGCAACCTCCCTTCAGGGAGTTGTAGAGTGCAGGAAGGTTGGACTGGATGATCTCTGAGGTCTTTTCCAACCTGGTGAATTCTGTATTCATATGGAAACAAAAAATTCTGTATTCACTCTGCTCTTTTGTTCTGTGTAGTCTTTCTTTTTTGGAAGTTGAGGACATGAGGAAGGAAGGATTATCCTCTCATTAATTTGTTTATGAAAGATGTCTAGTTCAGCAACATGGTTTACCTATCCTATTCTCTTACTTACCAGACAACATCCTGGTGCAGTTCTAGTCTTGAACTAATCTCCAATTTAATCAGATTTGTATGTAATTTCTTAATCTCTTGTCCATCATTCTTCTCTCAGGTTATTTTGATGTTTAATTAAACTTTTGCCTGCTTCCCACATTAATTTAGAAAATGTAGCTATATGTACTGGTTATTTAACAGATACCTAAAAACGTAAGTGACACTTCTCATACCCTGAGCCCAGGAAGCCTTAACCTCCAGAGTGTGAATGTATTTTGCATCTAGTATTTTCCAATGTCATCCGAGTTTAATTCCTTCCTTTCTTTCTTCCTTCCTTCACTCCCTCCCTCCTTCCTTTCTTCCTGCCTTCCTTCCTTCCAATTCCTTCCTTCTGAATTCCTTCCTTCCTTCTGAATTCCTTCCTTCCTTCTGAATTCCTTCCTTGAATTCATACCTTCCTTCCTCTCTCCTCTTTCTTCCTCTTTTCCCTCCATTTCTTTCTGTCTTTTCTTTCTCCTCTGCCTTGCCTTCTTTCTCTTTTTCTGTACTCCCCACCCATCCTCCAGCTTTCACTTTCTTTGTCTTTCTTTCTCTCTATATATCTCTCATCTTGATTTTTAGTAAAGTGCTATCTTTTCTGGTTGTGAATACAGAACGTGGGGTTTTTGAAGAGGCAATAGATAGGCCTTAGAATGGATGCTGCATATTTCTGATCTCTGTGATGTTGCTGGCCACAATGAGTGTGCTTTTAAGACTGAATAGACATAGATGGCCATAGAGGCGTAGGACACTAGGGATTAACTGAAAAGGTAGGGTCAAAGAAAAGATAAGATTTATAAAACATACAGATTAAAGAGAAAAGAATAAGATTAAGGGAGAGACACTCTTACAAATCAGTACAGTCAGTGAGGCTGCTGCATTCTCCTCACTGAAAAGCTAACATTCCCTTTATTCAGAAATGTTCAGAAGTAATAAATAGTGCCTTGAACTCCTTTAGCCTCCTTTCTTTTAGACTTTTCCTTCTAGTGCACCCTATGTTATGTCCACCAGGGAGATCTTTGACTCTTTCAAAAGCAAGTGTCTCAATTAGAAAAGAAACAGCATTTGCCACACAGCCCAGTTGCTCTTGCAGCCTCCTTTAATCCAATCTAAACTGAAAGCATTCATTTATATGTCTGTTCTGTCACAATGGAAAATATTGATTATCAATACAGGGACCACATTTTCAAAACACATCAAGTGTAGGGTTCACTACATACAATTGTGACACTGTTTTGAAAAGATCCCTACTCTGTGACATTTATGGACACACTCTCTATAGGCATTGTTCCCAGGGCTTCGTTACCTTTACTACGCTCCCTTTACCTAAATGGCCCAAGCACTAGTGGTGCTGAGCTCTTCTCAACTACTAGGAACTGTCTTCTGTTCTGTCATTTCATTAGTCTATTAGGGTTGCAATCCATGAGAATGCTGCAAATAATACCATGGTAACAGAAATACATGTAAACAGAGCAAGAGAACAATAAATATTGTTCATTCCTAATTTATCAGAAAATGAATGTTTACACATATTAGTCACTACTACATTTTATTCTGAAGATTCATTTCTAACCTGAAGTGTAAAAACAAGGGTGTTTGGAAGGCTTTTAGATTTAGATTGGAAAATTTCTTAATCTCTGTTAAGTATTCCTGCCATAACAGTTACTCGATTAAGACACTGTAAAATGATGCTGCTTTAGCCCACAATGACTTTCTCCAGCCTGTAGCCAAGAGGAGGTCTTTTCACTGTGGAAAGATACGAAAACCCAAAGCCTAGCAATTACTGCTTCAACGGCTTTTGTTCAATATGTGTAATTTCCTCTCCATCTTCTCAATGCTGTGCCCATAGTGCTAAAACATAGAACAATTTCTACTTCTGCCAGGTCATGCCATTAAATGTCATGGTCAAAGGACTTAAATTTTTTTTTAAGTGTGTTATGGAAAATCTGATTCAAGGACATGAATGCTTTATTGATGAGCTTCAGAGTCATGCCAACTTCCTTTGTCATGGATTCTTTAACTGATGTGTAGTTCCCAAGGCAGTTCTATATGCTGTATAAACAGCATTGCCACCCTTTTGAACTAAGAAACATAAATTGCACTGTAGTTCCTTTGAGGGTAATGTGATAGTCTAAACAGACTTTCTCAAATAGTGAAATTAATAAACAGCAAAAAAGTGAACCTGATTACATCTTTGCAAACCTTTTCCAACTGTACTCCCGGACAAACAGGGAAACAAACTGAAGAAAAAGATAATTGAATTTCCAAATGTGGACATGAAACAATTACTTGTATTTTAGTTTTCCTTTACCCTATTTGCTGGGTCCTGAAACACCTCTGAGTATTATAGAATGAAGCAGTTCTTGACAGAGGTAGAGTAATTCTAAGCAAGCAAGAAGGATTCTGTCTGAGGCTGTTTGAAACACAGTAATACTATTTTATATGCTTGTTTCCTTCCTCATTGTCATCCTTTTGAAGTAGAAATTCAATGATGTAGTAGAAGCTATGTAATGCAATATGAATGTGTTTGCACACTTCTCTACTGCTTGATTTCAGCATTCTCTACTGCTTGATATAAGGCTTAATTTCCACCCGAGTTTCTGTGGCTCAGTGAATAACAACAAACATTTGCATGGGTTCATTCCTGCTTTTTTTTAGAGGTGTCCCTAATTTAATAATTTATCAGCATTTCTATAATCTGGCCTCTGAAAGGATCCAAATTCTAATGCAGACATCTTAGTTTAGTTTTCTACGAATTCCTCAGATGTCTAAGTGCATAGTCATAGCCACTCATGCTGTGATCTGTCCTTAGTTCACTGATCAGTTCACTCAGTCCACGTTTTAAGCCTGATGATCACCAGTCATTCCACATGACTGTGTTCTGATGCCTAGTGAAGAAATGGGTGAGAAAATATTTGGAGATCTGTGAAAAGAAGATAATTTAGAGACATCCCAACCCAAGATGTATTCTTATTTAACTTTGGTTATCTGGCCAGTGTAAGCTCTTTGGTTAGATTTCTGGAACAGACATGGAAAGGTGAATGCCTCTAGGGTGCCAAATAGGTGTCTAAGAAAGCTGGGACAAGTGAAATGGATCCCATGCATGACTGCAGAATTCTGGGGTATCCTTCTTTCATCTTATTTGTTTCAGTAGCTCTAAAAAGAGCCTTGAGAGCCAAAATTTTTTCATGTTAATTTAGAATTAAAATCCTAATTAGAAAATAAAGAATTAAAAAAATATTTTTTCATTCTCCACAAGCTGAAGGTTTGTGATGTATTATAATATTCTGACTTGAACATCTTTATACACACATCTTAGTTCAAGTTTCTTCATTCCCTAACTACAGAATGGACAAAAAAGAAAAACTGCTGGCAGCAAAGCTGAGTGGAAAACTATTTAAGAAAAAGTATGGCTGATCAGTGACGGTAGTCTTTTTAATTTGTGTTGGATACCCAAAGAAATGGAGTTTTGCACTGACAAAAGGCGTTTTCGTCAGTGAAAAAGCAGTCTTGGCTAAGAGGGAGGTGAAGTCCGTGATAAAAAATAATGGAAAAAATTTAGAGCCTGATAGCAATGAATAAAATCAGCATTAGATAAAGGAAAGAACTGATAAAGAAAACTAAAGGGATCAGGTAAAAATCTATGGGCAGTAGGGCAAAGATAACAAGAAGTTCTTTAAGCAGGAACAAAATGATTACCGTACTATAGAACTATGGATAGTAAAATTGTTCATCTTGGTAGAGAAAAGGCAGAATTAAATAAGTACATCTGAATGAAATCTTAATGCTGTTCTAAGGAACAGCATTAAATAACACTAAATATTTTTAAATCTACAGAATTAAATAATTCACAGTCAAGAGGATTACTTATCTATAGACCTGCCTGAATTAATCCATTTTTTTTTTGTAAATCAAAATATTCTCTAGGAACTTCCAGAGGCCTGAAGAAAATGATCATGGCCCATCATTAACGAACATTAAGGTCACTGGCCTTCAAAACAATTTGCTAGTTATCCCAAACATTACTTAGGAAAAAATTCTTGGATGAATTGAACTGAGATTTAATTAATGCCAGCCAATACAATGTTAGGGAAAATACTTTTTGTGTGTGTTTTTTTTTTTTAATAATCCTGTGTCATGGAAAATGTTTTCATAAAGTAATTATCCTGATGGAACGCACCTAAATGCTTTGCAGTTTCAGAGACATTGCGTGCAGCTGGCAGATGTGACATGGCATCCACGGGTGCAGTGTCAGCTAGGAGCCAGGTGTGATGCCTGAGGTGCCTAAAATTGCATAGAACCTCTATGTTTAGACAGCTGGATTGTCCCCTAGTGCCCTCACTGAGTGGGATTCATCTGCCTTGCTAAAGGCATCCAGAAATTAAGGTGCTTGAACTGGAACACAATTCCTTTTAAATTCAAGAGAGAAAACAGGCACCTTTCCGTGTGCTTCAGCTGACCTAGCTGAAAGGTGAGGTGAACCATTGCTGTAAGGTGATGAATTCCCTCCATAAGCCTTGGAGAGAGATGGTGAAAATGAAATTAAATGACAACAACTTAATGCAGTATAATAAGAATACTGACAATCTGGAAAGAGTTTGAAAAAGATCTCTTGAAGCATTTTAGGGTTTGGAAATAGTGCTTAGTAGCGTGAAACTGAAAAAGCATAATCAATTTTCTTTGTCCACAAAGGTTAAGAGGTTGCAACCTATGATTACCCCTGAAGTAGAAGTATTTGATAATAGGAGGCTCTTTAACTTTCCAGAAACAATTAAGGAAAAAAAAGACACACAGCCCAACATAACATTCAACAGTTGAAATCTGAAACTAGCACAAAAGTAAGTGCAGAAATTAAAGTGCACATTATTTACAGTGGAGGTAGCTGTATGGAGGAAGCTGTGTGACTGTCACAGCCAGTGACTGCAAAAGCTTATCTCAGGATATAGAGGCTTCTCATTGCCTTTGAGTGCATATCTAGATGATGTGCTACCATGCAAAGCGAAGAAATGAGCTTGGTTAAATTCCTGGTGAGATTTTGTGGCTCAGGATGCACCAAGCAACAGGCTGAATACTCACGATTATTCATTCTGGCTTTGAAACGTGTGAATTTCAAAACCTGTTTTCATAAGGTAGAAAAGAAGCATTGTGCATTTATCAGTGTTGCTTCAAGTTCCAAGGAGTCCTGAGAGAAATTATTAACTAAGGCAAAAAAGAAGGTGAAAAATGGGGGAGATTATAAAGAGGGAAAATGAAAAATTATCGCATAGGATTTTCATTCCCACTTACATTCAACTGGTTAAATTAATTTTCATTTGTCTTTGGATCTAAAATGTTTATTTTCCTTTGTTTCCAATCTAATTTATTGAAGTTTTGTGAAAAAAAGAATATATTTTTATTTACCGGCCACTTTCTGTTTGTTTTTGTTCTTAGCCTTATGTCTTTAAGCCACCACCCCCACCTCCCAATAAACAGAAACTCATGTTCTAGTATTTCATGATTAAATGATTTTCATGATACTCGTGCACTTTTACCTTTTTTTTCCCAGTACTGAGAAAAAAATTACCATAGGTTTCTATCCACAAAGAATTAAGTTGTTTCTTTACATCTTTATACAGCAGCTGCTGCTGAAATGCTTTTATAAATGAGACCATTTTATAAAATAGCATTTTACAGGAGGCTCTTATGTTTAGTTAGCTAGGAGTGCAGGCAGCCTTAACCCACTTGGTATTATGACTAGAGCTTTTATATATATATATAGTTTGCTGTTTACAACCATTTTTATTAGAGTGCCTTTTTTTCCAGCGCACAGGTTTGTGGAGCAAGCAGCTGTTCATTTGTTTTGTCAGTAATGGAAAGAAGACTTGAACTGCTGATGACAGGTAATTTAGGCTGATGTTCAAGTTCTTATAATAGAACTGTGTAGAAAGCTATCACTTTATCTTACAGTGCCTGTATACATGTGACAAGACTTCCAGAACAGAAGAAGAAATTTGCACTTCACAGGGTAAATAATAAAACATGAGAAAATAGACAGTGGTGTTAAAAATGATGATGTATAGAAAAATAACATGCACGAAGCCATATCTCGTGCACAAGGCATTTTGCTGGTTGCATGCTACTGGATTTTTTGATAAGGGTTCATGACTGTCATGTGTTGGATTCTCTTCTATCAGCTTTTGATACAAATATGGAGCATACTCAGAACATTTGCATTCCATTAATAGAAAATAAGTAATGCTACTGAAGTATGGGATTCCAGGAATTTCTAGGCAAGTTTAGCATGCTTGCATTTTCTCCAGTCGGAACCTCATTTCCACTTGTCATTCACTCTCTGCAGATTTCTATCCTGATGTAGTTTCTGACAGTTCTTTGATGGCTCTGGAACATTTTCAGTACATCATCCCAATACATACGTAGTTGTTCTTTATCCCAGACCTACTTCCATGCAGGAATTTTATATTTCCATCATCCCTCAAGGGAAGCTGTTACTTCATGGCTCCCTGGAAATGGCATTCTACTTCTGCCTTGTGTGACCTTGAAAATACCTTTCATGTATCTATACCTGTCCTCTGCTGCTTTTCTCTGTCACTGGCAACCCTCTTACTGCCTGTCCTACCCGGAGTTCAGGGAGTTCCCTGATACCTCTGTTACAGCAGAATTTGGCTCCCTGCTGCCACTTTTTAATTCATTCTGTCAGCTTTCCTACCACTGCTGGCTTCAAAAGTTTATTTGCTGTAGGCAACAGAGAGTCCACATATGGAGTGCCTGGAGATGCCGTCCTGGCTGCTGCCCATGCCTTCTGTTAATGTATGTCTCCAGTTGTTCAGTTTCTTCTTAGATTGCTCATGAAGCTGTGAAAAAGCTCCATTTCATAGATATCCCCATACATTTGCATTGCAGATGGAGTGCTGGTCATCAGTCGTGATGAGTAACCAATGGTTTTGCTGATCATCACAAAAAATGAAAATAGAAAATATGTTATGAAGAGTTCAGGTGATAGTACAATCACCAGAAGCCATACATCACATGAGAATGTCAAAAGCTATTTGTTTCAACCAAATGCAGGGACCATGTATCATATTCCTCATCATTATTTAATAGAAAGCAATTATTAGACATTTGGATGCACAGAAATGTATTCTGTAGCTAGTCATGGCACTTGAAAGCTTGCCACTTGCACAGCAAACAAATGCCAGATATATATTGGTACTCGTGAATTACTTATTTGTTCTGCTCTTATCTGTAGCTTCTTCTTTCCAATTTAGGTGGCTTTGGCCTCTTTGTGCTACACGGTGTGACTGAAAGGTCATTTTACAACCTGTTGCCTCCCTTGGTTGTCACTAGACTCCTTCTGGTACTGTGTCTCTGTGCAGCAGCTGGATTAAGAAAGGATCATACAGCTTAATGAACTGGAATATGGATGTGAATCTTGGAATGCAAAATAGAGGAGAAAAACTGGATACAAATTAATGGACGATTGAGGAGATAAAATAGACAAAGGCAAGAGTGAAAGGTAGGGCAATGCATAAAAGTCAGTTATTAATGACAAGAAAAATATACCTCAGAAGTGTAAAATCTAATTTTTACGCTTTGTAAGCTTCCCTTATTGACCACTGGAAATGAAAAAAAAAAAAAAACAAAAAGAAAAAAGTTCTTGGATGTTTTTGTCCTTAGTAATCTTCAGCACGCCAGTTGCTTCCATAGCGGGAGTACTTGTCAGTATTCAGACGAATAACCTGAACAGAACAAATGTTGAAGTTCTATGTATAAAGGGCTATTAAAGCTGTCTAGGTGTAGGGTGCATTCATGTTTTTGATGTATTGCTCTTGACTTTATGTTGTGTAGGTTTTTATTTATTTATTTACTCTTCAGCAAACTGACCTTTTAATTTTAAAACCACGTAAAGCAACCTTTCAAAATTAAAGAGCTCTGTATTTCAGTCCCTGCAGATTCAGCTGTACAATTAACAATACATCCAGCGTATTATTTTTGAGGAATGGAGAATCAGTTGTGTATTTTTTGTGAGCTATATTGGGGTTTAGCCACCTGCCTTCCATTCACTTATGGCAAGACTCATGCAGATAAATTGCCCTCAAAAACATAAGTTTTCACCCTTTGGCCTTAAGCGAGGCCTTCAATTACCACCTAGAGAACCAAGCACACCCTGCAGTTATGAAAAATGTATGTCTGGGCATTCAGCATAAAGAGAGAAATATCAAAATATGGTTATTGGGCAAGAACTGGGGAAAAATGTTGTTTTATAAACAGCAGACAGGACAGATGGAACTAAAAGTCATGCAGCTGAGAGAAGGATCAAAGAACAACAACTGCTTCCTTGATGCTGGGAAGAGAAAGCAACAACAAAGTGTGCAGTACAGCGTGTGCTCCTGACATGGCCAGGTCAGCCTGCAGCTTAGAGAAACTTCTGAGCAGGGTAAAAGGGACTAGTCAGGAAGAGGGAAATGCATGAATATATTCAAAAGACAGAAAAAATGTGGGTTTGAAGTCCCTTTCCTTTAAAGCTGCCAACTCTTAGGCTTTCTTTACTATTATGAAATATATTAAATTACTTTAAGGTGATAGTACCAGTGAGTCTGATGATGTTTATTTTCTAAAGCAAAAACAGGGAAATAAATCCAGTGACAAAATGTTGAGAAAAATAAACCAGGCTGATGAACTATAGTGTGTGTTTGTGTTTAGGAGGGTGGTGTGGAGGCAAAGAAAGAGGGCAAGTGAGACAGACAATTACATTTTAATCTACATTTAAATTATTTTTAACACAATCCTATGATTTTTAAAGCCAAACTTTTCCATTGCTGGAGTTGTATTTCAGTTACAGAGTCATGTTGTGTTCAGTCTTTTATGTTTTGAAAAGTATTTAAATGGCATTAGAAATTGTATTACAGAACTGAGCAGTCTGGCAAATCTCCAGTTTTTTTCAAACGCTCAGTTTCTGTCCAAGATACCCAGGATCCAGATCTGGACATACTAGCCCAGGTGTTGCAATGCACTTCTGTATGTGGCCCGCTTGATGTCAGTCAGCCTTCTATAAAGTCTCATGGTGGAATCCACCATTCAATTCCCCACTGTCCACTTGGCAATAATTCTAATGAGAATGGCTGTGATGGTGGGATCTACTAGGTTCTTAAATGCACGTTACCAGGAAATAGTGAGACGATGGCTTTCACCTCCAAGATTAAATGTGTTTACAAATGGTCTCCAGAGAACTGTTTCCTCAAGATATATATTTTAGCCAGTGTCTCACAGCTGATTTTGAAGGGAAAGAACGCTTTTAAAATAGATTGTTTACATTTGTTTCTTAACCCAAATTCTGTTCAAAGATAACCTGACTGCAGTTACTTCATGATGTTCCATAATAGTATTTTAGTCTATATTTAAAAGTATACATGTTAATGAATAGGAAAATGATTGTAACATGGACTCATTTCTCATTGATGAATGTCTCTAGAAGAAGAAAGACCAAGAGAATGGATATTAAAGTGTGATACATTTCAGTGTTCTTGCTGTTCCATTAATGGTACCCATGAGAAGACACATCTTACATTTCATAGAAGTATTTTTTTCTCCCATTTCCTCTTCCCTCTTGAACACTACTTACAGAAAAAGTTTAACCCTAGTATTTTCTATAGTCTTTGATTTGCAATTCATTATTTGCCACAAACTACATTGTGTGTGTGTGTGTGTGTTTCTCAGGTTTTGTATTTTTGCTGTCTGTGGACTCGAAGCACAAATTACGTATCCATTGGTAGCAACGCACATTACAGCATAAAGCTTCCTTCCTTCATTCAGCGTTCCTTTCAAATGACTCATAGATTATTTAGGTAAAATAATAATTATCTCCCAGGAATTAAAACAAAAACAATATGTACTGACTGTCACTGCTTTACTGTAATGTTGGATAACAGGATAAATTTAAATGAACATTTTTAGTTTCTTTATGTCTTGCTAATTTGCAGGTAAGATTACATTCCTGTGATTTTCATCTGTGGCTCAAGAATTCTGACATTTCTGCCTGCCTCCTGCACTTCTGGTGCTGAAATGAATATAATAAGAATACAAAATGAACAACAACAAAATGTTCAAGAGTATTCAGTCTTTGAAGGAAAAGCTCTTTTCACATAATCCCATTGTTGCTGAAAGAACAGAAAGGATTTCCACTGACACCAATAGCAGCTGGAGCAGATTCAAGTCTAGGTTATCAGAATGCTGAGGGAAAAGTGCTCTGGGGTTTCCTCCCCACAGTTCACATTATCCAGGAGCCTTCTTTTCCAAAGAGTGGCGCTGTATCCTGGCTGTGCAGCCTACATCTCTTGGAGGGAATAATCTGTATATGTATCTGCACAATTATCTGTGGGTGAACTTGGAAAATCCAAACCCTACAAATTTCTGTCCAATCTATTTGAGATAGTTCACAGTTTTGTGGGTGTTTGTACCAAAATGGTGTGATGCCTTGTTAGTAATGCAGTAACTATGTGCTAAAATTTGTAATCACACTGGAATCCGAATTACCCACTGATACTGCGTAATTCGGGTCTAGTGCTGTGGCCTAGGCTCCTATCATGTGGCAGCTTGCTTTTATGGAAAGTATCTCAGACTGGTGATGATGTTAAATATCTGCTCATATGTTAAATTTATGTGGGAATGTCTTTGTTCCTAAAACCAAGAATGTACAGAAGAAGAGCAAATCAAGTCTGCTTCACGCCTCTCACTAACGCTGAACATGGTGCCATGTGGTTGGCAGTCTGTGTAAATCATTGGAAAAGAGGAGGTTAAAAGTAGGTTTTAATAAATTCAGTTATTTTTCTAACTTCATTTTATGACTTTCTGCCCAGCTACAATAGATAGAACATCATCTGGAAATGCTGCAGCATATAATTTTTCATTGATGCCGTAACAGTGGAAGCTGAACCTTACCCAAAGTTTTGGGTAGAGAGCTGTGAAATGTGGCACTGAAAATTTCTCAAAGAAACAGTTTTCCTCACTGAATATGGATACTGAAAAATCAATTATATGTAGAATGGCTATGAGAGAGACAAGCTGTTCTGTTGATTTAGGCATGACCTGTGTGGTGATGCTTCATCTCCCACTCAACTAAATATTCTTTCAAATGACATATTAATGGGAGGATATCCAAAATACTTGCTAGGCAAATGAATGTGTAATAGCCAGATGGTTTATTTGGATTTTCAGTAATTCTCAGAGGATGAGAAGAGGAATTCATTTAGGATTTAGTAAGTTATGGCATGCAGTTACCTATGTTAAAGTGTCTTGAAATATAGTAGGTTTGATTGCCACTGTGGAAAAGGTCAGCCAACTTTTTATGGTGTGGTAGGAGCACAGGTAGGGGATGTTTAAGAAATATGATAGTAAAAGAGATAATGAAGCAAATTACCCAATAATATTTTCTGCTATTTTTAGGATTATTCAAATCTTTCATTCCACATCCAATTCCCTTTACTCAAAATTTAGCATGAGGACCATAACACATGTCTCAAAAGGTGAAATAAAATGTACCTTGAGTGCCCACCTACATAGCTCCTTTCAATACATCAAATGCATTCTAGGATGTCTTCCCTTTAATTGAACATATTCTGCTGAGACAAAAACTTCTAATAAAGTACTATACAGGCTTGATGTCCTGTGTGTGCCAGGTCAAATGTCCTCAGCATATACACACTCTCTGCAGCTGGGAGAGTAAACCACAGATGTTACATTTATATCAAGGTTGGCTTTTCTCCACCTGGTTCTCTCACATACAGCCTTTTTCTTTTCATTTTCTACATGAATGTAAGTGAGTCCTTTTGATGCTACTGTATATTCTGCAGAGGAATAGGAAACTGAGTTTCACTGAATGTTTTGTGTGGAATACATTTCTGCTCAGAAAAAAAATGAACTGTTTCTGAAGCATTCCAGAAATGCCTGTCTTCTGTAGAGCTGTAATGCTGTTACTGTGTTCCACTGGCAGCTACAGGGAATCAAAATGATTTCTGTCTATGATACATTTAGGAAGTCAGAATCATGCTTAAAAATCTGTCCTGGTTTCAAGAGTGATAGAGCTAATTTTCCTTCTTAGTATCTAGAATAGGACAGTGGTTTGGATTCAGTATGAGAAGAATGTTCATAACATACTGACATATTCCATTGTTGCAAGGAAATCAAAGAACTTCCCATGTCTTGCTAGTGTGCACAAGAAGCTGGAAGGGAGCATATCCAGGACAGCTGAGTCAAGACTAGACAAAGGGATATCCCATGCTATAGAACATCGTGCTCAGTGTATAAACTGAGGGAAATTGGCCAGGGGCAGGAATCACGGCTCAGGCATTGGTCAGCGAGTGGTAGAGCAATTCTGCAACACTTGTATTTTCTTGGGTTTTATTTCTACTTCTTTTGGTTATATTCCTTCATGTTATAATTCTTACATTTTAAAATTATTGCTGTTATTATTATAGTTTAGTTATTAAGCTGTTTTTCTGTCAACCCATGAGTTTTGCTTTTTTTTTCCCTCATGCCACTGGGAAGGTGGGTGTGCGGTGTTTAGTTGCTGTCTAGGTTCAAGCCATGACAAAATAAAATCTGTGACTTGAGAAAAATTATGAAGTCTAAATTCTGTAAAATTGAAGAGAACATCTCTGAGACTGCTTGTTGACAGATTTGTCCCAGCCTTTGCAAGTTTTTGGCAAAAACCTTTCCTAACACACACAAATTTCAACACGGGGAATGCACAACAGGATCATATATTTATTATGCTTGCTGCTTAGAAGGTCTCTCCCCTGAGTAATTCAGAAATCAACCATTCATATATCTAGGATCTCTCTAGAGCCCAGTTTGTTGAGTGAACGTACTGGATTGTGTTGAGCTTTATTAAAACTTGTGCAGTGATGTTAGGTACTGTGGATTAACGCAATTTTCACAATGACAGATGACTGGATAGTCTGGAGAAGACAGGATATTCCTTCTACTGCCTTGTAAGTCCTAGACAGTGTGGTGTAAGTCTTGGCTTCTTTCCTTTCAGTTTCATGTTCATGATTTAGCTCTTACAGGCAGACTCCTTGCCAGCTATCTGGGTATTCTTGGAACACAGGAGCGGTCTGCTTGCTCTCCCACAGACTGGGAATAGTTTAATCCCTAGCTTTTGTAATTGAAGGCCAAATCTTTTAATGACTGACTAGACATAAGAACAGCTACAGGTCTGTATTTAGAAATGTGCTCAGGCTCTGCGTCTGAATCTCATAGAAATGCCAAGTGGTGGCTCTGAGATGCCTTCCTTGCTGGCAGACCCTGTGGGTTGGCGCTGACATCACTGTGCTTAGTGACTCTTAACAGTTGTGAACCACATCTAGGGGAAGCTAGCTTGTGTTCTTGGTGTTCACGGACATATCCGGAGGTTTCAGATAACACCACCACTTCCTTACCTGTCTTTGGGCACCTGACTTTAAGCTGTGACTGTGCTAAACCTCACTATATATACCTTCTGTTAAATGCCTGCCATGTGGTATGAGACCATCAATCTTCTGTTACGTCTTACGACATATTGCCTTCATTTTCTATTCAGTCACATCTAGCATTCCAGTCTGTAATTAATGTTGTCCAGAGTACCCGTGACACATGCAGATATCTTTGTGAAGCAGGGCATAAGAACATCTACCAAGCCTTGAATTTAGAAAGTAGTCTTTCCACTGTTTGTTACCTACCATTCACTCCGTTTCACTGTAAGTGATGCCTTTTTGCTTGAAATGTGAGCCACAGCTATAAGCCAGCTGTCAGTAAAAAAGTGGATTATCCCTGCTTCAGCATCCTTCGTTGTGATTCAATTTTTGTACATGATAGGCACTACTGTTCAACATGCAGCACTGACACCAGCCAGCATTTGATTTAAACAAACATTTTGAAACCATAAACTAGAGGTGCTTGGTCAAACAACTGGTTGGTGGCTGGCTAGATGAACGTAGCAATACAAACACACTGTAGGCTAGCAGTAACACCAGGAAAGCAGATGAATGTTTGAAGCCAATGATTTTAATTTGCATGAGTACATAAAGAAGGATATTTCTGAAAGGAATAGATATTAAAGGTGCTGAGAGAAAATAAAACCAGTTTTTTAAACAAAATGGACTGTGTAGGGAAGGGACATTGGTAAACTTTACTAGTTTAATCTGGTAATAAGAAATATAGTGCTTAGCTTGATCTCAAAATTCATTTTCAGTATTCAGAAACAAAATCTCACAAGAATCAGGGCAGGTTCTGCTTACATGAAGACTTGTTTTTCCAGTTGTTTTAAGAGGCAATCTGTAAGTGCAAGTTTCTGGAGGTCATTAGAATTTACTGTAGCTATCAGGAGAAAACAGGATTCATGCGAGTAGGGAAAATAGAATTATCTTAATGTTCAAAATATTGTTCTAATGTTTGATAAAAGATTCTGTACACATATATATTGCAATGCATATGCACACACACATATATATACAGAAAAAGGATATGTTAGTAATAAGCTTCACATAAAAATATCTTCTGCATATATGACTTTCCATTACATTTAGGAATGCTACAAAATACCCAGACACAAAGAGCAAAGAGAGAGAAAGTGTGTGTGTGGGGGGTGTATTGCTGTAGAATAAGTGAAGTTAATTGTAAGATCTTTCAATTCACACCAAGAATACTGCAAAACTTCTGTCAACTCATGAAATTATGCCACTTCCTGACATCACTCAAGCCTGTGGCACACCTCCCAATGGTTTGCATGAAACCAGAATCGTGTCCATTGTATCACATGGTAAAATACACCTACAGCAAAATAAGCTATCGCAGTCATTGTCCCTCTCCTTTTGATTCTCATTACTTACTCTGCCTTACTGTAGTGAAATCTTTAAACAGTATGTTGCATTTTTTCTCAAGAGGAAAAAATTGCATGTTTACATAGAAGAAATCTGTTGTCTACCACAATATGAGAAGTAGACCTCCTGAAGGGAAAGTTTTTCCTGAAGCCTAGGCCTGTATTAAGTAGGGGTTATTTTAGAACATCCAGGAAACTATTTTCAGGAACTTTTTTGGACAGACTCTGTTCTTCATAAAAGTTTATTCAATGACCTCCTTTGTTGGCATGGCAAAAAGTACTATAGAGACAAATTCCAGGAGCCAGTCTTCAGCAGGGGAGAAGAGCTGATGTTGCTTGGAAAATACAATATCATCAATACAGTCAAAAAGTAAGTGTGTGTTTAAACTGAGTACTAAGCATAACTGGAAATTCCCCAGGAAAGCTGGTCCTGCACCTGGTGTGATTGGAAGCAGTGGTCAAATCCTTGATGAAATTCTCAGCTGGTTTAAGTAGGTGTAATGACCCTGACTTCAACAGATACCTGGCGTGGAGGAGAATTCACTCAGTTAACTTTTTGAAAGTAACCATCCTGTTTATTCTTCAGCTCTGAGCATTTATGTTCCAGCTGGTCTCAAAAATCACATAACTGGAAGTTGTAAAGACATGCTGGGGGGAAAAAATAGTGGCAGGAAACTTGGCAGGAAAAGAGACTGAAAACTTGAAGCAGAAACTATGGCAACCCGAATTACTTGTTGGATGAAATGTACTGTATTTCTTTCCAGTGACACCTGGAGGACCAGTGTTTCACCTCAGCAGTGTGTCTTGCAGTGAGAGAAATGACTCTTCCTCTTGATTTGGCATGTGTGAGATGGCAACCCAAACAGTGTCCACACACATCTCTTCAGAGCACACCAGTGAAAGGACATGGACAAACTGGAGTGAGTCCAGTGAAGGACACCATTGGTCAGGAGGCTAAAGAACAAGGTATATGAGAAGTGTCTACAGGAGACATAGGCTCAGCACGTGGAGGAAAAGGCTAAGGTATTCTCAGAGTTGCATGGAGAAAGAATGAGAAGAAAAGGTCAGAAGCTTTCAAGACATTCAGAACAGATATAAGGTATGTGGGGATTGTCAAAAACAGGAGTAGAAGTTGTTGATGGTCTCTAAAGATATTCAAAACTCAACTAGAGAAAGCTCTGCTGTTTAATCTAATGTGGCTTTGCCTTCAGCAAAATTGACCTCCAGAGGTCCTTCCCAACCTGAATTATTTTGTGTTTCTATGATACTGTTCAGTTTACTTAAATTACTCTCTTTGTTTTCAAAGAGAAATGACAGTCAGCTTTTGATTTTATGCTTCAGGGGGCAACGTTAATGGAGGAGCTGCAGCCCTTTTAGCCCCCTGGTAAACTCAGGCTTCAGTTTTTATGGTTTTCTACCTTCAGCCATTGTGTAACATTGCTGAGCTCATAAAGCAGCTGCTGTGAGTGGTGTGAAAAGTAATTGCTGCATATACTTCATATGGCTTGTAAAATGATTTTGGAAATTGCTGTAGAGAAGTGAGCTGCTTTTTTTGTTTGTCACTATCAAAAAGCTCAAGATGGCAGATCACTAGTTAAGCTGTGTGTATGTACAAATATAAATATGTATATACATATATACATACACATATGGATCCCAACTGTTAAGATTATTCATATTACCTTGGAATCTGGTCTTAAAATTTGTCCACAGCTCATTATTTTTTACAGAAAGGGTGCTAATGCTACAATGGTAACTTGAGTAAGATGGAGCTCCAGATGACATACCTGACTGTTAAGATGGGTGCAAGGGAAAACTGAAGAACTTGAAAAAGAAATCCATAAATGTCAAGAAAATACAATCACCCCAAGACGTCCACTAAAATGCCAGTGTATGAACAGGTAGAAAAGAGAAGCATGATATAATCTTAGCAGATAAAGGAAATCCTATTGCAAGAAGCATGTGTGTTGGTACATAAACAGTGTAAGAGGGAGCCACTACCCTCCTAAATTCAGATTCTGCATGTGGAATGAATTATTTTTTTCCAAGAACACACTAAGGGTCCTTTATGTATCTTGCTTGCCTCAACTTCTACTTTTTTTATCTATGTTTTAGACAAGAATGTCCATATATCTCATACAGTGGGGCTAGACTTCTATTAATTAAACTTTCAAGACCTTTGAAGATGAAAAAGAGAAAGTATTATTATCAGGGATTATTTGAACTACATTTTTGTGAGGTTGAAATACAGTCCAGCAGAAGACTGTGTGCCAAAACCTTAGTAAAAATAGTCAGCTAGTGGGTTTTCAGCCAGTACAATGTCAAATTAAAATTATACTTTGCAACAGTAACTTCAGTGCCGATAAATCCATGTAGATTAAATGTAGGAAGCGGAAAAAAACAAACGCTCATTTTTCTCATCCAGATCATTTGCCTTTCTCTTAGGGTTTTAATTTCAAAACAAAACCCCAAACAAACCTGAAGTATGTATGTGGAGATGTAAACAACTGCACAGGGGAAAAATCAGTACTTAGCAGGAGTGAAGTTTGTCCAAGGATTATCACAGTGAATAAAACCAACTTCTCTCTTAAAAGCTGAGTGTACTATTTTGGGAATGTGACCCCTTTTCATGAATAAATGACGTGGTGACATTTACAGATAAAGCAAGATTTAACTGCTATGAAAGGAGATGACAAATGTCAGGATGTCATTAATGATCGTTGAACATAATGGTCTCTCACCAGAGCACTAAGGAGATGTATAATGTAACTGTCACCTGCTAATGCTGCCATGGAAGAAGAAAAGCAAAGCACTATGAAGAAGATCAAAAACCTCTCTGGAATCAGCCTTAAAGTCCCACTGATAGGCATTAGCACAAGTTAGCTAATAAATTATACTGATAATGACTTAAAGTTTTTACCGTGTGCATATTACTAATACACACTGTGAAATTCCTGTATGACTTACAACCAGGTTGTGTCAGAGTGTTGGCCATCAAAATGGCTTTCTGACAGTTTCTTTACTCCCAGTCTACTGCCAGGGCTCAGCTATTGTGAAGGCCTTGTTGGGACCTGAATGGATCTACAGTAGCCAGGGCAGGTTCATGCAGCCCCAGCTGCTGCAGAACAGGATTTTCCCTTGGCATGAACTGGCTGCAGGAAAGATCAAGACCTTCTAGCCATGTCAGGATTGTCCTTCTCAGATATTCCTAAGTGCTGTGTGTCTCAATTTTTCACACCCTGGCAGACCGTATGTAGGCCTTGCTTTATGATTGCTGTCAAACTTGCCTTGATGACTTCCTTGGGAAACCTAGATATATAATAGGGAGAAAAAAAATCTTTGCATTATTTATGCAGTTGTCTGCTGAAGTTGTCTCAGGCAACTTCCTCCCACACCTGGGCCCAAAACCAAATCCCCATTTGTCTCACATATGGAGTGCTTTCTCCAGCTGACAGTTAAATTGATTCCCATTTACTATTTAAAGTGAGAAGGGTGTCTGGAAATCTGAAGGTTTAAAAAATCCTGAGACCTGAGCACAGTGTAGCATAGAAGGCAGGGAGTTTCTTTGCATGAGCTCCCCAGCCTCCTGGCAACTTCACAGCTCTCAGCTGTGTAGTGGTTTTGCTTTCTTCGTGCTATGCTTCGACACTTAGTCGACCTTTTCTGTGAATAGGTTAGCCTGCCACAGGGCTTGCGTTACCCAGAAGACCAGGAATGTTTTCAGAGAGATGGTGAAACTGTGATTGAAAGCCAGACATAGTCAAGCTCTGGCAAAATCATCCAAGAAGCATTTGGCTGGTAGTTTGTTTATGAAAGGAAATATCATAGATAAAATACAAACATTAATACAATAAAACTGCCAGTCTTCAGAAACATTCTGAGGAAATATTCTGAGTTAAAACTCCTCTTAATAGCACACAAATGTATCTTTAGCAATACTTGTATAGATACAGTAATCACAGTATCTCCTAGGCAAATCCACACTGCAAAGAAAACTCATCCCAGTATGCTGTATCTTTTGATCTGCACTTTATAGAGTCGTATATGACAATGGAGATGAAGGTGGCATTTCAGATAAGGCAGCCAGCATTTTGCAATCATATTGACATCCAGCAAGGATTCACCTCTATTAACATTATCCATTTAAAAGTTAGATGTCTTCTCAAAGTGAATTCTTATAAGATTCCTGTGAAGTCAACAGAGAGATGTAAGGAGTGCAGAGGGCAACTGACCCTATCCTGAGATAAGTATTGTAAGGTAAATTGTGATATTTCCTGCTATACACCCAAATTTCTAAAATAGAACCCTCCTTTTGAGATGGCTATGCTTGGGTGAGACATGGGGAAAGGGGAAGGAGTAAAGAAGTGCTTTTCTAATTTCCATGGAATCCAGTGATCTGAAGGGTCAATTGCTTTAACACAACTTTTTTACCATGCAGCATTAAACTGTTAAACTTGATTAGGGATTTATAGTAAGGAGCCCTTCAACCACCATACCTTGCAGGAACACAAGAAAATTTATACTGAAGAAAAGAAATACACTTTCTAAAATTAAAAAGTGCTCAAAAGAAGAATTAAGGAAAAAAGAAAAAAAAAAAAGGAAAAAATAAAGACTCAAGGAACTACAGGCCAGTCAGTTTCACCCTTATGCCAAGCAAGGTTGTGGAGTAGATCCTCCTAGAAACTATGCTAAGGCACGGAGAAAATAAGGAGGTGATTGGTGGCTACCAGCATGGCTTTACGAAGGGCCAGCATTGCCTGACAAATTTGGTGGTATTCTACAACAGAATGGAAGCTTTGGTGGACAAGGAAGAGCAACTAACATAATCTACCTGGTTCTACCTGGTAGATTATGGTACCATAATCTACCTGCTTCTGCAAAGCATTTGACACAGTTCTGCACAAAATTCTTGTCTCTAATGGATTTGACATGGATTTGACGGAGGGGCAAGTCAGTGGGTATAGAATTTGCTGTATGGTAGCACTCAAAGAGCTTCAGGCAAAGGCTCAGTGTCCAAGTGGAGACCGATGAGGAATGACATTCCTCAGGAGTTGGTACTGTTGCTGTTTAACATTTTTGTCAGAGACATGGACAGTGGGATCAACTGCACCCTCAGCAAGTTTGCCAGTCACCAAGCTGTGTGGTCTGGTTGTCACACTAGAGGGAAGGGATGCTGCTCAGAGGAACCTTGACAGGCTTCAGAGGTGGGACCATGCAAGCTACATGCAGTTCAACAATGCCATGTACAAAGTCCTGCACGTGGGTCAGGGCAATCCCAACCACAACTACAGGATGGGCAGAGAATGGATTGAGAGAAGCCCTGTGAAGAAGGACTTGGGGAGCACTGGTTTATGAGAAAATCCACAACTCAGCAATGTACTTGTGCTGCCCAGAAAGCCAACTGTATTCTAGGCTGCATCAAAAGTGTGACCAGAAGGTTGAGAGAGATGGTTATCTCCCTCTATTTTGTCCTCAGGCGACTCCACACAGAGTACTGCATTAAGCTCTGGTGCAAGAAATACAGGAACCTGATGGAGTGAGTCCAGAAGAGAGTCATGAAAATGATCAGGGAGCCTGAAGCACTTCTTGAAGGACTGGAGGTCTGGAGAGAGAAGGCTCTGGGGAGATTGTATAGCAGCCTTCCAGTAGTTAAAAGGGGGTCTACAAGAAAGCTGGAAGGACATTTTATAAGGGCATGTAGTGATAGTATGAGAGATAATGGCTTCAAAATAAAGAAGGCAGATATATTAGATGTAAGGAAGTTCTCCATTGTGAGGGTGTTGAGGCACTAGAACAGGCAGTCTAGAGTGGTTATGGATGCCCCATCCCTGGAAGGGTTCAGGGCCAGGTTGGATGGGGCTTTGAGCAACCTTGCCTAGTGGAAGGCAGTGGCAAGGGAAATGGAACTAAATGATCTTTGTGGTCCCTTCCAACCCAAACCATTCTATAATTCTATTAAACAACACTTGTAGCATCATGAAAACATTGATCTAATTAATCATTGTCTGTGTGTGTCCTTTTGTGAAAAGATACTCAGTTAAAGAGAAATGGCACTTACTTCCAACGTTAAATCTTGAGACAGTCTTTGCAAAACTTTTCTTTCTGACAAAAGAGACACATCTGGAAAAGCAATATGATCCTTCTGGTAGTGATTTGAGAAAAAACAATATCAGTGCTCTAAGAACATAAACCAAAATGGATTCCTGCATGTGTCATTCTGGTTTTCCTTACTGATCCGGTGAGGATTGTCGGGTGTATTTGTGTAGATATGAATGTTCCAGTGAGTAAAGGTTATCAGTTAAGACCGGGTTTTGTGATGTGAAGAAGTAATTTTAGAGGCTATATATTTGATGATTTTAGTCCACAAAGCCATTAAAAACTGTTAAAAGGTAGTTTTTGGGTAGAATAATCAGGGTTTTATTACTGCTTATACTATATATTACTGCTTATGACCTTTAACCCATTCATCTTGATGCAGGGATTTCTAATCTCCTGTTTGTATCTTGTTAGATATATATGCTGTCATTAGTGGACCATTTCTGTTCACAATGCTTGGGATCTTCAATGTAATTATTTTTGTTTGATTTATTGCAATATTTAATTAACTTACAATTGGATGGATTTCTAGATTACAGTTATTGGAGTATTATTTAGCTCTGTTGGAGTGAGAAACTCATTACAAAATGTGCTGACAGTTCTGTTACACACAGAAAATCTGTGGGAGAGTTTGACTTCTTTTATTTCCAAATACTGAGTGTTAGTCTCTGCTTTTAATGCCCTTTATACTCATCAGCTAGAGAAGGACATTAGTGGTTATCTCAGCCCTGATGCTTACTAACGAAGACTGACAACTGCTGACACAACAACCCTCCTTGAATTATTTTTGGGTAGGGGGTGGAATGGGTTGGCTTATCACAAACATGTAATTTCTGTAAACCACCATTTTCAGAAAATAACATTGTTTTAAATTTCCTTTGCTGACAAGGGAGATGTATCTTTTCCCCAGACCTTTCTTAAAAAAACACACAACATCATGCAGAGGATTAAATAGGAAAACTGAAAGGAGAAGTACTCAGTGCCAGTCAAAATCTCCCATTCTAATTTTTATTATGAGTTATATTTAAATATGATTACAAATTCTTATCCTTAATTAGCATTGGAGCTTACAGAAAGCAATTTTTCTTTTTTGCTATCCATTTCATTCCTATCCCTCCCCTTATCTCTCTTGATAAGACCTGCATGTTGAATAGACATACTCTAACCCCATAATTTGAAGCTACTACTATAGCATCAGTTCTTCTGGATGATACCACACCTTGCCAGTCAAAAATGATTTGAGCTTAAATTGTCAGTTAAAGATGCTCTTCAGTTTTATTGTCCTGAACTTGCAGGCCGTTTATGGGATGAAGTGAATTACTTTGTTGTTAAAAGTGCTTGTAATTTTGTGTGAAGGACACATTTAGAATTTATAATAGTTTTCCTCATTGCACTTTCCAACACACTCTGTGCCTTTGGTACCCAAACATATTACAAAATTGCTGACATATAAGCTGATCAATCAAACCCTTTGCAGTTCTGTAAATGATCAAGCTTAACTGTCTATGCAGGTGCTGTTTGGCAGTGCTCCAACTGGAAAAAAAACACAACCCAAACATCAAAAGAAGTTGAGCTAGGTTTATATTTCAGGGAGCTTTGTCTGATAGCTTGTCTGTTACATAGCAGAGTCTCTTGGGTCAAATTAGAAGGTGGCAGGCCTTTGTCCTTTCATAAACCTCTGATCCTCGAGTTAGCCAGATAACAATCATGTCTCCAAACAGGGACCCTTAACCACAGTGTTGGTGCTATGCTGATGCTCTGCACACTGATATGCACAGCCTCCCAGGAAGATATGTTGTATGCAGGAGTATTATACAGAAACTATGGGAGGCTGGGATTTAGAGGGTAGATCTTTTCACTAGTGGATATATTATATGCTCCTCAATTCTCACCAAATCTACAAGCTTAACTCCATGGCATGCAGGGTCTGGGTTGATTGCCTTTGAAACTTCCATTACTGATCCAATGCAGCTATATGTAGAGAACTCTGTATATTAGATAATTCTCAATTCAGAAAAAAAAAATAAAATAAACACACCAGTGTTCATGGAGTGATTCCTTTCTTCATACTCTATCCCTGCATTTAAATTCTGGCCTTTGCTGTAATTTAATGAATTTGGCTAAAGTGATGATGCAATTTGACCTAAACACATCAAGCAAATACATGAAATTGAAGACAAAACATAATATTCATTAATACCTTGTGATTTATCTAGAGTTGAGTATTTGCCATTGTCCCTTGCCACAGGTACAGAGAACTGGGCAGAGAGCTGATGGTCTGGTAGACCTCAAGAAATCATTCGCCAGGGCTGGAGCAAATCTCCTGACAATTTGTGCTTTGGCTGATCATGCCCAAAAGGCGTAACAGCCAGCTCGAACAGATCAGCAAAGTTCTCACTAGCCAAATTTGGAGCTAACCTTTCCACTTGCTGACTGCAGAGAGGGCAAAACAGTGTCCTTAATGCTCTAAAAAGAAATTCTGAGGCAATAAACATTGCTGATCAGACACAAAATCAGATAAAGGAAATAAAAATACGTTAAAAAAACCCTGAAAATCAAATGCTTTCTTTTCCTGGGCAAAACACAATGAAATGTTGTAGTTATGAGTGTGAGTACTTTACTTGGTGTGATGAACATATTACCATTTGTTCCTGGTCAATTAAACTGAATTTTGGCATAATGCGAAGAAGGTTTTCTCAAAGGACAATAAAGGAAATTAGATGCCCAATACCTTTGCCAGTTTTACAACTCTCAGACTATGTGAAAAATTCCAGCCAGAAAGAACTGGCAGGGAAAAGAAAGTAACAACAAGAACAACAAAACAATGTTATATGTTGTACAAATTGCAACATATTTAAGATATATTTTTTGTATGCTTTTGCTTTTCAGTGTACATTCGCACTGCATTCTATACACTGCTTAGTTAAAGACTGCAATGTCAAGATATGGAAGCATACAGCAATTTTTAAGCTTTTTTACTAAAACCACAGTATGTATCTAGAAAAATAGATACATTTTTTTTTTTCCTCAGCAGAAATTAGAACTGCTGCATTTAGAAGCACATCCCATTTCTATCTAATATACACCATTTCCCCTGCAGCTCTTTTTATGTTAGTCAATATCTTTTAATGTTATCTGATGGTTTCCTAGGAGATGCCCTAAATGGCCAAACTCACTAGTTTGATGCTGGTGTTGGATAATATCTATATGCACTAAACATCTGTTTTGTTCACTGAAGTCTGCTCTGCCCTTTTTCTGCTGGTCATTATGTTCCCCCTGTGGGTTTCTAATGGCCGCTAATGAAATAAGAAAAATGCTCCATGTACACTTCCATCTTCTCTGATGGGGTGTGATCAGAAGTCTGTGCTCTTTGTTAGAAGGAATTACTTCAAAGTCATTGTTAGTATTTCTTCGTACTGTAGTTTGAATGCAAATTTTACACTTAAGGACTAAAGTGCCTTTTAAAAATCTGTAAGAAGCAATTAGAAAGAGAAAGATCACCACATTATAGGGTAAAGAGTTCTATTTGTGGAAGGGTGGGCTCAACTTTGATTCATTTTTTTCAGATGGTACAGTACAGGTTGCATCATTAATAGAAGATTAAGATGCCAAATGGGGAATTTTTACCTTCTGTTTCTGAGTCTTTCACTGTAGGAAATCACCCCGATATGGGTAGAGGTTGATTTTATATAACATGATGAGCAGACAGAGTGTTCCTCAAATTTAACAGAGCCTGCTGTTACTATGGGATGAGGGGCTGAAAACTTGTGTAGTAACCATATAAAGCTGTAATTTCTAATCTGTCAGAATCACTTCCCTCTAGAAAGCCTGATTTCATTAGCATGTTCTTTGTCAGATGCGATTGTCTCTCTTAGCAGCTTTCCTTTTACAGCTGTCACAAAAGCCAATCAGATTATACCAAGGGCAGGAAATAAATAATTCTTTTGCTGTAAATTAATTTAGGCAAGAATGTATTGCATGTGGCTAGATTGAATTCCTACTTTATGAAGAGTGAAATTTTAGCAAAGTAGCAGGTGAGGGCTCTGAGAGCAGGTATTCACATAAATATGGTTAAAAACTCTGTTTCTTCTGGTACTGTAGTGGTTTGTATAGAAAATACATGTGCACGTCATCTATGCCTCATAAGTGGTAACCCAAGCTTTCAGCTAAACTGAGACCATAGGCAAAACTAATTTTTAACTCTTGGACAGAGAAGCCAAATTGCACTTTTCTCAGATTCTGCCTGTGCTGTAGTTTTCTGGGGTAATTCTATCTCAAACAGTGAGAATTTATTTAAGTTAATTTTCCTATTAAACATACCAGTGTAGGCTCCACTGCATATCACTGAAGTCTGAGATTTTTGTACATCTTGCCGTGGTTTTCTAAAAGGAGTCTCCAAACTCAAACTGAAGCTTGCCTTTGTTCATCTCTTTGCTTTGGACCTCCTTCTTACAAGGTAAGAAGGAGGAGATAGGTGCTTTATGGAAACCTGTTTATCTGCTCACTTTGGCTCTGCTTGATTAGGCTTTCTGTTATTGCTTCCAAAATTTGTGAGGAAAAAATGTGTCTTTTAAAAAGTATTTCCATCTGGAGACTTAAGACAAAGGACAATCCCTCAAATGAGTTCTCCTATTTGTCTGCTAGGGTTGGAAAAAAAGAATAATAGCATTTTCATAAGTTTTTAGTATACAGAAAAATGATATGATGAGTGTCATAGAAAGAAGCTACTCAGTGTGTCAGCTGGCTACTTCATCTTCCCCTAGGCCATTTGCAGCAGGAGACAACAAAGATCATCAGTGGAGCTGTAGCTTTACTTTTCAGCCACTGTGACTCATCTGGAGAACAGGTGAAGCTGTAATTTTTTTGTAATGGGTCTTTCTGTATAGACACAGAAAACCATTCTACAAGATGTCAAATCATACATCTGTGATGCTGTATGATTAGTCTGGCTATGAATTGCTTTTATTTTGGAATCTATTAAAAATCTTGCTCAGTTTTCACTTCTGTACAATCTACCACTTACTGAAAATAGGTAGCAAGCACTCTGTGGGTCAGTCACCTCTTTGCCTTACAGGTACAAAATACTCATAATACCTGAGCAGGTACAATAAGTGTCCCAGTGTCTTGTCATTGTGCCCTGAAATGAAGGTGAAAGGACCCATAGTCATTATTGTAACCGAAGTGTCTTTTGCTTCTACAAGGTAATTTGTCTTCCAGCTTCACCACATCTGCATCTCTAAAGGCTCATTACAGGTGTCTTTTAATATTTTTTCAGAGCTAAAAGGATCCTCTGGTTTTAAAAAGTTTTCAATTTCTTTGGCTACCTGTAACAGTCTAGTTGTATTTTTCTCTTCCTTTTTAGCATCTTCTAGCCACTCATTTAAAAGCAGTAATTCTGTCTCTTTTCATGTGCTCCACATCCTCTGTAATGCTAGTCTCAAACTGGCAGTATTTTATCTGTTTTATGTTTACCCTTCATCTGTTGCTGGCTCTCTTCCTATTTGTTGGTAATGGCTTTGATCACCTCATGGCCAGAATCTGTGGCTTCTCATAATTCCTTCTGGAAACACTTTTTGTCTTCTTTTAATTACTTTTTTTACCATTACCTGGCTAGCATCCATTGCCTGTTCTCTGGTTTTAATTTTTGCCACTCTGGAAGCTAGTAGGACTCTTCCACATTGGGACATTTAGGAAAGTCAATCCAAATTAAATGCCAAAGTTCACACTTGACCTGCATTAAACCCCTGTGTAGAAAGCCTTGTTAGAAGTAAAGAAGCCCTTAATTTTGTTTCATTTGATGCACACTAGAAATTAATTAAGCTAAGTCAAATTTAACCACTTCACCTTTGAACAATTGTGTCTACACAAAATTTGTGAGATCTAATAAATCCATTTTAGCGTCATGCTTTTTATTGTCTTTTATTTCCTGAGTCTTTTGTAAACAAGACCTTGGTTGTTTGGTTGTTTGTTTTTGTTTTGTTTTTTTTTTTAATAGGAAAAATCTTTTTCATTCCAGCCTAAAATTTTTCTCTTTCTCTCCTTTTCTTCATGTTTCACTGTCACTCTTCTGCTCTGATGGGGTTCAGAGGAGCTGAACTTTACTTTTTGAGAGGTAAGGAAGATTTATAGAACATAGTTGTTATTATTTTATTAAGTTACATTATAGCAAGCCATATATCTACATTAAGTTCAGGGTCACGTTAAGGTGGATGCTGCAAACACATCCACACAGAGAATGGAGTTAATCTGAAATAACCTTTCTGGGGAAAAGGCAGGCAGGTTTGTGGAAGATCAAAACTGAGAGGACTGAGCGGTACACCAAATGGTTGTGCCACCTTCAGAGAGACTTTGACATGCTGGGGAAGTGGGCAGAGGGGAATCTTACAAAATGCATCACAGAGTAATGCAAAGCCTTGTGCCTTGTGAGGCTTAACTCCATCTGCCGGTACATGCAAGGGGGCTGACTGACTGGAAAGCATCTTGCTGAGCAAAACCTTGATGTTCTGGTGGACAGGCAGATGACCATTGTCACAGCAAAATGCAGAGAAGGGTGATCCTTTACCTATTGTTAGCACTGGTGAGGTAGCAGCTAGAGTACTGTGTCTGGTTCTGGGCTCCTCAGCAAAAGAGACACATGAGTATACTGCAGCGAGTCCAGCACAGGGCCACACAGATTATTATAGGACTGGAATGTCTTTCATATGGGGAGAGGCTGAGACAGTTCAGACTCTTCAACCTGTAGAAGTCTGAGAAGCCTCTTATCAGTGTGTGTGTGTGTGTGTGTATATGGAGGTAATAAAGAGAAGGGAGACAGACTCTGTCCTGTTAGTGCCCAGTGACATGGCAGGAAGAAACAGACAAAAATTACAGTAGATTAAATTACATCTGAAGACAAAACTTACAAGCAAGTGTGGTAATATACTGGAACAGGTTACCCAGAGTGTTACCGGAGTTTCCATTCTTAGACAGTCAAAACCTGACTGGATACAGTTCTGCTTCAGCTGATCCTGCCTCAGGGAGTTGTTGGATTAGGCAATCTCAAGAGTTTGTTGGCAGACTCAAGCATCCTCTGATAAGCACTTGATATAGCATCCTCTGATATAGCTCTGATATTAATACCTAACCAGACAAGATCTGTTGATCTGGTATAGGTGATCCTGCTCTGGCAGGGGAGGTTGGACAAGATGATCTTCGAGGGCCCTTCCAACCCCTAATATTCTGAGATTCTGTGAAGATACAGTTGTAACACTATCCTTGGCAAGACATACACACAATGTCACAATGCATCACTTGCAGACTTGTGCTGTACCTCCTGTAATTTCCTGGTTTAATTCATTCTTTGCAAAGTAGCCCAAGCCTTTAATACAGTAGCTTGGCACTGAAACTGAACATGAGAAACCCCAACATATATGGTGTGTTACTTCGTAAATAGTTCATTTTATCCCAAAGAACTGACTGTTTTTGTGGATTATAAAGCTCCACATGCTGGACTCTAAGCCCACAGCCTTGTTCCCAGCTGTTCCACAAGCTTCTGACCTGAAGTTAATGACCTAAAGGCTCTGATCCCATGAGTCTAATAAGACAAGTTTGATAAGTATGCTGACTTTAAAACTAGCATGAACCCAGCAGCTCATAGTGATGATGAAGAATTGTCTTTGGAATTTTTAAAGTATTTACTATTTTGGGAGAAGAATGAGAAACAAGTATATGAGACCTTCTGTAATGGAAAAAAAGATGAACTCATGCTACTCTAATTCCTTTTGCTGCCTACTAAAATTGTCCCCAGCAAAGCTGTCTCAGCAGCAGACAAATGAACACTCTCATTTAAATCCCCTTCTGTCTGATAGGTAGACACTTGCAAGCCAAAAAAGGATCATACTCCTTACTTCTCAAAAGCATGATCTGCCTTTCAGATATATATTTTCCCATACTTGTCAGGAGAGGCAGTGCTTGAAAGCTTTTTAGCACTTACCCTTTTGTATAACAAGTTATCTCAGTAGGAGTCTTTGCAGCAGTCTTTAACCCCTTTTGTTTTCTCATTCTATCTCAGAGATGTCTCATGAAAGCTAATAAATTCAATGAAGTTTCTCCTTTTTCCACAACATTAATCTCCCATCTACTAGTAATGAGCATTGGAAGGTTCCTTGTGAGAATCTGAACAACCACATTAATTAATTAAAACTTTTTTTTTAACTATAGTGGTCCTATTAGCAGAAAGTTTTGGAACAGCTGATCCATATATTTAGCTGTGGAAGCTTTTGGTGGCCTACATTTATTGTGTCCTGCAATTCCCACAGCTCCAGAAAGATGCTGCAAATACTAAGTGCATCAGTTTCTGGTAAACTATCTCTGCATACTGTCTTATGAAACAAACTGGGATTATACTGCTAAAAATCATGCTTTCTTATGATAATTTCTTGAGCTGAATGATTTTTCTTGAAAAATTAGTGTAATCAAATAAAAATGTCATATAGATTGCTGCATGTTTTAGAACATGTGAAATAACGGCTGGCTCTTTTCTCATAAACTGTTATCAACATACCAGGCAACATACCAGCAACACTCATACTGATACATGATTTCCCATGTGGCTGTGCAGGAGCTTAGTCTCTCATTTTAGCAGGCTATAGAAAAAATAGGTGCCTTTGGAAGTTTATGAAGGAAGTTCTTGTTGCTTAAGATTAGTATCTAAATTAGATGCCCAAGGTCCTACTTGTCCAATGGTCTACTGACTGCCAACCTACATCAGTAGCATGTGGTTATAAAGAGTAAATCCCACCAGGGTAAAAATACCAATTTCCAGATTTCCAGAAATCTCCTATTTTATAAACAGTGGAGATGAAGTTTGGCTTCCTATTAGCCTCACTTCCACATTCATGTCAATTAAAACACCAAACCAGTCAAACAATATATGAGGATTCTGAGCTAAAAGTGGAGAAAGAAAGAGTATTGTGGACCCAGGGAAGACAACTGAGTATTTGAGACATTTTTCTATGCATGCCTTTGACATTACAGTCTGCACTCAATTTACTTCAGCTGAACTCTGCATTGCTAAAGAGATAAAGGATGCCCATCAATTCAACCCACTCATTTCTGTTTCTTTTCAGCATCAGCTTCTCAGTGAATTATTTCTTTCTGCTACAGCAGCTCTTTTAGATTGTAGTGCTTTGCATCTTTTTAAGTCTCTTTTCCTGGGCCCATTGTTTTATGCCATTTTTATCTTTGCATTTTTCCCTTGTGATATGTGGTGAAATCCACAGTGCAATTAGCATAGATAGTTACACTTATTCTGATTTTTTACTTTTTATAAAGATGCCTTTTATGAACCTAAAAAAATAAATACCAAAAAATCAAACCCCAGCCACCCCAAACTTGAAATGTCTTATACTTCACATTTTCCTCCATTCCCACTGAATGTGTAGAAGACTGATTCACTAAGGAAATTACACATCATTTATACAGAATCAGTTTTGTCATAAATTAAAGCAAGTTTTCAATGTAGCTTGAACTGTCTTCAATATCATGAAAACCCCCATGAGTTTTTCTCTAAAACCACAATATGAACTACAATCTGCTTCTAAACTTCCAACAGGACTACTGATTGTGAGAGATCATATGTAAAGAAATTTCAGTTTGGATTAAACCAATTTTTAATCTATATTGTAACAATGCTAGTAGAAGAAATATTACAAAGGCCATTACTGGGATTGTGACATGAATAGAGAGCCCAGTACATAAATTATTTAACTGTGACAAAAGAATAATTTATCTTTTCTCTGAAATGAGAAGAGAGGAAGCTGTAGCTGGCAGTTGTGACATAACTTGAAGACCTTCAAAAAGCTCTTAAGTAAAGCGGTTTGGCACTAAACATCTGCCCCAATGTGATTAAAGATGTTTGTTGTGCAGTTGCCTGCTCATTGCACTGGCTTGCTGATTTGGCCTTCAAGAGGTTCTGATCATTTTTCCTTCTTAAGACCAAGGCATTTAAAGGGGATTTTAATCATCTGCCTCAGATCATTGTCTATTTTTGACAGCTGAGCTTCACTTTTTATCTTGGTGTCTTTGCATTTGCTTAAAGTAACTTAGATTACTGGACAAAATTCAGGCCTTTTGTAATAACTGCAGTCCACTGAGCAGCTGATATCTGGTGTAAGCTTACAGGATCAAAGGAATAACAAGAGAAAATTAACTTTGAATACCGTTTTCCAGCAACGTCTGTTTTTAAATGAGCCCTGTATGAAATCTCTTACAAACAAATCATGTAGTTTTAGGCAAGTGTAAACAACAATGTTCATACATTATGTATAAATCAGATTTTCCTGCACTAATACTTGAAATTTTAACCTTCTGCATTTCTGCAGATTGAGTCTCAAAAAAAGGTAGTTGTTCTGTGCTAGGAAACAAGGCTATTTTGTGTCAGGTCTGTAAGGACAGAAGCAATTGCAGTTAATGAGCTGGGTTATTGTTTGATTGTTAAACTTCCTTTTTTTTTTTAAATTTTTTTTTTTTTTTTTTTTTTCCCCCCACAGCATGGCCATTTTTATTGCCTGGCTGTGAATCTTTTCTCAGTCAGGAAATACCATAAACTCCTTAGGCATGGTGTGACTTGGACATAAAGATACAACTATGTATAGTTGCATTACATAGTTATACAGCTATGATGTAAATTGTTCTGAATCTGCCTTTTTAGAGAGAAGCTCAAGTTTTCACATGAGAAAGGATGTACATCTAAAGGAGGAAAGCTTCTCTACTTGCTCATCTCAGTAATACAGTATTTAGAATACATAGAATGCATAGAATACATAGAATAAACCAGGTTGGAAGAGACCTTCAAGATCATCGCGTCCAGCCCATCAACCAATCCAACACCACCCAAACAACTAACCCACGGCACCAAGCACCCCATCAAGTCTTCTCCTGAAAACCTCCAGTGATGGCGACTCCACCACCTCCCCAGGCAGCCCATTCCAATGGGCAATCACTCTTTCTGTATAGAACTTTTTCCTAACATCCAGCCTGAACCTCCCCTGGCACAGCCTGAGACTGTGTCCTCTTGTTCTGGTACTGGCCGCCTGGGAGAAGAGACAGCCACTGTGTCTATTATCATTTAGGAACAGAGTATCTGTTTGGTTATATATGCTACTATACCTTAACAAAGTTAAAATGTTATCCTCTGTCCAAGATGATGCAGTATTTGTTGCCCTTAGCTGTACTGTTTGTGACTTACACCTCTGAGTCATTTTGTATGTATCCAATCTAATTCCCTTCTGATGAAAATGTGCGCCTGAATTTGGATTTAGGAGAGAGCTTTAAATATGTCTTGGTGTGGCCTCATTTGAAATGTCTCTACTTAGTTAAAGAAACAGCAGCAAAAGCTGTTGCTAATTTTGTTTTTAATTAATTCTACAGCATGGATTTGCTGACGCAGCATGGATAGGGGTCAACTAAATAGATTTTCCTTGGGTTAATAGTAGTTTTCCATCCTCTCTGTTTCTTGTACTTAAAATACTTCTTAACAACCTTAAGTTCACGAATGAGTGCATAAAATCCTCATGATTAGCCTGTCAGCCTTTAACCAAGGCTGCTACCACCCTTTGTATTCATCTGCTGTGCAACTCCCTTTACTTGGTAGGAGGCCACTGAAACGCTTGAAAACTATCTTATGAATAAAAGCATTTCAAGTGCTAAAACCCACTTTGTATAAATTAAAATAATGTCTTTTGGACTTTTCATAAAGCACTATATGTTCTACTCATCCCCAGAGTGGATCTCTTTTACTATTATTACAATGATGACACATAATTAAGTCGGATTACATTTTTATATAGAGAGGAGAATATCTAAGACACAGTTCTAAATTATTCATCAATGTTTCACACACACACACACACACACACACAAAGAATTTAAAATGTATTCTCTGTTGGTTTTTTTTTTTTCTTCCTAAAACTAGATAATTTTATAATGGTATATTGAACAAATAAGTCTCTCTCTTCCTCCCCATGAGAGAACAAGAGAATTCATTTAACGCCACATGTGTTATTGTGCTTATCTGCTGATTACCATATTACTTTGATTTGTATGGTAGATTGTAAACTCTTGTAGGATTATGGAAAGATTTCTTTCCCCAGGCTGAGACAGTGAGATTTTCAGCATCATGAAGCCAGAGATGAGTAGGAAAGAAGCAGATTGGTTATTATATCTCTATGTATTTTTTACCCACTGGTTCATCTAATTTTTATCACTGCAGAGTCAGCATGAAAGCCACCTAAGCTAATACACCTCCCCAACTCTGTTGCACCACTATCATTTAATGTCTGTTCATAGACACAACATACTTAGTAAAAATGTGAATTGCTGAAATGGAGTAGCCATAAAGAAGAGCAGGAATAAGCATAGATGTGCTTTGATTCAGCTAGTTAAAATGCTCCTTTTGATTAGGAATGGATACTATATGATGAAGGAGAGTGCTGGTTTTCTAAACAACAAGGTTTTGTTATATACAAGTCTTTCATTCAGATTTTGGATGAGCTTACCCAAATTTGAAAGACAATTTACTTGGCACATTAAACTAAATATTTGTTTGAAGAAAATACAGGGAGATGCAATAATCAAAGAGAAAGTTTAGATCAGAGAAAAGGAAAAATAGTTGTCCCATAAAGTTTAACAATATTAATTTAACTTCGGTATCTCTCTTATGTGTAAGTCAGACTAGAAAACAAAATTCATTTCAGTGGAAATTAGATAGGAATTTAAGATATAAAACAGAGATAATGAAGGGGTTTCTGATATATTGGAAGGCTATGGGGAAATACAGGAACATACAGCCAAGAAAATTGCTGCTAACTGTTGATACTAACTGGTGTCTATTTTGAAGTTTGCATTTGTCCTCCCATTTTCTGCAAAAAAATATTGGTAACACATGTTTGAACTCAGTATAAGTGTGTCCTGGTTACGTTCAACAGCAGTGGTACAAAGAAGGAAACAGCTTAATGGTCAGGAGTAGAGAGAAGATGCAGGTTCAATTTGCTGCTCTGCTGCTGGGCTCTGAAAGGTCAAAGAAGTGACTTTATCTCCTTTTTTTATAAAAGAACAGCAACTACACTCAAGTCTTTTGAAACTGGAAAAAAAGACCTGGAATCTTGTATGAAAGTATTATCAGCTGCATCCAAGATTAACTAAAGTTATGCGGAAAAGCAGAACGGTAGGTGAAAAGATGGGGAGGAAAGTGTAGGGTTAGATTTGCAGGTTTCAAAATGCAAGGAGGTAGTCAGTACAGATAAAGAGGAAATGTTGATAGAAGCTCTACTGTTCATCACAGTTAAAAACTGTTTGGAAAGGCAGGTGCTTTATGAGGTGACTGCGTTTGCTGATACTACAGAATTCTTCAAAGTGACAGAAACTGACAACAAAAGGGTAAACAGATGTTGTGATTTTGGGTGGCTGGAGATAAAACAGGAGACAAAATTCAGTGCTGATAAATGAAAAGTAATAGATGCAAGAAAGCATAATCCTATCAATTTTTACACTCCCATGAGTTCATAAATGAGGTATTTTGGAAAGACATTCAGAGTTATTTCAAAGGTGCTCAGTGAAAGCTGGAGATCATAGGAATAACAAAGAAAGCATCAAGAACAGAATAGTAGACGTAGTTTTCCCTCTGTATACAGCAATTAGACTGAGGGAGCTGGGGTTGCTTAGCCTGGAGAAGAGGAGACTCAGGGGTGACCTTATTACTCTCTACAACTACCTGAAGGGAGGTTGTAGACAGGCGGAGGTTGGTCTCTTCTCCCAGGCAGCCAGTACCAGAACAAGAGGACACAGTCTTAGGCTGCGCCAGGGGAGGTTTAGGTTGGATGTTAGGAAGAAGTTCTATACAGAGAGAGTGATTGTCCATTGGAATGGGCTGCTGGGGACGTGGTGGAGTTGCCATCATTGAAGGTGTTCAGGAGGAAACTTGATGGGGTGCTTGGTGCCATGGTTTAGTTGTTTAGATGGGTTGGATTGGTTGATGGGTTGGACGCGATGATCTTGAAGGTCTCTTCCAACCTGGTTTATTCTATGTACTCTATGTATTCTATGTTATGGGACTTCAGAGAGAAAGAGTGGCTGAGGGACAAAACTATAGAGTATAGCACAGATTATATGAACTACCATCTTTGCTATAAAAGAAGTGGGGGCCAAATGATGAAATTATGCTGCTAGATTAAGGTAAAGATAAAGAAGTACTTTTCTCACACAGCATGCTTCAACTCTGGAACTCATTGTCAGAAGATTTTTCTAGTGCTCAAAGGATAAAGTAGATTTCAGAAAGGTTTGGAAAATTAGCTGTAAGAAAAGACCATCAATGTTTATTCTAGACAATGTTTTGGGTTTTATTATTCATATTCAGAAGGAATATTTTTCATGCTTCTTTAAACAACCATGGATAGTAACTTCTACGCTACAGAGAATGGTTTGCTGGGTCTAAGGAAATGGTTTTACTCACTATGACATTTGCTACATCACAGAACTAAACCCTGTCTGCAGAAAGTGTACTGTGACATTTGAGGGGAATTTCCATGAAAGGAAAATAAATTTAAGAAGTGATACATTTAATCTATCTCATTTAAAACAAGAATGCAAGTGACATTATTTGTGATTCATTTAGAGGATAAGTACTTGACAAGGAAAAAATCCTTAGAGTATAGAACAATAGAGGTGTGTTTTGGGACATGTCTTCAGACATAAACTCAGTGTGGGACCACTCACATTAGATTCACATTGAAGCCCTGTGTCTTGTCTAGCATTAAATTAATTTGGAAGCATGGAAGTATCCATTTCTAAAAATCTTTCTTCCTTCTAACTCTATCTGCAGTTAATTGCTGGCAATTAAAATATTTGTGGATATATGTTAGAAGTAGAGGAGATCAATGATACCAATAAGAAACAGATCAGTGTAGCCCCTTATCTGATTAGATGGAGGGAGCAATATGTTTCATAAAAGACAGTTCACCCCACCTACCAGTGAGAAACAGAGCAGTGATGCTCTTAGCTGCTTGTTAGGTTTTAGCAGGTGGGAAGACTGAATTAAAATTACTGTGTCCAGTTTTGTGCTCTTCAATTCAAGAGAGACAGGGATCTGCTGGAGAAAGTCCAATGGAGAGCTATAAGGATGATTGAGGGACTTGAATATCTCTCCTATGAAGAAAGGCTGAGAGATCTGGTGCTGTTCAGTCTTGAGAAGAGAAGGCTGAGAGGAGATCTTATCAATGTCCATAAACACCTGAGGGGGCAGTGTCAAGATGAAGGTGGTGCCCTGCAATAGGACAAGGGAAAACAGATAGAAGATAGAACATAGGAGGTTCCACCTCAACATGAAGAGACACTTCTTTATGGTGAGGGTGATGGAGCACTGGAAAAGGCTGCCCAAAGTAGTTCTGGAGTGCCCTAGGTGACCCTGCTTTGGCAGAAGGATTGGACTCAGTGATCTCTAGAGGTCCATTCCAATTCATAACATTCTGTGATTCTGTGAGAATCACAGAACCACGGAAAACATCCAGGTGGAAGACACCTCAAAGATCATCCAGTCCAACCCTCGACCCAGCACTGAAGGGTCAATACTTAATCATGTTCCTAAATGCCAGGTCCACACGCTACTTAAATGCCCCCAGGGATGGTGACTCCACAACTGCCCTCTAGTTCTGACACTTGCCACCAAGGAACAGAGGCAGGCCCCCTCCTCCCTCCAGCATCCCTTCAGGTACCTGTAGAGAGTGATCAGGTCTCTCTTCAGCCTCCTCTTCTCCAGGCTGAACAATCCCAGCTCCCTCAGATGCCCCTCATAGGCCATATGCTCCAGGCTCTTCATGAGCCTCATTTCCCTTCTCTGAATGTACTCCAGAACCTCCAAGTTCTTCCTGTATCGAAGGGCCCAGAACTGAGCACAATACTTGAGGTGTGGTCACACCAGTGCTAAGTACAGTGGGACAATCATTTCCCTGTTCCTACTGGCTACAGTGTTTCTAATGCAAGCTGGAATGTCATTGGCTTTCTTGGCCACCTGGGCACACTGCTGACTCATATTTAGTCAACTGTCAATCAGAATCCACAAGTCCCTCTCAGAGCTGCAGCTTTCTGATCACGCATCCCCAAGTCTGTAGCTTGCTATGGGGTTGTTGAGACCCAGGTGGCACTTGCCCTTGTTAAACATCATGCAATTAACTTTGGCCCATCAGCCTAACCTGTCCAGGTCCCACTGCAAAGCCTCTGTATTCTCTAGTAGATCAACACAGCAAATTTACTGAGGGTGCACTCAACCCCTCATCGAGATAATTGATAAAGATATTAAAGATGACAGGCCCCAGTACTAAACCCTGGGGTTCCCTTATCTCACTTCAAATGGGGATGACTGTAGATTCACTGGAGCAACAATAAAGGTTTTTTCTTCTCTTGGAAACTGTAAAGGTACCCAAAGGTATCAGGCATGAAGTACAGGAATATTACCCAAGTGCTTTACAAGTTCTTGCAACGAAACTATGGAGTGGTGTTTAAAGATGTGGCTGAGGGACTTGAGGGCTTGAGAGAAACAGAGTGATTTTTATTCTGTCATTTTGACCTGAGCCTGAATCTTGTGTGCAGTGTCAAGTTGCCTTCTCTTAGGACTGAGATTGGAATACATGCATGAGATGAGCTGGCATGCCCTGAGGTAGATGTGGAGTGCTGGCCTGCTTCCCACAGACTGCCAGAATTACTATGCTGAAATTCAAACTTTATGGACTAATGCTTTTCCTGTTTTAATGCCAGCTTGTTTAAACACTCTGGGTATTCTGGCTGCAAGTTATGATGTCTGTGGAAATGTAAGTAATGTCTCTGCCCAAGAATTCCTTACTACGCAGGTTTAGAAAGCTAAATGCATCAAATTTGAGGTGGCATGGTGAACCCATCTAGAATATGTAAACATGTAAAGTGTAAAATATGTTAGATGTATAGAACTAAGTCCAGCTGAAACATCCAAATGCAAATTGTGATCTGAACTTTCTCCCAGGAGCAAGTTTTGGGTCAGGTGTTGCTGTTCAAAATTATTTCCAAGTGAGTGATTAAGCCCTTTTAATAACACAAGCCTTGTTACACTTCGATTTCTTCCTCTGTCCTGGTCTGAATTACGTTACTTTTGTTGATATGAATTCACAGCCACTAGCCAATGACCATAAAAACCATTCTATGCCACATATTGACTTGAAAGATATAGGTCTCCGGCACAAAAGGATGACATTTTGTCAACTCAGCCAGACCAGACCTTGATTTTACATTGCTGTTTTCTCTCTGAGTTTCAGAAGACCTTTTAATATTTCAGAACCATGCCAGCGCTTTCATAAACTTTCCAAAGGGTGAACAGTAGTAGTTGTATTCCAGCTGATGCTGAATCTGCTGTGTTTGTTCACCCCTGAAATGATCTTTTAAGATGTGAAAATAAAATGTTTCACTAGTACTGAGCCATAAACGCAAAACTGACCAGGGATGCTATCTGCTCAACAAAAACTACCTATTATGTATTAGAACCACTTTTTTCCAGCTTTCTGCACATAGGCCTGATTCTCATTTAACCTGATGTTTTTTGTTGGCTTGTTTGTTTTTCCTTTTTTTTAGCAGAGCAGATTAAAAAAAATATTTCTAAAACGAAATTTTAAAACTTTTGAGAAGGTAATGTCTCTTGTTTTGCCCTCAACCACACTATGAAACCAATTGCAAAGGATTATTTTATATTTTCTTCTCATAAAATGCAAGCAAGCCTTGTTTATTATGGAAATATTCCTCTGAGTGATCTAAGTATTTTGACTCGAGTCACAAAATTGCTTAAGTGTAATATTGTAAACTGATCTTCTGATTATTTTTGTAGATATTCCCCCATTTTACATTAATCATTTGAATGTGTCAAAATCATAGACTTGTATGTATGCTGTAGATAGTTTCAGATTTTCTTAATAATGCAAACATATGAGGTGCCAGTATAGGGAGCTCTAAAATTCAAGCCCTTAATGTTTAATGCTAATAGAAGTCACAGACTGCAGTATGAACTCTCAGCAGAAATCATGCAACTCTCAGAATGTTTTTGTTCGCTCTCTTTCTCTTTACCAAGTAATTAGTAGGAAAAAATTCACAACAAAATAAAATTTTATTCTTTAAAATCAATGTTCAACTCATACAACTATTGACTAAAGATCAGAGTCCAACAGAAAATTTCACATACAGCTAGGACTGTCTTTCTCAGCTATGTCACCCTCTTCTTGCCTTTTAGGTGTCTGTTCAGACATAAAGTCTGACTTCTACAGTTCTGCATCATAACTGGCCTTCCAGTATCTGAAGGGGGCCTACAAGAAGGCTGGGGAGGGACTTCTTAGGATATCAGGTAGTGATAGGACTAGGGGGAATGGAATGAAGCTGGAGGTGAGGAGATTCAGACTGGACGTGAGGAGGAAGTTCTTCACCGTGAGAGTGGTGAAGCCCTGGAATGGGTTGTCCAGGGAGGTGATTGAGGCCCCGTCCCTGGAGGTATTTAAGACCAGGCTGGATGAGGCTCTGGGCAGCCTGATCTAGTGTGGGGTGTCCCTGCCCATGGCAGGGGGATTAGAACTAGATGATCCTTGTGGTCCCTTCCAGCCTTGACTGAGTCTATGATTCTATGATAATGCAAAGTTGGGCTACAGGTACACTATAACAAGAAGATAGGGCAGGCTTGGCTGTATAGATTATCCTGTATGTGACATCATTGGGAAGTGGTTGTCAAAATGAACATGGCAGAGTAAAATGTGGAAGATAGAATGGGTCAAAGAAAATAATGAGTTTAGGCAATTGAATCTGATGATGAGTGTTCAATACCATGCCGATGCCGTGCCAGCTTCAAAATTAAAGTGCTGGCTGGAGCAAAGTATCTGGCTGGAGTAAAGCGTCATGGGGCTTGTAGTTCAGATTGTAACATGAGAGGTTTCCTGTTTCCATTGTTGCTTCCAATTTCTGGTTATGGGGTACTGGTCTTTTCTGATGGGCTGGCTGTGGGCTTGGGGGCTGGTGGGGTCATTTAATCACCTGACCTCTGCTGCTGCTTCTGCTTTTTCTGTGCTTTTCTGTGAAATAGGCTAAGGTAATTGCACATTGTGTTATTTCCAGTAAACTCCTTATCTCAACCACAATGCTTCTTGTGTTACTTTCCCTCCTGATTTTTGTGTGGGAGGCTGGCTTGGGAGTGTATAGTGTATTAACCCCAGACACTAAGCTAGGGATTGTGGTGCTGAGTGGAATGAGAGTGTTTGGGGTTCATGAGAGAGGAAAGCTGAGATAAGATGAATGAGAAGAGTTGAAAGAAACATCCCTAGGTGTGTTGATAAAGACAGGAATGCTTAGTCTGGGAGCATTATGGATCTCCAGGATCATAAAGACTTTGGAACTGGAAGCTTTGAGAGAATATGAATTGTGATCTGGCAGAACTGTTATGTATGAAAATGTTAATATTGCACTTCAGTAAAGCAAAAGAATCAGAGTGTAACAGCCCCAAATACCTAGTGAATAGTCATCTCTTGTCACTTCACACAACTACCTTCAAGTTGCTGGTGTATGCATAACATCACAGGCTTTATAGATGGGCAGATAATATACTTTAGACTGTTTAGGCATCTTCTATACTTATGCTCAGTCTCAAGGCTGGATACTGTCCACACTGACAAATTGTCTCAAAATGTGAATTGATGTAGACACATGAAAATTACCTTAGTCACAGTTAATAGTGTCTCTAACCATTTCTCAAGTCTGAATAGTATGGATGGTTGAAAACTAGTACCTATACTCTGCTGTAGGTTAATATATTGATATAGCTATAGACTATAAACCTTGTATCTTTAATTTTAATCAAAATTCCATAGTCCATCGGGACATTTAATATTGTCTGAATGAGCTTAGTTTAGATGTGAAGTCTCTTCTGGAAACATTGGTGAGGTCTTACTGCTATTATCCCTATCCCTTACCTTCTGTTGAGTGGGTATAAATCCTACTCTGCGTTCCACAGCAAGCTTTTAGGTCAAAAGTGCATCAGAAATGTGCAGAAGTATTAACTAGTCCTACACTGCCTACTTTCAACATTGAAGAAGCTGCTTAGGCTTTGACTTCTGCAGCAGTACTGAAAGAATAATCTTGAATAGCTCTTCTCTTTTTTAAAGGTCTCCCCTACTTGCCAAATGACATCATAACCCAAGAGAAAAATGAGACAGACATTATTTCTTTAGAAATTATCAGCTTTCACATTTGGTAGCAATTCTAAATATTGTATTGTATAGAAGCTGAATTTATTAGTAGAACCCCCATGCCAGAGAGGGCTTTCTGGAATTAGCATATGTTTATTATGATTGAAAAGTTTCATATCTACTGTTACAGAAACAGAATTTCATATGGCAAGTCATGAAAAGTCATTATTAGGTATGGCTTTATTTACACACTTGTTGGGAAGATTGTATTGCAGATTCAATAGCTATTCATTACTGCTAGAGACAAAGCTTGAAGAATGGTATCTGTATGGTTTTAATGTCATTGATGTTTCACTTGACGGCAGTTGCTTCAGCAACTTCTTCTAATGGGATTAACCCAAGCAATTCAGACTATTAGAAAAAATACACAAGGCATCAATTCATTCTGAATTTTTCATGTGACTGCTTTGCAGTGGTTTTAAAAGTCATCTTCTCATTTCCCTATAGCTCTGTGTCCAAATGCAATCACACAGCATAGTGCTGGAAGCAGGCACAGTCTTATCCTAACAATAGGAGTTCAGAATTTGCTAAGTACAAGTTAGCTATGCATAGACACTGAAGAAATTCTGTTCCACTTTGCCAGTAACACCAGTCTGTGAGAGGTGTACTTCCATGACCAAGTCATATTTTGACGTGTTCATCACTGCCTTCCCTTTGTAATTTGAGCCATCCACCACATCTAACCACTGCAGGGTCACATAATTCTGAGTCTTAAATGATAAAATAATTTTACTAATGGTGTGAGCAGTCTAGTATTTTTGAGACAAAATTGAATGCATGACCCCTTGTAGTTCCTGAACCCCATTTGATCTAGAACATACTTCTCTGCAGGGCAGTTGTACAGGTAATCTGACAGTTCTTCAACTAAGAGGGTTTAATGGTAATTTTCTGAAGAATCTCTTCAAAGTATCTAATGTTAGACAAGCATGCTGTATGTGGGTAGAGTGCAACAAGATTTGACTTGAAGTCCAATGCCGTTAATATAGGCACCATGTAAGGTCTGTGATGAAGCAACATTCATAGAATCATAGAATCAAAAAGGTTGGAAAAGACCTCAGAGGTCATCAAGTCCAACCTAATACCTAATACCTAGTACCTAATAACAGTCTCAGGCTGCGCCAGGGGAGGTTCAGGCTGGATGTTAGAAAAAAGTTCTATACAGAAAGAGTGATTGCCCATTGGAATGGGCTGCCTGGGGAGGTGGTGGAGTCGCCATCACTGGAGGTTTTCAGGAGAAGACTTGATGGGGTGCTTGGTGCCGTGGGTTAGTTGTTTGGGCGGTGTTGGATTGGTTGATGGGTTGGACGCGATGATCTTGAAGGTCTCTTCCAACCTGGTTTATTCTATGTATTCTATGACTAACTAAACCATGGCTTCAATCCTTTTTTGAACACCTCCGGGGATGGTAACTCCACCACCTCCCTGGGCAGCATTCCAATGGCCAATTACTCTTTCTGTGAAGAACTTTCTCCTCACCTTGAACCTAAATTTCCCCTGGCGCAGCTTGAGACTGTGTCCTCTTGTTCTGGTGCTGGTTGCCTGGGAGAAGAGACCAACCCATACCTGGCTACAACCTCCTTTCAGGTAATTGTAGAGAGCAATAAGGTCTCCCCTGAGCCTCCTCTTCTCCAGGATAAACAATCCCAGCTCCCTCAGCCTCTCCTCATAGGGCTTGTGCTCGAGGCCTCTCACCAATCTTGCTGCCCTTCTCTGGACACATCCAAGTGTCTCAATGTCCTTCTTAAATTGAGGGGCCCAGAACTGGAAAAATTGAAACCTGTATCATAGCCACTACTACCAAAGTACAAGGAAAGGCTGTACTATTCTGTAGTCCTCTGTTAGTATGCTCCAGGGGACATCTCGTGTATTAAATCTTTTCTGACCTGCTGGTTTTCCTTGAAAATGATGGTCAGCAACTGGTAAAAGATGTACACAACTCCAATTGCTAAATGCTCATTCTATAGAACCCACAAGCCTGAATAGCTTCTGTTCTTACCAAGAGCTTCAGTGGGACTGCATAATTGGCAGCTACATCCAGAGGCCTGCAAACAGGCTTCTTCAGTAGCTATATCTGGTTTGGTGATAAGGCTGTCTTGTCAGACAGAAGAACTGATTGGAATCAGAGGGTTGTTGAATTTGAATATCTGTGAATGAGGATCGGTACAAGGGGAGGCTTTGAAGAGCCCCTGAAGAAGTCTTAGATACTGTTCCAAAGCCTTTTCTGAGGAGTATAATGTGAACTTCATCCCTGTATTTTCACGCATGTCTTCTGCATTTAATTGCCTATTAGCACTGTTAATAGAAAATCATAAGGACTATATACACCAGTAAAAGAAATCTGCTTGACAAAGACGGAGAAGACAGAACTTCCAAGTAAAAGAGCTGTCCTAATTGTTAGTCTGTTATAAGGAAATCCCCTAGAAAAAGTAAACTTCTCACTGAAGCTCTTGGAAATCCTACTGAGATACTGGAAATCATCTCCTAATGGAGCTTACAACAGAACAGGTACTACAGGGATTTTATTTCCTGGTGATGAATAAGAATTTAGGAATCATAAGCCACCAGTAGTATGTTTTCTAACAGATGTAATAAAAGTGAGACAGTTACCAGAAAGTCTTATGATTCTGCTGTATATTCGATCTTTTATTAGCCTGTAACATTCAGGGCAGCCTATTAATTAATACTTGGTCTCACTGGGTTTTGGTTAAACCTAAAAACCTATAGAAAGCCATTATATTTAAGTGCATTGATAGCTTGTGTAAAAAGAAAAGAAAAAAAAAAACATCCCCCAAAATACAGATGAACATTATCACATGTTTTCTTAGAGATTTGTCTGCCAAGTTATCTTTCATGCTAGCCAGCTGGGGTCTTAGGTTTCTATATGAAAAGAATAGCTCAGCTATGTCTTGAGGCTAATACTGAAAAGGTCATGAGATTCTCTTTCATGGAAAGAATGAAAGTAAGCTGAAAAGTACAGGAAAACATAACGCTGACTATAAATGATAGAACTGATTTAGTTCTATGCATTTTTCTGTGTATAGAAAATGACATTGAAATACATTTGTGTTTAGATTTACGGAGCAACTTAATTTCTGCCTCTTCGCCAGTTTATTATTTATTTCGGACCTTATTATTTTAAAAAGCTGTAGCACCCAAAATATGCTACACCATTTCCAAACACAATCACATAATGGATTTTTTCTATGATGAGCAAAGCAGCCATTTGAAGTTCATTCACTGAGACCCTTTGGCCTTTAGAGCATTTAGTGAAGGGTTTGCTTTGTTTATTTTACAGTTCAGTGGAATGGAAAACAATTTTTCTTAAGCATTACTGGAGGCCATCAAACAGTGAGAAGGAATAATTTTTCTGCTGTTGCATGTTCAGCGAATTTAAAGGTACCTATTAAAAAAAAAAAACAAAAACAGGTGTAGTAATAAACCTGAATTTCCCCCTTTTTTTTTGGAAAAAGTGTAATTATACTCATCAGACATAATGATCTGCTATTTTCCCCATCTTGCTATTGCTCTCAGTGTAATGAGAAAAGTTTGCTGATGCAGGGTGGGTTTGATTATTCCCTATTTCTTCTCGTTTATTTCCTACAAAAAAATAAAATACAAAAGAAAACAGACAACCAACCCTCCCCCCACCTGAAAAACAAACAAACAATCCAACAACCCCCCCCCAAAAAAACAACCTCCAAAAACCACCAAGCAAATTAAATTGTTTATTTATTCATACAGTATGATTTGGATGTGCAGTTTATACATGGAAATAAAGTAATTGAAAATATATTTTTCTCAGCCTGTTGTCATAGAACTATTTAGATTCGGATTTTGATTACTTGGAGAAGCAGTAGGAGGTCCTGTTTTCATTCCTTGTTTTGTGGTTTTTTTGAAAACTAATTTTCATAAGACAGTATAATTATTATTGAGTGAAGGTAGGAGACAGATAAATAAAACTGTTTGAACAATAAGGAGGCAACCTGAGCCATCAAGTGGTTGATGATACTGTTGTTTAGTTCATACAGTTTGGAAATCTGGAGCCTAAACTCCTGTTGAAGTCACCAGCAGAAAGCTATTTGCACAGCAACTGAGTTACAGCTTCATCTTAAGAGGACACTACAATGAATTTATTCTGATGTTACAAGCATGTAGTTACAAGTTGCATCTAAATTCAAATGACATTAAAACTAACAGTCTTAAGAAGCAGCTTGTAAAGCTGTACTCATCTGTCCCTGATACACTCAAGTAAATGGTATTTGACCTTTAAGAGGTTTTCAAAGGACTCTGGAAAATACAGCAAAAGTAATTTTTAAGTTGAGTTTGGCACATAATCAGTACAGTCCCATTGAATACTGTCAGGACCTGATATTCAGGTATCCCTTTTAGATGCTTAAAACGTTAATGTCTATCCCCATCAGAATGACTCAGGCAAGACAAGTCAGAATCTCAGACCCTTTTTCACACTAATAATATATAGGCATCAAAGACAGGTAGCTTGACACTTATCCTGGATGCTTCGACATGCCATGACCTTGACAAGCTGAACACCCTTCATCTTTGAGAAATGCAGTGACATTATTCATTATATTATTCATGAGAATACTTGGTCTGAGACCACACTAGACCAAGGCTTTCACCATTTTCCCAGAGGGATGTAGTAACCATGTTGGTACGGAATACCTCTGATGGAATTGTCTCCTGTATTGTCTGTTATATTTACCCCTTCCTAACATCTTGTCCAAATTGGAGAATGTAGGACTTAGGCTTGTTCTTGTTTGCTGTCCTTTGGTCTTAGGAATCTCTTGTTGCTGGCTGATTGCAGGTCCAGCTCCCCAAGCATATTTTACAGACTCTATTTCCAGGATTTTGGAATAGAATAGAATAGAATAGAATAGAATAGAATAGAATAGAATAGAATAGAATAGAATAGAATGATTTCACTTGGAAGGGACCTACAAAGACTGCCTGACCACTTCAAGGTGGGATAGTGCTGCCAGCTGGATGTGGCACCATTCACCACTACTCTCTGGGCTCAGCCCTCCAGCCAGTTCCTAACCCAGCACAGAGTGCTGCTGTCCAAGCCACAGGCTGACAGCTTGGCCAGGAGTTTGCTGTGGGGGGTGGTATCGAAGGCCTTGCTGAAGTCCAGGTAGACTACATCCACAGCTTGCCCCACATCCACCAAATGGGTCACCTGGTCATGTAGCTCTGTTCACTACAATCCTTGGAGCTCTGCTGTTCAGCCAGTTCTCCACCCTGTGTACCATGAAACTTCCATTCTCACAGCTGGACAACTTGTCCAGAATGATACTGTGAGGGACAGTATCAAAAGCCTTACTAAAATGCAGAAAAAAATATATTCACCTCCTTCCCTTCGACCACTTGTAGGTGACCTTATCATAGAAGAATATATCTAAATTATATCCATATTTTTCCCACAGTGAACCCACAGCTACTACAGCTGATAATAGCTTTATTCTTTAAATGCCTTTCAATAGTACCCAGTATGATCTTCTCCATAATTCTTTTGCCCACACTAAAATTCCCTATGGGTTTTTCAATGAGTTGGATGTTAGAAAGCATCTGTGTATTGATCCAAGTTGCATTCAAAATGTCTGGCCTACTAACATGTTTTTTATTTCATGACACTTGTCAAATATCTGGGGTAATAGCAGTCTTGATTTTTGCACTTGAAAGGCTCTGTTGACAAAGCCACTATTTCCCAGAGTCCTTTTCCAAACCTCCTTAAAGGCCAAAGCCAGTGCAGTAACTGAGAATTTGCTGTTCTTTATTATTTTAAAGATAAAGGTAAATTTGATGGATGCTACTATGGATGTTGCATTTTAGAAGTCATTGGCTATTTTTTGATTAGTGACAGTCAATTTTGTCCAGTGGAAGATTTAATGACATATAAATGAAATCAATATTCAGTTTCTCTTAATAGTTAGATGCCTCGAACACTCATTTTCAACACTGAAAAATGAAAAGTCCAACACTCAGTTCATTTCTGCTGTGATGCACCTAGTGTTTTTTCATTGGATTGTTTATATTTGTGTTGAATACAGGTGCTTTAACAATGCATAAAGTGACATTTTCAGACTCCGGAATTTATTCCCTGCAGCATTAACTGTCCGTGACTATTGAAAGGTGACATTATATTGGCTGAGGTTAGCTTTTTGCTACTCTCTAGCCTAATATTTCCTATTTAATGTCATCATTTTCTTTCCTGTGCATTCTTACTCTCTGTTTTAAATTGCTATAATGTCTTTTACCTTTTTATTTTCTCCTTTCTGAGCTTGGATTGGTGTTAACTACAGCTTTCTGATGCTTCTAGAGCTTTTTAACAGATCAGCTAGACACCTGGATTTCATATTGGAAGGTCATTCTTGGTAAGACTAATCTAGATTGATTTAAGGTATCTATAATGGAATAATCAGACATCAAACTGTTGCTGTAGAGTCCCTCCATAGTTAATGACAGAAATAACTATCTCCAAAGGGCAATTCATGTGATCTGTCACACGCATCTATCTCTGGATGAAAACAATTGTCTCCTGGATGTACCTATTTGACTCTACTGACAGTGCAGAATTATGCCTCTAACTCTGACACCAATACCAGGACAGATGAATTTCACTTGGTGTGTCAAGGCTATAATTTTTTTTAATTTAATTTTTTTTTTTACTGTGCATCTGAGAAATTTTACTTTTTACTCATTTGGTATCTCTGCACTTTTTTATTGCCTTTATGACATTCTTTTGCAAGTGAAGGCTAAAGTAAGTACTCAGCTGGGTTTCCTGCTTCCTTTGGAAAGTGAAAACCATTATTTTTAGGCACTTATTTGAAGAAATGAAAAGTCAAAGATGAATGATACCATGTTAAATCTTAAGTTAAAAGACATTATCAAAGCTATGCATTTTAGTAGACATTGAAGAGCTTTATTTCATGGGCTTTAGTTCAATTTCCAATTAATAAATTTTCTCCCTCCCCTCTCCACTTTCTTATCACTATCATAAAAAGATGTGTTAAAATGAAGGAAAAGCTTGCTACTGAGTAGGTCCAAGCAGACAATCTCATACCCTGCCCTTGGGAACCTTGCTGGAAGGCTCAATAATCTAAAACCAGATATTTGCAAACAAAGTTTAATATATTTATTTGAAAGGGTCATGACTGTTAGGGCAAAACCAGAGTGAGGCAAAGAGGGAAAATCAGAGCAGGACACTGAGATCAGCACACTGTATTCCTCTGAGGAAAGGGATAACAGAGTTCAGAGGTCTTTGATTTCTCCCTCAAAGGCTTTGCTGACAAATGGGAAGAATATCATGTGGATATATGGTATAACAGTTATTCTTGTGACATGTCTTTTCCTCTCCTCTCCTCTCTTCAGGAATTGCTCAGATGATCACATACAAAGGTTAGTCAATGGGTTGATATCCAGGTGAGACAGGTGACTAGAGGTGTCCCTCAGGGGTCTGTATTGGGACCAGAGCTGTTCAATGTCTTCACTGATGATATAGACAGCAAGATTGAGTGCACCCTCAGCAAAGTTGCCGATGATACTAAACTGAGTAGTGTGGGTGACAAGACTGAAGGTCATAGACAGGCTAAAGAAGTGGGCTCAGGAGAACCTCATGAGGACCGATAAGACAAAGTGTGAAGTCCTGAACGTGGATCAGGGCAATCCAGCTTATCAATACAGGCTGGGGGATGATGAGATTTAGAGCAGCCCTGCAGAAAAGGACTTTGGCATTACTGGTGGATGAGAAGCTGGACATAAGCCAGCAATGTGCACTTGCAGCCCAGAAGTCAAATTGTATCCTGGGCTGCATCAAAAGAAGCGTGGCCAGCAGGTCAAAAGAGGTGATTCTGTCACTCTGATCTGGTGAGACCTCACTTGGAGTACTGTGTCCAGCTTTCCTCAACACAGGAATGTCATGGACCTGCTGGAGTGGGTCCAGAGGAGGGCCACAGATATAATCAGAGGGCTGCAGCATGTCTCAAAGACGGGCTGAGAGAGTTAGAGTTGTTCAGCCTGGAGAAGAGAAGGCTTGGGGGTCACATTGTAGCAGCAATTCAGTATCAGAAAGGAGCCTACAGGAAGGCTGGGGAGGGACTGTTTAGAAAGGCTTGTAGTGATAGGATGTAGGCCAGTGATTTGAAACCACAGCAGGGTAGGTTTAGGTTAGACATAAGAAGGAATTTCTTCACAATGAGGGTAGCGAAACACTTCAACAGGTTGCAAAGAGTATGCATAGTAGGCCCCATCTATGAAGACATTCAGGTTCACACCTGATGGGGCCCTGAGCAATCCAATCTAGGTCATGTCCCTTCTTACTGCAGGGGCATTGGACAAAATGACCTTTGAGGGACCCTTCCAAGCCAGTGCATTCTATGATTCTATGAACCCTGCATGCAGCATTGGTCATAATTTCCCCCTGTTTCTTTGCATTCTCCTTGCAGCAGAAACTGGCTTTAAAAGGCCAGGTAATTCCATGGTTCACAAATCTAAAAAAAAAAAGAAACTGAAGATGATAATTAAAATAGCAAAAGTCAAACTCCTTCAGCTGACAAGGTCATGAAGGATTCTTCAGACACTTGCAGGAGGGGTAGATGGTACAGTCATGATAATCATATAACATCACACGTTTCATCCTGGAGGATGTCAAAATTCTTTGGGTATTCAGCACACCAATACAAGGAATCACTTGGTCTACAACTAACACAAAACCTGTGGGTTTTCATCTGTCAGCTGCTCTGCAGGGAATGGCAGCACTGAAATGTGGGTAGGTAGAAAATCTGTTAAAAATAAAAAGTGCACAAAGCACTAAGCCTATTTAAAACTAGTTGAAGGATCAGACCTCACTGTGTTCAGAGGCAAAGTGCCTCTTCTAAGGGCTAAGTGCTAGCAACTAGTGAGTATAAGGAAAGTATGTGCTGCCTAGAGGGATTTTGCTGTTATTTATATCACGTTTGCCAAAGGGTGGTCACTGCAAAGGTAAAAGACCAGAACGTTAGTTGAAAATGTGAACTTCTAGTCTACTAAAATGAAAGAAATACAAACTAAAAAGAGGTTTTAAAATAGGAGTATGAACTCTGCAAAAGTCTATATTCAAGATAGGCAATATTCAAGATAGAATCATAGAATGGTTTTGGTTTGAAGGGACCTCCAAAGATGATCTATTTCAATCTCCCTGCAGTGAGAAGGGACATTCTCCTCTAGATCAGTTTGCTCAGAGACTTGCCCAGCCTGACCTTGAATACCTCCAAGGATGTGGCCTCAACTACCCCTCCAGGCAACCCATTTCTGTGTTCCACCACCTTCCTTAACAAACTTGTTCCTAACATCTAAGCTAAATTTATTCTTGTCTAGTTTAATATTTTTGCTCCTCATCCTATCAGTACAGGTCTTTGCAAACAGACCCTCTCCAGCCTTCTTGTAAGACCCCTTCAGGCACTCCCCCGAGCCTTTTCTTCTCCAGGCTGAACACCCCCAGCTCCCTCAGCCTGTCCTCATAGAAGTGTCCAGTCCCCTGATGATTTTTGTGGCCGTCTTCTGGCTCCGCTTCACTAGGTTAATGTCCTTCCGTGTGTTGAGCCCTTGTGCTGAGGGCTCCAGAGATGGACTCAGTACTCCACAATACTTATAACTGCATTTATCTCAGCAGTTTCCTGCTCTTTGATTTCCCCACCCCCCCCCCCCCAACCCCCCACCTTTTTTTTTTTTTTTTCTTTTCCCCTCTGCAGTTTTTCATGCATTGACCATATTGGTGTATTTTTGGCCCTGCCCCAGCTGGAAGATTACTCCTTGCCATTACAAGATTGCATGTTTTACACTTCCAAAAAAGTTATTTAATATCTAAGTTTCACTGTTTATCCTCATCCTCAAGATTCTCAGCACAAGGCAAATAAAGGCTCAAGCCACAGATATATTAATCTGGATTATAGAGGGCCAGCTGAGTTATGGTAGGTCTCAAAGATCTCAGTGTTAGTCCTTGGCAAATGCAAGGTAATGTAACTTGGCTGAACCCTCTTTCAATACTGCACAGACGAAGCAAGACTGACATTTACCACAGGTTAAAGGTGTATCCAATTGTTTTCACTCCTTTGCTAGCTCCTGTTGGAACTGAAGAAACTGTACTGAAATGTTAATCTTTCTTGGGTGATGTGTTTCTTGGTTTTTCTCTACTAGTATATGTAGTGATCAGATAGTATTCTAAAAACACTTTGCTAAACAGGCATTGGATCAGTACAGATTTTTAGGGAATTGCTTTTAAAATGCTACATGAAGATGTGTGAACTAAAATGTTGTTTATTAAGGAACTGCTTGAAGGTCTGCAATTATTTATTTAATTTTTTTTCTGAAAAAAAAAAAAAAAAATGGTATGGGATGTTAGTTATGGCCAGGACCAATATAAAAATGGCAATACTTCTGGCAATGGAAAATATCTGAATAAAATGAATATTGAAATGTGGTTGTTTTAAAATGCTTGATTATGACATATTCTTTCATAGTTGGAAGCAACTATAGCACATGATCTTGTCTTCATGAGCATGTACTCCTCTTAAGCTGTTGTCAGCTGGGCGAAGAAGTGAGCTAGAGGAAGGAAAAATCTTTACAAGTTGTGTATTCAGCAGGGCATTCCAAAACCTTTAGCTGTGACTAGAAAGTATGCAGAGGGCTTCAGTTCAAGTTCTGAATGGAATGTGCTGACATCTTTAGCTCATGGCATTCACTGCTGCCTTCCTTGCTGTCCGTGATATCTCTGGTATAATTTACTATAGCTGGCTTAGGTGCAAAATCCCCATGGGCAAAGCTTTATATCTTTCCTTAGATGTTCCATTTCATTGTGTATCTCATCAAAATCAAGAAAACAAATGTGAAGAGAGTAGGTGCTCCTGCATATGTCATGCTCTGCAAATCAAGTGGATAGGAACTATCCCTTGCCAAGAGCTTGTGCCACTGCACACATCAGAGCTCAACAGCAGAGAGTCTCATTTTCCCTGTTTCTACCTCTCCAAGATCAGAAGAGGTTTAAACACCTACCTACTGCTAAAGCTCATTATTTTGCTGCCTGAATCTTAAGTAGGGGTGGGGTAAGTGAAATAAAAAACATAATTCTAAACCGTAATTAGATGCAACATTCAGGTAGGGATTTAGATATGGCTTGATTAAATCAGAGTCCTTTTCTAACACAAATGAGTGCTATGTGGAGAGGCCCATTATTTAATGGGATTTTCAATCCCAGTTTTAAAAAAAAGTGCTCTCTATTCTTTGACATCACATGTTAGCTGAAACCCCCATGTTCAAATGTATTCAGTAGGGTGGATCCTCAGCTGAAATATATCCAAGTTGTTCCATTCTCTCTGGCGTAATTGCATCAATGAATGTAATTTAATTGGGTGCATAAGAGAAGCAGAGAACATCACTAATAGGCACATAATGTTGCTCATGCTCTGATCATCACTGAATGAATTCAGCTGACAATCTGAATTAAAAATATAACACTTTGAGCTTTTAAAAAAAGAGAAAAGTAAACATTTCTGCATTCATTATATTGCATTACATTAGCATATTAGTAGGAAACCAAAAGGGAGAAAGTGGAGAGTGTATCTTTTGCAAGTGACTTTAGTGATGAGAGATAGTCATTAGACTATGCTAATCTCAGAGTTAAACTTCCAAGGATGACGAGTTCAGGGTTTTCAGTACTCACTGGCATACACTGAGTTGTGTAAAGCTCAGTTTTCTCTCTTGTCACAGCTGATTTTCGAGAGGTGCCTACACATTGCAAAAAGGACAGGAGACTATATGGGGATTTTAACTGGCTGGACCTAACACATAGGGATCCTTCTTATGCCAAAATGTATCACTCCCTAATGAGCTGGATAATGGGTGTTGTTAAATGATTAATACTGGATGAGTGACATACAGGATTTTGAATGCTGATTGAAGTTTAGACATGCTGGATATGTCATTGGCAGACATTATAAAGGAGTAATGAATACTGCTGATCTCTTGCCTGTTGGGATGATCTCTATGGTTCTCTGAGGATCCAGTGGAACAAGCAGAAATCTCCCTTCCTCCCATTTTCTGCCATGAGCTTGAAAATAAAAATGAAATTTTATTACCATTCATCCAGCTTGTGGCTGCAACTAACACCAGGACATTCGTATGAGTTGCAATAACAGAAAGCCCCTAAGGGCTCCCCAGTGTCTTTCCTCTTTTTTATGGCTTATCATCTGGACCTCTGACTTTTCCATTTGGCCTAAAAAATGTGCAGCAGGGTCCTAGAGTCAGCTGAATGGGCACATGTTGGCTGATAGCTGCAAGAGGCCTGCCAAGCTCCTCACAGCATATCTGTCTCTTTAGCTTCCAGTTCATGTTATCTAATCATGGGCAGTGCCTAGAGCCCATTCATGGCTCAGCTCCTCTATACATCATCCACACCAGGATGGTCTGACCTGTACCTCATCTTGGGACCCCATTCTCAGTGGATCTCCTGTAACAGGGGACATCCCACCGTGTGACCAGAAACATTCCATCTATTCTTGCATGCAGTTCTTCCTTTGGTCCTTTTCCCCTCATATTACATGACTTAGTAAGGGGATCTTAGGTGAGAGGTGTTTATATAAGCAGAGCCATACATGGTCACAACTTTCTAGCTCAACTAGTGTTCTTCCCTCAAGCTCATTCAAGGTTCATATTTGCTTTTGCTTGTGGGAAAGCAAGGAAGTAAATATGGAGTACAGTTTAGAGGTGTTAAAGAAATGTAGGTCATGATGAAATAGTGTCAAAATACAGCATCTGTTTCTATGAAGGTGAAGTGTACAATATCTCTATCCTAGGCTGTAAAGCATCTACATGTTAAAAGAACCAAAGTATGTGAATAAAGAATGCAGAACTGTTTTTCAAGTTTATATTGTTCATCAGTGAGACACAGTAAGACGAGACACAGTAAGGTGAAGGACAAGAAGTAGGTAGATGAAAAAGAAAAGAAAATATGTAAAGGAAATGCCTTTGCAATTGATTGGTTTTATTTCTGACTTTGGAAGCAAGATCATCTGATGTCATTGCTAACAGTCAAGAAGAATTCCAAATATCCTGGCACTTGTCTCCATTATTTTGAAATCTTTACATGACCTTGTGAGAGGGTGCTTCAAAGAAAGACTATATTATATTTTTTATGCAGATATTTAATGTACCTAACATTTTAGTAATATTGCCTTGTCACATTTTAATCTATGTGAAGTTTTTTGTTTTTCTTTTGTTTCCCTTTGAAACATTATAGCCAGGTTTGCAAAGTTGTAGGGCTGCAGAGACAAGGGAAGTATGTGTCAATTGTTTAAGTATTTGAAACTGCAATATATAAATTCTCACTTCTGCTTTTTTGAGGTATTTTTATACTTAAGTGCTGTTTGCTATTATTGTTGCTCTGATGGCAGTGACATTAGAAGCTATTAGGGAAATTCAGCAATCCTCAGGCTAGCCACAGCAGTAAGAGAGGATTAAGTGACTTGCCCAGATTAAAAAACCCCCAAGTATCAGTCAAATTGAAACTTTTGGGTTTTTTCCCCACCAATATCAAAACCTTATACACTGTGTAACAGGCTAAACAACTATGCTAAGTAATTAAAAATATGTCATATTTCAATCTTCCTAGATTATATTCTATTAATCTTGAGTGATGGAAAAACTTGGAAATATATTAATGGAAAACCAAACCAAGCCAAAACCAAAAAACATCAATGTAATTGTGGTAACTGTGACACCAGTAAAACTATCTATCTATCTATCTATCTATCTATCTATCTATCTATCTATCTATGATGCTGGCTAAGCAAAGCAAAATCTCATTTATCAGTCCCCTAGGACGTTAGAAAATTTTAAGCATTAAAACTCTTGAATAAAAACTGAGGACAAATACCAGTGCTTGACAATGCACTAGACAATTTTACATACACCAAGGACAGAAATTATTCTATGTTAATGTTATGTCCTGTAAAGGAAAATATACAAATTATGTTTATGAAATCCTGAAGGCAGAGAGCCAGTTCCTGCATTTTTACTTTACTGGAGTTAAATGATCTGATAGATCTGGAGATTCTGACCCTCAAGTGTTAAAATAGGCATCAATTTCCCCGTTTCATGAGCAATAACTTCTGTTGAAAAAATCTTGGGTTTAATTGGATATGTATTTGCATTCTTCATCTTAATGTGTTTTTCCATGCAGCTGCTGCTCTGTGACATGTGATATAAAAAGACTGAAGATTTTTAAATTGCTCCTACCTTTTGCAAGCAATGCAGATAGTTCCTGTTCATGCAGATAAAAGTTTGATAGACAATTGGATGTGAATGCCAAAACAGTGGAGTTTTCTAATCTTGTAACCCTCTGTTCTAACTTAAAAAAAAAAAATAAAAAAAAAGAATAAAAAATACTCTGACACAAAAGGTGGAATCCTTGTAGTGTGGAGATCTGCTTCTATTCCATATTGTACAATCATATGCCACAAAGGAAGCTGAAACTCAGGTTTTTCTCACATTCATGTCTCTATTTTGAAATCTGTATATTATCTAAGGTGTTGTCTCTAGGTGGTTCTTCAAGAGAGTTAAAACATTTGGGAAAGCTATTCCACATTTAAGAAACTTAAATTCCATGAACCTGTTCAGCAGAAAACTATTGACATCTGCCAGTCTCTCCAACCCTTAGAATTCAAGCCATCAGCTACTGGATTACTGGATGATACAAATAAAGAATTTATTTAGTGGTTAACACTAAAAACTTTGCAATTTTCCCCTGCTAAGGGAGTGTAATGTTCTGTATTCATGACAAGAAATAAATCTGGAGGAAATCCATGGTAATATTAATTATTTTAAAATGTGCTCAGAGAGATATCACTAGTTTAATATTGCATACCATCTGGATCCAGATTCTCTGGTTTCATATTGTATACCATCTGGATCTAGATTCACTGCTTGAGAGAATGTTTATAGATATGAACTGCATCTTCACTATAAGATTTGCACACTTTATTCCTTCACATTCATGATACTTGTAAAATAATCAGTTTCCAAATGAATAATACAAGTCATAGCTGAACCTGTATGAAGTCAATGCAAATTCTCATTGAACTCTGGATCACATCCCCTGGACAGACCTTAAACTGGAGTAAAGATGCTTTCAATCACTGATGACTCACATGCTAAAGAAAGGGAGTTGTTTTTCCTCTTCTGCTGCACAGTTCTGAATGCCATTGACAGCCAGCCCTGCAGAGAGATGGAAACAGAATGCAATCAGACTTCCAAATCTTCTCTTAATGCAGTGTCTTTCTTTGGAGCTTTTCCCTGTAGGGTACCTCTCAGATGGGGATAAGTAATGCTGTTAGTACATAATCCAATCACTGATGCAGATTGCTCCTAGACATCCCTGAGCAGCAGATTTATTTTTTTTCTACTGTGCAAAAAAGTAGCTTTTCTGCAGTAAAAAGGGAAAAAGAAAAAAGAAAAAAGTGTCTTAGAAGTTATTAACAGTGTAAATAAGTCTTGTTATAGATTGTCTGCAAATTATATAATTGGAAGTTTATTTTACCATATAAGAAAACAAAGTAAAAAAATGGTAATGCTTTCGTATTCACAACAGGATATCTGTTTGGTGCTTTTCTCTGCTTGTTGCATTATCTAGCCAGCCAGGGTCTTTAATCTTTCTTTCATATTCACAGAATGGACCTGTTTTGGGGATTCCAAAGTAGATCATTCTAGATCTGTTGTCACCATTAATGTGCCCTCTCCCTTCTGTCTCTAGCCCTGTACTTAACATGGTGTGTTGCAGCCACTGTTCAGAGGGCAAATGCTGGATGCATGCAGAGTGCATGATTCCTTAGCTGACCAATTCCTTGGCATGCTGCGTAGAGCAAGACAGTAACATAGAATCACAGAATCACCAAGGTTGGAAGAGGCCTCAAAGATCATCAAGTCCAACCTGTCACCGAAGACCTCATGACTAAACCATGGCACCAAGTGCCACGTCCAATCCCTTCTTGAACACCTCCAGGGATGGTGACTCCACCACTTCCCTGGGCAGCCCATTCCATGTGAGCCAAGAACACCATACTCACGTTGGCACCCTTTGATTGTAACATGCTGCAGAAGCCACCTCATTGACATGCTGGCACCTCTTATTAGGAAAAGATTTTAACTTATATATGTGGTTGACTTTTACTGGTTAAGGGATTGATAAAAAGTAGCCAATCTGAGCAATAGGCACTTCATTCAGGGATTCTCAAGGATCTTTGGTTAGGGACTTTGGTTAGGGATGCTAGGGACTTATGCTTCTGTTAGCTACTTCTGGGTAGGGCTTTGTTGTAGAGATGCTGCTAGGGACATGCTTGGGTCATCTGTCTGCTGCTTTGTCTATTAAAGGCTTCTGGGACTTCTGTAAGTAGGACTCTAAGATTCTGTAATGCAAGGAATTATACAAGGCAGCAATAAAGGATTTCTGGGGAGAACTTTTGAGATTCTCTGCTTTCTGCATTTCTGGAATCTCATTGCTATACAGCAAAGGGGTTTGTGCCTTCATTCATCATCCAATGGTCCCCAAATAGGGGGAAGAACAACAATGGTGTTATCAGTAACATGGTCTGCAGACCCAGTTACTAGACTGGGACTTTCCAATTGTGGTTTCTCTTTAAAGCCTCACATCTAAAATGCTATTCAAATTCAAATTATCTACCCTACACCCATTTCCCTCCCATCAAGTCTCTGTCTTTGTTTTGACTGTAGACTTTCTGGTCATAGGATTTTATCTCCCTTTTGAAATCTTAGCACTCTGAAGGGCTGAACGCATGTACAGACCACACGACGAACAGAAAATCATGATCTAGTGTCCCATCTATTCAGTTTAAGCGTCTAACTGACCTGATGAAGGAACTGTTGACATTCTCTATAGATGTAACACAGAGATGGGTGTCTTTGAAGCTCTCAAGATTGATATTTTTCAGGTATCCAGGTTAGAAGCACACTATCTCTCCAGGCTATCAGAAACATCTGCTTCTGCTGTTGAAACTGTATGCTTGTAAATTGGATCCCTCCCATAAATAGGAACAAAAAGGCCATTGAATATATGTGTGGAACTGAGTCACTGAAGTATTGGGATAAGTGCATGATTTCCTCAAAGTCATTCAGGATTCTTTCAAAATGATGCATTCATACTTTTCAGTTCCACTGAACTGGTTTGTTTAAAATTGGGATTTGGCATCCACTAATGCTTCTGACAAAACTAAATTTGTGGGTGCAGTGTAATTCTCAGATAGATGTCTAGAGTGAAAATATATATTGAGGATATATGGAAGTATTATTTACATCCCTTAAATAATTTGTAATAACTTAAAACATTCTATATGACCATAATCTTTCCATTTAATCTCCTCTTGAACATTTTCCACATGAAACTCCTTGTCAATCATAACTAACAGATTGTGATCTATACTCAGGCATTCTTCTGCCTTTTGTAGTCATTACTGGATTGTCAGAAAATAATAATGTTTAAAATCATGATGTAGTCATGTGAGAAGTTTATTTCAGCAAAGATAAATACCTAAAAAAGCAGTATAAAGATAGGTTCAAGAAAGATTACGAGTCCTCTTTCACCAGGATGGTGAGACACAGGAACAGGTTGTCCAAAGAGCTGTTAGAGGCTCCGTCCCTGGATATATTCAAGATCAGGTAGGACAAGTCTCTGACCAACCTGATCTAGTTAAAGATGTCCCCATTCACTGCAAGGGGAGTGGACTACATGTCCTTTAAAGGTCCTTTCCTTGATGTTTCAATCTGTGTTATTTTTAATTATTCCAACATTTTGGACTGCTTAAACAAATACAGGGATCTTTTTATCTGTGGTTGTTGCTACAATACATGAAATAGAAAAAATTAATAATTTTGAAGAGTTGATAAATCAGAAGAATAAGAAAAGATCTGGAAAGAAAAAACCAGCAGAAAGAAGCAAAAAGATTTGTTTAGGGCTATAGAAGATGAGATAGCAATAAACCAAATGATTTTTGACCTAAGATTGGTCTGTGACCACCTGGCCAAGTGTTTTTGTTTATCTGGTAGATTATCCGCTGCTTCTAGTATACTATAGAGACGTTGAGCTTTCTTTCAGTAGATTCTGCCATATCTTACAATAGTGCCCATCAAGTGTCTTTCCTATCAGAAAATTGCTAAACAGATGATTGAGCAAAGGAAAGGGATCTGGCCTACCTTTTCTCCCTTGTAGATCACAATGTAATATAATTAAGTCAACCCACCCGTGGCTGATTTCATTAGGCCAAGGCAAGACAGATACAAAACCAGAAAACTAAGTGTGTACTCTGTATTCCAAGCTAGAAATTTCCACCATCTCATATAGAACAGAGCTACTTACAGATTTCAAATGGAGTCAGTGCTTAATAGAGGTGAAGAGGTCAGTGGAAGCTGGCTGTTTCTTGTCTTTTTCTTTTTAGAGAAACACAGCAAGGATCTCATTTTCTGCTACTTGTATGGGCTGAAGGGGGCAGGGAATCTCAACATTTATGGATTTCTTAACCGGTTTGTTAAATTTTTTGATTCCTTTGATTTATCATTTCATAACTATCATGGGAAGTGAAAGCTCTGACAATTAGAGTTAATGAGCATTTCATTGTTTCTGACAGTTTATTTCAATTAGTGTTGTTTCTATTTTCTTTAAGTGGGGAAAATATTCTGGAAAGCTTCTGTGGTAACACATGGAGCCAAGCTTGATTTCTCCAGAGCTGCCTGAGAACAGCAGACACAATTTGACCTTTCCGAGAAGAGAATATATTATTCTTACAGGAGTCTTCAGCAATGCTGCATGTATTTATATTTCTTTAGAATATTTTTATCACCAAAAACCTCTCTATAGGTGAACCTTTCACAGGCCAAATGTAAAACTAATTTCTACAATCTTTCCCAAATGGTTTCTTCTGACACACAGAAGTTACAAAATTAATTTTCCTTCCTTTGTTTCTTCCTTTTGAATTCCTTCCTTCCTTCACCCTCCCTTCTTCGGAATTCCTTCCTTCCTTCCAAATTTCCATCCTTCCAAATTCCTTCCTTCTGAAACCCTTCTGAATTCCTTCATTCCAAATTGCTTCCAAATTCTTTCCTTCCTTCCTTATGAATTAATTCCTTCCTCCCAAATTCCTTCCTTCCAGTTTCTCTGTATATGTTTGGAATAAGGAAGCATTGTCAAATTCAAGAAATAAATAACTGCAGAGGTGATGTAACAAACCCAATTCATAGAGAGCTGAGTTAGAATGTTGATAACTGACAATTGCTCATGCTAGTTTAAGAGTGCTAGTTTAAGAAAAAGTCCTTCTCCATCTGAAAGGTGAATCAACGAATCTTAGCATGAAAATCAATGTGTAAATGCAATCAGCCTGTTCTTACAGTTGTAGGTCTGTAAGGAATATCATACTGTACACAATTTCAGCCAAGGCCAAGTTATATTCAACATCTGACAGCGGAAGTGCTGGACTTCTAAAATAAAGTTCTGGTCATGTGTGTCACCACATTCACTGCCTACATAAAAAAAAATTTTAATAAATTAGTGTCTGTTTTCATGGATTCTGCCCATTGTTTTGGTTAAATAATATTCCTTCATGGTCCTTTGTTAAAACCAATGGTAAATTTCTCCACATAAAGCACATTCGGTGCTTCAAAAATCCTGCAGAGAAGCTTCGTGGGACTTGTTACATCAACTTAACTGAATAATAAACTCTACTAAGGAAGACTACGGTATCAATTTTATTTATATGTCACAGTATCAGTATCACAGTATCCCAGTATCACCAAGGTTGGAAGAGTCCTCAAAGATCAACAAGTCCAATCTGTCACCACAGACTGGAGACCTACCAATGTATCCTATAGCAAGAAGTTTAACAAAGTGTGTAGCAAATCTCACTTTGACTAAATAAATGCTCTCCCTCAGATCAGGCAGCAATAAAATGTTCCAATGAACTATGTCCTCCCAGAATACCCGAAGATGTCTTACCATGTTTCTCTAACAGAAACACTGCCTTGCTCACTCAAAATTATTCTTCCCAAGCTAGTCATTAACATTATTGTTGGCTTTCATCAGAACAGCATTCAGTCTGTCTCCAGAAATAGGAAAAATCCTCATTTACCCACTCACTTATATCACTGATATTTTTGTTTCCAGTTCACTGTTGATGGGGATAATTTTATTAGCACTTCTTGAAGTCAAGTTATAATCACACAAACAAATACAACAGATTGGTTTTATAAAGTTATCACAGCAGTTTGCTTTACCAAAATAGAGCACAGCTTTATGTAAGTGCATTAATCCCCCAAATTCCTGTATCTTCAATACTTCCTGCAGTCCTGAAAACCCCATTTCAAACAGGTTATGTAATGATTTAGGAAGCCATAAAAAAATATGGCTACAAGAACAGTCACAGGCATGTATTCTATATATGAGAAAAACAAGAGGACTGAAAAAAAGATGATGGAGTCTGTAAGACCAAGAATGCTGTTGATAAACTGAATGCAATGCATAACTAGATGGTGGTTATCTTTGCCAGAGGATGTACTGGAATTCAAATGCATAAGTGAGTTTAAAACAGGATTCAGAGATCTAAGGTGATTCTCTCTAAATATTTCTTCTTATTAAAGAGCATACCCAAAACACCAAGGGAGTGACAATCTCAAAACTCAAGTTTGAACTAGAATAGCTAGCTTCTATAAAACTTCAAGTGCTCACAAACTGAGTACAGAAGACAGAACTGTAAAGCAGTTCAGACACATCTTCACCTATTTGTTGTGACCTTGCAGAGCAATTCTTTGCTTCCAAACCCATTTTTTAAAGCTTTTGTGCTGGGTTACACCCATCCTAGGGGAGGGCTGCCAGAGCCCTGCTTCCCCAGGGGACAAAAGAAACCTGATCCAGGTGAACAGAGAAGGGGAGGGGTCCCCCAGGTCAAAGGAGGTCTATTCCACTCCCCCTTCCTGTCCAGCAAGTCTAAAAAGGAAGCTGCTTCGGCCACTTGCTCTCTTTGCTCCCGTCTCACATGTTGGAAAGGACCAACAGCCACTACCAGCCTCCTGGTTCTGCCACGTGGTCAGGCCTGGTCTTCTCCCTGCCACATCCATGCTTCTCTAAAGGACTGCAGTCCACATACACTGAGGGAGATACAAGGCCATCCAAATTTGGTTTTGTATATTTTCCTATTCATCCTTATTCCTTAACCTTGTAAATCCTCCCTGTTACTGCTACATATATATTTTGTTAAAAAATTTACTTCTCCTACTTCCAAACTGACTCTAGATTTTAATTTTTTTTTGTTAGATTTACCTCCTTCTCTTTTTCCCCACCCCTTTTTCTTTTAATTTCTCTCCTTTTTCCTTATCAGGGAAAAGGTGGGGGGAAGGAATTCTCGGTTTGCTACCATCTGAGCTCTTAAACGCCAGTTAAGGCTCAAACTACTACACAGCTTGATTTTCTAGTTGCCCCAAAGTATTCAGTGACTTTCAGGGATTCTTTTCTGAAAGCATCTGTTCCTGCTTCTCTCAGCAGAGTTTTAGACACTGTGCCAATCTACAGGCTCCCATGCTTTTCCTGAATTTCACCCTTTGATTACCACACCTTGAACTTTTGAAGGTCTTCAACTTCATGGAGGCTACATTGTTCTCTAAGGGCATGAGGTACAGACGTTTCCACCTGGCTCTGACACTTCTTTCTTTTAAAAATAGCATGATATTTAAAGGAGAACTAACAAACATATGATAAAGCTGCTACCATTGTGCTCATAAAAGCATAGTTTACTTTTTTGTCTCACTTTTTCCTTACATGCAATGAATTTACACCTAGTGGTATAAACCTCTATGGTAATCAATACACTAATCTCTCTTTGAGATAACACACCAAAAGACAATGGCTGTTTTGCTCTTTAGTTATCTATGGATTTGGTTATCTATGGATCCATCAATAAAAATCGTTATTGATAGATCCATAGATAGAAATCTATATCTATGGATATGGATTTTTGTCCTAGCATAGTTCATAGAGCAAACAGTGAACTGACCATCTTGGTGAGCTTTTGGTTGACTGGCTCTGGATATCTCTGGATCCCTGCCTCGAAGATGGATATTTTGTTTTCTGTTAAATGGAAAATGGTAAAAAAAATAGATTGCATGCATTTTGCACATCTAAACTAGCAAGTAGTTTAGAAGGCTACTGAAACAGGAGGTGAAGTTTTCAGGCTTTGCCAGTTAGATAAGATGGTTAGAAGACTCTGGAAGAATACCCTTAAAGTGATTGAAAGATTTTAAAAACTCTGTCCCCTAAGCAAGTGTGAAGCTGTTTGCTTAACTCCAACAACTATTAAACAAACTTCAGAGCTCATCTCACAATTTTTATAGGGTTTTCATAGATGAGTTTTCTAGATGCAGTTAATCAACTCTCCACCAAAACAAAGTTTCAGTGTGAAGTATGATTGCAAAGTCTACAAAAGGAATGACCTTCTAAAATCTTGTCTGTGAGTTTGATAAATGATCTCTTAGTTTGTTCCTCACGATTCTTCCTAGCCATACCCTGTTAAATGTGAAACTAACTGGCCAGATGTGCACATGTATGAATGCAATCAGATTAAACTGCGAACCCACCTGGTTGTATACACACTAGAAATGCCATGCTAAGTGGAATTTTAAAAACCCCAGAGGAATGGTTTACATTGTACAAGTCAGTGATGATAAACCCAGGGAAATCCTATTTTAAGATTGGAATTAATTCAAAGGGCCAAGGGACTGTAAAAAAATTGGGGGGGCGGGGGAGGGAGGGAGTGGAGTGGGTGTGAGTGGAGGGGGTGTGTGGGTGATGGTAGTAAACCAAAATAAGAAAACAGAACAAAACAAAACAAAACCCAGTCATTTAACTTTGCTTTACGACTGGGTCATGTGGGTCAGAAAATATCAGAGACTGACATCCAAAAATAATTCTTGTCTGTAATGAGGCTTATCTGAACTAGAGTTAATTTAAATGAGTCTTTCATCTGCTTTTCCTCATATCCTTATAGCATTTTTCTATTTTTCCTGTAGAAAAGGAATCTATACTTGAGCTTTGAGATGATGCAGCTCTGAATAGGATATAAAATGTTGATGCTTCCTGTAGAACAAACAGCCTTTCACAACAATTTATGTTAGAAAACATTGATTCACCATGATGGCAATGGCTTAGCTTTTTTGAATTTGTCTGGATAATCTCAAACATTGTTCGAATCACTCATCTATATTAAGAAGTAGAGAGCTGTAGCAACAAATTAATATAAATATAATTTGAAAGTCAAAACAAATTGAAATAAACTTGCATTCTAAAACTTAATAATTTCAGGTGCAGATCTTGCAGCCTACAGCCAGTAATATTTTGATTTAGACAAGAAACCAGTAGCTAATTAAAGAAACATTCAAAACTATTTTTTGTATGGAACAATTTCAGCAAAATAGTATTGTACAGAAGCAATTTTCTCTTCTAAAATGTCACTTATTATTTCATTAAAGATATTTCACTGTTAAGCAAAGATCCTTTGGAAAACTGTTGGAGTGCTGAAAAGTTAGGAGGAGAAAAACAAATTGATGTTGTGCAATTCATGGCCTGCAGTACAATTGCAGGATGTAGAAAATCTTCTTTATCAGGTAAAGCATCAATGAAAAATTGAACCAGGCACATCTGACATGGCTGGTCCCAGATGAAGGCACTGTTCACTTGTTTTCCCTGACACTGCAGTACCTCTGCCTAATCAAAACTTCTGGTTTCAGTTAAAAATGCAAGTTTTTACTCATTATCTGTAGATTAGCAGTACTAACAGCCACAGAGCTTTCATTAGACACCTTTTCATTTTCTACTGAGAAGCTGTTATCATACTGCTGTGCATTTCTAAAAGCCATAGCTTATATCTGTGTATCTCTGAAGAGAATTAAAATTTTTCTAAAAGTAGTTTTCATGGGATTCTATCCAAGTATTTAGGCACATAGCATATGATTAAATTTAAGGTGTCTAACCTATTCTTAATTCACAGACATTTTCATTTATTGTTCATCTTGAATCTTTACTGCCACACTCTATCTGGTAAATTTAAACAAGATCAAATTATAGGCTTTTATTTTGTGACAGACTTTAACCTGTTTGAAATCTGTTTTTATCTTCAGGGATTTTTTTTCCTTTTTCCTTAACATAACCAGTTGTTCATATTTCTTCTCCTAGCCACATTTTCTAGGTCTCTGACCAGTCACTGTCACTGCTTTTCTCAAGAATGTTCCAACTTGTCCTTTTTTCACAAATTCAGGAAACTGTTTGCGGGTTTATTGTTGAGGCTTGATGTTGTGATGGAGTACACTAGAAGGGTAACTGTATACTTTCATCCAAACATCAAATCTGCTGCTTCAATTGAGAACCAGACATATGTTTTTTAGTGTTATCAATTGATTTCTCTCAAGTCCTGAAAGTAATTGCTCTAAATACACTTGTAGCATTCATCCTAAAAATAACCAAATGCTGTAGAAAAGCTGCTGACATTTTTCCGACAAGTGTGATTCATAAGGAGCCAGCAGTGTGATGACTGGAAATTTTGCCAGCCGAAGTGATTACAGTAACAACCTCACTATATGGGATGAACTGACTGAACAGCTGGTTTTACATTTACTCTTTATATATGCACAGCTGGCAAGTACTGTCTTTTGGATAGACAGATGGATGTCTGTTTGTTTGGGGGGGAGATAACATATTTATCATGCATCTGCTGTCATCTCTTGAGACTATGCATTGCAATAAATATTATACATAAAGCTTCAAATTGTCAGAGAAAAAGGAATTTTGAGCTTCTCTATATGGTATAGTCAGGATTATGGCTTGAAACACTGAGTACTACTGCAGTTCTGCAAGACTTACTCAAACATTGATATAGACAGAATGAGTTTGCTAACAGTAAAGGAAATGGTCTAATGGCATGGCATTAAAATATGGTGGAAAACTAGGATATGAACTATCCTTCAGTTTGGCAAAGGTAGTGAAATACTGGAATGGATTGCCCAGATGTGGTGGAGAACCCAGCTCTGGAGGCATTCAAGGTCAAATTTGGTGCTTGCTGCAAGGGGTTGGACAAGACGATCTTCAAAGGTCCCTTCCAACTTGATGCATTCTGTGATTCCACTGGTTTTGTGTAGTCACCTGGGCTCACGCTCACCCCTAATGACACCACACACATATCTTGCTGAGAAGTTATATTGCATTGCAGAGGAAGTAAATGCATGTATTTATGCCAGCACTGCAGGAAGCTAACAAGGTCTTTTGGTTCCCATCCCACTACAATGGGCCAGGAAATCTTCCACTAGATCAGGTTGCTCAGAGCCTTGTTCAAAACACCTTTCATGCTAAGTATTTTCCTTAGTACGGCCTGCAAAAACAGCTTAGCCAGTTGAGGTGAGTGATACACTCAACAAGACTGGCCACAGCTGTTCCAGTATAAATTATTCTCAGTGGAATGTTTTCTCTCAACATATAAACTCTTTGAGATGTTATTGCTGGTAGCTGGTGATTGCCATTCCTACATTGCAGGTGCCACCACCTTGCAAATAATTTAGGATCATTTCTATAACTTCAGCAGGAGAATAATAAGAAACCTGCCTGTAGACAAACCCCCAGTTCTGCAGGTCTTCATACCATTTGTGAAAGCATCTGCTAAAACTCTCTTTTTACCTCCGTGTTCCCTCAGCAGATCAAAAATGCCTTCATGGTTCATTCTCATTTTATTTAATACACATGGTGAAAACTTGTGAGGTCATGGGGATTTATGCTAGCAAGGTTTGGTGGCCTTTTAATATTTACTTAGGCTGTAAAATATAATTTGAATTTTGGAAGTATTTGTCATTGTATCTAAGATGGATAAAGGTATGTTTATTATAGCTGTATTTGCTGTGTGTGATTTACATTGTTATACGTTGACTTTTCATTTCCTCAAATGTCACAGTTGCATTTTTGTCTTTCCTCAAAATATAGAAAGCTAAATATTTTTTTTTCACTGATGCCAATCAAATTGTGTTACAAAGTCTTAGGGTCAGGCTACTATAACTATCAAAAAAAGACATTTTTTCAAAACACTTTACAATGTGTTCTATTGTCAATATAATATGATTCAGCACACCCAAAATTCTCATTGTGTAGTACATATGCAAGATTTACATTTATGCAGCAGCCTGGGGAGTGGCCATAAGCAGAAATATCCTTATTTTTTCATTTTCTCCTCTTCACTGTTCCCCACACCCCACCCCCTTGCCCTCTGCCCCTCATTTTCAGCGAGCGTTCTACTTCTCAGCAGCTGTCTTGCATAGTCTGAAGATTGGGTTTGCAAGTTTTGAAAAACAGCCTCAAAGAAATCATTGTGGTGCTCTTAAGATTCCTTTCCCCAGGACATAATTATCACCCTCAGTAAACTCCCCACCTGCCCACCCCCCCACCCCCAATCTAGCTCTATAAAAAAATACCTCTTCTGTTTATTTATTTATTTTTTTTCAGTCCAGAGGCATTATTTTTTAGATAGTAAGAAATATATGGGAGAATTTTCTTCTGTTTTGTATGTTTCTGTTTGTATGTGTTTAATATACCACATAAGGTATGTTCACGGATTTAAATACTATTTTGTTTTAACATATCACATTAATAAATTACCTAAATAACTCAGCTCTGTGTCCTTGCCACTATTAAGCATTCTTACCCTCTTTGCACCACCTCTAAGCTTTATCAGCAACAGGTTTTTTGACTTTCAAATCACAAACAAAAGTATTGAATGATCTCAGCCTTTCATAAAAATTGATACAGTGAAACTCACACCTGGTTTATGCAGTCACAGCCCAGTTGCATAATCTTTGCCAAGGAATATCAAATACTAGGCAGAGCAAATGCACCATTCACTACATCTCTCTGCCTCCTCATCCACAGACTGTGAAACTCATTTGGATGGTGCCTGGACAACTTTATGTACAGTACTGTACTTCTGTGTCTCCAAATTTTGGATGAAGAGAGTTTCTTTTACAAAGTGTATGCACCAGGAGCTCAGACTCTTTGGACTCTTTAAGCCACTGCTGAAACAATAATAGGTAGCAATTAATCAGGTGACCATATATTGAAGAAGAGCATGTAAGCTATTTGCCCTCTCATTAGCTGTCATATAGACTGTACATAGATTAGATTCCATGAATCACCACTTAGATAAAAAGGACATAATTTCAAAATAACCGGGGACCTATAGTTTTAAAAAAAAAAAAAATCAGAGAAATCTCTGACTTTTCCCTGCTTCTGATAATGAGACCTTTTTATGTAGTAAACTACATAGATGTCTCTAAGGTGTTAAAATGTTGACTGATATTTAGCCAAAATCAGTAAAGATCTCATGAAAAACAGAGGAAGTGTGAAAGCAACACAGATACTTATAGTGCAATTGGTTAAAAGTTTGGAGAAAGATCTGCTCTTATATACCTAGGCTTTTGCATTTGGGGCAGCTAAAATATCTGGGATCTAAGGAGCATTTGGGCATAATGTTAACATTAATAGGTTGTATTGCTTGCAGGAGGAATGAAAGAAAATCTTTACTTGCAGTTTTCCTGCCTTGCAGTCTCTCATGTGGACACAGATAACATTTGAGAAACATCTATCCTGGAAAAAAAAAATATAATACCGAAACATCTAATGGTAAGGTTGGGAAGTCAAATGACAGATGCTTGAGAAGCCAAACAGCAAGGGAGTTTGAGATTTCAAACAGCAGATGCATAGCAAGGCAAAAGGGCTCATCTGAGAGAACACCTGCCATTTTTCATGCACCTGTTTAATTTTTTTGAACTAAAATATTTCTGTATGCAAGGGGATGGGAGAAAGCAAAACTGAAGTCATAAACCCAAGGGGGTGAGGTCTTAATTTTTTTATTTGGAACTATCAGCATAGTTACCCTTGTGAAATCCTTAGTGTAATCAAATGAAGCAGCTGTTTGCACTGCTGGATCTATTCAGACTGGGAAAAAGGAGTAAACACTTCTAATGCAAATATCAGCCTTGTCTCTCTCTGCTTGCTGCAATGATTCTGTTATTTAGCCACTCATGGTGGCAATTGGTGCAGAAAATCTCCAGAGCAAACAAGGCTTTAATTAATAATCAGCTATTTTCCTCCATAAGTAATTGGGAGGAAGCTCAGTTAAGTGCTCAGACCTGAATACATTTTTGTGGTCTGATAAAGAAAGTGGTTTATTCAATTGCTTTATTAATATTTCCTATATATCTGTATGTTAAATTTTGGGACACTGCTATGCTTCTCAAAGCTTTGATAAAGAGCAGAAACACAAATATGAAGTGGTACTAATCATTAGGATGTGTTGGCTTATTGGAAAATCCAGTGACTGAAGGTTTTAATGACTTTTCACACTAAATATAAATGATCTCTAAAGGGAAGCTGGTGTCTTTATGAACGCTTACTTCACAAAGCCATAAAAAATGGAAGGTTGCATCTAGCATGGTTCAGGAAATTCTTTTATTCCTCAAAGCCCTGAGCATTGAGGCCTAATATTATAATCTAGAAAACATGTGTCTGCATAAACTCAAAACCACATGTACAAAGGTCTTGAAGTGCATAGTATAAAGCAGATTCTTTTTTCTGTATTGCCTATATAACCAGCAAAGTTTAATATGTACAACACATGATTTAATGGATACATTAGACATGAATAAATCTTCCTGGTCTATTGTTCCAAATTTGACTGAAGGGTAGAATAGCAATCCTTTTTTTGTTTTCCTGCAACACTAGAGACTGGTTTTTCCCCTCTTTCTGAACCTGATCGGCTGCTAAGTGAAGCTAAAAATAATAATTTCTGCTTCATTCAAGGGAGTACTGAATGATACCCTGTCTTTACTGTTTGTGTTTCTTGTGGTTTTCTTTGTCTCAAGGAGGTAAAAAGTTGAATGATATTCTCACACTGTTTTGTAAGTCTTTTGTTTCTTTTGGATTGCTTCTATTACTGTATTTGATGAATAAACTCTAAAAGGTGTAGCCAGATAGCCAACTAATCCTAAAGATATAGGAAAGAATGTATGAAAATATATTCATCTAGACTCAGAAAATGCTAAACATTATTTTCTCTACACATCATCTGATTTTGTCCAAGTTTGGAATGTATGTACACAAATATACACACACACACACATATATCAGTTCCTGTATTTCTGTTGTGTTTAAAGCTACATTTATATTGTCCATGTTTCAGCCTGGAGGGACCTGTTGGGACATCCATCTGAACCAGTTAATGGATATTTGATACCATGCTGACATCATACCCACTGTAAAAGGAAAGAATAGTGGAATTAATAGTTCAGATGGTGTCCTCTGATACTTCCTGTTTTCTGGGTTTTTTGGGTTTTCTGCTTTCAGATTTGGGTGTTTCCCCTTTCCACTTGCAGCTTGCTGGCTTGGGTTTTGTCTGTTCCCACACTTCCTACAAAAATCAGGATTTTTGGTTGGTTGGGTGGCTATTGTTTTGTGGGTTTTTTTGTGTGTGCTTATTATTATTATTACATTAAACTCTCCTTATTCCAAGCCACCAGGCTTTCTGTTTTTCTTTCGCTCCCAAATCCTCCTTCCTGTCCTAGATGGGAGGGACATTGGTGAGGGAATGGACTGCTGCACCCTCCTGTGGCTGCCACAGCACAGTCCTGCACACTGCTGGTACCTGGTGCTCTACCAGTTAAGATTCCTGGTTTTGGCCTAGGTGGCTCAGGTTCCTTTCCCAATCAAGGAGAGCTGGCTGAGTCAAACCATAACAATATATAGTATTTAATTTTATTTTTATTCCCCCAGTGGTACCTATTTCTATTTCTGCTTTCACTGTATGTTTGATAATATTTTATACAACATAATAAGCATTATAGCAAAAGGGAGCAGTTCAAAATCTCAGCTCAATGTTATTTGAGGTACACAACATGTATCAAGAAAATATTTTTTATGCAGCGACATGGCAGCTAGCAAAAATATATAGCAACAGATTATATCCCTTCTGTTCCTGAGTGGGTTGCATTTTCTGGTAAGTGACTTCTCCACCTTTCTTTGTCAAGGCTAAATGATGTGGAATGTGGAGTTCTTAACCATATAACATTGTCAAGACTCTGGTCACTAAATAACCTTCATGACAGCTACTCAAAAGTAACTGTCTAAACTTTCTTATACCTTTTTCAAAACATGATGTAAGAGAGTTTAAATTACTTGCAGATGATAAATAAGATTTAAATACATACATTTCTGGTTCTTGCTCCCACTCTCACATATTTTGTTCTCCAAAGACCTATATATTTTCAACTCCTTTTCCATTGTATCTAATTACTCTAGAAGTTCTTTATTATTTCTTTTTTCTTTTTCTATTTATTTTTTATATTTGATATACCCTAAACCACAGACCTGTCTGAAATATTCTACAATTGTAATAGAAGTGGTAGAATCTTTCAAGCAAATTTTGGGGATAGATGTCAAGTTGTCAGACTTCTGGTCACAGAATTTGCTTTGTCTAACTCTAAACATCCAAATGTTGATAGGAGACTGGCTTGGAGTGCATGGTTTGCTTTCAGAATAACTTTATTCCTATATCTGATTGCCATTTCAATGGTGTTTTTGCAGAGGTGAACTGTATCCTCTATAGAAAGCTGACAATAAATGAGGGCTCATCAGCTTGACAGCTGCATGTACAAATAATACTGGTACTCATGTGTGTTGTTGAAACTATAAACTAGAGTTTAAGCTATAAAGGTTTTAAATATGTATATCTATCAGGGAGAAGTTGCCTGGAAGGACAAATAAGGGGTTCTCTATGATGCAGATGTTAGGTAGTGGAGGAAAGGCAGAGAAACCAAAGCAATGCTCTAATTAAGAGTGATTCTGGCTTCCAGGATAGTCCATCACTGTCATTCTCTACTGTGTGATTCATAATATGATGAAAATAGACCAGGCGAATTGCAACCAAGCAGAAGCCATTTTTCTTCAGAAAGGAACCTTGGGTGTCTGTCTTAGTTGGAGATACCTGCAATGTCAAAAGTTGAGATGAGGTCTGCTGTATGAGTTAAGAAATCAGAGAAAACAGGCAAAATAGGATACTTCACCAAAACTCAGTCACCAGAGTCCCAGGTAGATACAGGACAACCTAAGGGTTGTATTTTGAAAAGGGTCCCTGCTGACTGGATGCTACTTCAGCCCTATGCTTCATCAATCTCTCCCAGTCAACTTCACTCATTCCTGTCTAAGACACACCCTATTCTTTCTTTTTTTTTTTTAAATTTTCTTTTTTTTTTTTTTTTTTTCATCCTCTGTCACTCTTTCTTGTAACAAATGTGTCTCTCTTTCCACTAATCAGCTCCTACCTGGCTACCTCTCTCCTTCCATCGTTTTTCTGTGAAAGAACTAATATGCTTGTAAATCTTACTTTTCAAACAAGTGTGTTTGGTTTTTTTTAGTTAATTTTGTGTGTTATAATGTCACCATTGAAAGATGACCACGTCATCTTTTACCCATCTTTTCTGTTTAAAATGGTAGTTTGATAAGTCTAACAATTATTTTAAGTTCTAATTTTTAAAGATTTTAAAATGTAGGCCTGTTTCTTTGGGAAAGAAAACAAAATTGTATGAGAAGGCCTTTTGTTTCTTTGTTTTGGGGAATAAAAAGTAAGGAAAAGATGAGGGATCCTCAAATACCCAAGAAACTTCATGGAAATGCAGGACATGCAGGTGAGCTACATTTACAATAAGCTCTTGGCTGTCCTCAGTACTATTTGCTGGAATTATCCAAATCTCTATCCTTAATTAAAGATTCATTAGACCATGAAATCACCTCATATCCCAATGGAATAGGTAAGTTACCTAAAATGGCAGAGATTGGATAAAGTTCCCATCCTAAAACAGGATTTCCACACTTAATTAGTTTTACAACTAGACTACTTGCAATTCTGAGAAGAATAGCTGTCTTTTTGTATGTTTTACAAGAAATTCTGTTCTGAACCAAAGGATCAGTTTCAATTAATCAACATTTTCCAATGAAAAATCCCCCAAAGGACATTTAAAAAACATGATAAGCTCTTAAGAGTTAGTTATTGGCCTGTCCTAATAATTTTCAGAAGTGTTATACAGAATATTTAATACAGATGAGAATAATTAACACATGAAGCAATAGATGAAGTTCATGTAGGGTATAGATAGGAGATGAATTTAGTAGAAATTGTATCCAAGCTCAAGATTTAAAATTACTGTTAGAATTAATTTCATGCCTATTATAGTCTTTTATGCACTTATTTTTGGATGCTATGGAAATCCACTCTTTGGAGGTGCCAGTCTGTTACCAGTGTCAGGAGAGAAACCCTAGATGACTAGCCTGGATATGGCATGGAACTTTTAGATTAATTCCATTCTACATAATTATCTGAGAAATGCTTAAAAAGACTTGAAAAGTAAAAATTCTGCAAAGTGAGGCCTGCAAAATGGGAACTTTGATTAAAAAAAGCACAGGTGAGGGAGCAAAAAATGTCCTTGTGAAGGGTTCCTAAGGTTATATCTGAGAGATAGTTAAACTACAGTGAAATACGTGCTTGCTAGCTCATTACTCTTATATCTGTAGGCCCAGATTTTTTTCCCAAAGCCCCTTTCATCAGAACAATGAAATAGGCAACCTATATAAAGTCTCATCCAAAGAAAGCACAAATAGGAAAAGTTTACCGCACAGAAAGTGAATGTGGTCAATAAGAAGAGGAACCTGCCTTTGCAATCAATAAGAGATCTTGAGGCTATATGAAATCTAATAACTCCTCCTGCATTGTCACAGACTAGAATAACAGGGTCAGAGCTGGGCAGAGTATGACTCCTTCCCTCAGTGCGGGTCACGCTGATCATAATACTTTTATTATCCTGTTGCTGTGGATCATCTAAAATGATCAGTGTGGCCATCTGTTTGGCTTCACCTCTGAAAGGTCCTTAGGGGAGGAAAAAAGTAGTTATCAAAGCCATCTCAAAGAAAATAGAATCTTTTTTTTTTTTTTCCCCCAAGTGGCTTAATCATCCTACTTGCTAGAGAATGCTTTTAACATATAAAAATGATGTTATTTATCTTTTTGTCAGCTAAGTGTATGCTATTGAATACTATTACATAAATATACATCATTTCAAGGCAACTGTTAAATGTAGCATGTAGATTATAACAAAGAGCCCTCAAATGTGAAATAATTAAGGTCTCAGTGCTCTTGGCATCTTTGTCCACTTAGTGTTTACCAAAACTTTCTCACTGTGCTATGAAAAATCTTAATGACTTCCATGACAAGGAATAACAGGATGTTCTACCCTCTTCTGTTAAGGTGTTCATTTCCTCCCTCCACATGTATGAAAATGTATATACATATGCACATGTATACTTTCTGGCCAGAGTGAGATGATATGAGCCATTTAGTGTACTGTCATCATGACTGAGATATGATGAAACAACTGTATGCCAGTTGCTACAGTCCTGATACATCTAAATACCTTAGCCTCACTCATGTCACCAGGGAGCTAAAGAGGTTTCTAGTGCAACCTAGTGATCAGTGCAGGGTCAGCAGTGAGAGACCTTTTTAAATTATGATAATCCAAGATCTTTGTTTTGGGATCTTTTACATACTTTACATTATCATTTTAGTGCAGAGAAAGTGTGTACCACTGAAGCAAGAGCTTACCATGCTTTGTTTCACACGCTTGCCTTGGAGCACCCAGAATGGTTTTCTTTGTGATGAAACTAAACCAGTTAATGCTGTCCATCCACTAACAAAAGCTCAGTCAGTTGTGCTGGACCGGTGCTGGACTAAATCCTCCAAAATGCCTATAGTGAGGATGAAATGATGCCACCACCAGCTCATTCTGTAGATTCATTTGTTTGGGCTGTTTTCCTGATAATGTTGGCTGAAGCATTTGACAAGCAGACTTAAAGAAGAGATATACAGGATTTTTTAATCAACATCAGCCTCAAATTTTAATCTGACACTTTTTGTTTTCTGTTTTTTTTTGTTTTGTTTTGGGGTTTTTTGTGTTTTTGAAGGTGCAGGGCCTTCAGATACCTAGTTTAGTTCTGAGGGTTGAGGGCATTCAGATACCCAGCTTAGTTCTACTACAGTAAGTTAAACAATGGTGGGCCTGTGGTCTGACCATTATAATTTGCTATTCTACAGTATTGATTTGTTTAAATGGGCCCTGGCACAGTATTGCCCAAGAATTCTCCAGCACAGTTTGTAAGCCAGCAAGGGGTAGGCACCCGCCCAAAAGGGACCTAGGGACAAAGCCACCTTATACCAAAGGATGTTAAATAGACACAGATGGACTATGCCAGTTTGGCTCAAAACCAAAGAACCATCCCTGCTGCTGTTGAGATCACATGTATGGCTATAACCCAGATTAGATAAGGCACAGGCAAGGAGTAAAGAGAGAAGGAAGGAGCAAGTAGAGTGAAAGTGTGTTGGTTTGCACAGGCACCGAGTAGCAGGCATGTATGATTATTGACTTGTTGCCAAGGCTTTCTCTGCTAGAGGGTTGTAGAGGAATTTTGGTGCAGAACGGTGATTTGAGACCCTTATCCTGGCTTTGCTCAGCAACAGGTGAAATCTTCCCTCACTTCCCCTCTTTATAGTAAGTGAAGAAACCATCTCAGTTAGTCAAGAAATGTAACAGGCCTCTACATTAATCAGAAAATGTACTGAGAGAAGTTCCTGGCCCTTTAACTACTGTTCCGAAACAGCAAATAATCCAGCCACTATTTAAAATTCAGCTTTCCTGAAGTGTTGTTAAAAGAATTTAGAATATAGTACCTAGAACATGTGAAATTTCCTGTAATCAGGCTGATCAACTTGAGTTCTTAAGAGGACAGCTGACTTTCAACCACTCGGAACAAAACTTTCCTCTGAGTAAATCTCCTTCTGCATGAGCCAATTCATGTGTTTGGACTAGAATTAGTGTCTCCTAAATATCAGTACAGAAAGACTCTTCTAATCCACCCGTGACAGATGGCAGGCCAGTCATTGGTCTACCTTGCTGTCATGTCTCTACGTTTTGTTTTTAGTCTGGTCAGTAGTGTTTGCCAGGGTATCTCTCAAATCTGTTCCCACACCCTGACATTTTGAAATAATCAACCTGGTTTACAAAAGAAATGCATTTAGACAAATTAATCAAACAGCTTTCATCGAGGTATATTTTCTAAGGTTTGTTCACTGAGAAATTCAGAGAGGAGATATAATTGCTGACAAAAGCCTCAGAGGATGTACAGTTTTGAGATGCAGAAAGCTGAGCAAGGAAAAAAATCAGAAAGACAGGATTTTTTTATTATTTCTTTTTTTTTTTACCTGTAGGAAAAGAAGAAAAGGTCACTTGCCAAAAAGACAGCTGAATAGAATTAGTTTTCAAATTATAAGATTAAAGAGCGTTTGCTTGAAGAAAGTGTTATTATAAAATGTGTGAAGAAAGAGAAGAGATTAAAACATTTGGAAGATCTAATCAGATCAAAGATAAGCTGTGTATCCTATAGGTTTTAAGGGTTTCTGTAGGCTTCATTTGGCAGTGGGGTTTCATAAGCCACAAAAGACTGAAATCTTAGTTTTAAATAAGGTGGGTTTTGTCATGTGCAGGAGAAGCTCACTTCTTTTTGATTTTTGTACTGGTAATAAAGGAACAAAGCTGTCATCAAAGGGAAGAAAAATTGCTAAGAGAAATTTCTTAAACATAAATTGGGTGGTGTTCAATGTCTAGGTCATTTTGCTGCAGTTTCACTTGGTGTAAATCCTCTGTATGAGTGGCTAACTGTTCTCCTTTGCTATTTACAGAGGAGTTTGTGTGACTATTTGCATTGCTTTTTAATAAAAGAAAGTACTTACCATATGCAAATCCGGCATTTTATGGTAAACAATGTACCCTCTGAACTACAGGGTACCACACCTCCTGCTCTGTGTTGTCAAATGGCTTTCACAACACATGGCAGGGCTTTATGTAATATTCAAGTGTATTAACCCTTCAGTTTTTTAAATTTTCTTTATTTTCTCGACATTACTCAGACTTCTAAAGTGATGAAATAGAAGAAATGGAAATCCGTGTAAAGGAAGGAAAAATCTAGCCACAGTGTTTTGTTCTGCTGCTAACACATTTCCATTTCTTTCCACCTGCTCTCTGTGCAGCCAGCCCCTACCTGCCCTTCATCATGGGGTGACTGTCTCAAACTCTGGACTTTGCATTTCACATTATACCATTTCTCCAGGTCCCTCTGAAGAGCAGCACATCAACTTCTCCACCTAAGTTTCAAAGAGTACCTTCTGCCCTATTGCTTGAGTCATTAACAAAGGTGCTAAACTATGTCAGCCACTACTCTGACCCTGAGGATGACACTAAAAATTTGTCACCAGCTGGGCTTCCCCTCTGAATTTACATCTAGTGCATTTCTCTTTTATAAGGCTGTGACAGTATGTCCCATGCCCTGGAATAATAAACCTCTTTTCCTTTAGCTGCTTAGGGGTTTTTTTGGTTTGTTTTTTTTTTTTTTTGCTTTGTTTTTTTGTGTTTTTTGGGTTTTTTTGAGAAGAAAGGCAACACAACAACCAAAACCTCTAATTCAAACTTATTCTTTTTCTTCTCCCTGCCTCCTCACCTTAAGAATCTGATGTCTAGGAACTTTATGTTTCTGATCTGCTACTGTTTGTTTTGTTTTGTGTTCTGTGGGGTTTTTTTGTTTGCTTGTTTATGTTGGGTTTTTTTTTTTTTTAATTCTTTTTAAAGCACTTTTTTTCCTAAGCTTATTCATAGAGAATCTGGGTTTTCTAAAATCGTAGTTTGGCACAATGATGTTTATGGAGAATCATGATAATTTTTCCTGCTTTCTTGTTTCTGTCTCTCTCTCTTTATTTTATTTTATTTTTTTCTTTCCTGATTTCTCCACTAGATCTTGGGTATTTGGGTATTTATTTTGTTTCAGGTTTGCAAAGCCACTTCTGAAACATGATTTCTGACTTAAACTTGTGTGGCTATGGGTTCAGCTCTTTGCTTGGGAGGATATGTACTGAAATGAGGGACTGGCATGACATATGCAAATGCAGTCATTTCACTACTGTATTCTCTATCTCTACCTTCCCAGTTGCATATATTTCATAACTGCTACATGTAGATGTTATATAGTGCAATCCCCTTCAGGAAGAAGAAAAAAATGTCCTTGAAATACTATCTACTGGCTTTGGGCTGTACACAGTGATCCTTAGTAATTTGTCAGATGGCAAAAATTCCTATTAAAATTAAATTTATTTACAGGAGTACATTAGTTAGGTTGCAATACTTGCACATTTCACCTATAACCCTATGACTGCTTGTTTTTCAGATTGAAAAGATTGAAACTCCAAGCAAGCATAATTCACCTTCCTGTGTTTCAAGAAATATTGAATTGATTTCCGTGACACAAACCAAAGTAGCTTGACTCTCACTTAAACAGCCTTCAGGAAAATTTTCAAGATACTCATTCAGCTCAATTTTCATTGAGATCTTTTCAATCTCAGGTGCTATAGGAAGGGATTAGAAAAGAATGTATAATGACAATCAGCAAAGGAGTGTGAAACGTGCACTTAGCTATGTCTGTAGACATGAACTGACAAAAGCAAGTCTGTGGTATGTGGAGATTAGAAGAGCTTGAGAGTGCCTGACCCACCATTCCACAGCTGCATGTTATTTATCACCCACAATTCAAAATACAGCAAGTGGCCACCATGGTGCTGCTCAGAAGAGTTTTCCGTTTGTCTTTAAGAAGACTACGTCATTCCTTTCCCTCTCTCCTTTTCCTCCCAAACCACCTCTTTTATCAGCACAAACCAGTTCCAGAGCAGCTGGTCTGCTATTTAGGTCATTTGTGTTGTAGGTTGGTTTTAGGGTTTGGTTTTGTTTGGTTTGGTGGTTGCTTTCATGTTTGTTTTTTGGTTGGTTGGGTTTTTTTGTTCGCTGGTTGCTTTTTTTTTTGCTGTGGTTTGGTGTTTTTTTTTTCTGCTTGGTTTTTTGTTTGTTTTGTTGGGTTTGTTTGTTGCTTTGGTTTTATTTTGTTTTGTTTTGCTTTGTTTTACTTTTCAGATAGACATCAATTCCATAGGCTGAATTTTGGGATTCCCCATTCTTTGACATCCAAGAACATTTTATGGACCATGTTTAGAACTTGATTTTATAATTTTTAAAATGTGTGCTACAAGTGAAAATGTTGTTTTGCCTATTAATGAACTAGGCAACTGTTCCTAAAATCCCTTCTCTTTGTAATGTCTATGCCTTCATTGTGCTTCCTCACAGTATCTTAATTACTTGTTTCATTTCCCTTTGCCTTCCCTTCTTCCATCCAGTACTTAACAAATTATGTTCTCAACTTTTATTGAGCTTAGTAGATGTGATGTGCATTCAGTGTCTTTCATTATCAGCCCAATAAATCCAAAATGATCCACATCATCTATCTTAACTCCATTCTGCCTTTTGGGCACCACATTAGTCAATTGATCCCTTTTAAGAGTACAGCATTCCTCTTCTCTGTTGTACTCTCTGTTCCTCCACTGATAATATTCAAACCCTAATTCACTGAGTCTTTTTGGTGGGAGATGAACATTATTGAGGAGTGAGAAAAAAAGCAAAGGCAAAGAAAGAAATGTGTGCATAAGTTGATCATTCAGGGCAGAGAAGGAAGAGAGGAAGGTTAGAAGACAGAAGGAATTAAATTATTAGCAGGAATGTAGTATAGCACAAGAGAGGCTGTATTAATTTCAGCCCTAAACTTGCAATTCCATGGGATGCTGCAGTGAATCATGTGGGCAGGCTAGATTGTATTTCTTGTAGCTCAGAGATCTCAGGACTGCAGTTCGTTGCAACAGAAGGCAACATAGACATATTCAAGAGAGTTAGTATCTTAAAACAAAGACTGAAAAGGGACATAATTAATTCTTATGAGCAAACCCAGGAGAATAAACAACAGGGAAGGGAAATAGTTGTTTAAGACAGAGGATAACATCACTAGAAGAACAAGTACTTATGGATCACCAATGAATAAACTGAAGGCAAAAACAAGATTATGTTTTCTAGTTGATAGGAAGGAGGGTGATACAGTTTGATTCCTACAAGATTACTGAGGATGAATTAAAAAAAAAGAATGAACAGCCATCCCTCAGCCCTATTTTGGTTTTCCTGTTTATAACACTGTGTACTTTGGGTCAAGTTAATAAATCTTGATTCAGAAGCTAAATCTCTCCTGCTGTTATCACAGATGCAAATAAAGGAGCTAATAAATACTCTCTTTTTATGCCTTTTCCCATCTTTTGGGTAAGCATGTTGGTGTCAGCAGGGCCAATTTTAAGAATTTGTTATATGTAATGAGGAGATCAATAAGCCTTGTGATGTGAAAATACAGAAGGAATCATATAAAGGAGGTAAACTGAGGTGGTGTATCATAGTCTTCAGATTATAATGCAGAGAGAGTGGAGAAATGTTCCTTTTATTTCCAGAGAAACTTCCTGTACTGGAAAATATAACTTTAAAGTTGCCAAATGATTGACACATTTAGGTCATAGTCAACAAATATTTCAGCAATTCAAGGGGAAGAGGAAGGATGGGTCAACATGTTTCATGTTAGCATTTCCATGAAAAGTTCACTTTTTCAGTCTGGTTTTAAAAGGAGATGTAGGATGCGAGACTGTGGAGGAAAACTTGTGCCAAATACTTTTCTTCAAAGGAATTATGTTAATCGTTTCTGTCAAATAGATAAAGACTGCCAGAAAGAAAAAGAGAGAACAGTAGAGAATGAGCACATGCTGATGCTTAGCTTAACTACCTTGCATGAAGAAAAATGAGTTCTATTATTTTCAGAAAATAAATAAACCCAGGAGACCTTTAAAAATAGAAGAATCACTATTCTACTAACCCATAACTCAAGTAATTTCTGCACTCTTTGCCTGTTACTTGAGGGGAACTCCAGCCAAAGATGTACATGGATCTTATACACAGGGAAATCTTTTCTATTCTTAAAGCTTCTGTGCTGGGTTACACCCATCCTAGGGGAGGGCTGCGAGAGCCCTGCTTCCCCAGGGGACAAAAGAAACCTGATCCAGATGAACAGAGAGGGACTTGGTTTCCCCCTCCCAGGAGGAGGGGTCCCCTGGGTTGTAGGTGGTCTATTCCTCTCTCCCTTCCTGTCTAGCAAGCCTATAAAAAGGAAGACACTGCAGCCATTTTCCCTCTTTGCTCTTGCCTCACCTGTTTGAAAAGACCAGCAGTCACTGCCAGCCTCCTGGTTCTGCCACATGGTCGGGCCTGATCTTCTCCTTGCCACATCCACACTCCTCTAATGGACTGAAATCCACATACATCAAGGGCGATACAAAGCCATCCAAATTTGGTTTTGTATATTCTCCTATTCATCCATGTTCCTTACCCTTGTAAATCCTCCCTGTTACTGCTATATATATATGTATATATATATAAAAATTTCCTTCTTCTACTTCCAAACCGACTCCAGATTATTTTTTTGTAGATTTACCTCCAGTCTCTTTGCGGTTGGTGGGGGAGGAATTATCATTTTCTTTGCTACCATCTGAGCTCTTGAACTCCAGTTAAGGCTCAAACCACTACAGCTTCCCTGCCTGCACTTCCTGATATTGATAAAGAAAACAAACAAAATACCCCAATAAACCCTCAACCAACATAATTCTTAAGATAAGTTGAAATTCCTACAAGCATTGACTTCTCTCACAGCATTGGTTTGTTTCAGCAAGGACAGTAAAGTTTTACAGCCTTCAGGAATTTTGAGGACATGTACTGCAGAGACAAAAAAAAAATAGTGTCTTAGACTTAGAAATGGTCTTGGTGGCTCAGTGCTAATGGTATGTGGATATAATAGCTTGGCCATTGTGAATGTCTGCTCTGAGACTCCTTATCCTTTTTTTTAGCATAAACAATGCTAGTGTGAAAATTCAGTCACAATATTTTTCCCATTACACATTATTTTCACGTTTGAGTGGACTAGGCAATAATTTATCTTTGAGTGGGGGAAGGGAGCAGCAGTTCTTGATCAAAATTTTCTCTCAATTCAATGTGTTTTGCTGACTTTCACTTAATTCAGACCCTATTTTAGTTTCATATAACTTCTCAGATTTTTGCTTCTGTCATATTCTGTAAGGCTCTCTCTATGGCAGGTCATAACTTGGGTCATTACATTTCCCTTTGGGCAGCAGCAGACACTTTCTTCTATTTGTCTTATTCAAGTGCTGTGGAATCTGCCCATGGGTATGAAGAGTTTATTGCTTTTTTCCTTTAGTGTTTTTTTTTTTTTCTTTTTCCCCCTTTTCAGATGCACCATGCCAGAGTGTGCTGCTAAACTATCAAAACTCCTGCTTCATTGATTTCATTTAGAGGCCTTTTGTACGTGTGTCCTGCCAGAGCATCCACAGTATTTTTCTCAGTCATACGCTGACTATAATCCTTTATATTAATGGTACACTGTCTGTTCAGATCTGTGCTTCTTGACCCTTGCCTTGAGCTTTCTGTATTTCTGGTAAATATTTTGCAGCATAAGATCCTGCAGCAAAAATTAGGTTAATGCTATTATTTCTCATAGTACACATTTCCCGTTCCTTCCTGTCTATTTAATGGATTTTCCAATTAAAAAGGACCTTCCTGCCTGTTTTATCTGACCCCCTGCACTACAAGGCTAAAGAAAGCTGCACAGCAATTGCATGATAATGCAATGACGACAGCTCATCATTTTTGTCCTTCAGCTTTGTGGAGAACACATATACATTCAGATTTTCATAGCTATCCTCATTCTGTCACTTGAAGAAAAGGACATTCAGAATTTCAAAGGCACTTGGAAATAAATATGCTCTAAAAAGTTAATGTTTAAGAACAAGATAAGGTATAATATGGACCCATTGTTTACTCTCATGCCCAAGGTCTGAAGAAGGATGAAGAAGGTTTTAGAGATCTGAAGAAGGATGTCCCATAACACCTCTAACCCTCCATACCATATAGCTCCTAAACCATTCACATATCCAAAAGATGCAGTGTCTGAGAAGCACTGTTATATTGCATGTCGATTTAGTTTATATTACAGCACCTGTGTTTGGCAAACATGCCTAAAATTGGTCCTTTCTCTGATATTTATCTACCCCTGAGGGCAAGGGCAGAGATGATCAGTTACGAATCTGCTTTCATATGGAACTTGGACAATCAGACTTCTATTCCTGTCTCACACAGCATACAGGTTGAAGCAAATATCCAGAATGATAAAAAATATGTCAATTTAACTGTAAATGCCAAAGCATTAAGCAGTCAAGCCTCCAGGCTCCTGCTAAATTGGCAACAAAAGCTGGGCTCTTACAAGATTTGAGTCCCCTTACAGAAAGGAACTATTTTTTTTTTTTTCATATTTGAAAAAAAAAAATAAATATCTGGAATATGTGCTAAATTTGCCAAATTTATTTGCTCAAAATCCAGTTCTGTAGAAAAAAAAGAGAAAGGAAAACAGAAGAATCATTTAAAAACCCAACATTCATTCTGCCCTCTGACTTTTGAGCCTACACATTTTATAGTATGTATCACTGAATCCAGAATTATTTTTTTTCCCTTTAAACAAAGACTGAGATTCTTGACTATTCAGTTATCTCCAAGAGAAACACAAGCTACCCTGGCAATGGAAAAAGTTTAATTTAAAATAAAACCTTGGAACAAGATAAAATGGAATAGAAAATTGTGCGTAAGAAATGATGAGTTGTTTTCCAGAAAGGATGGATTTGTGGAAGTGATCAGCATTTGATTTCTGGAAATTCCATGCTGAGGTTCAGAATCTGTCAGAAAGGCAGACAACCCAGAAGAAGTTTCTAGTTTAGAGACATATTGAATGGAAAGATATTCTTATGAAATGCGGTGTGCAGATAATCTACAATATAACTGTCTATATGGTTTTAGATGTTTGTCACCTTCAGGAATCTCATTGAACTTTATTGCCTTTTTATACTTTGGAATTGCTCTTTATATAGAATGTGGAGAACCACGTCTTTGTACCACAGTCATTACTACTTTGTGTTCAAAGTACTTGGCTATGTAACCAACTTTCTAAAACTAGACCCTTTAAGGGGGGTTAAAATGCTGTATGTAAAATAATGTATATTAAGTGCAACAGGTTATCCTTATGACAGCATCTGAACTGACTCTAAGCAGCAAAATCAGAGGATGCTTTCAGTGTGAGTGGCTGTATATGCATTTTAGTACTGAGATAGCCTTTAGTCTGGGATATACTGAATGTCTTACCAGCAGGGGAATCTCTCTGTGATTCTCATCAGGCTTGTAGGGTTTATTCCCTTTTATGCTTGCTCTGGGGATGAAAAAGACTCTTCACATATTAAAGATGCTGGCTTAGAGAAAAAGTGAGATTCAGTGGATTGTGAGCAACAGATGGAGATCAGTCTGTAGAGGAAAGGGATATGAAAACAACAGCAAGTAGAGAGTACACTTCTGTCTTTCTATATATGGAACTAAGAAGTGAATGGAATATAACAGAACCTGAAAAAATTGCAAGAAAAAGGGAAATGTTAATGGAGACCTTAATTCCCATTGATTTTCATTTTCCATAGTATGAATCTTGTGAAAACACATGCTTTTTTTTTTTTTTGTCAAGAGTTTTTGAATGTAATCACTTTAAAGTGAGAATTTTTAAGTTCTGTGAATTATATATTCTGCAAGTTTCTGACATAGTTATTTCATTATTTTTTTGCTGGTTGAGAATATGTATGTGACGAGACTGTGGTGTGCAAGATTACATAGCAACTGGCTGTGAGATGCACACTTGGAAGATGTAAAAGGGTCTTAGGACAGCTCTGTGATGTCCATGTCAAAACCAAAAACATACTTTCACATTTAGAATGAAATCCTCTTATTCAGGACCATAGAGAGGTAGGGAGACTGAATTATCATGGACATCTGAAACCCTATGTTGCACCTTATATTGTATATTAAGTGGGCAGGAGTAAACATATTCAATATAATTTTTGAGCTAGAAAATTGTAAACTTCAATATATTTCCTACAGCACAGTAATCTGCCATAATTTTTGAATAGCAAATAGAATAATTAATTGTCAGTATATTAGGGAGAGTTTTGCTGTGAATTAAAGTCTAGTTAACAACCACAGAATTCATTGAGGCTGAGGCTTATGTTGCATCTGCTTTATTTCGGATTTCAATGGAGTAAATGCATGAGCCTGACAAGCACATTTTAATCCTATTTGATTGTATGTAGATCAAGGGAGAATGCTGTTGGTATTTTGAAAAATGGAATGCTTCACGTGCCTTCGAACATCAGTGCTTTTGCTCAGATAGTTTTTGCCTTTCATAAATGTATCTTTGATTTCGTTACTTCACTTGCCTGAAAAATACCTTTCCCCCCCCCCCTCAGATATCATGACAAGCTATCTTCTGTGTTGATTTTTGTTTTGGGAAATATTTGAGACACATGGTTGCAAGCAGAAACCATCTTCTGCAAGGGAATTTTTTTCCTTTAGGCCATAAATTCTAGTGAACTTTCTCGTTTATATTTTGCAGGCTGACATGTTGCAATAAGATGCCCCAGACTGTTATGCCATTAGATTTCTTTGTGGGCAGTGGCAGAGCTGAAAACAATCTATACAGCTGAGATCTTCGTAGGTCATAAGGATGTATCATGAAAAAACAAAAAGTTGCAAGATGGTGTTAGATTGATCAAGCACAGGTAACAACTTACCCTTCTCTATTGCAACTTCCTTATGTTTCTGACACTATGCTACGAAGGGCATTTACTTGTATATTCTTCAATCACCTGAATTCTATACACAGCTTTTCCTTCTTCAGCAATTTGAAACCTATTTAAAAGAAAAAATAAAAATAAAAAAAGTAGAGAATGATAACCTATTTTATACATTGAATTATGTGAGCACCTGAAACAGGAAGTTTTAAAAAATGTAATAAGGTGTTTGGTTTTTTTTTTTTAAAGTATCTTAAAATGAAATAGCAAGTAATAACTGTTCTAAAAAACAAAATACCTGTAAGTATAACCAGTTTAAGAGCTGCTGACAGCTTCATAAGCACCCTGGGTTGTGTCTAGAAACTGTCAGAAATTATCTTTGGTTTTTTTTGGGCGGGGGGATGCTCCTAGGTGTATCCTTAGAAAGCCAAACTGTCACTTTAGCCATGCATAGAATGATAAACGCTGTTAGACTAGGTGGATTTACCGGGGATTTGTTTGTTCCTTCCTGAGCTACTAGAATAATGTTAAAACCACAAAGGTTATGTGTTTTTTGCAGAGCAATGCCCAGAAAAATTCTCTGAGTAAAAAACAGAGGGTGTGTGACTATGGCAGTGAGGGATGCAGTATGATGTGGTGGATAAGCTGAAGAAGCAATCCAGCCTTAACGTAGTCCCAGCAATGGAACTGAACTTCTGCAACATGGAAATCTGTCTCTGATTCTCCTTAAAGGGAGGAAAAGGTGTATCTATGTAGTAACTCATCCTTCCCTAGAAGAGACACCTAAAAGAGATCAGATGAATTGAGCCCTTGGAAAGCCTTCTTTCCCCTGCTAATCATAAAAAGCCATGATAAATAGCTTAAACAGAAATTTTTATTCTGCAGGTGTTGTCACAAGGCATACAAGATTTATCCTACCCTATCTATGTTGAACTTAACACGCAAGCTGTCTCAGGTTTCTCCACAGTCCTACACCACAATACTTAGCTCTTTGCTCAGGATAACTGAGAAATAGACTGATTATAAGTAGTCTTGAAACCTCAATTAGGTTTTTGGCTTTTCTGTCCTCCCACTACAGAGATCAACTCTGTTGTAATCACATTTCTGATTGAATAGTTACTTCACAGTGTTCTAAATTAAATTATTTATCTCTAAAAATACGAGCAGACAAATCTTGAGTTTTAAATGTTGACACTTCTCTAGGGAAGCAGGAAGGAAGAGATCACAGCGCCAATTAATGAAGCTAAGCCTTCAAGTAGAACATTCATTAGGTTATGTGGAAGTCTCTGCAAGCTGTTCAGAAATAGAGTCCAAAGTATATTCAACTGTAGAGCAATACTTTCCAAGACTTTGACAACGACTGGAGGAAAAGGAAAATTATGTGAGAGAAATGCAGCACTTTCAACCAGCTTCCCTCCTTGATTCTATAGAATATTAAAGAGTCTGAAGCCAACACAGTAGTTGTATTGAATTCCACATTTGGAAAAAATATTCCTGTTGGATGGATTCCTGTCTTCACTGGCAAAACATGAACTGTAGGAAGGTTTTGCTTTAGAAATTGCATGGTGTTTCAGGTTATGAAAGTATTTCACTATATATTGCAAGGGATTTAAAGCTGAAATGACATGAAATATGTCCCGATACCGAACTCAGTGACCTCAGTCATAAGCTGAAGCACTTAATTCTTGATGGATATAAATATGGATGCACTGTAGGTAAGCTCGGGTGAAACTGAAATACCAACGATGCCAGAGGCTGTTGCAATGGCAAGGAATCAATTGGATAAAATATATCTAGATGAGCTTCCAGGTCATGTGTATCCTACACTGCTGAATCCCTAACAACCTTACCTAAGGGAAACCCCCTATTGGCACTAAATCTGTAAATGTTTTATCCTGGTTATGTGAGTAAGACATAGTAGCCATGGATATCAGAAATAAAAAGTTCATTTTGCCCTACTGGAGAAGTGATTACTCAAACAGTGTCTCATCTCTATCTGTCAAGGATTTATGAGGGTAAAAATGGATGTGTGTGTGTATATATATATGTATGTGTGTGTGTGTTTGCATACATACATACATATATGCAAACTCAGTTTTGGTGCATGTGGGACAAAAGAAGAGAGAACTCCTAGTCTTATGCCACATAACCCTACTTGTAGCAATAGTCTTGAGGATTATGAATTTATTCAGCAAGAGGAAACTGATACAGTCCTGTCTTCTCAGCAAACAGCAGATGAAGGGAATTAAATATTCACTAATTCCAAATCAGATCTCACTAACTCACTCCTTTTGCTGCTGAAGTGGTGCCAATATTGCAGGAGGAGTGGGAAGAGACGTGTGGGATAAAGCAATTAAGAAATGGTAAAAGCTTCCTCTATATCTCTGTGTCAGGGTGTAGTGCTCAAGCTCCATTCAAAACCATAGCAAAGGCAGTGTGGATGCCATTAGTATTGACTGTCTGCAGAGATATGTCTCTCTCTGTCTTGCCAGCCAAGCAGTTTCAACTGCATTAAGACAAAACTGCAATACTTTCCAAAACATTCTACCCACTCAAAAACATGCCTTACTTTCCTGAGATGAGAGAAAGGTCCTGTTTCCACCAGCTCAGAGCCTGTGTTCTCAGAGGTGCTGGCCTAGGCAGGTCCATAGGGGAGCTTAGGCTGCCCCAGTCCATGGCTTCCTGCAGAGAAATACATGGGCATGGGCTATGTTCACCACTGCATACCTGAAAATCACTGGAAAAGAAAATAATCTCCAAATTATTTGCTACCAGTTTAGCAGAATCCAAGGCTCCACCAGGGAACTCCATCCTGCCATAACAGTTACTCCAACAAAAGCACTGTCAAGGGGTGGGTAAATATACAGGCATTTGATGTTACAGCACTTGGCTTCTATACATTGGCAGGTTGTGGATTAAGGAGGTATAAATTCACAGTGGAAAACAATGCTTCAAGCCAAGCCGTTAATGAATTTCTTACCAATTTTCTTTTTTAGCTGCTTTATCAATTGCTACTATAAGCCAGTATTAATAATTTAATAGGAACTTGTTGAATTATAACTGCCTTAACTTGTGAAGAGAGACAAGAGGAATATCTTATCTCCAGGGCAAAATGCCTTTTTTGTTTTGTTTTGTTTCTTAAAGCTTGTTTTCTGGTCAGTTGAACAGCCTCTCATTGATTTTTGAGCTGCTTGAGACTTACTTATTAATCCTATGTAGTCCATGGAGAGGTCTTTCATAAATTTTTGAATAAAACATATTCAGTCACTAGAGTTGGTGTCCATGTGAATTTCAACACCCTCTAGGGGATGGCTTACAAAAGGAAGGAGATTTGTTAGTATTAATTATCACCCTTCCAGAACTAACCTACCTGGCTTAGTTATAGCATTTCAGACAACATTTTATGTGATTGCCTCAGTTTTTTTTCTGTTTTCTTCTTTGGTTCATTATAGAATCATTTTATCTGCATTTTATTGTCAGGAAATGTGCATTATTGACATGTTTTTTTGTAAAAATATGAATGATTTTCTAATCAATGCACAAAAGAATCAGACCCGCTTTATGGCCAGATCCAATTAGAGAGGAAATATAGTTCCTGATCATTACTGATGCAATATTAGACAAAAGCAGAGAAAAGTCTTACTGCCCCTAAATGTTTGACACAAAATTTGGATTAAATCAATCATTTATCAATTAATCATCTCACTGTGGATAGTTTAAAATAACCTCAATGAGGTTACTACTTTCTATTTCAGTTTTGGAGAGACGAGACACTGGCATTGTTTCTTTGATTGAAAGAAACCCAAAATATCAGTACAGGTTTGTGGAAAGTATCACAAACCTATTGGACCTATCAGTAAACATGAATATCAAGAACATGGACCTATGGGTAGACATGTCCCTGGCTTAAGGTTCAGAAAAAAAATCAGTATTATGCAGAGCTGTTTCTGAAATATGATGGTGAAAGAAGATACACTGACCTTTCTTTTATTTATTAAAAAGATCAATCATTCTTATAATTATTTTGATGTCATTTTCAGGAAAACACCTACCCAAAGGGTGGTTGTGGCCAGGAGGGGGTTGGTCACTTCTCTCAGGCAATCAGCACCAGAACAAGATGACACAATCTTGAGCTGTGCCAGGGGAAGTTTAGGCTCGAGGTGAGGAGAAAGTTCTTCACAGAGAGAGTAATTGGCCATTGGAATGTGCTGCTCAGGAAGGTGGTGGAGTCACCATTCCTGGAGGTGTTCAAAAAAAGGATTGGACGTGGCACTTGGTGCCATGGTTTAGTAGTCATGAGGTCTGTGGAGACAGGCTGCACTTGATGATCTTTGAGGTCTCTTCCAACCTAATTGATTCTATGATTCTATGAAATATCTTTCCCAACTGAATTCTTTATCAGCTATATGTTTATAGGCTTTCTGTGCCCAACACGGGGAAATGCTTATTCATCTTCTGCTCAGCTACAAAGACTTCAAAGTGGCTACAGGAGGATGCCATCCTGCAAAGCTTCATTTGCTTGGGCTTAAGAGATTTGTTTGTTTGTTTGTTTGTTTTAATATAACACACTCTAAATGTATTTATTCATTTATTTTCATTTCCCAAAACTGAGCATTGCTTTAAATCAATAACAGGAAGAGTGTGGAAGACAGTGAGATACACATCTTTGGTGTTCATTCAACCATTGTACTTCATCCCAGTGGTGGTGGCAATTGCCATTTTAGGTTAATCATTTTAAAGTGCTTGGAGATCCCTCAATATAAAAAAAAACAACCACCAAATAGTAAAGAATTGAAAAAGCTATCATTGCTGATACTGTGGCCTTCTTAGAATCATGGAATCATAGAATCAACAAGGTTGGAAAAGATCTCAAAGAACAAGTCCAACCTATCACCCAAGACCTCATGACTACTAGACCATGGCACCAAGTGCCACATCCAATCCCCTCTTGAACAATTCTAGGGACGGTGACTCCACCACCACCCTGGGCAGCCCACTCCAATGGCTAACAACTCTCTCTGTGAAGAACTTTCTCCTCACCTCAAGCCTAAACTTCCCCTGGTGCAGTTGAGACTGTGTCCTCTTGTTCTGGTGCTGCTTGCCTGGGAGAAGAGACCAGCCTCTGCCCGTCTACAACCTCCCTTCAGGTAGTTGTAGACAGCAATAAGGTCTCCCCTGAGCGTCCTCTTCTCCAGGCTAAACAATCCCAGCTCCTTCAGCCTCTCTTTCTTGAACACTTATGCTACATCAGCAATAATATATTGAAAAAAAAAAGTCTAAAATTTGGCTTAATGCAAGAATTAATTTGCTTTCAAAATCAATTTCTGGCCAAGGGAAGCACTTGGGGGTTTCAGGCAGGACTGCTTGCTAGAGACTGGCAAAGAAACTCCCTCTATGCTTAATTGGAAACACTTTGCCAATTCATTGCTGTTTGCTCATTATGCTCAGGTTGAAAAAGCAGATCAAGAAAGCTGTCAAAACACAAACACTCTTTATATCCAAGGCAGTCACTTCATCTCAGAGTGAGGCTAGTCAGGGGGAAAGAGTTCATGACCCCACAATAGAAAACAGCTAAGAGGGAGCAGCCTAATTGTTTATTTCCCCCTATCTTTCCACTGCTGCATCTCAGTCAGGATGTCACTTTGGAGAATATTCTAGCTTATTAAAAATAAATAAATAACCAAAACAGGGGACTCTGTTTAGTATTCAGGGATTTATTTCCAATCCTTAAACTGTAGCATAATCTGTTGACTGGTCTTTTCACAGATGGCATTTGAATTAATAGCAATATCCTATGATGTAGGAGTTTGACAGTGATATGGTGAAATGGGAATGATTCTCATAAATGACCCACACATCAGTGGGGAAATAATTTAGTCTACCAAATACTTAAAGTTCTAGTATCACAAACTCAAGTATGCCCTTTTAATATTTGAGTTACGTCTACTTAAACATACAGAACATGAAAGATTTGTTCACTAATTCTCAGTTTGGTGTAGTTTCTGTTGGGAGACAGGGTGGATTGGATTTGTTTTGTACTTGCTTTTCTTTAGTAAAACTGTTGAAAGACATTATAAAGGACCCCACTGAAAGTCTGGAGGACTCTGTCTGCAGCTGTATTAGTAAAGGAAAGAGTGCTAGTGAGCCTTTCCAGACACTGCAGTTCAATTGAGCATGTTGTTAAATAGCTTGAAGTGTTTCTGTCATGCTGGAAGCTTGTGCAAGCTACCACTCTACCAAATAATTTGTGTGCTTATTTTGAGAGTTAGCATGAGCTGAGGACCATTCTCAGTTGTCTGCATGCAAACATTTTGTTTTGAAGGACAAAGGCGTTTAATAATATTAACCCAGGCTATTTCTTGACAGGCGAATAATGTGGAGAAAGTGTAATTTTACTAGTGTAGACATAGTCTCTTTGTTGCATTACATGACCTAGGTAGCTCTTAAGCTTTGAAGGGCTGGGTGCATATTGGTATTACTCACATGTCTTCATTTGAGAACATTCTACAGAGACTGAAAGTGTCTTTCCAGAATAACTACAAGTAGAAATGAAGCTATAGTTCTTACAGGATCTTCACTGTGCAGAGCCCTTCCCAAAACCTAAAATGACCAATTAGTGATAAATGTCATGACTGAATGAAATGGGAACTTTTCTATTGGGCATAAAACTGATAAAATAAATTTGTTTCAGTCTTTCATTCAAGAAGCATAGAAGGACAGAAGTGTGTACACCTGATGCATAGACAACTGTTCTCTTGCACAAATTTCTTGGAATTGTGCTCTGGATTAACCATAAATATGATATTTATTATTTGTGTACACCAACAGCCACGGTTAATGTCAAATCATTGACCAAGAAATAATCGGTTCTGTGTTACACCACTACTGCACCCCCACCCTCCTGCTCCCCCACCCCAAAGTAATTTATTCTCCACATTGCCAATTTTTAACAAAGCTTTGGATTATATGAAGCCTTGGCTAACAGTGATGGTCTGGGAAATTATGGTTTAGGCTCTAGGGAATCCAACCAGTGTTGCTGGTACCTTATTTGTTAATGCTTTACTCTCAACAGGGACTAAATATTTAAAGTCTGTGACCTGCTCTATCTGCAGAAGCTTGAGGCTTTTAATTTTATCATTATTTTTTTACACATACTGCAGCAAAAGAAAATGTACTTCTACATAGTTTCTTTTTTCCTCTCCTTTTTCCCCTCTGTGGTTCTCTGAAAGGTTAGGTTTGACAATAGAAATATAGTCACAGATACTCTAGGCAACAAATGAGAAATGTTCTTTTGTGACCTTAATGTTGGCAAGTGATAATAACCAGTGAACCATGAAATACTGCTGCAATATTGTTCATGACTTTTCTGTTTTCTGAGATTAATTTTATGTTCTGAAATGAAGTGACAATCATTTATTATTCTGTTTTACATAGCTTCCACCGGGAAGAAAATATGAAAAGCTTAATTTTCTAGTCCACTTGCAGCAGTGTTCCTAGTGAAGAATCAGATATAAGTTTAAATATTCCTTGTTTAATGTATATAATATAATTCTTTTGTTTAGGCTTAGTCAGAAATGTCTGGTTTAGGATCAAGTCAACTAATGTTTAAAAGAGGAAATTACTTTTCTCTCCTAGGGGTTGAATAGTTATAGTACTAATTATTAATACACTACAGGTGTGAACTTTGCAAGACTACTTAACTGTGAGCTACTGTTTTCTGAGAACATATACATTCCTAAAGAAATATTTTTCTCTTTAAACTGTAGTATACAGTAATCAGGAATTTAGCCACCAAAAATTTCTCGCTGCCAGCAATTTCTGTTCCACAAGTAGGTTAGAAGAACATCTTCATCAGAGGAAACATATAGTTCTCATGTCAAAGCTAGTTCACCTTTCTGTGTACACCATTACTTTTCACCCATAGGTTGTTGGTAATTATAGGGCCTTATAGTGCAAGTCTTGCATCTTGAGTATCACTTACCTGTATAAATGCTTCCATTGACTTTGGTAATAGTGCTGCTCTGAAATACACAAGATGAGTAAGCCAGCAAAATGAAAGACCTTTAATGTCAAGGTCAGATGGATGAGGAAATTAGTTAGCAATATTGTCTGTTCTTTTTCTTCAAAACATGTATGTGGTTATGCATTAGGATATAATTATTTAACTAATTAGGGGTTTCTCAGAGGAGCTGAATGCCAAGCACTTTTATTAATGTTAAATTTCTCTGTAAAGTATTTCAAGAAAATAAGCTCTGGTAGGGGTTTGTTTATCTGGAACAGTATGCACTCAGAAAACTACATCCTTCTTCTGCATCCTTCTTCTGGAAAACTAAACAGTTTCCAAGTCTGGGTGCATAAAATTACACACTGGATCTTTTATTTGTTCATCTCATTTAAAGCAGGCTGGTTTCAAGGAGGAGTGGATAGGTTCAAAATGAAATTTCTGCACTTTTGTACATCAGACCAGAACTAACAGAATTACTTAAGTGCAGGATTAGCTGTCTGACACCAAGAATTGCCAGCAGAAAAGTACTGATCTGTGTACACTGTCAGTTAGGGGCCAAAGACAAGGGGCTATAATGCACTCATATGGAACACTATGTGCCCAAAGTCTCTCATAGTGACTGGTATTAACTGGTAGATCAAACAATTGCTAATAATTCTGGAGTCTTAAAACAAACAGATTAAAAAGAAATCCACTCTGTTAATATTCTGATAAGTAGTCTAAAGTCCAAGGTGATGTGATGTAGCATGACTCAGCTGGGTTCCAGCTGTTCACACACTGCAGGCTGTTGTTTCCCAGTTTAAGGATAATCCTTTTTTCTGGAGTGTTCTGATTAGATAATTGTTAAAACCAACAGTAAAATTTTAAGGTTCACTGCTATTAGTTACTAAAATCTCAGATGCCAGGAATTAGACACAGTGCTGCTGCCACTAGATGTGCAATAAATAATGTTTGTGTTAAGAATCAGAGATTACTTTTGTTCGAGACAGCTCTGTGCATTATAACTCTACTTGAGGACCCTTCTTGAAGATTCACAGCAAAGCCCATGCTAAGACTAAATATAAAGCTGGCATCCTAGTGGGATTTAAAACAAATAGAAGATAAAGGGCCTTTCTTTTATCTACTGAAATGGCTACAACTTGAAGTGGATAATTTACTGAATTGCATTTCATTTCCTTGTAATACAGTACATGACATACAAGCAAGATTAGGTGCTGGGATTCAGAAGTAATGAAACAGCAGTGTGTAGGTGCTCAGTGGATATTTATACATTTCTTTAAAACATGTTTTACCCAAGGAAATTCAAGAGAAGGCTATCTGCAGCTATTCAGAAAAGAGTTTTATGGTGTGATCATGGATTATGAAATCACAACATGCAGTGGTTATGTATGAACTATTCAGTTTTCACTATGTAGTTCAGTAAGTCTTCCACAGAGGAGGCATATATAAGACTGACTAGTAAATGCATTTTTGGTGTGGAGAATATAGAACTTTGCTCCAAAGTTATTAAAATAGGCTTAGACAGAAACCTAGTGGACAGGACAGTTTTGGAGGCTGAGCACTCAGTAAAGAAAGAGTTCATCCAGATAAAAAGGAAGTATTGGCTTATCTGTCTACACTTTCCATTCCTGCTAAGATAATGTTGTCCTTTGTTTATGCATTTTACAATAGCTTATGGTGGCAGCTTCCACATGTTCAGCACAGCATATGTGCAGAGTGGAACTGATTACTTTAAGGGAAGCTTCCAGGTTAAAGCCAGATGAGTAGTTTTGTCTCAGTGTTTAAGCCTTCAGTTAGGTTCTCAAATACATCTCATCTATTCAAGGTCTGTTCCTGGACCTTTATCTCTTTCAGAGGTAGGTCTGGCCCTTCAGCTGTTGAATCATTTGGACACTTTGAAACTTTCAGTTTACAGTGCTGTATAGTAGCTATCCACATCCATTATCCTCTATACTCATACAGATATCATCGTGAATTTTGGACATGTTAGCATGCATAAGAACAATCTTCAGTTGCAGGATATTTACAAAATACACTGATGCCATTTGAGAGCTCATGGACAGCAAATAACAAGATACTGCATAAGTGTATCAAAGAAAAGATAGTTCCTCTTTTATCTGAAAATCCATTTCTTTGTTACTGGTTGTAATCAGCTCTGCACTGTACATTTTGTGTATGAAAACTCACATCCCCAGCAAATAAGGAATAAAAACTAATTGGAAGATCGATTTCCTGTTCCAATTTTAATGATTCATATAATTTTTATTTTTTTTCTGGTATCCAAAGAAATTGTACCTAGACCTGAACAAAAAGTGAAGTAAAATCAGGAAATTAGTGTTTCCTCAGCTAGAGATTTTTTTTCTTCTTTGTTATTTTTTTTTCCTTACTCCTAGGAAGCAAGAAGTCATATTTTGCTGGAAATAAACAGATTTCTCTGAGTGGAAAATGAAACTTGTTTGTCACAGCAGAGGGCAGAGCTGAAGGTCAGAGCAGAAACTCTGGTCGCTGTGACACATTTTCATGAGCTGGATCATCTCTCTGTGATTGACAAAGCTGACACTTGCAGGAGATGGAGTGAAGGTGAAGGGGCAGCAGACTTCCTCATGGTTCTGGGGAGAGAAGGGAAGCTGAAAGAGAGACCAACAGCAAGACCCTCTAAGCATGAATTTAACATCATAAAAAATTAGATAGCTGGCTAAGTGGCAGAGCCCATGGCTGAGCCCTTAGTGGGTCAGGTACAGGAACAGATGTTTTCCAATGGACTTTAATCAGCTACTGTTCTAGTGGCTTTCTCTATCACCTGCTGAGGTTCAGAGCCTGCAAATGTAAGGAATTAAAGAGGTGTCTGGTATCCAGGAATGAAGGTGGGGATTTTTTTTTTCCATTAAATTAAGTATATTATGAAGGCATATTGCAGTCAGATTCACTATAAAATGAAACAATCCAGGATAAAATCTTACAGCAGAGTAAATGAACTTCCAGTTTAACTTGAAATCATCTAACACCGTCCAGAAAGTTCACTATCTTCGTGTTTCTTTGATTTCACAGTGAGATTTTCACTTCTCCTTCTTTAATACATCAGCCTACTATAAATTTGTCTCCATGTTTTTCCCACAGTTTCAGAACTTTCTATATTTGGCACAGGAAAATCAGCAGACATCTTCTGTTTCAATCTCTTTAATCTGGGCTTTTTTTGACATGCCAGTTGTATATGCAACCTGCAGAAATATTATCTAAAATGAACTACTAAATATTTGATGAATATCTGCTGCTAGACTGTAGTCAGAAAGCAGGAGTCAGTGCCTTGTTGTCTTCATGAATATAGGCAGATACCAAAGTGGGAGAAGGTGTAAGCACAATGAAGGACAGAATTAGAGTTAAAAAAATAGCACCTGCACCCCGCCACCTCAGTTCCATTTGCTAGGATTGCCTTTCATTCCTTCTTCTCATATGCTGGTATTCAGCAGTTACATTGCTTTTAACCATGGGCATCAGCTGGGCACCTACCATTATTACACTGTCCTACTTCTTTCAGGATGGAGAGCTGCTTCTTCTCCCAGACCTGCTGACTTCATCATTGTCCTATCGAATTACCTCCTATTATGATTTGTGTGAACAATCTTAGTCACTTTCAGCCTTACATTTTTGGTTTCTTAAGGATATCCAGGAAGAAGAAATATGTGATCTTGCAAGGGGAAGTGGCTGTTGGTTGGGTTTTTTTAAAATTATTTTTTTCCTGGCATGTTTTTCTATGATCATTATTACTTGGATGGCTTTTCCTGCTGTATCTTGAGTTCTGTCTGAGTAATTCTCTGGAAGAGGGGAGATTATAGAAGCCTATATTTGCAGAGACTTGAGAGCTGTTTTGAGATTCACATGGCAGGAGGGAATAAGGAATGGGAGTGAAGACTGAAATGTTTTTCAGCATGAGTTCCACACAGTCAGTGGGCTTCAAAGCCTCTTATACTTGTTCTGCCCCTGTAGCTGGGTGCAGAGTTTGTTGAACTCAACCTAGACATCCTTTTGTCTTCAGTGAAGTTTGAATCAGACCAGTGTACTTTCCAGTTTGATCCCTTTCTCAGTTATTGTCTAGTTTTCCTTGTTATTTTCAGCTCATTTTTTGGTCACTGTTATTTGTCATTATTTATGAGACCTAAGAAACAACAATTTCAGCAAAATAAGACTAACTTCTAAAATGGGGACCTAGCTGTGTGGTGCAAATTCATTGGGGAAATATGCTTCCACTGCTGTTCACCAGTCTCAAACTCCTCCTGTAAATCTTAATAAGATCTCAAATCTGGCAAGGAGGGATACCCTTGGGAGAGCTCTAATGATTTGACAGTACTAAACATGTGTAGAGGACAAGCAGGATGCTTTGTCTCCAGACTTGTAAAATGTAAAGTGTTACTGAGTCTTGCCAAGTTAGAGACCTTACATACCATAAATAAGGATAATGAGGCACTGAAAACAGAGGTGAAGAATCTGAAAAGTCTTTATTATCAACCCAAATACTGCTTTTCACCATTAACCCAACATTTAACAGGATGACAGGAAGTTTACAAGTCAGAAGATTGCAATAAGAGGATGAAAGGTTAGGAATTCGTTTCTGTATTTACTTACATTTTGGTGTTACAGGGACAAGGATCAATTTGTAGACCATGAAATAACTCCAGATTTGCTTGTGTATGAGAGATTGTGTTTTTCTCCACTTGCCAATTTACTTTCTCTAACAACATACATTACAATATAATCTAAGTGCTTTCCTGGCGAATCATACCTGTTTATTGTCTTCTTATTTTTCTTTTTCTTCCTTTTTTTTTTTTTTTTTTAAATGATTTGATAAGGGCCTTGTTTTGTCATCATTTAGTCTTTTCATCAAGATAGAGGTATGCATGTTTCTCAGACAGATTCTCTTTGCAATTCTGCTTCTCTATTGCAATTGTGATAGCCATAAAATAGAATTTTCTAAAATTGTAGAACAAGCTGATATGCTTCATCCAGCCGAGCTGCAGGCTATTTTTCATGATTGCACATACATTGTGTTGATTATGATGAAGCCAAAAGATTTTTAAATAGGAAAAAGAAAAGGAAGAGAGAGAAAAACAATAGTCTGACTTCTGCAGCCTACCAGAAACTCCTGAAAGAGATTAAAGATGAACAAGTCTACAGAATTGTCATTATTCTGTTTTATACTGAGATGATTATTTTTCCTATATTACTGGACAATTTTTATCTTTTTGTAAATGTTGATAGTGTGTCCAGTTCTGGGCCCCTCAGTTTAGGAAAGATGTTGAGTTGCTGGAACCTGTGCAGAGAAGGGCAACAAAGTTGGTGAGGGGTTTGGAACACAAGCCTTATGAAGGGAGGCTGAGGGAGCTGGGGTTGCTTAGTTTGGAGAAGAGGAGGCTCAGGGGAGACCTTATTGCTCTCTACAACTATCTGAAGGAAGGTTGTAGCCAGGTGGGGGTTGGTCTCTTCTCCCAGGCAAGCAGCACCAGAACAAGAGGACACAGTCTCACGTTGTGCCAGGGGAGGTTCAGACTGGATGTTAGGAAGAAATTCTACACAGAAAGAGTGATTGCCCATTGGAATGTGCTTCCTGAGGAGGTGGTGGAGTCACCATCATTGGAGGTGTTTAGGAGGAGACTTGATAGGGTGCTTGGTTTAGTTGATTAGATGGTGTTGGATGATGGGTTGGACGCAATGATCTTGAAGGTCTCTTCCAACTTATTCTATTCTATTCTATTCTATTCTATTCTAATATTTATATCACAAATTAAAGAACATATTGATGCATATGACTGCTTTTGTATATTCAAATTATTTATTATGGAAAACTGCAGCATTGTAACTACTGCAAGTGTAGCTTATTAAACAGCACCTGCATACTTGTCAAAATGGCTCTGTAAGATAAGAACATGTACAACACTGCTCTTATATAGGGAGAAGCTCAGGTACAAAGGGGGAAAGATGTGTAATAAGCAAGTTAGTGGTAGAATAAATGAGAAAATAGAGATGTTGTGGCTTTCAACACAAGGACATTTCTATTTGTTAAAGGGATGGATAATTTTGTTTGTACTTAGTTTCCTTTGGGATTATCATTACAAGTGATTTATGCAGATCCCACAGACAAACAACTGTGTAATGACAGTTCCTTGTGGTCTTTACCTTAGTAGAAGTTTGAAAGCAAATCTGACTACAAGCTACCAGAAGAAGTATGAATCCTAATTTTCTGGAGTTTGGAGAAGAACATTATTATGGAACCGAATTCAGCTACCACAAATGCCATTCATTCTTTATTCCACCAGATTATTTAATTTCTCTATTCTCCATTTGTTACATTTTGAATTTAGCAAAAATACTTCCCACTGCCTCTGTCCTTCAAGAGAATTTAGTACAAGCTATCAGCTGTGGTTACTGCAGAAGAATGATTCAAAGAAGATATTGGGAAATAAGAATTTCTGGTAAGCATTTTAAAAATAGCTCTCATTTACAAGGAATAACCCTAAAAGTTATTCCATTTAATTGCATTAAATTCCACAGCTAACATGTTTTCTGAGAACAAAAATATATTAGCTTTAATTAGTTCTCTCACAAAATTGAACTAAATTAAACAGAAACAAGTCCACTTTTATTCTTTCTAGGAGTGTTATCAAATGCACCTCAGTTAATCCACTTTCAAGTCACACTTTTAGTTAAGTCAGGTTCATTTTCCTGATTGCTCCTATTTAGACAGGTCTTTGGAAATGGGCTCCAGTTGTAAAGCACAGGTTAAGATGTGAATGTTAATCAGTGAACTCCAAGCCTGCTACTGGGATCCTGCCTAGGTTAGGCCAACATAGCTTTGCCCAGTTAATCTCATTTACCCTTAAGCAACAATGCCTTTAACATTGTTTTATTAATGCTGCCCCTTTCTGAAACTTTTTGAGCAAAACGGCATTGGCCTCTTCTGAAATAAAGCCCAACAGTGGCTAATAGCAGGGCTAGTGGCACTGCTGCTGAGGAAAATAGCAGTGACAGCAAGAAACAGAGATAGAATTGACACTGAGACTCTGACACAGTAAAGATTAGTTTCTAGTGAAAATTACTCCCTCATGTACGCCAGCAGCGAGACCATCACAGGGATCCTGCCACTCGTATCTACCCCATGGAAAGAGAAACCAGGGAGTTTTATCCACCTTTCTTTGCAAGGGTGAAGTTGATAGGCTGCCTCTGCCTCCTGGAGGTTCAAATCTGGCATTTCAAATCCTTATTTTCATTGCATCAGACACTTCCTGCAAATGCACAACTCTGACCAAATGCAGACTTTTCAAGCAGACCATCTTAATTGCAACCTAGAAGTGCCTGTTTATCCTCATTTAAATATAAACGGTATTTAGGACAACTAGCTCATATCTGCAGACACTGGCTGAGATGACTCACACTGACTATGATTAAGTCTGGAGACCTGATGAGATCTAACCAATTTCCAGACTTGCTCTGAGCAAAATAGCACTGGTGATTCCTGTGTGATCATTTATGACTACACAAGTATAGGATTATCTACAGTGCAGTGCAGTGATGCACTAAAGCTACGGAAAGGCACAGTCTTTAGGCTCCTCTGAGCTCTGTTAAAAGAGATGCCCAGACCTCTGGTGTCACTACTCCTCCTCCTATGTTTTCCTGCTTTGACGTTGTTTTAGATCAGTACAAAATGCTTTTTTTTTCTGATGAGTATCTTGTCCTCATTTGTCCAGCTGGTTTTAAGTCTGAGAAAGGTGCATGGAATTGAATGAGAATGGAGGTTATTATGAGTTTTAGAAGCTTGTGGTAGGCTTGCTTGAGTCTGAAAAATTTATAATCGGTAATTAGTTCCTGTTATGTTGACCTAGAAGGTGAATCTTTTAAAAGAAAATCACAATGGTGTAGCTGATACTATTAAATGTAAATCTGAACCACAATAGAATTCTGAGAAACTTATCCCAAAATTCTTTGTGTTACAATAATAGACACAACTGCTTTCAGGGATGAAGTAGATGTGATTCAGTCTCTGTATCCTACAGCAAGGCCTAGTGATGTAAAATAATATACCTAAACAGTACAGATATGTAAAGGAAAATATAGATATGTATCAGAATTCTATCACATCTCTATCTATTACATAATCACATGAAGACATGTTTGCTATAGCTGTTACTCTTTGTTCCACTGGATTTAGCCCTATGAATTTCATACTGAGAGTTACAGAAATTGTGGGAGCATATATGGACAAAAACAGTCATAACAATGCACTGATACAAAGAAGATGCAAAGAAAAGCTAAAAGAAATCTCAGGAGATTTTCTTAGATAAAGTGCTTAATATAGGGTCAAAATTGCATCACAAATTTAATCTATAAGAGAGTCATTAAAAGTTTTTCCTTGAGCTGGAAGAATACAAATAATTTTCTTAGTATTCTATGCTTTCAGTATTTGAACCTTGTCAGATTTGAAAGCAAGATTTGGGCTGAAGGACTAGAATTTTTATTTTTATTTTTTATTAAGTTGTGAGATTCAGGATGGTCTTGTGTTTTAGTTAATAAATCCTCAGTGCTCAGCATAGCTTCTCTTCAGGCTCAGTCATATATATCCCACACAGAAGTAATACAATATTTTCCTACTCCTGTTTTTCATTTGTAGGCCAGAGACAAGACTTCTTATTTCTCATCTTCTTTTTGATCTCATTAGCTTATCTTACAAACTCTTCAGGCAAGAATTACCTTTGACTATCAATTTTCTAATGCAGATATTACCTATGGTAGAACCTAGACACACTTTCACAATAATAAAAACCAGTCAAGGAAATGTGAAGAGAAAACTTCAGTAATTTGAGATGTTTCTGAAGCAGCAGTTTAGGGAATCTCATAATTTAATCTTTGTGAATGATGTTAACGTAAAGATTTATTCATTATGTGAAGTGTTTGTATATGAGAGAGTAAGGCATATGTGCATGCATCAATTAAAACAAGATGTCTAAGTATGTATGTTCATATATTCAATCCTTATGGAGGAAATATAAAAAGATGTTTTCTGTTTCCTCCCAAAGACTCAAAAATCAAAGCTAATTTGAACTAATTCCCCATATACAATGTTCCAGGCCTCACAAATTTAGGGCAGAACACATTTTCTGAACTCTGTATCTGTTCAAAATACAACCTCTCTTAATTCACAGCTGGCAGCCAAACCTGTCTTCTTTTTCTTACCCAACTCAGGGAGGAAGACTGGAATACAGGGAAAGCATAATGAATGGGAATTATTTGCATTTTTCTCTCCGAAAAGATTTATAGCACAGTGCTGTTCCTCTAGAGAGCAGCCAAATTTGTCTTTTCCTAGAGCAAACATACCTATTTTGCACTTATTGGAATGTTTTCTACAGGGAAATGAAAAGATTATTTTATGGCAATAGTTTTGTGAAAAATGATGCATATGTCACAGTATCACCAAGGTTGGAAGAGACCTCAAAGATCATCAAGTCCAACCGGTCAGCACAGACCTCACGACTAGACCATGGCACCAAGTGCCACATACAATCCCCTCTTCAACACCTCCAGGGATGGTGACTCCACCCTGGGCAGCCCATTCCAATGACGAATGACTCTCTCCATGAAGAACTTTCTTCTCACCTCAAGCCTAAACTTCCCCTGGCGCAGCTTGAGACTGTGTCCTCTTGTTCTGGTGCTGGTTGCTAGAGAGAAGAGACCAACCCCTTCCTGGCCACAACCACCTTTCAGGTAGTTGTAGCGGGCAATGAGGTCACTCCTGAGACTCCTCTTCTCCAGGCTAAACAATCCCAGCTCCCATAGCCTCTCCTCATAGGGCTTGTGCTCGAGGCCTCTCCCCAGCCTTGTTGCCCTTCTCTGGACATGTTCAAGAGCCTCAATGTCCTTCCTAAAATGAGGGGCCCAGAACTGGACACAGTACTCAAGGTGTGGCCTAACCAATGCAGAGTACAGGGGCACAATGACTTCCCTGCTCCTGCTGGCCACACTATTCCTAATACAGGCCAGGATGCCATTGGCCTTCTTGGCCACCTGGGCACACCGCTGGCTCATGTTTAGGCGGCTATCAACCAGCACCCCCAGGTCCCTCTCTGGGAGCTCTCCAGCCACTCCAACCCCAGCCTGTAGCTCTGCATGGGGTTGCCGTGGCCAAAGTGCAGCACCTGGCACTTGGACTTGTTGAATGCCATCCTGTTGGACTCTGCCCATCTGTCCAGTTGGTCGAGGTCCCTCTGCAGAGCCTTTCTACCCTCTAACTGACCAACATCTGCTCCCCACAATATATATATGCAATCAATGTAAAGACAGCCTAACAGCTTTTCATGCTAGCTATAATACTGAATAGATGCAGGCATTAAGCTGATCACTGTTTTGTTTTTTAACTCGGTACATGGGATTAAATTTATAACAGTAGCTCTTGCCTCTTCCTGACTAAATAAGTGATTAAACATCTCAGGAAATGTTTGTTTGTTAAACTGTTCTTAGCTACCTGGAAATGATGATGATAGCTGGCAGGAGTGCTCACCAAGCCACTTACTATTATTTATCTGTGGTCCTGGCTAGCTGAGGACACACCTGATGACTGGAGACTGGCAAATATGACACCCATCTACAAGAAGGGCCAGAAGGAGGATCTGCGGAACTACAGTCTGGAGAATTGGTCTTCTGAGAGGAGGCTTGAGGGAAGTAGGGCTGTTTAGTCTGGAGAAAAGGAGGCAGCGGGGAGACCTTCTCACTCTCTACAATTATTTGAAAGATGGTTGTAGTGAAGTGGGGATTGGCCTCTTCTCCCTAGTAACAAGTGATAGGGCTAGGCAAAATGGCCTCAAGTTGCACCAAGGAAGGTTTAGATTGGATAACAGTAGAATCTTTTTAACTGAAACAATTACCAACACTGGAACTGGTTTAATCACTGGGTGGTTTAATCACCATCCCCAGAGGTGCTTGGAAGACCAGCCATGTGGTGCTAACAGACATGGGTTTGCAATAGACTTGGCAGAATTAGATAATGGTTGGGCTTGATAATTTTAAAGGTATTTTCCAACCAAAACAATTCTATTACTTGGAATAAAATATCATAGGGGATATTCTTTTGTGTGTGTTAAAAAGCACTAAGTAAATAAAATAATTTAATTGAATTATAGGAACAGTTAAGGATAAACAATGATTTTTTTTAACATGAAATAGCTTCAATATGCAGTCTTCCTCTCATTGAGCTTAGCAGAGTGTGTGTCATGAAGGAGGTGCAGATATAAAAGACTGAGCAAAATCCAAGGATAAGAGTAGTTAAGGTAAAGTTTGTTTTCAACTGGTAGTTCTCTTATTAAGTCTCTAATCCCTGGGGGGGGGGGAATGGGACTATCCACATGTGCTTTCTACCAAAAAGGAATGCTATTTCATATAGGAGCCTTTATTTTTACTCAAATTTCTTTTTAGGAAAGGCCCATCTGTTTAAAGAGATTTCAGTTTCCCACTAAGTCTTAACTTTATTAAGGTATTGACCTTAATGAAAATATAAATTTTTAACACTTCTCTAAAGGGCTGCCTTCTAAAACTCTGTTTTTAGAAGTGCTGATGTCTCTTTGACAAGACAGAAATGCCAGGAAATGAGTCTTTACTGAACGTAAATGCAAATTTTAAGTAGGGAGTTAATATTCAACTACTAAGAAATCATTTACCTTTTGTGAGTGAAGGACTCTCTGAGTCATAGGGCATAGTTCAAACTGTGGTCAGTAACCTTTCGTGCAGTGAACACATAAGTTTCATACAAACAAACACTCCGAGAACCCTCCTTTTAACAACATGAGAACAATACATGGACCTCGCTCTTGATGAACAACAGGCACAATGATATCCAATTAACTTTAGGATGATGGTAGTTTTGGCTTGCTGAGATTGAAGTACAGTGTGATAACAATACAGAAATAAAGTCCCTGTGAATAGCTCTCAGGGGAGCTCTCAGCTTATCACCATTTTGAGGATTTGAGCAAAGAGAAAAGAAAAATATATAGTGCTAGCCATGGCCGTTATTCAGTACCACTATCAGCTTTGGAATTCCTTTTCACTCATTTTGAGGAAGTTGTTATTCTTCTTCAACACTAGTTTCACATGAGAAAGATGAAGATTCAGGGCCTGATCTCCAGAAAAAATGTTCACATAATTTCAGGAATAAAAAGGGTATCTGTTGGAGCACTTTATGCAGACATGACAATGTGTTTGGGTTGTCAGCATGGTTAACTGCATTTGGGATTAGAAGAAACCTGTGCTCAGACACCCTCCACATACATATAGAACAAGTGTGTTTGTATACATCCATCAAAGAATTGTGGAATGACTATTTATAATAACCGTGAATGTATTTTTATAATACTTGCGTTGGCAACTCACAGTTCTTGATTCTGTCTCCCTTTCAGACCTTTTTAGGCAGTATTAGCAATAAAATTTAGTTCTAACTTACTTGCATCTATGTAGGAAACAAACAAGTATCTTTCAAATGAGGTGTAAACACCAGCTTATTTATAAAGCTATCCGATACTGAACTCTTATCACAGAATCACAGAATCACCAAGGTTGGAAGAGACCTCAAAGATCATCAAGTCCAACCTGTCACCACAGACCTCATGACTAAACCATGGCACCAAGTGCCACGTCCAATCCCCTCTTGAACACCTCCAGGGACGGTGATTCCACCACCTCCCTGGGCAGCACATTCCAGTGGCTAATGACTCTCTCCATGAAGAACTTTCTCCTCACCTCGAGCTTAAACTTCCCCTGGTGCAGCTTGAGACTGTCCTCTTGTTCTGGTGCTGGTTGCCTGGGAGAAGAGACCAACCACCTCCTGGCTACAACCACCCTTCAGGTAGTTGTAGACAGCAATAAGGTCACCCCTTAGCCTCCTCTTCTCCAGGCTAAACAATCCCAGCTCCCTCAGCCTCTCCCTGTAGGGCTTGTGCTCAAGGCCTCTCCCCAGCCTTGTTGCCCTTCTATGGACACATTCAAGTGTCTCAACATCCTTCTTAAACTGAGGGACCCAGAACCGGACACACTACTCAAGGTGTGGCCAAACTAGTGCTGAGTACAGGGGCACAACGACTTCCCTGTTCCTGCTGGCCACACTATTCTTGATGAGCCTTCTTTATTTTCTTTCTTTCTTTCTTTCTTTCTTTCTTTCTTTCTTTCTTTCTTTCTTTCTTTCTTTCTTTCTTTCTTTCTTTCTTTCTTCCTTCCTTTCTTTCTTTCTTTCTTTCTTTCTTTCTTTCTTTCTTTCTTTCTTTCTTTCTTTCTTTCTTTCTTTCTTTCTTTCTTTCTTTCTTTCTTTCTTTCTTTCTTTCTTTCTTTCTTTCTTTCTTTCTTTCTTTCCTTTTTTTTTTTTTTTTTTTCTGTCTTCTGTCACAGTAATTTGCTCTTTCAAACTGGATTAAGAATTCTTTAAAGAGAGTTAATGTTTATTTCCAGATTCATCAAGTTCTTGTATAAGAGGCCTTTATTGCAAAATTAAGGCTTAACTTGAATGACAGAGCCTTTTACCTTGCAAAGTTTCTCAGAAAACTTGCATCAACACTGAGATCACTTCCTTAGACTACAGATTTTCTCTTTGAAATTATACAGCTCTATACTGGTCCATTCCAATAACTCAGATGTGCTGGCACCAAGTTGTGAAGCAGACAATCGAGATTCAGAGGCAAAAATGAATCCTAGCAGTATTTCCAAGGTGTTAAAAAGAGATTTTTGTTGATATCATTGATGTTGTTCTGCAGATGAAGTTGGTATTATTTCTCTTGTACTTAAAGTTTATAGTTTTCTGTCCCCCTGCCATTCTTGTCTTCAATCCATACTTTGCTGCAAGTTCAACTGAAAAAGAAACAGTTCTGCTATGCTAACCATGTATTGAAGATTTATATGCATTGAACTTCTATGCACAAATATCTGAGGGTGTGTGCCAATCTGGTAACTGTAAACAAAATTGTGAGTCTACAGTCTTTTTGTTACTGAAAAATGTATTCTGGAACCAGGAATTATTTTTATTACTAGGAGTGGAAAGATTTAGTGGAAAATTTAGTACAGCAATGAAGGAGAATGGAAATAGAACACAATTCTTGCCTGAGGTCCCGTTTATTTCAGGGACCTGAAGTGATCCTTATTCCTAAATGGTTCATTATTTTTAGTGATAATTAATTTAAAACCTACTAAAAGGTTCAAGAAAACCATTTGTAAGTTAAGCTATCTAATATTTATGTCTGATTCTGTATCATTAGTAGATATCCACAATTTTTTTCCAAAATTCTTTACTAGAAGCCTAAATATTTCTGACACTGATAGAATTTCCAGTGGTCCTTTCACATAGAAAACTCAACAGCATTGGACCAAGCCCAGAAGTTCAGTATCTCGTTGATAACTTTTTTCCATGTCAAATTGATCCTTTCCCCCTTTGGCCTGGTTTTCAGTAGACTTGCCATTGTCTATTAGTACTGCACATTTCAACTGCTTGGAGTTAAATCTCAGAGCCAATGGAGTCAATTTTTTTCCCCTCCCCCCCAAGCCTTTTGTAAGAAACTGTATCAAAGTCTTCCAGGAAGTTCCAATAAACTGTTTTAGCTAGCTCTTATTTGCTCTTTTGTTAATGCAATAAAATAATTATAGTATATATATGGGGCAAGATTTGCCTCCAAACTTTATTGCTTAATTCTTCCTAAGTGCTATTCATGCATGGAGTTTGGTAACTCTAATTAGTATTTCATCTTTTTTTACCAGGTACTGAGGAAAGACTATGATGACTACTATTGCTTGAATCTATTCCTTTTTCAGTCTGGGTACAACATGTGCTACTTCCTAGCCTTCTCCAATGTAGATGGTTTTAATGAATGACTGCTTATTGGTTAGTGTCTCAAAAGGCAACACTTTGTGTTTGCTTCAGCCTTGTTCTACCCCCTGATGCAATCTTCAGTTACATTCAAATGAAGACAAATATGATTAATTTGACCATTAGTGTTGTTTATGGAAATTATTTTTCAAGTGTTTGCAATTTCTAACCCAAATTCAGCTTGTGCTTTGGTATGTCAAAGGTCCCTGTGAAAAGACAGTGTGGCTTAATGTCTAAGGCTAGTCTCATACATGGAAGCTTAGATGTGCCTTATTCCTCACTGTGATAAGCACTTGCCTTATCATATTTGGCAAAATTTCTCTCTGTGTCTCCATTCTTATGAGTGGCATCATAATTGCCGTGTTTACCAATGAGCTATCAAACCCTCTGCTTAAAACGCTTAACATGGGACCTCTGTTTCTCCCTTCTGGATACCTTATCTGTGTTCACAGCTGATGTTCCTGCAGTAAAGGAAAGCTTAAAGTGCAGTGCATCTTATTTAGGGTGGTATTTCATGGGGCGAGTCCAACCCTAATCTAGCTTTTCATGTTGCTGTAAACATGGTGTCACTACTTTCTAGGCACCAGAGATGATCAGCAGTTTCACTTGTATAATCCTTAAGAGAATTTTCCTCTCAACACCATTTCTTGAGATTCTTAGCATAGTAATTCTGTTTCAGTTTTCTGCATGAAAACTTTCCCTTTTTACATAAAACAAGTCTTCTGTATCACACTGATAGAAACAAGGACTTACCCTTGTGATAATGAAGAAATCATCAACACTAATTAAAATTCTGATTTTCTTCTCAGTCTTTGTATAAGATGAAACCAGCAAAGATAATTAGCTTGGCTCTGAGAATTTGTTTCAGGCAGTCAGAAGGGGAAGTGCCAGCAAATTTTAGTTATAAAGGTTAGAAGGCAAACTGAACAACAATAAACTAAATTTAGAAAGAGCTCTAAAGACAAAGTGTAAGCCTTACTGAATCTGCCTTTACTGCTTACTACTTAACTTTTTATGTACTCTAGAGTGAAGATTTAACTAGAGTGTTAAAAACCTATCTAAGTACTCCTCCAAACTCTGCTTATTATATAAAGCACCTTTCCATGCTTATAGCATAATCAGGGTTTCGCATGTGTAAGTTCTATGTAAGGTTTGCTAAAGGTGTGCTTGTATTTTATTCAGATGTTGGGTATGTTTGTTCCAGCCTTTTCCCCTGTGAGTTCTAATGAATTTTATTTTCTCAGTGCAATGCATATAATAGTGCTTAGGTCTAAAGAAACAAGCACAGGGTTGAGCTACTGAAATATCTGTATTCTAACTGTAGCTTGCTTGGGAAGGTCACTTTTGCAATGTAATTGTGGATCACCAGATGGCACTCTTGCAGACACTATATAAAGTCAGAAACCCTATTTGTCAAAAGGGAAAAGAATATATAACTCTCTTTACACTTCTGCTTTTCATAATCTCACCAGGTCACACTATTCTGTTGCCATCTTTTTGATACTGTCTCACAAATTCTTTTCCTGATCTCACTCCTGCCCTCTGCTCAAATCCAGTATGTGTTTTACATATTTGTCTAAGTCTGTAACTTTCACCCCCCCTTTTAACTCTTTCCCCATTACCTGAAATGTAACACGTTGTAAATTAAATGGAAACCTAATGTAGGTGTTTGGGTTTTGTGAGTGTGGATTTGTGTGTGTGTGTGTGCTTGGTTTTGTTTTGTGTGTGTGTGGCTCAGAATATCATCGTGCTTCCTTTGTCTCAAGCTTCATATAGGTGTAGGATATGTTGCCTTTCTTTCTCTTCTCATTCCTGACTTTTCCATGTTCCTCTATGGACCTATACTTGGTCAAAGCTCACATTAGATTGTGTTTTGAGCAACACAACCTCTCCTCTGACTTCTCTAAAGCAGAATGGAGTGCAGAGGTGAGTGCAGTGTGGTGTGACAGGGCAATGGTAGAAAGCCAGTCATGTCAGATCTGTGCTAAGATGTAGCTTGGAACTGCACTCTTTTGTTTAGCAGGAGTGATATGAAAAGCAGTAGCCAGCTACAGGTACTGTCCATATGAATATACCTGACTGTAGTGGGTCTGTCAGGGGCAGAGTTAATTTTCTTCATAGTCAATATAGTGCTGTGCTTTAAATTTGTGACTAAAGGAGTGTTGATAGCAGTCCAGTGTTCTGGCTATCGCTGATCAGTACTTTCTTAGCATTGAGACTTTCTTTTTTTCCTACTCCCCAGTGAGTAGACTGAAGGGACACAAAATCCTGAGAAGAAAGTTGATCCAAAGTGACCAAAGAGATATTGTGTGTTTTGTTCTCTTTCTCTGCTTCTCTTATTAAATTGTTTTTATCTCATCCCCCAAGTGGTTTTGGTTTTGGTTTTCCTATTCTCTGCACAGTCTCACTGGGGTGGGGAGAGAGCAAACAAATGTGTAGTGCTTGGCTACTGCCTGGAGTTCACCCACCATGGACACAACACCTGTAGCCAGGTGATAAGCAGTAGGATCAGGCCTGGGGGAGGGTAGAAAAGATATTTTCATGCAGGTAAGAACATAACCACAAGTTTTAGAGGGGCAAATCTCATCTCCATTACATCAGATTTGTCAGGTCTGTACCTCTCGTATTCTTTTGCTGGATTATATATAAAGCAGTCCTTATGTTCTCACTCTGATCAGTCCTTCTGCATATTCTAGGTGCATTGCTCCCACCCTCCCCACACTGTTACAGTGATTTCTGTTCAGTGACATATTTCTTGATGCCCATATTTTCCCAGAAATATCTTTCTGCTGTTCTTCCATATTGTCCTCCATTTGTGGAACAGGCTTTGGTTGGTCACTTCTTTCCTCCCTGTCAAACAGTCTGTCAGTCCTCATCTTTGCTTTGACAGGTCCTCTCTGCAGTGATAAATTTCCCCCATTAGGAGTTACTGCAGAGCCTGTGATTCCATATAATAGTATGCAAACAACATGTCACCTTATACAGCACTCTCTGAGCCATTTCCCTTTCAATGGCCATTTCTTTAACAGTTTCAGAGCAGTGCATGCAGTTCAATCTGTGTGACTCCTATCAGCTGCAAAGAGCTAAATCCACTTGTAAATCTTTGAAAATTTGAGGGTGTCTTACCAAATCTTAGATTATCTATCACTCTAATCAGCTCAATAAATCTGACTGCACATCTTTCAAATAAATAATGATGGATTTAGCCTGAAGCTTTTACTGGTTTTCAATCCGTATCTATCAGCTGAAATTTTATGTGCACTCTAAACTTGTTATTTTGTTGGTAGGAATTCTGCTATTGCTAGCTGCAGCAATGTTCATTTGAATGATATGGATGTAAAAGATTCTTTGTTTCTCACACAGAGCAGTTAAATCATAAGATGTTAGTTAAAAAACAATGTTATCATGGGAAGTTGTATGTCTCATTTCTTTTCTTGTTCTAAAAAGGTTCTGAAAACCTTCTAGGTCAAATTTAAAGTAACATTTCTGATCTTGATGAGACTGAAAAATCCTTGCTTAAAAGTTATATTTAAAAAGAAAAAAAAAAAGTAGAAGTTGGCTAACTTAGAAAATTACTTGAAATAATGATTTCCACCCACCCTTTTTTTGCAAAATACTAAGTTTGAATTATTTCACAGTAAGTTACTCCACATTTAACTGCTGTATATATCCAGAGCTGAGATATGTGAAATAATCTGCAGGTGTCTGTACACTTAGACACGCTTACCAATTTCTGAGCAGTTCATGAGCAACACGTGTTGCTTCTTATTTGACATTCACACACCAAAACATCTACACTCTTGGTGTTATTACCAAAGCACATTACCAATAAAATTGATGTCACTGGTATAGCAAAGACATAATTTTACAATCTTGTAATGTTTAGTGAGGGAAGCAGAATTTATGAAATTAGAGTTTGACTCCCAAACATCATAGTTTCCTAAACTTTTGAGCACTAAATATAATTATATAGTTCCTAACTCAGATGACATGAGAGTGGGTGGAGAATGTCAGTAATATGAAGAACAAAATGAAAGTAGGAATAAAAGCGTGGAGAGGTGAGGTATGACAGGCACTGAGGAAGTGGCTTGAAGTGCAGATTGGTTTAGTTTTGTACCCACATCTGCCTGTCTGCTTCCTATTGTCTGTCTTCTCCAATGGCATCACAAATTGTTTAGAGAAAAGATGCCTCTTGCTAGAGTATTGTAAGGTTCTAGAGCAGCTGGAAACATTTACTAGAAGTGAACAAGGAATTACTGATGAGATGCACAACTTGCAACAGTCTCTTGACTGTGGCCTTTATGTGTTATAGAAAATATAACAGCTTTTATAAAAAGTGAAGTCATTGAGAATTTTGTATTTGCAAGGAGTCCTGAATCACACCGGATGATAGCATAACTGCAAAGCAGCTCACTGCTGCTGCAATTAGGGGGAAGCAGGCACTAAGTCAGTGACACAGCACTGTTCTGTAGTGCATGATCTTGTTGGAAGTATGAAACTCTTTTATGAGACATAAACCTGGTGCCTGGAGACATGTTATTAATAAAGATTAACACTCCTTTTTTATTTTACTCCCCCTTCCCCTCACCCCCCCACCCCCCCCCCCCCCCCTTTTTTTTTTTTTTTTTTAAGATATCAGAAGCATTGACTCTAACAGTCTGGGTAAAATCCAGGCTGGCAAACACTTATCAGAGGCACACAAAGCAGTCCTAATGAAATGCAAAGCTGGTAGCAGTTCATGTTTTGGGATATTTTATTACAGACATCAATATAAGCTAATCTGAGTGAAGTAAGTGCATATACTTTCCAGTAAAATTAGATGTTGTATCCCAAAAAGAGGGAGGAAGCATCGAGTCTATATGTCTTGGATGTAAAAAGTCATGTTAATATGGATATTTGGATTAAACGGATCTATTTTCCCTGAAATGCTTAAAAACGAAAAGATGCAAGTTTGGGCAAGGTAGAGAAGGTATTGGAGAAAAGCATAGTTTAAAAATGGGACAATATGTCTTTTCATATTTAATTACATTTCACATAGCTCTAGAAGGTACAATATTCTCCATGTAACTTCCTTAAACATATTACAACTTCTCTAAATTCTTCCTTTATTTTCTGGGAAAACTATCTATGGTGTTAATAGATAGTTATCTATTGTCAATAGATAGTTTGGTTGGATTTAGATAGATAGATAAATAGATAGGTAGGTAGGTAGGATGGATTTAGATGTCCAGGTAAGCTATAATCTAGAGCAGTCTGTCCTCAAAAGATGAAAACCTAGTAACACCTCCGTTTTAGGGTATTAGTTTCTCCCAGCAGCCTAAGCATAGTCAGCAGTGTGAATCATGCTCAGTTGTAAACCAAATAACATCTAGGTATTTAACTGACACTTGAAAATCATCATAACTGACACTTGAAAATAACATCTAGGTATTTAACTGACACTTGAAAATCATCAGGAGTCAGGAGTCACGGACAGGAAGGCTGCACTGAAATTCCCAAGAAAGATCCTACAAAACTTAAACAGTAGAGTGTCTGTCTTTTCTATGAAGATCAGACTAGCTTTATTTAGATGAGAATATATGTTTGAGGTTCAGCTCAGCCCCAGTACAGACCCACACCTTAAATCTTCCAGAAGACAGTCTTAGTAGGTAAGACTCTTACATCACATTAAAATGTAAGATTTCTGGGATGAGCGAGACAGTAAGGAAAGAAGAGCCTAACTATGTAATCCAATGAGATGGTGAACCTCTAGAAATTTGTTCCCAGTAGAAGAAAATATTTATGTTTTTTTTTAATTATTTTCCTCTCTTACAAATATTACCCAGCCTTTCTTGGACCTTCATCGCAAATAGAGTTAACATTTGTAACAATGCAGATGGCTCTGTCATTCTTTCACAGAAGCATTTTTAGCAAGGGCTAAAAGGTTTTTGGAAATTAGAAATGCTACCTACAACATCAAAGTGATTCAAATATTCTTTTGTGTTCATTCTCACCCATTTAATTTTAGAGCCTTTTACTGTCTGCTGTCCTCTTGCAGCTGCAGTGGTGGTCATGTTGACAGGGAGAAGTGACGAGTTACATAGACAAGGAGACCAATATGGTTCTGAAGGCAAACAGAAGATCAGTATTTGAATAGATAGCAGCAAGAGATTTGAAATAATCTAGTTCAGGGAAAGGTTTTAAAGGAGTGTGGCAGGCTAAAATCTGTTGAGGAGTTCTCCATAAAACACAAGGGGAGGTGAGGCCTCAAGTGTGCCTCTAAGCACCTTCATTTAGATGTCCTTAACCCTGAATTGAATCCTTGCTCCACACTTGCTCAGCTGAATCGTGCCATGGAACCTTGTATGACCAATTTTGCCGGCAAGTCTTGATGTCACAAAAAGCAGTTTGGAAGTCTCGAAATGCTTCATAATGGATGAAAACCCATAACAGTCCATGAATTCTAGCTTTAGAGCTGTGAGCTTTGGAGGTCAGCCAGCCTCTGTGAAGGTACAGATAACCCCTCACTGCTGGGCATGCTGACCTAGACCTCAGGTAGAGGTGTTCACATTTAAATAGGACTTTGCACATCAAGAGCAGGTAGAGTTGAAAAAGATAGAAAAATGCTCATAAATGTTATAGTGACATTAAGGCAAGAAATTGGGCAAGGTACTAGCATATGTGGAGCTTTACTTGATTAAAAAGACTTTCCTAGTAGCAGAGTCCTGACTGTTCTATAACAAGTCTATGAGCCCTAGGACTGCACAGTGGTAATACCAGGACACTAGAAATCAGAACTGGTAGAAAATTCACATGTTATTCATCAAAGTACTATGAAATCCACAAAGTTCTGGGATGATACTCTCCATGTAATTTGGTATTTTTCTCTTCTTTCTCAGGGAAAAAAAAAGAAGTATCCCATTAACTCTAGTTTTCAGTGGGAAGAGAGACATCCTTTTTAATCAGAAAGGTTTCCTTTTATCTTAGAAGGAAAATACTAGGAAAGCTACTTTGCTACTACTGCTTCATCTATATCTGCCCTATCTTCTGTGCTGTACATCCTAGCTCTAAAATTGCTTGGAAATATATACATACATAAGTAATTCAGAAAAAGGCAGTAACATGACTGGAAGCTGAAGCATAGACAACACAATTTGTTTCACTGACTCTTTGTCTGCTAAGGTGCATTAATCTTGCAATAGCAAAATGTTATTAATGGTAATCTGAAAGAAAGAAGTAGGTTACTTTCAAACTGATTTATTTCTCTGGGCAGCATCACTGTATGCTAGTGGATTTACAGCTGAAATTCAAGAACAGTAATGTATGCAATTGCCAGCAAGCCATGCAACCAGCCATGCTTCCAGGCCTGATAGACAAATGTCTGCTTACCACAACTTCTGGTTTTAAAAGAGTTTATTTGTATTTTCAACATCTGTGGGCAGAACCCTGAATACAGGAACTATGCTAAATCTTTACTCTGAATGCAGCGCTTCTGTGATATGATCTATTGCGGAAATATCGAGCTGAAATTGGATCAGGAAAGTAGACTTGCAATTGTGAGTTATCAAAACAATATAATGTTGTTACACAGCACAGTTTCAGAAAATATAGTGGCAAAAAAGATTGCTGTGGCTATTTTTAAGCTGTAAGACTACAAAAGTATGGGCTTACAAAGCTTCTTTTTCCAATATTGCAAGTTGAGATGTTGTGTTAACCAAGGAAAATATATTTAATGGGGATGAAAAAAATCCATACTTTTTAGGAGGATAACTTATAAGAATGGTTATTTAGACCAGAATATCAACACTTGGAGTTATTTTTCTTCTGAGGCAAAGATCTTGAAAGGGACAGAGCATACTTTGCCAATGTTCAGCACTGTAATGGAGTCATTAGAGTAAATTACTACATTTGCTTCACCAAATACCCATGTAAATGATTGTGTTAACGTCTAGTCTATCAGCTTAATAATATTCATTAGCAAACTGGGTGTTTCAGCTCCAATCAAGATAAAATGAGGCCTGGTGAAGGAGATTTTGTGGAGCTCTGCGTTGACAGATCCCACAGCAGGATTGATGCATGTAATTGAGGGGATTGAATTGTCACTGAAAGCAAAAATTGGCCATTATTATGTGTTTCCAAAAGCAGAGCTGAGTAGATCAAAGTCACTATTTGTTTACCTGTACGTGGATTTACTTTATTTTCCAGTGGTCCAAGCAATAGTAACAGTGAGGGCTCACAAAAAAAAAAAAGAAAAAAAAAATCTATTTCCATCTGTTCTAACATCTTTACTTTGTGCTTTAAAGAAGAATGCAATGTTCTATGTACATGATAATTCAGTTTAAATATAGCTAAAGCTATAATGAAAGTCATCAAAGAAATGTAAAGTTCCCCACAGAGTCACTCTTAAGATAAAAATCATACTAAATTTTTAGTCAAGACCTGCATTGCTAATAAACCAGAATGTCATTTTGCAGTAGAGTAAGTAAAATGGAACATCTTTTGATCCAATTTACATTTGAGAGAACATGTGTTAGATTTGCTCTTAAAACTTGGCCCATTCCCACCCAAAATGCTCACCAGTCTGTTATAAATTGTTTCAAGACTACATTCCCTGTTTTAATTTGTGTAACTACAGGATCTGGATAAAGTCTAGTCAGGATTTTCCAGTTTTCAGTCTATTCAAATCTTTCTCTGGGAAGCAGAGGCTTCAAGGAATCACTCAACAGATCAGGCTCTGGGCTATGAAAATTCACCCTCACCCCACATTCTCACTCACCTATTTGGATATCTCCTTTTTAGGAGATTCTGCATTAACCTCTCCTTGAACAACATAGAAAGAAAGATAAAAACTGTGAATTCTTATTTATAGTAATCTGGTTTCATGTGAATATCTCTTAAGGAAAATATAATAATCTTGCTTTAGATTAGATGTGATTAGTTGAGTTGATCTCATGACGTAAAATGAAGTTCCTGGATTGAAAATGGACAGGAATTCTGAAAGGAATTTGAAATTTGACAGAGATATATTTCACTATGGCATATCTTCTTCTTCTCCACTAATTTGGGGCCAGAAATTTGCACCATATGCTGCAAACGTTGTTTCAAAATTTCTGGTTGTTGGACACCGACTTTATTATTGAGAATAGAAGCAGACGTTTAATTATCCTGCCACACATGTTGAAGGACGTAATATTGAGAGACAGAAAAGAGTACATAGATTTTTCTGTATGGTCCCTTGCATAGTAACTTCATTAAATGCAAATAGATCTTTGGGGAGGATGCTCATCAGTATGAAGAACGTTATGACAATCTGGTTTGAAGGCAGTTATGCAAAAGTATGTTTCAACAGTTGAAGAAGAATTAGAGGAGAGCTTACTCTTTGTAAAATGTAGGTGCTCTTAGTTTTCTGTAGCTCGGTTTTCCTAAATCATATTTTAAACTGAACATAGTTTTATCAGTTACAGAAGCTGTGCTCTAAAAAAATCATAAACCAAATATCTCACATACAATTCACTAGTTTAGCGGAATGATTTCTGCAGACATGCATATAACCTCTTTTTGCAATTACAGAATTATTAAGACTGGAAAAGACCTCTGAGATCATCAATGCCAGCTGGATGGGGAGAAGAGAAAGTAACTTGGTTTATTCTGGAAGCAGCAGGTAGTTTGATCTATTTTTACTGCAGATCATTTCCCAGGACACTGTGATTCTTATATTTTTAATCAACTGTGTGAATCGAAAACTGTGGTGTGACCTTTGGAAAAGACACTGCAGGACATCGGCTGAAGCTGTGAATAGTTTAAGCACAAACAGGAAGTTGACTTGGTTGTTCTGAGGTAATTTATGGATTAGGAAATGCAGTTTCAAAACATTTTTAATTGCTACATTTGATCTGATATGCAGTATTGTGTGACAACAGCTAAGAATGAAATGTCAGTGCCCATGTTCCAGCATAAATTTATGCAGTGTGAAAGCAAAGAACCCTGTTGATTCCAGCTTTTCTTTTTCTAAGTTTTTCAGATCTGCCTGAATTACTTTTAGGTTAAATAAGGAGTGAAGAGGTCCTCAGTCGTGCAAAGCATTTAAGTAGATGCATAACTTTGCTCTTATTAAGCCTTCTTATGATGAAAAGAAATTTTAATATATAGGGGAAATAAAATGAGAAGGGATTTCACAGTGACCTATGTTCCCAGGATAACTCTCTGATAAACGGGTCACTCTAGGGATAGAAATGTATTAATACCCACTCCCTTCACTTTAGTTGATTATTACAGTAACTTAGGCCTCTGAAAAATTCCAGAAGTTTCTCTTGCAGCAGTGAAGTTAAACAGGTACTTAAGAACACCTTACTTTTGTAACTTGAAGGAAAAGATCCCTATTATCATGTTTTAGGGTTTATTTAAGAAAAAAAAAATCAGAACTACAACTACAGGCTCAAAGTCTCATCAAAAGCTTATGGAAATGGACTTACATCCACAGCACAGCTTTCAAAATCTCTTACTTATTTGCCTCCATAGAAGACAATATACCATATCAGGTACTGCATGATGCTCCTTGGTGACATCTATGACACACACTGTAGAGGCATCCAGGTCTTCCCATAAACCACTGGAATGAAATAACCACTGATCATTAACAGGATAAGAAATGTGTGATGCAGCTGATGATTTTTTTACAGTTGCTAAAAGGATATACTCCTAACAGAAAAGGATCCGATTCTGTTCTGAAATGTAATCTGATCATTTTCTCAAACAAGGATTAAATTCTGAGGATAACAGTCATTATTTATAAAGAAGAATAATTGTTTGTGGCTATACAAAATTTTATATTGCTTTATCAACCAGGAACTGTATTTTGATAAGATCACCATAAAATACATATGAATATCAAATACGTGGTTATGCACTTACACACACTCATAATCCTCAAATTTCCTAGAGGAACACAGCACTTTCCTGACTCATAGTTAAGCTATTTTTCCTGATGTATTTTACAAAAAATGACTTTTGAAAAAAACCCCAAAACCTAATTTCACCTTATTGTAAGTAAATAACAAGAACTTAGGCACAAAGGGTTGCCACTGGGAACCTCTGCAATGTAACGTTGTAGGTAGGATCAGAAGGGTTTATCAGTGTTTAGAAACTTTCAATGGAGAAAATGTACTCATAGTGCATTTTTCGTAGATATTCCACCAAAATCAAAATGAAGGAGTTCAAGGTCTCTTCCTTCTTTAATACTATGTGTTAAAATTCATTCTAAATGTACAGCTTGACCTGTCAATGTTTTGCAACTAATAAAACTGGAAACCCCTCTCTTTTTGTTATGGTATATTCTGCTCTATTATCTCTGTAATAAAAACATCCTATTTCAAGAATATAAATTTTAAACCTCTGTAAATCAGGTAATAATACTGCGAGTTCTTTGTTTACAGCATTATCCACATGAAATGTGTTTTATGGTCTCTTTCTAGCAAAAATTATGGAACAGTCACAAGACACTCATGTGATAAGCTTGTGCCAACAATTTCATGTGATTTTCAAAATTGGAGAGAGGATTTGCAGTGGTTTCTTCCATACTTGGTCATAAGGACAGAACCAGAAGCCGTATTGGAAACATACTTTGTGCAAGGAGAAACTGCAAGGAGAAAAAGACAATGAATAAAATTATCATTGGAAAAATTAGATGTGCTACTTAGTAATTTTCATCTTGCAAATAATTTTCATGATGCTGAGAAAATCTTTTTCTCCAGGTGAATAATTGCAAAACAATGCATCTGTTTGGTTTTGCGTTTGTTGTTGTTGTTTTGTTTTCCTGGAGAAGTCACAGTAATAATTGCTTCTGTTATCAGTAGCCAGAATTCTCATTTTCAAAATCCTAACTGAAGTGAGAACTGTAATAAAAGAAGTAAAATAAATAAGAAATTCAAAATATAGACTGAAGACTTTGACTGTCCCCTCCTTTAAAGGGATCACTGCCAAGTCATGTTTAATGCTTTTTGTGCCGTGTTGCTGTTAGAGGGAAGTTGTGATGACTTGTGGCTTAAGAATTGCTTCTCAAAGGTTGCATGGAACTATGAGAAATGAGATTTTTTTCTTAGAACAAGCAGTCATAAGTTCAGAACTACTCCTGTGAGAGCCACTGGCAAAATGTACATTGCCTCATCACAGTAGTTGTTATTTTTCAACTTGAAGATTTCAAAATCAGAAAGCAGAACATTTAATTAAAGCATAAAATTTTAGGAAAGAACATTAATCTTCTATCAGAGATTTCCAGAATGGGTTGGAAATGCCTTCTGTATAAATGCCCCTTCCGTTATGGTAAAATCACAGAATGATTTTGGTTGGGAGAGACCTCCAAAGGTCTCCCTGAAGAATCTTTCTTTCTTTTATTCTTTCCTTCACTTCCACATGGTCTTCTTTTTCTGCCCTGAGTTCTTTGCTGTCTAGGTAAAGCACTCTGAAGTACTGGGCAAGAAGTCAGAATTGATCAGTTAGAATGCGAGATCTGTTAAAATCATCTACACTTTCACCACTGAATTCTGATGAGGCTTTGTATTGGAAAATAAGGCAATGTTTCTCTAAATGCATAGGTTATTTTTGGTGGCTACCAAATTACTTTACACTCAGTCCTGATGGTACTATATAGAAACATATTCCTCATTCCTGTAAAGATACCAAAGACCACATAATAATGAAAGGCAAACAGAGTGGGCTGGATATTTCTCATTGAAAGGCACTTTTAATTTCAGAGAACTGAAAAGTTGAAGTCTGAAAGGTCAGTTTAACTCCTGATGAACACTGGACTTCAGAATACACATCTCTGCAAGATGCTCACCAAACTTGATGTCAATGAACTCCAGAGCTTCTCATCAGCCTTCTGCAGTGTCAGGATCCTTCACTATTCAAGTGTTTATGCTGGAGCAGAGGTTCCTGAGTTGCTCTCCTGACCCTGTAATAGTGATGTCCAAAGTAAAAAGCACCTCGGTTTGAGGTGTGGATTTCCAATATCCACAGTGCTCCCTGATTCTGAAATACTGAACTCAATTTAACTTGCCAAAACCTCTTGCAATCTGTGAAAGTTCAGTTAACATTTGTGGAACAGGAGAGAGACTGGGAATACTTGAAAAGCAGTAAGTTCAAGGTTGACTTCAGAGAACAGAAACAATGAAGTTCAATTCTTTTTTAAAATAAAACAAAACCCATAAATACAAACAGTAACATCACACAAAACCCCACACATAAGCTACTGAAAGCTGTGTAGTAATCTTTTTCAATATAACTTGGGATAGATTTCTTAAAAATCCTGAAATGTCTCACTGGACAAACAGACAAACATTTCATATTTCAATTATTTCAAGAATAAAATTCACAAAGGAATTAGGCTCTTCATGAATAATAGTGAGTGACTATGAAAAGACAGGACTACTTCCATGTGCAGTCAGATCTACCACATTATGTCCTTGAGTACCTCCCATCACAGCTGGATACTACTTATTTGTTAGACACTACAGAATTTGAAATGTTGACTTCAAGGTATCTTGTAACAATTGCCTGAGCTTTCCAGTCCCTTAGTGAAATATGTTTTCAAAGAATACTCCATCTCTAACTCTCCTACTGTTTCTAAGTATGTTGTTTATGCTATTAAAATTCATAATTCTGACATTTAACTTATGGCAGTGAAATATAATGTTCTTCGGGTTAATTACCTTTCCTACACACAATGGCAAGTGCTATAAGATACAGTATATAGAACAGCTGGGATATTTTTGTGGGGGGTTTCCAAAATCTAAATTTCTTGTGAGTTATGTGAACAACAGTTAGTGTGGGAAATGCTTTATGAAGGTATAGAATGATGTGTTTCATTAAGTGCTGTATACATACGCTATATACTCCCTCAGTCCCATTACAGCCTGTTGCTCATTACTGTCTGTGCTTTGTATATAAGGAGAGATTCAACATCTGAAAAACAATTTCAAAAGGTCAGTGTCTTATGGGCTGAATCCAACTCCAGTTAAATAATTGGAGTGACTTCCTCCGACTTCAACAGGATTTGGATCATGCCCTTCAATAAGTAATTTCAGTACAATAAACATGTACATATCAAAGAAAGGTTCTTGAAGCACATTCAAATCTCAACAGCTTTCTGAATGACTCTAAATAAGAGTCTGACTATGTGATCCTTTCCTGAACAAACCCCCCGAATTTAGTCAAGTAAGAATGCCAACTACAGAATAAAAAGGTAAATATTGAAATGTGCAGTGGAACAAATCATGTTGCTAACTTTTATTTTGTTTTGCTTTTTTCCATGAATTCACCTACTGAAGGAGGAGTCTCCTCACTGTGTGGTTTTAGAAACAGGACTGACAGGATGTAGCCAACACAAAACTCCACTCCTTAGACAGAAATGGGAAAGGAATAGTCATAGTTACTATGTTCTGAGAGTCTCATATAAGTCTTCCCTTCCTTCTCTGTCTGCCCCTTTCTTATGTTACTCCTTCATGTTTATTTTCATAGAATCATATTCTGACACCTTTCTTTCTGCTGCTACCAACTACAACTGATGTTTAGTCTGATAACCAATGTAGACCATAAATTATTACAGTTACTACATGATTAACATTTCTACTCAGTTTCTTTTTTTAACATTTAGAAATATGTATGATCCATTCCCTTTTATTGACCCCCTCTGTCTTCTAAGTAGATGCTGGACTAAAGTCATCCAATGCCAGTTTTATAGTAGTCATTTGTAGCAACAAGAAATGTGCTACATGATCCAGACCTACTCCTTTAACTGCTTTCCTGCTTTCACTTAATTTCTCCTTATTGTCAGGTAGGTCTATGAAAATGGGAAAACAACTGCTAAATGTCCTAAGAAAAACAGGCTATTTTTTATGTGATGACAGTCTCATTTCGGATCCTAATTACTCTCTTTTGTACAAGGAACAACAAGAAAGGTAAGGATATTAAAAGTCTTACTTATCAGAAAAAACTAAATGAGATAGCTCACTACAAAGTGATTAAATATGTGACTATTGCTCTAAATCTAAATCTTTAAAAGCTAGGATAAAGATTCAGTACTGAAGCACTTGACTAGAAAATTTAAGCAATTATTCCCCAGTTGCTACAAAGGTGGAAATGTAATTTTTTTTAAAACATAAAGCCTGAAATAGAATGTACTTCCCGCCCCCCTACTTGAGGTAAAGTAAGAAATACACAACTATCTGAATCTTCTGACAAGATTGTTTTTCAGTATAGTGGGATTGCATTTTCACATAAAATATTTGCCATGTGAAGGACATAATGTCCCTGAGAATTGACAGCTCTTTGAAGATCTGCTTAGAAGAGGAATGAGATCCGCTCTGCCCAAGAGACACCAACTTCTCTAAAAATCTCCTAAACAGCTCCCACCAAGGCATCTGAGCTGCCTAAGCCTGATGTAATAGAAACCTGGTTCTTTAAGGTTTGTTGCTTTGTTATTTTTTTGTTTGTTGTTTTGTGTGGTGGTTGTTTTTTTTTGTTGTTACTTTGTTTGTTTGTTTGTTTGTTTGTTTTTGTTGGTTTGGTTTGGTTTTCCCAGTTTGACATTGCAGAGTCAGTTAGTACTACACAAAAGAGTCTGGAGTCTCTTGAATTTATTTTTTTGGCTGTCCTCCATGCTTTCCTGTCCTCAGAAATACATTATCTATTAATGCATTCTCTGTAACACACTAATAAAGAGGCACAAAAATTAAACTCAGCTCTGCTGGAGGATGAAATGCATAAGGAGAGATAGAGCCTCTTGTTGTCCTGTCTTGTAGTTGCACTCTTCACACCTCTCATCCTCCCAATAATTGTGTTAAGTCATACTTCTCACAGGCAAATGAAAGATGGGTGCCCAGTGTAAGAGGATCTTAGGTAAACTGCATAAGGACTGCAGGTAAGACTGGAATTTTCATTTTACTTGGGTTTTACGGTCTCAATCAAGACAGTAAAAGACCAATGCAACATTCTTCCAAAAGTAAATAAAAGTTACACATAACTAACAAATTCATTCCCACAAGGAGAGCTCCTGACAACTTGGATGATGAGCCTTATTTTCTGGTAAATTAGAAGAACAAAGATGAGAAAGAAATGAAGCAATAGTGGCACATCAAAAATTAACTTTAACAGATGAATAAAAAGATGAGAAGATGGGATATTATGCCAGTTGCCATACTTGGCAGTGATAGTTTGACAGTACTGCTGAGAGGACAACGAAATAGAAAGGAACAACATTTTACATTTCAGCTGCCAGGCTTACCATATTTTTGGAGCTCAGAATCTGCAAGTTGCATTTTTATATTTATGTGCTTGTGATCCTGAGAAATCAGAGGAGCAGAGATGGGTTGAGTGGACAAGAGAGTCACAGAAGGGTGCAACAACAGAATTTCCTCCACAAGTTTTGACTGAGTCTTTAAAGTCAGTTACAGGATGAGATTCATGCCCCTGATGTAACTCTCAGCCTTCTCTTTCCTCATCTTCACCTCCCTTTTTCTGTTTAAACAGAATCTGCTTAGCTTTGCTGAACCTCAGCTATTCTTTTCTTCTCTTTCTTTTTTTTCTCTTTTTGTTAGTGGTTTCTTTTTGTTGTTGTTGTTAGTTGGTTCTTTCTTTCTTTTTTTTTTTTTTTTTTTTTTTGGTTAACCCTGTGAGCAGAAAGGCAGGTAATAGTAATGTCTTAAACAGCTTGACATTGGTTCAAGCTTGCCAGGTCATGGAGTGGCTGATAAGACTATGTGTTGTGCTTGGCTTTCTCCAGCAGCAGTGTTACAAATCAGAGTCAATCAGAAGTCCAAACAGAAGCTTGTTTTTTTATCTCTGCTGTTTCCCCCACTCCTTTTGTGTATGCACTTGTGCGGCTTTTCTTGTGAGGGAACAGGTCCCGATTCCAATAAAAGAGACAACAAATACTGCTCTAGCCATCTCAGCTACTTTTTATTTTCTTTTTTTCTCTCACAAAGGAGAAGTTAATATCATCTTAATACTGTATAAAAAGACACTATCAACCAGGGAATTTTCCTCATAAAAATGCTCTACAGCTAAAAGAGGGGAGTAATGGATGCTATTAAAATGAAAGTCTCCTTGAATACTTTACATAGCAAATACTTTGTCTGTTTATGATCTGTATTTTTCATAAAAGATTTAAAATATGTTAATAGCCATCATTTGCTCTAAGACTTATTTTGCCATGTATCTGTGCACTCGGGCCCACCGAGTGTATAGCCATTCTGGGCTCTGCAATGAGAAAGTCATGACAGCACCTTTCCCCACAAGATCATGTTCTCCAGAATGCAAGCAATTCATAGAACACATGCAATCCCACTCCCATCCAAGGTGTTTGGGGAATTGCATAGCACAAAGGGTACTTAGTGCATATATAAATTTTTGCAATCTTGACACGTGCATTTACATCTTCTCAAAGAAACACACAGATCCTTCAGCTCCTTAGCTGGGGGATGTGTTACAGCTTGACACTTCTCTACAGAAATTATCTCATCTCAACTAGAGCTGATGTGGCTGAGTAGGTCCAATTGTGCAGTGTAGTTCATTGGTTAGAAGGGTTGTCATGCATCACTGCCATCTATGGTGTTTCAGTTCAAAGCTTTGCATTATCTCTAGTGGTATAATAGAATAGCAAAGAGCTCCTTGGGATGGAGGGGAGTGAAATGTGAGGTTGTATCACTGCTGCTTGTGACAGCATGAGGTTTGCCTGCTGTGCAAAAACACAGGTTATCAGCTGAAACCTGGAATAGAAAATGCGGATATTTAAGAAAATGCATAATTTATGCACAGAAGCTGCTGGAGAAACAGGACTAAAATCCAGCTCTGCTTTTCTCCTGTCTGAAAAAGTGTAGAGTATGACATTTCTTTTCTTTACCTACCATTTTTTTGGAAGGGCAATAGAAACCTACAGACCTATGGCTCATTTTGAAATTTTCAGTGATGAAGCCATTCCTACCAGGATACTTTTCCCACAGAAGACATTATTTTGTCTTTTCTCACAATGGACAGTCCCACAAATTAGCAGCACATAAGTAAAAAACAAAAGCTGAAAGAGTTAGTAAATATTTTGCCCATTTTTTTGTCCACAATTACATAAAACTGCTTTACTCAGTCAAACCAATCCAGTATAGTTTTTTACAGTACAGTATCCTGTCTCCAGGAATGGCCAAGGCCGAATACTTGAAATAATCTTAGGACATGATTTACACCAAAACACACATGCAACAACACAAACATGTGTATGCAACAGCTGTGATATTTCCCACATCTGGCATCCTACATAGCTGGTCTCCCATAGCCACAGGTGTATCTTTCACCAAAGTACTTGACTGAAAAATATGTATTACTGGATATTAATGATATGATAAGTGGAGACAAGAGGGAAAAGCAGAAAGATAATGGAAATTAATTGTAATAAAATGATAGTACAGTTACAGAAGTGAGTGTATTTCTAGGACACATTCTCATGGAGCTGGTGTGCAGAGAAAACATCAATTCTGTACCATAGAAAATAGGAAAATTTCAGCTGACAGTAAAGATATTCACAGACTCTACTGAACTGAATATTTCCCTTTCTCTGTCTTGGAGACAAAGATGGAGGAGGAACATATGACTAAGCAATGTCATGAATCACATGCCAGGGAGAGTTAATTTTTTATACACAGCTCTCTTGGCCTTTTTAAATTGGGAAGGGATCCCAGAAGTACCCAGCCATGTAATCTGCAGCACAGAAATTGGTATGAGCCCCAAGACAAGCACAAGACATGAAGATTAACTCATTTTTTTCCATACTCACAGGGCTATTTCTGGGTCAAGCTACACATCTGTAGGCAGGATCTGTTAAAAAGATTCAAGGCACATGAACTGCCAACTCAGCTGCTTACGGCAACACTCAGGAGTGGAGAAATAGGTACCTTTGTCCAGTGATGCTAGTCTTTCCAGGATTGCCTCTTTCATCATCTCAGAAGGCAAAGAGGAACCACAAGAAAATAGTGTTTACACTAAGAAATTTGACCGAATTTAACACATTTAAAATAAGCAATATGTACAGGTAGCCAGTATGCAACCTTTCCATTTGGATAGAAAAACATTACAGAAAGTCTGAGAATGGAAAATATGCTTTAAATGGAGTTTTAATGTGTGTTTTTAAGCTGGGAGTCTCCTCTTGTCTGCATAAGATTTTTTTTTCTTTGGTCTTCTTTCCTTTAACAACCCCAGCATATACGTATCTTAGGACTCAGATCTCAATGCTCATGATGAGATCTTCATGAATTGCCAGTCCAGGGTCATTCCTGATGGCAGCATGCACTGCACATGGCTAAGTGTGAGCTTTGCACTCACACTGAAATATGTCTGGAATTGGGCTGTCTGAGCTGTCATGGAAGCAGCAACTTCCTCAGCCTCCTTATAGTGGATGAACAAGGGTTTAAAAACAGAACTGAAGCTCTGCACCTTTATGGAAGATAAACCATGCATTTCCCTCTCTGTAGATCTAAAAATTCAATCAACAGCTCTTGTAGGCTGCAAAACTCCCCCGGGTGAACTTTGAATACTAAAAAAGATATCTACTTCTTAAGGACAGTTGATTATTTTCCTCTACTCTGTATTAAACAGAGAACCAACCCAATATACCACAGTTCAGTTGCTTCCCTCCCTCCCTCCCTCCCGCCCTCCCTTCCTTCCTTCCTTCCTTCCTTCCTTCCTTCCTCTCTCTCTCTCTCTTTCTTTCTCTCTCTCTTTCTTTCTCTCTCTCTCTCTCTCTTTCTTTCTCTCTTTCTCTTTCTTTCTCTCTTTCTTTCTTTCTTTCTTTCTTTCTTTCTTTCTTTCTGGTGGGGGGGAGGAGGGCTGTGTAGGGGGGGGGCCTCTGTCACCTAATGGGAAGTTCCTTTCTGGGCTCTTTAGCTGAGTGAAATGACAGTTTGAAGTCAAGACCTCCTTTCATGGATTCCCAAGGTAGAGGCACTCAGTTCACTGAATTGGTTTATGGGTCACTGAAAAAAAATGAGAAATCATTTCAGGTATTACAAAATGAGCAATCTTATTATTAGGTGGCCATGTGCTGGTCCCGTGCTCCTTGGGGGCCTTATGGTGAAATATTCTTCCCAAAGAAGAAAAATGTGAACTAAGTATGTTTTGGCTCTTGACAGCACCAGGTCTGCCTACTGTGTTAAACGCAGGTTTACTCATCCAAACTCAAAATAGAAAATGCTGATATTTTGGAAAACATATAATTTACACACAAAAGCTGGGTTAAAAAATTGTGGTGTTTCCAGTATCTAACTAGAATCTAATAATACTAAAAAAATTGGCAGCATCAAGCTATCCAGCTGTGAGTAGCCTATGAATCATTTTTGTAATATAGAGGATGCTTGTCTGGTGTGTTTTCTATTCAGAAGGTGATAGATTCTGTGAGTGTCTAAGATTATTGCAGGTCAAAGTGTGGTGGTAGAACCTATGCACTAATATTTTTTTTTAAATCTAAAATTTTAGAAGTACCTATATTTGGTTATTTTTTAAAAAAAAATATTAAAGCCAGATACAGAACAATCAAGAATGTAGCAAAATTAAGATGCAGAATTATACTCTGTTTTTTAGGAAATGTGAATTCCCTGTCCTCTGGTTTAATTGCCTTTAGAAAGATGCATTAAATGATAGGTTCCATATGATGAGTTTGAATTGACAGTACATCAGTGAAGTTCTGTTTTACTGTGATCAGCTCTTCTGTCCAGCTTCTCTTTGAAAGAGAAAGAAACTAGGCAGTTCAGATTTTAGCAGAAGGCTCCAGTCTGTATTTTTATACATAGAAGCAGAAATCTTCATCCACGCAGACTTGTGTTTTGAAGTCTATCAAACTTGTCAGGATGGTTTGTCTCCATGGCTCAGATCTTTTTTTTCATGTTGAAACAAGCCAAAAGGAGAACATGAAAATCATAGTCTTCCCTTCTTTGTAAATGTAGTGCTGACAATTAGCAAGACACAGGTATAATGATGGAATTAAGTTATTGTTCTGTCATGTGCTATATGAGCAAGCATAATTCAAATCTCCAAAGGTATAAATGCTTGTAAACCTGACCATCAAGAGCCCTCTCTGTGGATAGTACTTGGGCAGTGTTCTCGTACAGTTCTTGGCAGTGTTCTTATTATTTATTAAGGAGATTGATGGGAGGCATGCCTTGTCTTCTACAAAGTAGACAGAGGCAAATAATTTGATTTATTAAGCTTACTGTGCAATGATAATGTAGCAAAGAATTTCAGTCAGTGAATAAGAATTTAGGACATTGATTAAAAATATAGAAAAAATCTGTATTATTAACGATGCTTTAACCCAGTTCTTGCTTTCTTTTTTTAACCTTGTAGATAAGTAGGCTACTTGAACCATGAGCTTTCTAAAAGCATCTGGGACAAAAATAAGAATGTAAAAGACTGAAATTATTTTAATATACAAAGTATGCACATTTCATTTTTGATGATTTTTGTCCAGTTTTTTGTTTCTTTCATTTTTGTCCATTTCCTTTATTCCTCCCATTTACCAGTTGAAAAAGTGAAATGGAAAAGAGAAGAAAAGCAGTGGAGCAGAAGATAGACATTGAACAGGAAAATCACTGTTTTTTGTTTACCACCTTCATTGAAAATAGGGAAAATTAAATGGAAAGCATTTTCAACCTCAGAAGATAGTAATTTTTCAACAAAAAGAATGCAGATGCTGCAGTACTTCTCTGACTGAAATTATTGTTCAGTTCTGCAGTTTTAGGAAATCAGGGAATGGAAAGGGGAAAGGAGGGCAAATATCACTCCATAACAGAAAAAGTCTGTCATAACATATTTATTTTAAAAGACTAGCCGAAGAGAAAAATGGGGACAGTGGGAAAATTTGCTCAATAACCTTTTAAGACTTGCAGTCTTATGATTGTATCAAAAATAGGGAAATAAAAAAACCCAAACCCTCTCTATTAGTGGCAGAGATATGTATTCACGCTTGGCTACATATCTAAACACTTCCCTCACGTCTCATCATTTGCTAAGGACAATATATTTTAGAAAAATCCATCTGCAATCAAAAATGACTTTCTTTCAAAATCCAAAATGACTAACATTATTTTTTGGTGTTTTCTTTCTTTCTTTCTTTCTTTTTTTTTTTTTTTTTTTTTTCCTGATTCCACTCCCAGCCTCTTCTTTACAACACTCTTCAGCACAATTTGTGTTTGATTGAAGGGAATAGCTGTTTGCTGCAATAAATACTTTAGAATATCACAGTGTAGTCAATATCAAAATGTAGTTGAAAAGTTACCAGAGTAATTAAGTTTTATAGCAACTTCAAAAATGGGAATAAACATTTTCTGAATCCTCTGTTTTTTGTGGGTTTTGGGAGATGCTCAATATTGTATTCCTGATTTGTCCTTTGGCATAACTGCATAAGACAGAAAGTGAGTAGTACAACGAAATATATATATATATATATAAATGATATATTCAAATATTCCTATTTCCTTTAAAGTTTTTCTTTCATGTGGAAATCACACTTCAAATATTTATTAATTATCTCATAATTTTAAGGACTGCTTTATTTCTAAAATTTTGAAATATTTGGATTGATTAAGCAACCCGGGTGAGCTGGTGACACACATTCCCATATCCATCAAAGTCTCACTTCTCCCATGTGCCTGTCTTATTTGTATGGAATATCCAAACCCTGTTTCGTTACTTGAATTAATATTATCGAATAGAATAGAATAGAATAGAATAGAATAGAATAGAATAGAATAGAATAGAATAGAATAAACCAGGTTGGAAGAGGCCTTCGAGATCATTGTGTCCAAACCATCATCCAGCTCCATCTAATCAATTAAACCATGGCACCAAGCACCCCATCAAGTCTTCTCCTAAACACCTCCAGTGATGGTGACTCCACCACCTCCCCAGGCAGCCCGTTCCAATGGGCAATCACTCTCTTTATGAAGAAATTCTTCCTAACATAATTATAAACTTTGGGGTGCATATTTTTGTTATCTATTAATGCAATAACTGCAATAATACAGCTTTCATCTTCCAAGTGTTACTGGAGTGCAAATAAATTATACTACTCCTTGTTACATATATTAGATATATCAGGGGGTGGGGGGAGTAAAAAAAAAAAAGGGGGGGAAAAAAAAAGAAAAGTCATGTTTGTATGACATAATATAATGTTTACATTTCTTTCTCAGAATAATAATCTCATAATGAAAACAACTCAGTCTCAATGTCTCCGGGATTCAATCTGTTGCATGTTGGATTTGTCTGTGATTTCAATCTGCAGATAAAAGGACATAAATAATGTAGACATGCACTGCCCGTTGATGCAGACATTTTTAACAATATGCTTTGCTGAAAACAACCAACCAACCAAAACCAAACAAAAACTTTAGGGAAAACATTTCTGCACAGGAAATGTTTCTTTATAAATACATTGGTGATGATTTCACTGCATAGAAAACTCAAGTGGAAATTTCAGACAGATCTTGCTATGGATGGGAAAACAGTATCAGTCTCAGGGAGCTGATGATATGTTCCTGCATGGAGTCTTTTATACTCAAAATATTTTGTGTGGGCAAAATGAGAACACTTCTTATTCGTAAAGCTAAGAATCCATTTATGCTGTAAGAGGAATTTTAACCTCATCCAATAATTAGTCTTAATTCAGATCTAATTATTATATAAATGAGAAGAACAGTCATGCTGAAAAAAATCTCTGTAATTATAGTAAAGTTAGTATAGTAATACACACATTTGTCAGGTTCTACTGCTTTTCCTGGGGTTACTGCTCACACTTCCACTCCCAGCTGGGTCATTCACTCTATAACTAGGATCTACTTGCTGTTATTTTTATATATTTGCTAGTGTTCTTTCTGATACACTTTGATTTTTGCTCATTGATTCTGCAAGTTTGTGTTACAATTCAATTTATTATATACGGTAACTTTTACGTATGCTAGATAATATGTTTCTGGATTTGGGTTTTTTTTTCCTCCTAAGACCAATGTGTTCCAGGTCTGTATTTGGTTATCTGAAGTGATTTTTTTACAGCTGTGAGATATTTAGTGCCAAGCCCAGTGCTATTATTCTTATAAACCACAACCTATCTCTCCACTACTCAAAGCCTCTGCTATCATACTAATTCTGTATTCCTCTCTACTACATTGTTGGAATCAGAAATACCTTGCTATGCATAGAATAGCTACTTGTTGCTCATATCTGTATAAAAATATGATTGTACTATACAATAATAAACAAAACAAACCAAAATGAATTAGCCATAGTCCCTTGGCCAGAAGTCCTGACATCCTGCAAATTTGATTTAGTGAGTGCACTTGTTTTTAGCAAATATTATACTGAATTTCTGGGCTACAGGTTTCCAGATCTTTGAGCCTGTGCACCTCGCTGTTTTTGGTCTGTTTTGTCTTTATCATACCCCATGAAACAGGACTGCATTGTTGTTCTATTATCTCCCCTACAGAAACATTTTTCAGGTTGCATTAATTTCTAAATCTTAAACACTGTCTGATGAATTAAAATAGGATGTGATACACTCTAGTTGAGTGTCTGCCCAGTTGAAATAAATTCCTACACAAAATGAACGGAGAATTTCTCTGCCACCATATATCCTGATTCTGAAACTTAACAATTAGCTATTCATTTTTAAGCTATGCTCTTTATTTGAGCATTGCCTTAAATTTGACATGAAAGGTTTTAATGAAGGTGTGAAATACTTGGCAGTTAAATCCAGCATATGCTTTAACACCTGTTAATTTCAACTGTTCATTTTAAACTGTTACTTTATTCTTGGCATTTAGTCCAATTCACACTGTGATTCTTAGCTTGAAAGAAGGGGGGAAAAAAAAGGATAAAAAAAAAAGCAGCCCAAGCTGCTTATATATTCCCTTCTACAGCAACTTTTACTTAATATTTTGCACTTTTGACTTTTTTTTTTAACCTTCTGCATTTGTAAGTAAATACTGGTTTTGCCACTAAAGATTAACCATCAAAATGAGAAAATACAGAAGGTAATGAATGATTTATCTTGAATTTTCTTAGGTTCATGGATAATCTCAGGTCCTTGGAGCCTCCTGGCAGTGTCCATCCATTTAAATTTGTTTCAAGCATAGGTCTAATTTTAATGTTTAGCTATTGCTACTACAGAAAGAGGACTTTTGTCATTGCAATTATAATTTTAGCAACAGAGATGAGGTTGCATGGAAGTACATAAAGCTTCATCTTTGCCTTACAGTGATGTTGAGTGTTGTGCTCATTGCAGTGTTAATCCTGACAGTGGTCAGCAGTACTTGGTTTAGGTGTGTATAAGAAAACCAGGACTGTTCCCATCAAAATCAGGGAATATTTCAAACAAGACAGTGATTCAATATTCAACGCTGATTCATAGGGATGTTTTGCGGCATTTTATGAAGTAGCCTAAATATGTACCTCTCTTTTCTGTGTGCAGTAAATACTTCCCATATTCTGTGAGTACAATGCCAAAAGAAGTACTACTGTTAAAACAGGCTCTGCAATTAAATATGAATCTAGATAAGGTGACAGTGTATCATATGTGGCTGATAGACTCTAAATGCATAAACAAGCATCATAACAGAGTCCTCCTCAAGGTCACCGTCACTTTTTAGATTCCACAGCTGCAACACGTAGGGCATTAACAATCTGAAATACTTGGTGTTTCTTCCTTCCTTTTTTCCCCCCTTTTTTTCCCAGAGACATAAGATATTATATTTTCAGCTGCTTGATTAGAGGAATTGGTACATGCTCTAGACATGATCTAGTCTACAATGGTATCAGGGTTTGAGAATACTTTACGTCAAACCCTTCACTCTAATGCAAGGCGCCCAACACCTGCAATTTTAAAATGCATTGAAGACTGGAATACAGTTTATATCTTAAGAAAGTAATCCAGCAGATATCTGTTTACTGGGCAAAACACATTTCTTCCTTGAGAAAAAAAGAAACAAATAAAAAACCCTTCCCTTCCCTTCCCTTCCCTTCCCTTCCCTTCCCTTCCCTTCCCTTCCCTTCCCTTCCCTTCCCTTCCCTTCCCTTCCCTTCCCTTCCCTTCCCTTCCCTTCCCTTCCCTTCCCTTCCCTTCCCTTCCCTTCCCTTCCCTTCCCTTCCCTTCCCTTCCCTTCCCTTCCCTTCCCTTCCCTTCCCTTCCCTTCCCTTCCCTCCCTCCCCTCCCCTCCCCTCCCCTCCCCTCCCCTCCCCTCCCCTCCCTTCCCTTCCCTTCCCTTCCCTTCCCTTCCCTTCCCTTCCCTTCCCTTCCCTTCCCTTCCCTTCCCTTCCCTTCCCTTCCCTTCCCTTCCCTTCCCTTCCCTTCCCTTCCCTTCCCTTCCCTTCCCTTCCCTTCCCTTCCCTTCCCTTCCCTTCCCCTCCCCTCCCCTCCCCTCCCCTCCCCTCCTCACAATTTAATTGTTGCTGGTTTTGTTTCTTTTCTAGTTAGTGAATTTATGCATTAATATACACATATGTGTGTGTGCTACATTTTCATCTCTAGAAATATTTACTTCAGTAGTTTTTCTCTCAGTCTAACTAGCTCTGACCTACTATTTTTCAAAGAATTCTGTGAGAAATCAGGAGATGCAAAAGCTATGGTTTTGAAGCTCTTAGAAACAAAAGAAATGATGAAATGTTAGCTTTGTTTGAAACTATGATCCACACTGAGTGATGAGTTCTCTGAAAATTGTGACCCTGAAAACAAGAGACACCAGGAAGTGAACCCCGCCATGCAAATTGAATTCCTCGAATGTTCCAAGCTACCAAAATTACTCTTCTTTTAAAACAGCCACAATTCCAGTCTGATGATAGGTTTCACAAATCATAGTTCTCAGATTTCATTACTAATGAAATTTGTCGTCTAGGTTTGGCAGCTGTGATTGCCACGCAAGTGTGAACCACTAATTAGATTGATTGTCTATTTGATGCCTGCTGATTAGCTTATGAAAACCCTCTGTATTCCTGACTTCATGATAAAATGTTCCTGACTTTATGATTGCTGATTGATGCTCAGAAAATCTGATTACTCTCTTGAATAGCCAAGTAATGGCTCTGCGAACTTTCCAAGGATATAGGTATTCACCTGACAGGGATGATCTCACATTTAGTGTGGACTGTAATGTGTTTAAAGTTTTTTTCATTAAAGTGTTTATGCTACTTCTCTGAGGTATGAATGGTAAACGTTTGCATGTGGGTTTAAGATCTGCAGGGTAGCGATCAGATGTCTACTTTCTGACCTTGGACCTGGAGCAAGCCCAAGATATTCAGGATCTATCACAAGCAAATTCTCTGATTTGCAATTACAGTGAGAGACATACCTAGTGGCGTGCCATTTGACATACCATTCAGCAATCACGCTATTTGTAGCAGAGAACAGAACATTATTTTAGAACCGTTTTCCACAGTGAGCCCAAAAAGAAGAGTTAATACCATAGGAGCTTCAAAGACCTTAAAATTATTGGCTTAGGCTGTTACATGCTCCACAGACAGATATTTAGATCATATACTGGCCTGTGAAAGTGAATAAGCTCCCACTGGACATGCATTTTTTATGCATGTCTTATGAGTTCATAAGTTATTTTTGCACTGTTTTTTTTTTCTATTTTTTTTTTTTTTTAACTCATGAGGTGTTATTTGGTGTTTAAGTTAACAGAAGAAGGAGTGATTTGGTCCATTGGAGATATCCTAATAGTCAAAAAAACAAGTCTGAAATTAGACACGCAGTGCTCACCTAGATGTACTGAAATTGATGTAGTTTCTTTCACTGTTGCCTTGGACATGTGTTTGTGTAGCAGTAAAACTGTGTTACAAGTAACTTCCATGTTAACAACAGACAAAACCTGATAATGATAGACATTGTTTAAATTGTATAAACCACACCAGCCCCACACTTTAGAAAGTAAGGGAAGTAATGACATTGTGGTTACTACAAGCCAGATCTGGTACATTTGGCAGAAGTCATCCTACCCACCAACCAGATACTGTTCCAGTCAACTTCCAGTCTATAGAGCAGGTGTTCTAAAAGTATCACACACAGAGGACGTCAAGACTGAAGGGATGAGAATGCAGAGATAAACAACTGAGTTTCTCCCTCTAGAAATGGCTTAGCCATTGATTCACTGTGTAAACCTGGGCAAGTTGTTTAACCTTTAGTTTCTTCATTTCCCGTGTGTCAAGTTGAATATCCTAGGTGAACCACTACAAATGAAAGCTGCCATGTAATTATTAACCACCTTTACTGCTCTCATTCTTGCCACCAAGATAATTTTGGATGGCTTTGGTACATTGCTGAAAATCAGAATCATGCTAAAAGAAAGTTGCATGGCGCTTTTATGGCTTATAGGGTGTCAGTGACTGTTAAATTATATTGAAAGGCATAGTGGGTTGACATTAGTGACATTTTATTTTAATTTATTGGATTAAAAAAAAAAAAAACAACAACAAAACATTAACTCCAAGAAAATGAATAAAGTAGCAAGATTATATTGTGCCTTACAATACTCTATAATCAATTATATGCAAATTAATTAATATACCAAATGTCAGGGAGTGGAGATGGTGCAACCTTAGGAGTGAATCCATTGATATTATCTTGTTAATAGCAAAACATATTTCAAGTTCTTATTGCCTATATTGCAGATGTGGTAGGATTGTTGAATGAAAAAAATTTGATGTTTAGATTTTATGATGACAGAAAGTTGCTTATGGGTAAAGCTCAAGGTACTTTTAAAGGGCTGATTACATACATTGATTGATGATTGGCTTCAGAATAGTTTTCCTTCACTAGATGAGAAAAGTGATAGTTTTGACTCTGCTTATTCAATCAAAATGTTAATGCAACAGAAAGCATACCTGCTTGCAGATTCAACAAGCCAGGAGAGAATCTAAATTATTGTTTTTCTCTAATGTCTATTTATGAATAAAATTGATTGTTTTCTACCCCCAACCCCTGTACTAGTGATGAAACCCAAGTATATTTTAGTCATGTTACTGTCAAACCATAGGTTTTCAGGGAATAAGGAATTTGGTTGAGTATTTAGTATTTTACTTTAACAGGAATTGTATCTATGCTTTCATATATTATTGTCTGTAAAAGGTTCAGATAGGACAAAGGCATAACATTGAAGAACCTTCTGCACACAATGAAAAAGAGCAACAAAATGCTCAAAATATATATCCTGAATGTCCCACATGAATGCTGCATAAGTTACTTAAGAATTTTCTTCAGGTCCTTGCTTTCTGTCATCCCTTTATTTATTACCTGCCCCTTCCCTCCTCCTGCTCCTATTTGCAGACAAGTTAATGTAACAGTAAATCCTGTCCTTCCAGGAACAGAAGTTTTAACTTTCCAACTGAAACATTTGTGAAGATGGAAGATAGTGTTTAACCAAGATAGGAAGCAGATTGCAGTTGTTAGAAGTGAACAGGAGTATAGTAAAAGTGTCTTTTATAGTAAATGTTTGCTTGTGACAGATTTTTAGCTTCCTACCAACACCGGGAGACGGATCAGTCATTGCCAAGGGTTTAATTTGATATCACTGTTTTCTGTATGTGGCTATGATTTGCATGATTTTTCCCTTTGTACAACTTTTTGGCTTTTGTTTCTGGGCCCCACAGGAGAGCATAAAATCAACTTAATGGGCTGTTATGAAGGAATTGTAATGGCTCAGACTGCAGATTCACTTGAAGGAATTTCAGTTCTGGGTGCTTCGACTATAACTTTTGTGTAACCAATAATTGCATTTTTAAAAAGTCCATTAGATATATTTAATTAAGCTGTTTGATCATCCCAGCATTTGTGCCTCAGCCGTGCTTCGGGTAGGTAGAACAGTGAAACAACGTGAAGCAAGAACAGCGCAAACAGTGGTCACACTAGGAGATGCACACTGAAGTCTCCATGTGGTCAAGAGCCTTTACAGCCTACAGCCATCTATGCATATGCTGAGAGAGCTCAAGGGAAGGATAAATACAAGAGAGGAGAGATGGTGATGACTATCTAGGGCATCATAATGGGCTGGACTAGATAGACAGCTGGCTGCAAGCTACAGCTCCTATCAGCATCTTTCCATTTAAAACTTTCCATTCACTACTTAGAAGAAAAGTAACTAGTTCAACTTATTCACTGAAGACAAATCTACTTCACAAAAAGGTTTTCAAAGAAACAAAATAGACATGCAGGAGAAAACTGCCCTATTTTGCAGTCTCTGTTGGTGAGAACTAGTCTTTTCCAGTGTAACATGTTGCTAGAAGAAAATGCCAATATAACACCACCTAAATATTTTTCAAGAAGGTACTGATATAATTTGATACCTTGAAGGGAAAATTACAGAAATGTAACATTTTGGTATGGTCAGAATATTTTCTTATTACTTTTATTTTATCACTTAATATATAGTGAAAAAAAAAAAAGGAGATGAAGCAAGTTTTCCAGCTTCATCAGAACAGCAGATTTCTACCTTATCAAAATGTAATGGTTCAGAGCAGTTCTCTTGGAACATTGTGCCTTGCAGGGAAACCTTAGATTTTGACTTTTGTTCCCTTTTAGAAATGAAGACACATTTAAAGTTTGAATTTTGTACGGAAAGAAGTTTCATTTGGGAGAGGGTTCTAACATAATGTTCACCTTTTGATCTTGTAATGTATTATTTCTGAATCATGTGAACTGTTGAACAGCTTTTGACAGCAGATTATGAGGTTACAATAGACCTAAAGTGTGGAATTTAGTTTTTTTATGAAGATACCTAGAGGTATGAGTTATTGTCTCAAACTTAATTCCTCAAAAATGTGTGGAATTGAAATGCAAATAGACATAAATAAATGATAAGATTATTAGACTTCGAGATTCTCAAAAAGAGACTCCTGTATGATTACCAGGGGCAGTGAGGAGTAGCTGTATGTATCAAAATTATGATGTGGCTTGAAGCATAATTTACAAGAAACAGACATTTAATTTGGAATTGACAAAAAAAAATATCTATAGGTAGCTGCTACCTAAATCAAGTACTTTCTTTGATAACACTAACTTAATTTTATAATGCACATGTCTTTAATTCACTTGATACAGATCTCTATAACAACACCACATTTTCAGCCAGACTGCATGTTTTCTCTGGAATAATTTTATATCTTTATTTTATTTAAAAGCAAATAAAATTAAACTTGTTATTATGCTGCAGTAGAAATTCAGGGTATAAATCAGAGGTCACAGCCTATAGTTCTGCGTAATGTGTGCCAATAACATCACGGTGATGAGCTGAAACACTTTTAAAATTCTGGTGCATTATTTTTTGTTGTTTGCACAGTGATGACCTTTAAAATATGGATCTGGTGGATCTGGCACATATGTATATATACACACACACACTGCATAAACCTTGAAATCTGCATGTGTTCCTAAAATTTACATAAGATATAGCAGTCCCTGTTTCAAAAGCAGATATTTATTTTCTTCCTTATTGTAAGATAACAGGTTTTGAAGGTTGTTATCCTCTGGAGGAACGTAAGGAAAGAAAGGGCAAGAGACTTTTAAATTATTTTTTTCCCCTGAACTATGAGTGAAAGGAATTCAGCTAGCTAGGCTATGTAGCCACAGCACTGAGGATCAAGTAACTGTCCAGGGCTATTGGTACAGCAGATGTAAGGGGCTGTTCACTCAGAAATGCAAATTTCAGTAAAAAATCCCAGTACTGGTTAGAGCTCACTGACATTCCCAGAAGACCATGGGAGATTATTTCATGTAATACAAACCATCGCATGATTCATAGAATTGCTCCATTTCAAGTAGAAGAAAAGGGACATTCTGATTTCTCAGAAAACCGTGCCCTTAAGTTTCGGTAGTGACAAAGTCATAAAACCACCTTGTTTTGCTTCTGTCAAGTTCTGTCTCTGAGATTTTGTGGTGGTTTTTTTTTCCCACCAGCTGCTTGTTTGGATGGTTGGTTTTGCAGTTTGTACTCCAGGAAGCAGAACCATTATAGTACATAATGTAAAATGATATGAAGTTGCTTGTGATGTTCAGTCAGATCTCACTGGGTACAGCACACTCTGTTAGAAGGGGTAGGAATTGTGTAAAAAATTATATATCTGTATTAGTATATGTGTACACAGACAGGTGGAATTGTGGGATTCATCTGATGCTTTTGAAAGAGCAGCTGTTTGGAGAAAAAGACAATAAGGAATAAATTCTACACAGAGAGAGTGATTGCCCATTGGAATGGGCTGCCTGGGGAGGTGGTGGAGTCACCATCATTGAAGGTGTTTAGGAGGAGACTTGATAGGGTGCTTGGTTGCATGGTTTAGTTGATTAGATAGTGTTGGGTGATAGGCTGGACACAGTGATCTCAAAGGTCTCTTCCAACCTGGTCTATTCTATTCTATTCTATTCTATTCTATTCTATTCTATTCTATTCTATTCTATTCTATTCTAATTTTCTCTAATAAGAGCAAAATAAATATTCAGAAATAAAAGCACACCAAATCCCCAACCAAAATTAGAAGAAATCCATATTGTATTTAGCCCAGAGACATAATCAAGAGATAGGAGTGTGCTACATTTTTCACTGTCTGAGGGACTATATGGAATGGGTATATAATAGACTGAAAAAAAAAATCCCATCAAAACAAAATGAAACAAAACCCTAATCTGGTTTAGATCAGTGATTGTCCTCATGAATGGTCAGCTGTGGAGTGTCATTTCTTGGTAAATTTGTTACAGAGGTATCAGAAAGCAGACCACCAAAAAAGCCCCCAAAATAACAATAGCTGTGTAGTGTATCTCAGTCTTTTACTCTATTTGCAGCTGAGGTTTTGTTTGTTTGTTTTCAAATAAGAAGGCTTTCTTTCTGCTCTTGATGAGTTGTTTGTTAAGAGCTTGTTTGTTAAGTTGGTCAAGAATTGCATAGTAATAGTCTCATCTTTTAAATTGAATTTAACATGTTTGTGGCTTGGAACCAGAGGTTTTTTAATGGCTATTTGGCACAAGTACAGATGAGTGGTTCTGTAAGGATTCTGAAATCTAGTATATTAACAAAAGTCTTACTGCCATAAACTTAGATAGTAGTGGTCTAGGGTTTCAGCTCAAATTACAGGCAGCCAGTACCAGAACAAGAGGACACAGTCTCAGGCTGCACCAGGGGAGGTTTAGGCTGGGTGTTAGGTAAAAGTTCTATACAGAGAGAGTGATTGCCCATTGGAATGGGCTGCCTGGGGAGGTGGTGGAGTCACTGTCATTGGAGGTTTTCAGGAGAAGACTTGATGGGGTGCTTGGTTGCATGGTTTAGTTGTTTAGGTGGGTTGGACTGGTTGATGGGTTGGACTTGATGATCTTGAAGGTCTCTTCCAACCTGGTTTATTCTATGTATTCTATGTATTCTACTGTTATCTGTCATTGGTTTACAAAAGGAAAGAAACAAATCTGAAAGGAGAAGAAATTTCAAAATAATTCTTCCTTTATCATTTCCTATTTATCTTCTCTTTTGCTCAGAAGTCCTTGTGAGACATAGCTAAACATTACATTCCCACTGTTACATAGCTCTTGTTGAATTAGCTACCAATTTCATCCTGTTTACACACAAACCTTTCTCACATGAGCGTCTTGATGAAACTGTCTGGGATAACTAGCTAGACTGGGTTCTGCTGTCTCTAGAGCTGACAACCCACTACAACCACAGCACATAGGCCTAATATCTCCAAACAGGATGGGTAGGGTGTTTCATGATAAAGTGGGAAAGGATGGTAGATGACATCTCTATTAATGGACTTCAGGCAGCTCATGTTAGCAGGTGCACATGCTCATGTCCGAGCTGCACCCACACACTAACATCAATCTTCTTCATATGAGACTTCTATATAATCTGATCTACAAAAAAATGGAACTCCACCCATGTGCTCTAGTCATGTATCAAGGTTTGCTGCAGAAGTCAAGATAGGACAAGGGTCCTGGGGGTGTATCTCAACTGGCTCCACAATAAAATATAAATTCAACTGCAAAGCATCCTCAATGTGCAATTGAGACACAGAGTATATCTCCAGAATACCAAAGGACTGACCAAGAATAGGCAACAATAGTGAGGGTATTTGAGTATGATCTTGCGGTATAGATGTTCTAATACAGGAGAGATTAATTTGGCTGTTCAAGCCTGAAAACAAACAACCCAGGTTACCTCTGGAATAAACACTCGTGCTTAAAAGGACTCAAAGGTCACATTTGTTGCCTTTTTGTTATTGTTTTCTTTTTGCTTTGAAGGGAGAAAATAAAGAGAGTTTGGGCAACTTGAGATTTCGCAGTGGAAGTCTGATCTTAGATAAAGAAAAATAAATGAACATAAACAAGGAAAGAAAAGAACAATAAAGATATAAAAGTCAAGTCCTGTCTCAGGCTGACGCTTCTGTGGGAGAATCAGATGATGCACATCAAGATGTGACACACTTGTTGAGTTGCTAGGCCATATAAACAGGTACATCCTTCTACTTTAGTCACTGGTTAGCAGCACTGGAAAAAAATACAATTAATTCTAAGAAAACAAAATGCATTAGCTGGAGGGGTAGGTGAGTAGAAACACTTGGCTGATGGAAAACTGTGGAAAAGGGGGAGTCTTATGTTACAGCTGACATTCAATGTTTAGCACACATAATGAGGTGTTGTAGCACCCTGTTCCCTTTCTCTGTCCTTTTCTAGTCAGGATGCATTTCATGACCTGCCTGATAATGTCAGTGTAGTATTGTGGAAGATCCCAGAAACCTGGGAGACAAACAGAGCAGTGATGATAATAAAACTTACTTCTTCCATCTGTACTCAGTCCCAATGACTCATGAATATAGTCCAAGGCAGAATACCAGTCTCACCTTATTATAGTCAAAAGAATTTACATAATTCCAGCTGTAAATACTTTTTACTATTGATAGAATCTTTCACTTCATTGTTATACCAGCTCTTGACATTACCAGAGGCTTGGATGACAACTGATGACAGTTTTCTCCCTCTGAACCACTAGATTATTTGAATTGCTTTTATAAATAGTTTCTTTCCAAACACTACATAGCCTAATCTAGACTTTCATGTCTTTAGGTACCCTAAGGCTTTATTGCCCATGCGAAAACTTAGCTCAGAAAGGTACATTCAGAATTAATGAGCAATACAGGGTATCTGGTGAGCAGAGTGGCTGAATTAGTAGTGAAAAGCTTGCAGTGACACAAGGGCTGAAGCCCTCCTTGCAGCGCTTTCTTTGTCAGTGTTGTCCTTGAGCTCATTGTAGTACTACACTCTCATATGAGTGTTTGGATGGGAGGAGAATGAGCTCTGAGAATATTCAATTTCCAGTATCAGTGGCTCAAAAATTTCCTACACCTCAAAGTCTGTACTAACTTCCAGGAAAGAGGGAGGGGAAGTAGAATCTTAATGTAGTCTGTAAAGTTTGGATACAAAGAACAGTGGACACTCAGAGCAAGGAGAGAGCTTTCTCTCCAGGAGAAGAAGGAGGGTTTTTCTACCAGATATGGGAAATTATCTCTCACTTTGGAGGTGAGACTTTGAGTGTTCTTCAGACTTGTCTTGAAGACTAAGAAGCTTTGCTGCTGTGAATTAGCATATGATAAATTGATCTAAGGAGTTACAGGTGGAAGAGTGCTAACATTATTTCTCTCCCTTGAATGCCTATGACTATTTTGCTGTTGTCCTTAAAAAAACCCACTATGCTAGTCACTTAGGCGGACTTACAAGCTGGATTCATGACATCATTATTACCAAATAGGTTGGTAGTAAAATAAGCAATAAACACAGCAGGACAGATCCCTGATCCAATAGGAAAAAGAAAGAAACAAGAAAACAAAGCATCATATATTAAAAATAAATAAATAAAGGGAAATATATGGGCAGAAGAGCAGATTAAATCTGTATTTAACCTGTAATGGTGGAGCTTTGTAAATGGAACATAGGACTGAAAGCACAGAAATACATAGTACGTCAGCATGTCAGGTGCCAGTAGATGTTTTCAGATTCACAGATTTCATTTGGTTAGAAGGGACCCTCAAAGGTCATCTTGTCCATTCCCTTTGCAGTGAGCAGGGACTCCTCCAACTAGATGGGGCTGCCCATGTTGATCATGAATATATAGTTAAGCAATATGCTCTGTGTGGGCCATAATCATCTTATTGTTACTCACTAAATTGGAAGTATTTTTTTTGCATAGTTGTTTACAAGCATTTTTAAAGAAATGGCTACACTGCCTTTTGTAGAGTAAGAAGTGAGATGAATTGTGACAGCATTCACAAGGAAAAAAGAAAGGTTAGAATGTAGCTAAACTCTGATTTTTTTAAACTATCTTTACAAATGCATGAGTCCCACTAAAACAAGAAGGAAGCTAAGCTGAATTTGAAACTAGCATATGGTTCATTGTTTGCCCATCCAAATGAAGTTGGAGTGGAGCTTCAACTTGTCAGATTATGTTATAAAGGACATCCAAGATTCTATTATATTCTTATTAGCTGTCCAGAACTTAATGAGCTCAATAGAGATAGATTGCTTAATAAGGCCCCTCAAAGTGTATTTTTGCTGTCAGGAGATGGGGAAGTAATTTGACCGATCTTGCTGTCCAGGAGTTCAATCTTTTAATCACCCAGATGTATGAAAGAAACCCTTTCTGAAGAACATCTACAGGAGTCAGATTTTTCACAGTTATATCATTTACATACTTTCAGTAATTACACTCCATTTACTGGGTCATAGGAACTGACATTTAACTTTGAAGTGAAATGAATAACAATGAATTCACCTTTAATAGTTTCCCGGTTACTCTGACCTTGCAAAATTATGTTGCAATTCATTTTTTGTTGTATAAATTTACCAATTTTCTTACTAAATACCTATGTTGGGCAGAATGCAAAATAAAAATTAAATATATATAAAGAGTTACCTGTATTCTACACAGATCACTAATATGACTTTTGTAAACTGATTCATTTCTGGTCAGGACTGCTTCAGTTCATCAACACATGAAATGTTACGTACCAGAACTCTGTAGGCCCTTCCTGAAACTTGTCAAACTAAAAAAAATTGTATTTGTGGATTCCATTGCAGAGCAAATTATAACATCAGCAACTCGCGTCCAAGATTTTCACAGAATCACAGAATGTTAGGAGTTGGAAGTGACCTTGACTGATCATCCAGTCCAACCCCACTGCCAGAGCAGGATCACCTAGAGTAGATTACACAGGGGCACATCCAGGTGGGTTTTGAATATCACCAGAGAAGGAGGCTTCACAAACTCTCTGGGCAGCCTGTTCCAGTGGTCTGTCATCCTCACAGTGAAAAGTGTTTTCCTCATGTTTATGTGGGACCTCCTGTGCTCAAGCTTGTACCTGTTGCCTTTTGTCCTACAATTGGGCATCACTGAGAAGAGCCTGGCTCCATCCTCCCAACACTCACCCTTCAGTAAAAAAAACAAACCAAAACCAAAAACCAAACAACCCCAAAACCCCAACAACTGAAACACAATTCTGAAAAAAAATATTAAGACAATACTGTTTATAATAATAAATGAAGTGGGTGGATAATTTACATTTGTATTTGTAAATATTTTACCCTTACCAGTGAAAATCACAACAGTCTGATAATGTTTGTCCTTGGAACTTCTGTAATTAAGAAACAATTCAACTATTGCATCACTTTTTATACATTTATCCTTTGTTTCAATGATGACAGAGAAAAGCAACAAGTATGTGTAAAGAGAGATTAAATTCAGCCTTAAATTCCTCAAGTGAAATGGAAATTTCCCTAGAATTTCAATCTAATACAGTGTACAGTGGTATTAATGACATTTAAATTTCCCAAGTGATAATAAAAGTGAAATGCAAACCTTTCATGGCAAACTGTTTTAGATAGATGCTGCTAGATAAAGCTGCACCTTCTTTACAAGTCTAACGCAATAGCTATGCTAGAAAGTTTAAAATTGTCTTCCAATGGAATGAAGCTGGAGGTGGGGAGATTCAGACTGGACATGAGGAGGAAGCTCTTCACCACAAGAGTGGTGAAGCCCTGCAAAGGGTTGTCCAGGGAGGTGGTTGAGGCCCCGTCCCTGGAGGTGTTTAAGACCAGGCTGGATGAGGCTCTGGCCAGCCTGATCTAGTGTGGGGTGTCCCTGCCCATGGCAGGGGGGTTGGAACTAGATGATCCTTGTGGTCTCTTCCAACCCTGACTGATACTATGCTACTATGAATCAAGCAGGTCAAGACTTGCAAGCTATTCTGCTTTTCAAAATCTTTATTTTATGACCTTTGTGTTTTTGCAGAGCCCAGCAAATACAGACAACAGTTGCTGTACTGTACAGTATACAAAATCAGGCTCTCAAAAAGACTTCACTATGGCAGTGCTTGGGGATTACCAATCCATCTTTGGAAAAATGCACAACATTTCACTATGCACTTATGATAATTATCCACTGAAACAAAGTCCTCATGTGTCATCTAAGAGGCCCTATGGAATAAAAGTGATAAGGTGTCCAACAGATGACTGTCAAAACTCAAGGTTCAATTGCTCCTTGTCAGAGTCTAATTTTCTCTTACATTATCTGTTACACTATCTAATCAAGCACTAATGGCACAGAAAGTGCTCCCCCCACACACTTGAAGAGCTTTGTGTCCTCTCTAGCCTTTTACAGAAGAGCTTTCAAGTCATATTTCATATGCATTTGCTATTTCCCCAAAGGATGTCTTCTATCAGATTAAATCTTCGGGGTTTTGACCAACAAGATATAAAATTGAATGCGTTAACAAATTCCTTTTACTTTTTTGCTGGATTTTTACTCTTTTTTTCTTTTTTTTTGTTTTTTTTTTTCTTTCATGGAATGACTATTGGTGAGACTAGAACGAGAAATATTTGTATTTGAGATTCTAGACCTGGAATATTTTCCTTGGCAACATTACAAGAAGAGAATCCCCAAGTGGGATTAATGCTTCATTCTGCAATGCACTTTATAAACATAGTAAGAGACATTTCTTGCACCAAAGAGAATACATAGAATACATAGAATACATAGAATAAACCAGGTTGGAAGAGACCTTCAAGATCATCGCGTCCAACCCATCAACCAATCCAACACCGCCCAAACAACTAACCCACGGCACCAAGCACCTCGTCAAGTCTTCTCCTAAAAACCTCCAGTGATGGCGACTCCACCACCTCCCCAGGCAGCCCATTCCAATGGGCAATCACTCTTTCTGTATAGAACTTTTTTCTAACATCCAGCCTGAACCTCCCCTGGCGCAGGCTGAGACTGTGTCCTCTTGTTCTGGTACTGCTTGCCTGGGAGAAGAGACCAACAATAAAAACAAAAAACAAAACAAAACAAACCCACAAACAAACAAAAACAACCAAGCCAAAACAAAACTCAGAGAAAACCAAACCAAGCTAAACAATGAAAGAAATGAAAGCATGATTCTCTAATTTTAACAAAAGGCAGCTTTGTGGCTACAAAATCAAAGATTCACTGAGATTTTTGTAAAGATAAAACCTTTGGCGGTGAACAATACAAATTTGGGTGGTAAAATGTTAAATTATGTATATAAAACTACTAAAGTGAAACCTTTAATTGTGATACTAAGGAATCAAGAGTGAGTTTTAAAGGTGTAATTAATAACTTGTACTAATTGAACATGTCCAGAGAAGGGCAACGAGGCTGGTGAGAGGTCTCGAGCACAAGCCCTGTGAGGAGAGGTTGAGGGTGCTGGGGTTGCTTAGCCTGGAGAAGAAGAGGCTCAGGGGAGACCTTATTGTCCTCTACAACTACCTGAAGGATGGTTGTAGACAGGAGGGGGTTGGTCTCTTCTCCCAGGCAACCAGCACCAGAACAAGAGGACACAGTCTGCACCAGGGAAAGTTTAGACTGAAGGTGAGGAAAAAGTTCTCCACAGAAAGAGTGATTGGCCCTTGGAATGTGCTGCCCAGGGAGGTGGTGGAGTCACTGTCCCTCGAGGTGTTCAAAAAAGGATTGGATGTGGCACTTGAAGCTATGGTTTATTTAGTCATGAGGTGTTGGGTGATAGGTTGGACTGGATGATCTCTGAGGTCTTTTCCAATCTTGTTGATTCTATGATTCTATGATTCTAATTATAATTAGATAGACACTTAATTTAAATAGATATTTGGATGTGCTTAGTGCTTAGAAAACCATTGAAGACAACTGGATGTTCTTTTTATTTTTTAAACATATATTTTAATTGAGATATTAACTATGGAGGAGGATTCAATCTTAATTTGGACAAAGATACTGAAAATAATAAATATCAATGAAAAAGAGAAAGAGTGAAGGAGGTAATGATAGTAAATGGAAAAGAAATTACATAAGATAAGGAAAATAAAACTTTTTTAATCCAGTGTTGTTTGATTAGTCTGTAAGGAGAACATTAATGAATTGGCATTTCCTCAATGAAATATTTTCATTTTTATGAAGAGGAAAATAACTGCTTGTTTTCCAAGGTTCAAAGAGGGGAAAGAAATCTGTTTAATGTACAAATATATGACCAAACATTGGGTCAGACTGCGTGAGAATTATACAGAATCTGTGTTGTGAGATTTTTTTTAAAAGAGAAATTTAAATAAGCATGTCTAGGTAGTTAGGGCATTATTGACATTGTCTGAAAAAAGTTATTGACTTGAGTTCTTCACAGCTTTCTGATTCTCTGATTGTATTTCTTTGTCAGAGAAATAAATTTTGGAAAGAAAAGAAAAACTGAGAGCTGTGGTAGCAGAAAGGCTAACACAGAGTCCAAATCCTTATCAGAAATCCCAAGATAAATGCTTAGTTCTACAGGTGAAATGAGATTTCCCTGCAGGAAAGTTTTTTGCCTGCTTTTTCTGTAATAGTTTCCCAAGTGACTATGAAAATGTATGGCAAAGGGCTTGCTTGAGACTGCAGATTGCCCTTACATGTCTCAACTGAGTACTTACTACAGTATGTCCAGCTTTAAAACTGTGTTTCACTATCATTAACTTCACTGTAAGTCTGACCAATGCAGCTGTAGGACTGTTTGACAGCTTCATTTGCAAGGTTTTGGTAGTGAGTGGGCTCCAGGAACGGCTTCTGTGTGAAGATACCAGAAGCTTCCCCCTGCAGCCAAAGCCAGCTGACTTCAAGACAGGCCAGCCACTAGTTGAGACCATTTAGTGATGTTTGTAGCACATCTGTGATAAAATATTAAGTAGAAAAAGGTCTCTATGCAATGGTATTTGTAGCCAGAGAGGAACAAGAGTAAGCAAGAGAAACAAGTATGAAGACATCAAGGTCAGTGAAGAAAGAGGAGGTGCTTCAGTCACTGTAGTGGAGATTCCTCTGCAGAACTGAAGGCTATAGTGAGGCAGACAGCTTTTGGACATCCATGCTGGAACAGATATGTATCTGCAGCTCGTGGCTGACCCCATGCCAGAGTGGATATATACTTCTGAAGAAGGCTGTGGCTGTGGGAAGATTGCACTGCAGCCAGCTCCTGGTAGTGCCTGTGGCCCTATGGGAGAGAGGAACCCACAGCAGAGCAGGTTTGCTGGAAATATTTGTGATCTTATGGGAAGGACTCATGCTGGAGCAGTTGATGAAGAGCTGCAGCCTGCAGAAAGGACCCACATTGGAGAAGTTTGTGGAAGACTGAGTAAGACCATAGGTAATACCCTGCACTGGAACAATGAATTAATTTCCCCAAGTCAAGCCTTTTTTGTTTCTTAAAGTAATTAGTGAATAATTTGTTATTCTTATCTCAGCCCATAAACCTTTCATTGTATTTTTATCTTGCTGTCCAACTGAGGGGATGGTAGAAAGGTTTGGTGGGCATCTGGTGTCCACGAGGTTTGACTCAACACACATGTACAGCAGTCCCCCTACGTAATAAAGAATTCACCTTCCAATAGGGAAGTTAGTGCTGAGCTCTTAAACTGAGCAGCCTTTTGCAGAGCTCAGATCAGGTATCTTCAACAGACTTCATATCACTGCTTTGTTAGCATGAGTCATAACTACAGGGACTAAAAGTTCATTTTTTTCTGAGCAAGATCATGTAAATGCAGGAGTTTTCAAGTGGAAGTCTGCCAGTTTTGAAGTCTACAAGTATATTTTATCAAGCTTTTTTAAAAAATAAAATCAATATCAGACCAATGGTAACAAAATACTTTTGTTATTTCATCAAACTTTTCTCAGCTTGTAAACTCCAAACAGGTTGGGGTTGGGTAGTGATCTATTTTGAAATTCTGAAAAGTTAGAGTTACATTCATTCTCAAAAGGTATGTCAGAAAGGTTTCAAACCAAGTTTTGCATTGTGCTGAGGCAAGAGTGATCTTAGCCTTACTGGATTTCTCTAACATGGCTCCCAAAGAGATCTCAAGGTTCAGAAAAGATGTGGAAATAATTGGTGAGTTGTAAGGGGAAAAAAATATATTCCATCACACTGCACCTCCAGAGAAAAAGTGTTGTCTGCAGTTTAGTAGTCATGTGAAGTTATTTATGTTTCATATGAATTGAACAGGAAAACACCAGTTAACATAACATATGTCTGATAATCCTATGGCTAGTTTGAAGGCCCTTTTATCTGGGTTTGTGGATTCCTGTATCTGTATGCTGCTGAGGAGATAGTTAGAATTTTGATTGCAGCATATAGCATCTACAGAAAGTACTGTATGCAAATCTTGGAGAGCATGGGTCAAAGTTTTATGCTTTCTGGGACTGCCTAGCATATTAAGAGGTCTAGGGAAAAAAAAAGGCTGTGGTTAAAAATTAATAGCACAATGACAAGTATGATTTAAACCTATCCAAATCTAAATCAGTCAGCCCTAGTAAAATCTTCAAATACTTAAGAGGCAACCCATATCCAGTGGTGTTAAAAAGTGCTGTGAGGATTGAGAAATTAATCTGTATTTCTCTCACACAGCAGTTTTGTCCTTGTGTGAAAAGTAAGTGAGGGATTTTGCTGCCCTTGTATCTTTTATTTAACCTCTATTAGCATCACATGTAGTAAAATGCTACTGTGTTAAATAAACATTACTTCTTTGAAAAACAAATTAGATACCAAGTAATAAGCGAAGAGCTGGCTGAATTCTTCCTCCCCATTTTGTTGAGCTACATCTCCTTTTGCCTTTGTCAAGCATTTGTTGCTTTCCACTTCCTTATATGCATCAGAAAGTTGGATGAATTATTTTCAGACACTGGAGTAACTGTGAATTGATTGCTTCCTCTAACTGGCATTTATGGTACAGCTGGATCATCTAAATACCATTATACTGCTTCTGCTTACTAAGTAGGTGACAGAAACTTCCATAATTGGAGCACTGCAAAGGAGTTATTTACAGAGAAAAAGTTTGGAAGTTTTGAAAGTGTTTCCCCTACTCAGCTGATGTCCATATAGTAATCAATCATCTGACCTTATGCAATACAGCAAACCAATCTTGATTCAATTACTAATGAAATTCCTTTCTGAAACTACCCAGCCACCTCTGTGTATGAAAACCCATTGATGGTACTGTGTAATACAATGACTGCAGTGATAAATCAGGCTGTGGAATGAATGGCAACATCCTTATCTCACTTTAGATCCAGAATGTCATCTATTTTGTTATTTTCTTTATGGCAGCACACCATATGTGTTAAGTGCTTTGCTTTCCAGAAGGACAGACAAAGATCTTATTTAAAGAAGTTCAACTCTAGGACAGGATAGTGAAAACAGATTAGGAAGAAAAGCAACAGTAGATGATGAGTACCATAGGATAAGGCCCTGGAGGGAAGTGGGGCCCAAACAATCTGGTTAACATTCATGAGTTACATCACCCAGGCTCAGAAGTGCTGTGTCCCCCCCCCAAAAAAAAATATAAGGCAGGAAAAAATGCCAGGTGGCCTGCATAAACGAAAAAGACACCCTGAAAACTCTTCAACACAAGAAACATGCCTACAGAGAGTGGAAGTAAGGACAGATATCCTGGGAGAAATGCAGAGAAGTTGTTCAAGTAGCCAGAGATCGCTGAGAAAGCCCAGACAGTATTAGATCTGGACAGGGATATCAAGGACAATATGAAAAGCTTCTGTAGGTACGTGATAAAAGAAAGACTAGGGAAGATATCAGCCCTCTCCAGAAGGAAATAGGGGAGCTGGTCACTTGGGATAAGGAGAAGGCTGAGGCACTCAATGACTTTGCCTCAGCCTTCATCAACAATGGCTCTAACCACAGTGCCATAGTTACAGAAGGCAAATGCAGGAACTGGAAAAATCAAGATCAGTTTTGAGACCAACTAAAGGATCTGAGGGTGCACAAGCTATTGGACCAGATGAGATCTATCCACAACTGTTAGTGAGGGTCCAGAGGGGACCATGGAGCACCTGTCCTATGAAGACAGGTTTAGAGGATTTGGGCTGTTCAGCTTGGAGGAGAGAAGGGTTCAGGAAGACATTGTAGCAGCCTTCCAGTATTTCATGGTGGCCTACTGAATAGATGGAGAGAGGATTCTTTACAAAGGCTTGTAGTGATAGGATCATAGAATCATAGAATCACTTCTTTGGAAAAGACATTAACATCCCTGAGTCAAATCATAAGTTAACATCTCCCTGTACACAACTGACAGATCATGTCCCTAATCTACTTATCCAAATGTCATTCAAATGCCTCCAAAGATGGTGATTCCATCATTTTATTGGGCTGCCTATTGCAGTACCTAATGACACTTTTGGTGAAGTAATTTTTCCTAGTATCTAGTGTGAACCTCCTCTGGTGCAATTTGAGGTCATTTCTTCTCATTCTATCACTTATTACCTGGGAGAGGAGGCCTCTCTACAGCCTCCTTTCAGATAGTTGTAGAGAACAGTGAGGTCTACCCTCAGCCTCTTCTTCTCCAGGCTGAACAATACCAGCTCTCTCAGCTGCTCCTCATAGGACCTGTGTTCAAGACCCTTCACCTGCTTTGTTGCCCTTCTCTGGGCTCAGTCCAGCACCTCAATGTCCTTCTGTAGTGAGGGACCCAAAACTGAGCACAGTATTTGTAGTGAGATCTCACCAGTGCTGAGTACAGGGGTAAGGTAATTTCCCTGGTCCTGCTGGCCACACTATTCCTGATACTGGCCAGGATGCCGTTCATCTTCTTGGCTACCTAAGCACACTGTTGGCTCATTTTCATTTGACTGTCAACCAGTACCCCCAGATCCCTCTCTGCCAAGCTACTTTCAAGCCATGCTTCTCCAAGCCTGTAGTGTTGCATGGGGCTTCTGTGACTGAAGTGCAGGACCTGGCACTTGTGCTTCTTGATTAGCCCATTGATCAAGCCTGTCTGTGATGGGTAAAGGCTTCAAACTGGAAGAAACTAGATTTATATTAGACATAAGGAAGAAATTCTTCACTGTGAGGGTGGTGAGGCACTGGAACAGGTTTCCAAGAGAAGCTGTGGAGGCTCCAACCCTGGAAGTGTTCAAATGCAGGCTGAAACAGGCCTTGAGCAAACCGGTCTAGTGGGTGTCCCTACCCATGGCTGGGGGGTCCCTTCCAACCCAAACCATTCTATGATTATATGAACTATCAGCTGGACATTTTACTCCAGAAGTTGGGGATTTTTTTTACTTTTTTTTTTTTTCTTTAAGAAGCAGCTTGAATGTGAGTTAGGGAGAGGTGCTTACTGTTAACTTCAAATCTTTTCCTTTGTTTTAGTAGTTCACATCACTGGTTGATCTGTGGTGATCTTAACCTGACACCATATCCCATTCCTAATTTCTTTCTTACTATTCAGCAATCCCAAACTGGGAATCACTGCCTTCTGTCTGAGCCTTAGGCAGGTGTTTTTCAGTTCTACCCTGACTTTGACAGGACTTCCAGCAGTCTCCACACCTCTATTAGAGATTTGCTTTGGAACAATACACAATTTTTAAATACCTCAACTACCTCTACTTTCTCTGTTTTGGTATATGTAGCAAAGAATACATAAGAAGCAGGTATTTGTCAGAAGCAACTAAATGAGAAATTCCTCTCCACAAGGGTGATTAATATCTGCTGTCCCTTAATGGACACTGGAGAGTAAGAAATTATGGCCAATCATTAAGACAGCTTTGAAATAACTAGGGTCCAAGGGACCAGAGTACATCCCTGATTCACTCTGAATTGCTTCCTAACATAAGTATGTCTTTCCTGTCTTCAGAGACTTTTATTGTTCTTGTTCACCTAATGCATAAATTAAACTAATATTGTCTAATGAAGAAGGAAAGATAGCAGCAGTGTACAATGTACTGATGTGAAGTGCTTTCAAAACTCTGGACATTAGCATTGAAAAAAGTCATAAATCATGAAACAAATATCTACTTCTCTTCAAATCTAATAAGGTAACTTAAACATTTTAACACTAAGTATTTAAAAGTATTGCCTAATTAGTATTGCTTAATAAAGGACACAACAGCAAGAAGGAAGGAAAGAGAGTAAGTAAACAACTGCAATGCCTATGGCAATTCCAGGGTTAGGCAAAGAACTAGTGTGCAATGAAATCTCATTATAAAAAGAAATAATATTTGCATTTTTACTGTTTCTTTTGTCGAGTGTTATAGTTGAAAGGAAGTGTATTTATCAGTATTAGATATCTAATTTAGAAGTGTAATTTAAATTGGTTTCTTTTTCTTTTTCAGTTCAGTCTTTTTATTGCAATTTTTAATAGCAGAACCATATATGAAAAAAGAGTAAAATTGGGTAATTATATGCACAATTATTTTTAAGATACAGTAACAATAGCAAGAAGGAGCTGAATAGTGTTCAGACACTGTGATATCAAGGTATAAGCCTTATATTAGGAACAGTCATTACAAATAATACAAATATGTAGGTAGACAGGTAGATACGGTGCATATATATATACACACATATGCATACATAGTTACCAAAGAAACTGAAATGCAGATGGTATTATTGCTCCCTGTCCTAAAATTTATAGTGAGTACGACATCAGATCCTGGGCTGCATCAAGAGAAGTGTGGCCAGCAGGTCAAGGGAGGTGATTCTCCCCCTCTACTCAGCTCTGGTGAGACCCCACCTGGAGTACTGCATCCAGTTCTGGAGCCCCTATTACAAGAAAGATAGGCACATGCCGGAACGTGTCCAGAGAAGGGCCACGAGGATGATCAGAGGGCTGGAGCACCTCTCCTATGAGGACAGACTGAAGGAGTTGGGGCTGTTCAGTCTGGAGAAAAGAAGGCTCTGAGGTGACCTTATTGTGGCTTTCCAGTATCTGAAGGGGGCCTACAAGAAGGCTGGGGAGGGACTTCTCAGGATATCAGGTAGTGATAGGACTAGGGGGAATGGAATGAAGCTGGAGGTGGGGAGATTCAGACTGGACATGAGGAGGAAGTTCTTCACCACAAGAGTGGTGAAGCCCTGGAATGGGTTGTCCAGGGAAGTGGTTGAGGCCCCATCCCTGGAGGTGTTTAAGACCAGGCTGGATGAGGCTCTGGCCAGCCTGATCTAGTGTGGGGTGTCCCTGCCCATGGCAGGGGGGTTGGAACTAGATGATCCTTGTGGTCCCTTCCAACCCTGACTGATTCTATGATTTTGCGTGTCCACCCATCAAAGATACAAGAGAGACACTGAAGTGGCAGCCTGAAGGTTGCAAAGCAAAAAGAACTGTATAAGCTTGGCCTGAAGAGCATTTGTCACTTTTTAAATGTTATCTGACTTCCAACACGGGATAATTACTTTCTCTAGAAATCAATCCAGAAAAAAAAAAAAAAAAAAAAAAAAACATATCCAGAAAAATACTGTATTTTTTATGGCTGAAAATGCATTTTTCATTTTCAGTTCTTCTACACTTTGACTCAAAATAATGCACTAAAATACATGTTGTGATACTTCTTTGTAGCCAGAGAGACAATTGTATTTGTTATCTGAGGCTTAAAACAAAGCAAACATTTTAAAAGAACATTGATTCCTAGACATATTAAACTTAGAGTAAATCCATAGTCATTGTATTTTAAAAGCAATGTGAAATTAACAGCTATGAAATTAAGTTTTGAGGATTTTCAAACTTTTAGCTTTGATATTATATGATAACAATTTCTAAGTGTTGTTTGTTTCTTTGTTTGCTCGTTTTTCCCAAATCATGTATTTATTTGTTTCCCCAGGAAGTTTATTGCCCTGCAAAACAATAAAAAGTAGTGCCTTTCAGAAAGTTATCAATTTCTGAAGGTTTCCTAGAAGAGTAAATTCTTTTAGATTGACACAAAAGCTTGCAGAGAGATCAGACATACTTCGTTGCAGGGTACTCTCTCCAGTGGTTATAGTGTCAAAAGAATCCCTTTTATTGTGTAAAGGGGTTGCTTAGTTGATCCAAATAAATAAATAAATAAAAAGTAAATAAATTGTTTCATCAAATAGGAACTGGAAAAGACTCCAACTGTCTGCATAAACCTAAATAAAAATCAACATCTCATGTCTTTCTGATAATATGTAACTATTTTAGTTGTTCAAGGCATTTTTAGTATTTTTGGTGTTTTTTACATATTATTGAAAATATTTAATCATTTATTTAAAGCTCAACTTGAAGTAAGCTTACCTGAAGTAAGACATTTTGCATGCATTAAAGATTGTTCATGACCAGCTTCATAGCTAATTCAGTTGGGGGACCCCATTGTTTAACTTTTATTTTAATTTTAGTTCAGTAATATGACTGAGAGTAGGAACAATCTAGAGAAGGAACATTCAAAGTACATACATCAAATAAACTTATGTACAGACATATCTATGTATATGTGCTTCCAAGTGCTCAAAATGAATTCAGTTTTGTCCTTTAACACTGAAAGATGGACATTAAGCTAGAACTACCTAGTGACTTGTTCATCCAATTTGTAACATTGCCTGAATGAAATAGATTTTGGACAGGGTTATCATGCTTTGTCACATTCGTTGTTAGAAGTACAGTTAAGTTTTGTCATTTTTTTAAAAACTTAATTAATTATTTAATACTTGTTGGTGGGGTTTATTTGGTGTTGATTTTGTTTTGGGGATTTTGTTCATTTTGCTCTTGTTTGTTGCTTTCTTTGTTTCTTTCTTCATTTGTTTGCTTGCTTCAGATTTTCTAAAGTTATGATTCAGCTGCTTGCCAATCTGTTTTCCCACTGTGATTTTTGGCATAATACATTGTTTCTATAGAGGTGTTGTCATCTTCTAACTCCCTTCCCTTTCAACCTCTCATATTTCAGTCTGTGAAATTAAACTAGGTGTCACCCTTGACATTTTCTACCAAGACTGACAAATGAAACAAGGTGTGGTGACAGCTAGTCATCATTTGGAGCTGATATAAAGGATATGTTATGTAGACGAGGGAGTACCTGAAGTGAGTAGAGGGAATGTTTCATTGGCAAGTCTTGGGTAAAGGTAAATGTGGGCCAGGAGAGAAATGGTGAATTGCTATAATTTGAGAAGAAGAAAATTGTACAGCGAGTGGGCCTGTATTCTTGCCTTCTCCCTTTAGGGTAATTAGCCAGACTTTAATTCACCCTATTGAAATTCTTACACACAGGGTGGTCAGAGTGAGTTCATAATGAAGGGAAGGTGAAACAAGGGCCATTAGTAAGCATACCAAGGCAAGAAATGCATTAATGGAATTTATGTCCAACATATTTGGTTCTGTTAACCAGCCAACTTTTCTATTTTTCTGAATGAAGAAAAATGAAGAAAAAAATGAAGAAAAAAAAATAATCTTGCTAACTCAAGAACTGATGCTATTACTCATTCTAGACTTTACATTACCAAAGTTGTTTATCTTTCAAAAGTTTCTTTTAGGACATCAATTTGTCTTCTCTCAAAAGCTGTATCACAGCAAACAGGTTTCCTTCCGCATGCTGCTCTTATTCTAAAGAACCTGAGGAACTCATTTTCTGAATGAGATGAGGAGGTAAGAGTAAAAGCAACAAGGAAGGAGAAGAAAAAAGTAAATTAAAGGAGATAATAATAGACATAAATTATTTCTCTTGATATACACGTGCTTGTCCTAATGTTACAGACTTTCTTCTACCTGTCCTGCTCTTAATGAACATACCACATAGAAAAGAAAGCAAATGCTATTTGGCAGGTCACCTTCCAAAGTACAACATAAGACCACTTAACAATTCGTAACATCCATAATACCTCTTTTCAAAGTAAATATGATTTCTCAGGAGAGAGTATTCCTGTGGCCCAGTTCACCTCAGAATTCTCAGAGGATTGTGGAGATGTTGACATTTTGGAAATATTTGAAATTGCATTCATTTAATTTGCAGCTCTAATATAGGGAATCAGAAACCCAAACCCAGATTATAACCAATTTTCATTCCTTTGCTCATTCCATTTTAAGGCTCATAAGTTGCCTAAGCATTCACTTGCAGCCAGGTGTAGCCTAAGACCTTCAATGCATTTCTAATGATGTTTTTGCTTAGCTTGAATATTAATGAATGCTGTACTAAAATTTCCTTGTGATATGCAGTGAGGAAATTTTCAAGATATAAAAGTTCTGGTTCTTATCCTACATTTTTTCCTGTTGATTTGAGTTGGTGTATCAACTTATGTAGCACCCTTAAAAATGTGTTATCTTGCTTAATGACCTGTATTCTTAAGGAAGTGACTTAAATTATCCTGAAGGATTTTAGCAAGAACATGGTAATTACGTATAATACAAACTGGACTACAAACATATTTTAGCTGCACTGTTTGGTTGTGTTTTTGTTTTTAATAGGAATTATTTTCTTCTGATGATTGCAATATTTATTTCTAATTGTCAAATAAAATTTAATGCTACAGAACCTCTCTGGATATCAAATAATAATAGACATTAAAAGTTGATTAAATATATTCTGAATGAAAGTTCACATTCTTACATCTCAGGAAATATTCAGTGTGGTACAATGGAAAATGCATTGCATGAGTATTCAGGAAATTTGGACTGAATTTCCAAAGTTAAGGTCAACCTAATAGCTGAGGTAATGAGAGTCACTTTACATTTCTGTTTAGACTTCCACTCCCATTCCTGTTCTGTCTCACATGATTAGACTGTAGATTGCTTGAAAGGGATATTGTCTATCACTAAATGGATAGAAAACACCTCCTACAACAAGGTCTGATTTTTGTGAATTCAAGATTTTACAATGGTATAACATTAGTAACAACAATTATAGGACTTCAGGTATTTGCAAGATTTTAGCTTTTTCATAATATTAAACAAATATGACTCTACATTAAGGACTTCGTCAGCTTTTCTAATCTTTCCTTTTCATGAACTTGAACATATTTTCTTGTGATATGTAAAGGTGTTCCAGTTTTAGTCAGAGCCTCCCTTGCCTCCCACTGGGGCAGAAAAAAAGTAAGACTTGAACAAACGGATTGCAGGAGTGATGGAAAGTTTAAATGGAAAAGCAGTGAGTATTTTAGAGAAGCACAAGCACGGTGACAAAAGGAGATTCCAAAGCCTCCCCTCTCCCCACCTGAGGCTACACCCAAAACCCCCAGGGCTCTTTCTTCCCCCCCTCTACTGTCAGGCTAATCTCAGCTGAGATCTGAGATTGCCCTTTCCCTTTTTCTTCTTGGCATTAAGTTTAGCCAGGCCTAAAAGGCCTTAAGATAACTCCCCCTCCATTACCAGGCAGGGAGCATTTCCCATGAGGGCAGAGAGGGAAGAAAGAGGAAGTGAAAGACCTTGTAGATGGATTTTTAGAGACATTTTAGGGACATTATGGGAATGAAATACGCAGCTTCCAGTGTCCACCCACTGGGCTGGAGAGCCAGGGCACCAAAGGTGTATCTTGTGTGGTAGCAGCAGAAGGCTCCCAGCCTAAACTACCACAGAAGGTAAGTGATATAATTAAAAAATGGTATAGAAATGTGTATGTACCTCTCAGTCTACACACATGAATCTACTTTTAAAAATTCGCTTTGGAAATTTTCTTGCTTGAAACTCCACAGTAAAAATTGCATTCAATCTTGCGCAACTCTATTCCAATTTTCAGATTTTTCTGTTGTTAGGCCAAATATTCCTTTCTTTCTCTCTTTACTTCTTGTTGAGCAAGTGTAAGAGTTTCTTCAAATCATTTAATAAGCTATCTAGTGTTACCTTGTCCTAGATCCTCATATTCTATTTTGCCAAAACAGCAGAAGCCACTAGTCCTCTGAGTGTCCTTGTAACTTACAAATTGCAGAAAGTATGCATACTTTGTCTGAACTATACACTTGAAATATTCTTCAATCTATAACCTAAATGTCTGATTCTGATGAAAAGGTCTTTTATTTTCTCCCCCTCTCTCTCTTTATTTTCTCTAGATGAATGTAGTGCTCTGGATTCATACTGTGCATCTCTCTAAAGTTTGATTAGACTAGCAGGAGCTCACTGCTTATTTACTTTTCGGAGACAACAATGCATGTAAGATGAAGAAGAGGCTGACACAGTATCAGAACTCTGAGTAGCTATTTTGGAAAATCCATGGAGTTCTGCTAAATCCTGTAAGGCTTGACTAAAGCAATAGAGTGTCTATGTTTAAAAAAGAAGCAAAGGAATGCAGACCATTCAATAGATTTTATTAATTTTCTAGTAAAAATAGTTAAAAAGGATAACAGATCATTGGTAGAAGATAAAGTAGTGAATAACAGCCAATGTGGATTCATCCAGTGTGGTTTGTATATAACCAGTCTAGTTCCTCTTTTATATCAGGCAAGAGGTGAAACAGTCATATTTATTTTCATATGATTCCATTGCCATATATCATCACTTTTTTGAGTGTTTTTGTTTGTTTGTTTTGTCTCATGTAGCAATCTTAAAAGTTTATTATGGAAATAATTTGCAAAGATGTTTCAAAGCTGAATATAAAGAACAATTTTCAATAGTTCCTATTCAGAATACAAGGTCACACCAAGCTAGTTCCTGCCAAGATCTAGTGTGGTAGTTATCAATATTTTTTATGAATGAACACTAAACCAAAGAGTGGATGTATTAAGACTGCCAGTAACTGAGGTCAAAAAGATTGTCACTATATTATGCAAAAAATGTTCAAAATTATTTCAATACAGGACAGTATTTCTCTCAGGAAAAAAATACATCATTTGGTAGGAACAAGTAAAAGATGTCATTCTCAAGTAAGAGTAATCAACCATACAGATAGAGGATGGGAGAGAACTGACTGAAATAACACCACTAAAATGGTTTTGGGGACTATAGTGGATCAAAGCCTGAAGTTTATTTTAAAAAGTTATAAAGAAATCAAGTTTTATACTGGAGATATAAAAATATAAGTAGCATCTCCAGAACTCCTGAATAAATCTATTCACTTTTCTCAACAGAAGGGAGAATCTAATCAGGGTTTTCTGAGTGATTCTATACTTCTGTGGCTTTAGTGAATAGGTGTCTTGAGAAATTGTAAGAGAAGTTGTTCTGGTCAAATCAGACATTTCAGATAATCCTAAATGTTGTTATAAAAGCTTTCATGATGTTATCTCAGTTATATTTACTTATTTATTTTTTTTCTTTGTGGCAAGGCTCCTCTGTAGGAGATATTTGTTGTTGCTGTTATAATAATTTTGTCTGCGGTGGCCAAGCATTAGTTTTATCTGTAGTTTTGTCTCAGAGTTGGTACTCACATGAACTTGCTTCTTAGTGTTCTGTTTTCTCTTTCACTCTCTTGATGTTAATATGTATGATGGGAAATGTGTATTATCAAAAAAGGAGTTCTTCGAGTTCTTCTTGCAAGCAGAAGTTCATGCATGGATTTGTCTCAAAAAAGACTAATTAAAACTTGAAAACTGCTTTAACAGTGAACTTTAAATTCATGTTGTGAGGAAAATCTGCTTGCATACCCACAAGAATATTTTCCCATGATATACAAATACCACTGTACTGTTCTTTTGGGCCTCAGGAAATCATGGCAAATTGATGGCATTTTATCATTACAGTCAAAGATACACAAGATGATTTATTGTATGTTCCCAGGCTGTATAATGAGACACACTCTTCTATCACCATTTAAGCCTTTGGATCTTCTAATGGCAGAACAGATGGAATTGTTAACTCTCTGAGGAGCCATGTAACACTTTTAAGACTGCCTTTGAGTTTTCCCAGATATTTTTATATATATATATATACACACACACTCAGCCTCTTGCTACTTGTACAACTGCTTGACTATCACTCTTAAGAGAGACTACTATTAAATCCTTCCCTGGCTTAGATCACATTCAAGTCCGTTGTTTATAATATGCATATAAGCTTCATAACAGATTTCTTTCCTTTCTGAAATAACTGGGTGGTTGATGTCAAGAAGAAATGACACATGCCATGTCTTTCTACTCATCTGAGTCTCCTGAAAACTTTCCAACACAATTTCTCTAACAAGGAGCTGTTCTATAATCTAGTTCTAATGAGGTGTACAGTTTTTTGACAATCATACCCATAGATGGTGATATTTTTGCAATGGTGAAAACACTTGGAATATAAAATGTTATGGCTTGTGGCTATGCTTACTTTAATTACCAAATAGTGCCAAGATTTACGTTCTGGCCTTAAAGAAAAATGGCAGCACATTTATCTGACGAATTTCTCTTAGCCTCTAAAACAGGGGGTCACATGCACAATGTCTAAAGAGAAGTAGTCCTGGCCCAGGCTATCTTCACAAATACACCTGCTATTAGTATATTCTTGACTGTTGATTTCCTGGTTTGAAATGTTTATCTTGAAATGACACATGCAGGCTAGGCTATTTTAACACCACAGGTTTTAAGACACTTTAAGATACTTAAGTAGAATAATATGTCTTTGTGGATGGCATGACTGTACATAGATTTAAATGAATATGTAAATTGCATAGTTTGAATTGAATTATAGAATACTTTTGAATGCTGGTTCTTTGTCACTTTGCCCAAGACATATCTTTAGCATCTGCTGCTCATTTGCTCTGCCAGACCAAGGACTTTGTGGATATGAAATTGGTAACAAAGTGCTTCCTTTTTATTACTGACATTCTGGATTTCTACTATTAAGAATTCCTCAATTTTTGTAGCCATCTTGTTATGGCGATTAGAATTAACTGAACTAATATAAAAGGTGTTACTGAGTCTATATAGTCCTCCTGTTATCATAGACAATCAACAGTGCTGTGTTCTATCCTTTTCTCCAAAACCTATTGAATTTCCAGCTGTTACTCTGCTTTCTGTACTGCTGGTATTTGGTGAAATTGGATTGCAGACGTAGGAATATTTTTTAATACATATTCAAAATATACCTGAGTTACTTTTCAAGTTATCTTTATTTACTTACAAAAGGCTAGCTCTTTTGATGACATTTTGACATAGCTACTATATTTTAGGTAAAGGGCAAGAGACTAAGAACATCTTTTCACTGATATTTAATTGCAACTTTCCTCCAGGAACTTCTGTTGACAAAAGGCCAGACAAGTTTTGCATTCTCTTTCTGTAGCAAATTCTGTAGCTATAGAGTTATAGAGCTCTATAGCTATAGAGCTGTAGAGCTTCTACTTGCCATGTTCTCTAAACATTTTATTTCCCTTAAGCTCAAATATGTAATGCTATTGTCTCTTCCCCCCCCCTCTTTAAAAAATTATAATTTTTCTTTTAGTTTTTAAAGTGGAATAATTGTAACTTTTTGTGGGATATCTTGCTTTGTGACAGCTGAAATTTATTGTGAACTTTCAGTAGAAACAACAATAACAGAAGTTACTCTATTTTTCCTTCTTGTCCTGTCTACAGCAAACCTATCAGATTTGTAAGCCTTTTCAATGTAAATCCAGACTTACAACTGTGTTCAACCTATGTCTAAAGTTTTATAAGAATTCAGGAGCCACAAATGAGTACATGGGGTGTTTAAGTAGTCTGTATTAATTGGGTTCAGGTTAGTGGAACTGTCACTCTCTTCTGCCACCAAAACAGCAAGCACTGGACTGCTTTTTTTTCCCCCTCTTCTTTTTCAAAGAAAACCTTTTTGTCCTTTGAAAATGCAGGTCAAGTTGCTACACTTGTCTTGATGCATGTAACATTTTTCTAGTAATTTTATAGGTCTGAGTGATTTCTGGGGAATTTGTTGTTGTTGATATTTGCTTTGTTTTTCTGGGAAAAGTTAATTGAAGAATTTTAATTTAAGCCTCGCCAACCATAGACAGCTAGCTTGCATTTTACTGGTGTACTTCACACATATGAAGAAAAGCTGAGTGTGTTTTGCACTTGAAGAGATATGTTTCTTTTGTTCCTTTCTGTAGCATGCACATACTGCTATTCAGCTTCATTTTGCAGCTTCAGAGTAGAGAAATCTGATTTGTCTTTGTTATTGGTGTATAAACATTACATGAAAAGGAAAGCATCCCAGCAACCCAGGGCAGCACCTTTGTGCTCTACCTGCCTGAACAGAGATTTGCCACATGAACAAGCTGTTTATTATTGTCTGAGATACATGCACGTTCCCTGAGATATTAGCACTGCTCATCTGAATGTTACACTAGAGTTTCTAGAGCCCTCTTTAGAAAACATTGTTTCCTTTTAAAAGAAGAGTACAAATGCAGAATTCTAATATTTGTGGCCCAGCAACTAGTGAAATCAATCGGAGGAAGGAACAGAATCCTGATCATATATGTTTCATATATTTTTTCCTCTAGAAAATCTTTTCAATAAATCCATCTTCTGGGTCCCGAACTCTCTAGGTCTGGACCTGTTTAATATCTGAGAGGAAAGGTTCAATTATCCAGAACACTTTCATTTTTTACACTACCCTGAGAATGGATGGCTACAGTCAGACTTCCCAGTTCCTAGGTAAGTCTTGCAGCCATTTGACTAATGTTTGGAAAGCATATGGCAGCACCACCAAGAGCAGCAGATTTCAAGAAAACAATATTCTTGCTTTTTCTGCATAATAAAAACATATGCTATTTGATGCTTTTTATATATATATAAATGTATATATAGTTTCAGGTTTTGAATCTTCTTTTACTAAGGCATATGTGGATGAAATTCAACTTCTGTCCACCTATAAATTAGCTGTTGTCTTGAGACTATTTTTCATAGTGAACAACAAGAGTTAAATGCCATCAAAACTCAGTCCATCCCATGTCAAAACAGGAGGTTAAAACAGATGGAATGAATATCTACTATACATTTTTTTAAACCTTTCTCCAAGACATATACTCTGGACAATTAACTGAATAAGAATGATTCGATATCTTCATTGTGGCTAACTCAATAGGTATAGAATTGTCAGGAACAGGTTTGTGTTCTGTCTTTAGAACAAATGAACTTGCTAGTGTCTCAATTCTCTCTATTCTCTGTGGGATTTTATAATTTACTTGTCCTACAATATGCTTTAATTGTGATGTGTCACTGCAATCACTGCATTGAGTGGAGTCCAGTTGTTTCAGTTTTAAAATAGCTGTGATTTTAATCTTCAGTCTTGACTCACCAGCATTTCTATCAGTTAGAGGCTAGCTGACAAGATGTCATTTACAAGAAAGCTTAGTCTTCTCTATCATCATAGTCCCTATGTTGTAAAGCAATGCTGTACACTTTTCATACTCCCACTACTTTTTACAACTGGCACTGGGTTCTGCTGTAATGTGTTAAGAGTCAATGGACAGGAAGCTGTTTTTTTGAACTCCTAGTACTACCTTAATTTTACCTACTTAAGAAAGCAAATTCTATTGTCAGCATCATTTCAACTCATGTAATACATTTTTATTGTGTTTTTCCTTCAAAAGTGTTTAAATTTGGTTGTGTATGGAACTCACTGCTCAACAAAGAAAATTCTTAGCATGTCCACATTACTGTAAAAGCTTTCTTTCCCAACATACCCAAGCAGCAGCTCCACTTCTTCTAGGCTTTCACACATCAAGAACAATGGATTTGCTTTCCTTTTCCTATTAGAGATGTACCAATGGCATGGTTTGTCATTTCTTTTTATCTTATTTAAATAATTAAGCTAGAAACTGTGGAAGGAGGGGCTAACATGATTAACGCCGTGAAATTCACATTTAAAGTACTTAAGCCTATTAGTTCACAAGGTCTATTGTATGTTCATATTTGTTCACAATGTCTATATATATGCCTATCTTGATGAGAACTAACATTTAAACTCCTGTTACAGTTAACACTGGAGTAGCTGATGTAGTCTTTGGAGTATAAAAAGCTGATTGCCATTAGCCACCTTTATATGAGCAAATTAAACAGAAAGGAGGTGTGGACTCAGGTATTAGATGCTATCCATTCTCACTATTAAATTGCCCTTTATTTAATTTTAAATTATTCCAAGGAGTGCTCATCAGGATAATTCCCAGGCATGCTCTGAAACACAAAGACTATTTACAACAGCTAATTTGGATAATGCCAACTGATTTTGGACATAGAGGGCAACAATATGATGGTATTATACCACTCTCTTTGACCTCTAGACCTGTATTCTCTCTAAAAGAATATGGAACTCCCCTAGGTGCTCTGCTGTACCTGTAAACAATCTGTAATGTTTCATATAAGGTAGTGTACCTCAAATGATACTACAGATTTACATGAGAACAACTGAATTAGGGTGAGTTGAAAAGTTGTCCAGGTTCTGTTAATTGAAGAGTGTCTCATGGCACCAGGCTGCTCTGTTTAATCAGTTGAATATATTCTAGGAATCTTAACCTATTTTAACTCAGGCTTTGAGACAGTTTACAAAGGTGCATATTTAAAGTCTCTTTTTCAGAAATATATATATACATATATATATATATATATATATATATATATATATAGGTTACCATGAAGGCCATTTTTAATTATCTGTTTTGAGATGCGTTTATTTGCATTCTACAAGTACACTTCCTGTCCAGCAAATGTAAAGAGGTTCTACACAACTAATTCAGAAGAAGATGCCTATCCCATAGACAGTTAAAATTAGCCCCCACTAATATGTTACATTATAATGACTTTCCAGTATCATTAAGCTGTCTTTTTTTCCAGTACACCTGCACATATGCACCAGCACACCTGGACAGTACACCAGTACATATGCAGATCTCCTATTTGCTTTGAGACTTCAGCTGACCTACCATGGGTACTCATGATTACCTCAATTTTTGTAGCTCTTTTTCATATTCATCTGCAGTATTCCACTTGTATGACAACATGTGAGTATTTTGCTTACGTGTTTTCCAATCCTTGGACTTTTTTGAGCTTCTCCACTAACTGCAGTGGTTATGCTGCAAGTTGCTGTAAGAGAGGTTTAATTGTAAACTGGTTGCTATACTGTCGGCTTGGGTTTGTTGTTTTTTGCTAATGTCAGTGTGGGATTAAATTGGAAGTTTTCTGGCAGTTTCTGGCCCTTTCATATGCACAATGTTCTTGTCTCCTCATTTCTGCATGTAATTGAGGATATATGTACAGTTGTACCAGGCTCTTTACAGCTGTTTATGAGTCCTATTTAGGCTCAATTAAGCCAGGCTTCTTCTGCTATTTTATGAGGATGTGAATCTCAAACATAAGATGCTTTGATGATGCCTTCTTTATTTTTCTTCTATTTTTTGTCTTTAGTTAACAATTCTAAGAGTTTATTGCCCTCCCTTTCTATTTTGTAAACCTTGTAGCTTCCAGGATTCCTGTTCAGCCCATATGAAGAGCAAGTCTGATGAAGCCAAGAGATGAATAAGAATATGTATTTCAAAGACGTCTTCCTTAAGTTTCAGCAATTTAGAGATGTTACATGCTTTGGTCTTCACCTTTATCAAATCTCTAGCTTGTATTGGTATGTCCCATGGAAACTGATATTAATAACATGCCTTTCAGAGAATCATGGAATCCTTAAATCCAATCATCAACCTAACACCACCATGCCCACTAAAACATGTCCAGAAGTGCCATGTCTACATGTTTTTTGAATACCTCTAGGGATAGTGACTCAACCACCTTCCTGGGCAGCCCATTCCAATGCCTGACCATTCTTTCAGTGAAAAACTTTTTCCTAATATCCAATCTAAATTTGCCCTGGTGCAATTTGAGGCCATTTCCCCTCATCCTGTTGCTAGTTACTTGGGAGAAGAGATAGACCCTCAAGCTATCTTTTCTTTCTTTCGTTTTTTTGTTTTTGTTTTTTTTTTCCCCCCACATTTGACTTCTTTACAAATGGAGATCCGGAATCATCATCCTCCTATTCACTAATCTCAGCCTTGTGGAATCAATTAAAATTCAGTGCTGTCTATGCTCCCTTTGCAACTTTACTTTTAAAAGAAAATTAGTCCCTCCTTCTGCTATGCTATTTTTCCCACCTACTCATTTCATAGTGAGTAAAAATAGGCCTCTTTGAATCTCCTACACCATCTTGTATGTATTAAAATTGTCATCTCATATGTATTGAAATAGTTACCAATTTGTTGAATATTTTATTCCATTCCTCACTATCTAATATTTTCAAGTTTCCAAGACTGGCTGTATTCTATTCTATTATTCTCTTGAACGTGTTGTGCATATACATACGTATAGATAGATGGGCAAACACGTTATAAATCTGAACTGATTTGTGACTTAAAACAGATGTAGATTTACTGAGGAGGATAGCATAAATGTAAGCACAGCTCAGATTAATAACTCAGAGAATGGCATGCATTTTCCCAGTCCTACTGTGTAATGTCCCTTTTCATGTTAACTACTCCAAATTTCCTATTCAGACTTTCATTCTTAGTTCCTCTTGACAGTAATTAGAGCTATCACAAAATCATAGAGCTTGGCAACTGACCTTGGAGGCAGTGGTTGCTGCTGGTTGTATGCTATGCATGTATCTCCAAAATGGAAAACAGCTCCCCTAGAGAGTTATATGATAGGCTGGCCAGGGGACAGGAACCCTGTTGTGTCTTATATCTGGTTCTCCAAGTAGCACTTTACATGGGAAAGAATATAGGCTGTGAATGTCCATTGTATCCCTATTTCCTAGTATTTAAAACGTGTATTTTGGTGGTTAAGATTCCACCCTGTAAACCTAAGTTTTAGTTTGACCTTTTTAGAGTCAAGACCATGCCATCTTCCACCTAATTAGCTATTTCTTCAGAGATATTTTATGAGCATTTCTTATTTCTCAGTTTTAGATTCTGAGCCTGATTTGATGAGCTAATGATCCTATTAGTAGACTCAGCATGGTAGTGACATTTTCAGAAATAGTATATAAGAAAAAATTGTGAAATAGTTTGTTTCTTACACATTACTCATATTCTTCATGCTCCATCCTTCCAAAGAATCAGCATGGTGACATTTTGAGGATAAATTGAACAAAAATATTTTATATCTGGGTGGCAACATTCTGCTGATTCTGAGTTTGTGTGGGTAAACTGCTTTTGAGGTCAGAATATCTTGCTTCATTCCTAAACACTTAAGGGCAGGATTTTTACTGTCTTCAACATTTTGCTGTATTTGTTTTCATTTGAACTAAATTGTGGCTGGAAATATAATTTCTATTTCTTATTATGCCAATTTTCTATCCCACTTTTTATGAAGAACTCAGACCCTGACTGTAACAGCTAAGCTGTGGCTTAAGCAGCTAAGGGCTCAATTAGTAGTAGAACAGAATAGAATAGAATAGAATTAACCAGGTTGGAAAAGACCTTTGAGATCATTGAGTCCAACCTATCATCCAACACTATCTAATCAACTAAACCGTGGTACCAAGTGGCCCATCCAGTCTCTTCCTAAACACCTCCAGTGATGGTGACTCCAACCACCTCCCTGGGCAGCCCATTCCAATGGGCAATCACTCTTTCTATGAAGAACTTATTCTTAACATCCAGCCTAAACCTCCCTTGGTGCGGCTTGAGGCTGTGTCCTCTTGTTCTGCTGCTGCCCACCTGGGAAAAGAGACCAAACCCCACCTGGCTACACCCTCCCTTCAGGTAGTTGTGAGAGCAATATGGTCTCCTCTGAGCCTCCTCTTCTCCAGGCTAAGCAACCCCAGCCTCCTCAGCTTCTCCTCACAGGGCTTGTGCTCCAAACCCCACCCCAGCTTTGTTGCCCTTCTCTGGACACCTTCCAGCAAGTCAATATCTTTCCTAAACTGAGGGTCCCAGAACTGGACAGAGGACTCAAGGTGTGGCCTAACCAGTGCTGAGTACAGGGGCAGAATGACCTCCCTGCTCCTGCTGGTTTCAAAATGTTAACTATTAGTTCTGCAAGTAGAGGGAGAAAGTTTCCCTGTGGAAGATAGAAGTGAAAGGCAGCAGCTATGGGGAATGGAAAGATCTGGAGGTGTGTTTTACTGCTTTGATAAGGGCTGTGATTTTAATCAGTCTTTTGCCAAAATGGACAAAGTCATTCAATCTCTGAGTAGTCCTGGGTATACAGAGTGGATACTGTACTCAGTGGGGTAGTGGATGTGAGCAGAGATGACAGAGAAAACATGATGTAATGTACTCATGGTTAGCAAATATGAAAATTAACATTTGGATAGTTCCTGCTTAAAAACAGTCATGTACTATCTACTGCTGTTATCAGTGCTATCAGAAAATCTGGTAAGTAACAAACATTTATATCAATTCCTTACCTTCACTGTGTCATCTGGGTATGATTTTTCTTAATTACTACTGTCATTAGAAGCAGCAGGAGGAGTACTGTTAAAGTTATAATCCTCACCACCCAGATTTTCGCAAGAATCTTAATGTGAATCTAACTTATACCAAAACATTGGTGAATTTTGAAAATTAATTAGTTCTCCAATATTTTCAAGCACCCAGCAATGCTCATTGAGCAAGGGACAGACTGCTCATGACAAATGCAGCTTTCCATGTATTTAATTAGCATGTAGTGACAAATCATCACAGCGAAACTGGTATTGTGATTATAGACTTTGAACTCCAAAGGATTTTTTAAATTCCTGACTGTATTTATTAGTCTTGTATTTTAAATTCAATATTCTTAACAAACAAACAAAAATGTAAGAAAAAGCACCTTTCTTTCTTCCTTCCTTTCATTTTTTTTTAATAGTGATCCTATTTAGCCATTGCAGATTAATGATTGAAAAATATTATAACCCTTTACTAATCTTGTTATCTTAGAAGACCTCATCTGGTCTAAATTTATATTTTTCTCCTTTCTGTAGTCTTTAAATCTTATACAGCACAGATACATTTGTACAGTTGTATTTTCTCCAGACAGCTTGTTGCACGGAATTTAATATGACTTACTATATCCCCTATTTTCCAGACTTTCTTACCCTTTGTGCTTCTTTAATGTCTCATGAGCAAATAGGTGTTCACTTACAAACCAGATAAAACAAAGAAACACCAAGCAACCCACATTTCTCTAATGTCTACTCTGTTGGTTGTTGGTTTTGTTGTTGTTTTTTGACTTTTTTTTTTTTAAAATCTTCATTAGTCCCATTTGCTACACCTTTCTCCCTTTAATTTCCTCTTGCTGCCAGTCTAATGACTGGCTGTAGTTATGACAGCTGGTGAATTGGCTTCATACTTCTTTAGATCACGCATCTGAGCCATCATCAACAGTGCTGTAGTTTGATACTTGCACAAGCCACCCCAACAGCTACTGTTTTAAAGAGAGAGAATAAGCAGATAATCAACAGTAATTCTGGGACTGTTCCTATTGTTGTAAAATTTAGCTGTAATGTTTTGCTCAGATCTATGACAAAACTCACAATTGTCTTTCTTCTGAATTCTGTACAGACCACACTTAGTCAGTAGGATGGACTGTCCTCAGTGGTGAGTCTATCTATAAGGAAATATAATCTATACTAAAAGACAGCTTCGATAACTTTGGCTCCAATGAACACCCCTATATGAATACTCTGTAAGGAAAGCTCCTCTCAGGAACAGTATATATTAGGGAAGACTGGGAATGGAATAAGTTCAAGTGTAGAACTTGCTAAAAAGTAGGACTTTTAATTTAAAGGACATTTTAAGTGAATGTTAAAGTTCATTTCCTGTTCACATCAAATCAAAAGCACTTACTCTCCTTATATATCTAGTGGTAGCTCTTGGATACTGTAGCTGCTTAGGGCAAATCGGTGTTTCCTGACCAACCCCCACCTAGATAGGTGCAGGGGACTTGGCTCTTGAGCAGCGGTATGGATCTGATTTGAGAACCTGGTCCCTGTGGTAGATCTACTGGGAACTAATATGCTTCCTGGCTAACTCATCTCTGTAGTTAGCAAAAGCTTGTGAAACGCAAGGTGTTTGAAATAAGACAGTTGGGCTCAATGAACTGTGTGTTTCTGTGTAACTTTATTTTGTCAGGGCTTATTTGACTAGCTGTATGCATTGATAGCTGCTGACAGATACATACCTTATCAGGGGTCTAAACAGCATAATTGTTCTGTCTAAACAGCTTAATTGTTCTAATGGGAAACATGGGTTGTACTTGGCACATTTATCAATTGTTTCCAACTAAACTCTTCACTCTACAGAAATGCAACTGACTCTTTCAAAAACTTGTGTGCAGAAACTGGAGATACTAGTTGTTCCCTATTTCCATACTCATTTCAGTTGTGCTTTGGCCTGTGAATCTTTTGAGATCAGACAGAAAGAGAAACTATAATGTGGTGTTTTGGATACCTCTAATGAAGAAAAGAATTCTATGGAAAACTGGTTTCAATTTGATGAAACCAGGAACATCTCACTGTTATGGAAACATAAAGTTGATTCCGGATCTTCTACAACCCAAGCAAAGTTC